>NC_136072.1:110339607-110963357 GCF_964261635.1 Lissotriton helveticus
CCCACCATCTAGGGGACGTCCACAGTTTGGAAGCTAAATACAATGCTTCCATAGTTAATGCCCAACAAATTCACAAATTAAGTAAATACTTGTAAGAAATTGGGTTGTTGGTTGACTAGGGTGTAAGCCGTGGTCAAGAAGCAACCACCATTCTTCGGGGTAAGGCACAAGCAAACGCCAAAAAGAACAAAGCGCTAACAAAGGATATCCGTAAATGCCAGACCAGGAAAAAGTTACAAGTGCAGGACGACCACAATGGAGAGCAGGCCAAGTACAGAGATCATGTTAGGCCCGCGGAACAAAGTACCTTAAAATCGGGGTTGTGGGGAGTTGAGGGGATCTACGTTGAAGATGCGTCGCGCAGCCGAAGCAATGCGTCTGTTTTGGGTTGCTTCGACGTGAGGTCTTGCGCTGTTGTCGAGGATCCCTTTGACGAGAGCATACAGTCTGTGTGATGTGTCTGTTCTGAAGAGCTGTGAGGCTGCGATGCCGTCGACAGGAGATGCAATGGCCCATGCTGAAGTTGCGACGCTTATTCAGGGTGATCCGAGTACTGCAGCGGCGATGGTCAAAACCACGCACCAGTGGTGATGCCTTAGTCCTGCTCATGGATGGATATGTGTTGGTTCTGCTGGACCCACAGAGGCTGGCAAGCACCTTAGGCCTCCTTCCAAGGGTCCAGGACTGGGGTGGCACTAGTTGGCAGGGTAAACTCGCACATGGCTTTTCAGTTAACTGTCTTCCGCCCATGGGGTTTGCCACAGCTTCTTCAGCAGGTAGTGCATAGCGCCAGGACACCTCAGGGTAGCAGCGTGCTTTAAAAATCCCATTAACATTAACATGGCAGAGTGCAGGTGCAAGTTGGTTTGAAGCCTGATATGTCCCTGAGGTGTCAGGGGGACAGCCAACTAGCCTTTGGACTCACTCTGGGTTCTGGAGATGCAAGGCCAGTCCTTCTCACCCAGTCAAGAGGGCAGCACAACAGGGCAGCAGTTAGTTCTGAGCAGCAGTCCAGCTGAGTAGCAGTCCTTTCAGCAGCTCAGCAGTCCTTCTTCCTGGCAGAGTATACACAGGTCCAGAAGTGTGCTGAAGAGTTAGTGTCTGCAGTCTCCTTTTGAGAAGCTGGTTCCCTGGTTCTGGAAGCTGAGAGAAGCTTCAAGACAATGTCTTTGAAGTGCACCAACGCCCTGCCTTCCCTTTCCTGGCTTCAGACTAACTACAAGGGATGCGCAGCCCTTTGTGTGGGGACAGTACACACCCTTTACGAGTGTAAGTGAGGCTGAGCCCAGTTCCTCTCGCTCTTCCTGCCAGTGGTGGGCCATCCAGTCACACCTAAGCTCCCATTGTGTGTGGTAGTCTAGGAGGAATGCACAAAGCCCAACTAGTCATTTGACCAGAGTCCGGCTGCGGGTACCAAATGGCTAAGGTAAAAAGATGCCAACTTTGTATAAGTGGCATTTTCAGAACTTTATTTTAAAATCCGACTTCACTATGAGTTTGGATTTTAAATTAAGACACCAAACATGATCCATATATCTGTTCCCATTTGGAAATGACAAGTATAAGAGTTTTTCACTACCAAGACATGTAAAACTTAAAAGTACATGTCCTACATTTTAAATACATTGCACCCTACCCTCTGGGCTCACCAAGTCCTATCCTAGGTGTGACTTATATGTACTAAAATGGAAGATTTGGGCCTGGCAAAAGGTTTATTTTGTTGGGTGGAAATGGCAGCTCTGCAATGGCAGGCCTGAGACATGTTTGAAGGGCTACCTAAGTGAATGGCACAATCGGTGCTGCAGGCCCACTAGTAGCATTTAATTTACAGGCACTGGGTACACATAGTACCACTTTATTTGTGACTTATATATAAATTAAATATGCCAATTGGATATAAGCCAATATTACCATATTTAGAGGAGAGAACACACACACTTTAGCACTGAATAACAGTGGTAAAGTGCTCAGTGTCCTAAGGCCAGCAAAATCTAATTCAGTAAACATAGGGGGAGTGAAGGCAAAAACGTTCGAGGTTGACCCTGCAGAGAGGGCCAGGTCCAACAATACTAAACCTGGAAAACTGCATTCATCCTATCAGTGCCTTGCCCTGCTATGTTAAAGTTAAATGGGACTTCCACTTAGACAACAGGGAATGCGCCAAGCATGTTAATCTGTGACCGACACCAACGGTGCAGAACCACCACTACAGATAAATTACTCATATTTTTTTAACAGTAACGTAAACAGAAAATGACTGAAGATGACCTCACAGTATGATGGCTGCTGTCTCACAATATGCAGGAGGTGCCGTCTAAAAGTAGTAACTATATTCAAGATTAGAAAGCAACAACTGTACATTTGTAATGCAGATTGATTTTCAAGCACTTGACACAGTGCACTAGATGAGACATCCAGACCTTGATACGATATGTCACTTATGGCATCTAGAGGTGGCAGCAATAAACCAGGAAAGGCTATAAGTACTGTCAAAATGAGGCTTCCGGAATTGGATAGAGTACTTCGATTGAGATCTGCACTCTGCTGCTTCTTTATTAACTCTATGTGCACCCAGCATTTCTTCTCTTCTTTCCATGTTTTGAACATTGTTTACCCACTTTGATATCATGCAACATGAGACGCTAAAGGACAAGAGAAGCTAGTGCTGCAGTTCCCTTTGCTTTAGTTGTTTTAAGTGAGGGAAGTTTAAAGTCCTGCAGCCCATGCTATTCTTGGTTAGAGATGGTGTGACTTTGTGGAGATTAAATTGTGTGCATGTGTAAGTGTGTGTTGCTGCTTGTTCTGTATCCT
Organism: Lissotriton helveticus; assembly: GCF_964261635.1. NCBI lineage: Eukaryota > Metazoa > Chordata > Amphibia > Caudata > Salamandridae > Lissotriton > Lissotriton helveticus. The sequence goes on from NC_136072.1 coordinate 110,342,419, forward strand.
GTTCTGTGTGTATGGAAAGCTTCCAATGCTGTTGGTATTTTGTGTGTTGCTGCTTGTTCTGTATCCTGTTCTGTGTGTATGGAAAGCTTCCAATGCTGTTGGTATTTGTACAACGTTATATGTGCAGTGGAGACCCACATATCATTTTCTGGGTGATCTCAATTTGGCCTGTGATCTAGGTGGGGATACGTCATCTCTAAGGTATTGTGTAAAACAGGCAGTAATGACAGGCATATTGTAGACAGAAGACAGCCAGGTTGCGAACGATGTGAAATAGAAAAGCAGTGGACATGGAAATAACAAATTAAGTATGTTGAGGATGATCAACACTAGTGGAGTGTTATCACTTTATGTGCCAAACATGACTTATCAAGATGTATACAGATAATATGTTTAGTTTAACAGATGTACAATCTGTATCTAAAAGTTAGTGTTTTCCTTCAAGTGACACATTTATTGTACATGAAACAACATCTGATGTAGGTGGCTTTTGTTTTGCGATTCACAATCTTTATATATCTTCAGATACATCACTTTATACTATTTGGTTTAATTTATGTTTTTTCTGTTGCCCTCAGTACACATTACTGTGGAAAGATAGGTACTGGCTTACTGTTGCAATGCCACATTTCAATTTTCTGTTAATTTTGATTTGCTTTTTTAAAATTATGTTTCCTTTCCATTTTGAGTAAAAGGCAGCAGTAAGTGAGTACTGCGTTAAATCCATTGTTGATTGGAAAGTTCATATTCCTGAGATTGTTGATCTGGAATCACAGTAATGTGTTCTGACTTGGGCCCTCGCAGGAGTGTATCTCGCAGTCAGCAGTGAAAACAAAGTTTGAGCAGCACACTATCAGAGCTAAACAGATAATAGATGCTGTGAAAAACATAATGGATGCAATTAACGTGGCAGCAGCAGAAAAAAGGTGAGACAAATAGTTCTACACAATTTCTTTTCCTTTCATAATGATATAGTAGGTGAGACAGGAACTTCTTTAGAAAGCGATGTGAAGCTTTACTGTTGTATTAGAAATGAATTTGGAGGCAGGTGGATTTACTAGAGTAATTGAAATTGATAAATATTTTAAACTAAATCCCTAATACTGTGGTTTTCGCTGTTCATATGTAAAGCCTTATTACTGTATAGTTCCGGACTCGAGTAACGTTTCCGGTTAATTTAGTAGACATTTCAGATTAGTATAACAGTTGCTTAAAATGTGTCACACACAAATAGTCCTAGCCAAGAAATTGTGAAGATGGGCTTTTCGATTAAGGTGCTGCAATTATAGGGCAAGTGCTAGAAACAAGTCAAAAGAAAATTTGAAAATTTAATAAGGTGGCCTACAGCAATGGAATGGGTGTTAAGGATTAGAAAGAAATATTAAGGGGAAAAGATAGCTAGGAAAATATTGGGAGTCTGGCTTGGATTTCTTGACCTAGCTAACCACCAGTAAATATGCTCAAGTGAAGGAGAGAAGCTGGGCTAAGGAAGGCGGCAATTAGATGGTAACTAGTAGTGGAGCAACAGAACTTAGCGGGCTATTAATGTGAGATCTATAGGAGAAAGCAATGGTAAAAAGATGTATACTTTCAAGCTCTTTGCTTGTATTAATTTTGTTTAATCTATTGCAGCAGAAAGCCACAACAAAGGAATATATTTTCTGGTTAAGTAGATAGGATTAAGGTTTGACATGCAGCCTGTAAGAGATGGCGAAATACTGGATTGCATAACGATCTCGAACCTTCCAAAGTAACAAATCATTAAAATTTTTTAAAACAAAAAAAGAGCCACCTGGGTAGATGTGACCTGTGGTATCTTATTTCACTGGACTTTGACATCAAACCCCTCCAAATGTCAAAACACTGAAATGGTGTACTTTTTCCATAGGCATCAGATTCTGTGCACTTGTTTGGAAAATCCAGTAATGTAAAATGTAATTTTGAAAAATGGGTTACCAACTATCATTTTGTTGTTTAGTCTTTTCTTAGAACCAATTCTTCAAAATAGTATTAGCACCATCTTGTTCTCATTTAGTCTGTTTCCCAGTGACTAGACATAAAGAATACACCTCCATTAGCATTGTATGAATCATTATACAGTTGTTTTTAAAATATATCCTCAGTGAAGAATAGTTTATTTTATAGGCTTTAATCATTATTTCCTATTGTTGGAGATCCATATGTGCAATTTTAATCCTGTTCACATAATTGTGATTCTAGAGCTCTTCTTGTTTGAAGCTAGTCATTATTAATATTATAGCGAGCATAATACTGAAAACAAATCACACCAGATGAAAAGAAAAGAAAATGGGCATGCCTACCTGGGTGAGTAGAAGGAGTCCGAGCTAAAGAAAGGCTGACCTAATTAACAGTTCTCGATATAGTATCTTCACCAAACAAGAAATGTAGGTACTCACTAAAGCCTCTCACATTTACTCTTAAATAATGCAGATACTAACCCTACAAAAACCAACCAACCCTCAGGATAGTTAAACTTCTGATCTGTTTTTATGTTTAGATTTCATACTCCGATCAAAATTAAAAATCCACTGTCAGTCCCAGTTCTTTGGCAGAGTTCAGAAACATATTGTGTTAAGCTTTATTCGCTGACCTTGATTAAATGACCCAAAGTGACTGTAAGAAGAGAAAAAGTATATTTTGCAATTGCAGAACAAAATAACATTGAGATTTCTAAAAAGACAAATCCATCATAATATGTAAAGCGGACACTGATTTTTACCAAGTGCATTGTTTTTTTACAAACCAACCTGTGTACTAATGGGTCTTTTCACAAAATACAGAATTGTAGTGGTTCCCAGTTCAACCTTACTCATGAATGTTAATGAGGCAGGCCACAAATTAAGGAATAAAAGAAAAAGGAATGCATTAAAACAAGGAAATATTAAAGCTTTAAAACATTTTTTTTTTAGGAATTAGCAGTGGTCTAATGGACCATTTTGTACCCTTAAAACATGTTTTTTCCACGTTCACAAAGGGGAAGGGTCCATTGGCAACCCTTCCTGTTTTGCTAATTACTTTCTTTTCTGGTGTTGGTAAAATATTAATATTTTGCAATCAGATTGCGGGCACAAAAAATGAATAAAACCTTTAAGTAATCAGCATTTGGAAGGAATGCTCTAAACATTCACTTTCCAAATAGTGATTGGGTATGATTTCCTAAAGCCATTTAACAATTTGGAACGCTTCATTGCTGAGGCAGGAACAAGAAAACCAGGGAAAAGAAAACCTAGAGTGAGCAGGGATTGAAATCTATTTGCTCATGTTGTTTATATGCTACCTAAACCATAGACCTGTTCGTTGTACTCTACTCCCAGGGTTTTATCAATGGAAGAGCGAGAGGATCACAGGGACAGGTTAGACTTTGTTCAAAAGCAGCTGTCGCTGTTGACCGAAGATATGAAGAAACGAATCCATCTGATGACAGAGGAGGTGAAGTCTAAGGTAAATTATGTGTTACATCAGTTTAATTCTGGGACTTAAACTTCTATATTTTCACCTATGCTTTCATTCAATATTATTTTAAGTTTTCATTTATTAATTGCAGTTTTATGTTTTGATTTTTACATATTTTATTTTTGAAATCTTCTGTGCTTCTCCCTAGACTGTACAGAATGTTCCACTTGATAAGACATCCTAAAAAGGTCAACCTAGCTATTTCAAGTTAAGGAAATACCTTTTTGAATTTGATTTAACACACCAGTGAGTGATTGGGGTCTTCCTCACCCCAATCACACTCATCAAAGGAAACTTTACAAAACCCAGTACCTTTGATATTCCTCCTAGGAAGACTGCTGGAACTGTCCTATTTACGTGGCGTTCTTCTGTTGAATTAATTCGCAGAAATGCATCCATCATGTGATTTCAGTCTGAGCATTGCACACAACTCTGTAAAAAAATTCATAAATGTGCTGGTAGACCTTCCAGCCCGCCCCCCTACCCTGAATATGGAACCCTTGGAGAGGGTGGAAGTTTTCGACTACCTTGGCATTCGCCTATCACACAAAATGCAATGGACCCCACACCTGGACAAAATGCTATTAACCCATAAGAGGATAACAGGAGCCCTTCTGAAAGAACAACGCTCCTGTTCAACCAGACCGATAGCGGTTGTCCTCGAAATCTACTCAGCCAAAGGGGTTAGCTCAGCCCTCTACGGGGCGGAACTTTGGGGCTCATCTATTTCTACCGACCTACCAAGATCAGAGATTTTTTTTTTAGAGTGATTATGTCACTTCCACAGGGTACTCCTATGGTCCCGCTAATGTTGGACCTAGGTTGTTGCCCAATTGATGATCTTGCAAGATTCCGCCCTCTTTTGCTATGGGCACGCCTGTGGCGAGTGGAGGAACTTGGGAAATACGCGCAAGGTCTTTCAGAAATCATGTCATTACCAGGGTGGCACAAAATCAAATGGCTGAAAGATATGAAAACATTGTTACTAAACCTGGGCTTAAACGACGCGTGGGTAAATAGATCTTCACCCCCAAAATCAATCCTCAAGAAACTTTATTGGAACTGGATTTCATTACAAAGGAATACCATAGGAATACCAGTACTTCCTTGGGCAGACTCGCTGAAGACTTTTTGAGGTTCAAGGACCTGCCAAAACGGGAACTGTACCTTGACACTATTGAAAAACCTTTTGATAGAGCCCTGTATTTTAAATTTAGAGCAGGAACCCTTCCCTTACATTCTTTTACCTCACGATGGAAATTTCCTGCACAAACTACAGAGCTTTGTCCAGCATGCATAGTTAGACCAGAGACAGTGGCACACTTCATGTTTGAATGTGGAGAGTATGCCCTACCCAGGAGGGTATGGCTTAAAAATTTATGCCGCCAGCTGGGCACTAGGAGCCACATGGACGCAATTCGCATATTAATGTCTGATAGTCGTGCCACCTATGCTTGCGCCCTAGCCAAATTTTTATCATGGGCTTGGTCCATTAGAACTAAAAGGCTAAAATTAACTGTTTAATTCCTTTTTAAATTGATCACCAAACTGAATTTTCTTAAAATATTGCAACCTTTTAACAAATTTTTCTTTTTTTTGTATATAAACTCTTGTTGTTTATGCTTGCTTATACTTTCGCTTTTAAACTTGATGTATTTGCGTTTTATGTGAAGCTTTTATGATAACTTTTTATCAAAATAAAGCCTTTTTGACTTTGACTTTGACCTTCCTACTCCAGCATCTATGTAAGAGCACACTGCTTGTCTCAGACTGCAATTACTGTAGCTAGATTTTGCAGATGGAGCTGAGGCTCTTCGTGGCCAACAGCGTTTCCAAAAAACTGTCTTCCCACTTCAGGGTGACCTGGTATTTCCTGTCATGTCATATGTCTTAAAACTGAATAGCATGACCTGATAAATGCTTATAGGGTCTGCATTTATAATTCTTTCTTGTGTCTGTAGTGAAAAGAACAGCTGGGAATCAAAACCTCAAAATTCAGATAAGTTGGTTATCGGCTGCTCACACATTGTTCATTGCCACAGGAACATACAGTGCCATTTTTCTTAAAACAAATCAAAACTGTGGAAAATTCTTTTAATGTTATAAGTATAGCATGAAAATATGCATCAAATCATAGGGTAGTGGAAAACAAAATATCCAGCATCGTACCGATGTAGACTGTTGTATACAGTTAAAGTGGTATGCTACTGGGTATTGCAGAGTCGTCGGTATCTATAGAGCAGAGTCCTGTGTAGCTCATAGTCTTAGGTCAGTTGTTCGAAAGGATTTAATATGGTTGTGGTCCCACTCTTCTCCCAGCAGAAAAATAGCGATATAAGGTCACATGACTTGAATCTTGGCAGCTGTGCCACTTGTGTCAACCTGGAACCTCCCCAAATGGGGTATGGCTAGTGAGTTTATCCAATCAGTAACCATGTTTTAAGGTCTCCCGCCAACACAGAATTGGAGTCTTGTGATTTTTGGGAGTGAGCGGGGGAGGTCCCACCTTAAAGCAAGCATAGCGACCAAGGTTTCTAAGTTATGCAACACTGACTGCAAGATGGTGTCCTGTCTGTCTCCAAACAGCCAGTTTTTGACTGACACCAATTGCGCTGCCCAATAACAGAGCTTGAGGTCTGGGACTTCTAAAAGGGAAGTGGTATGTGGGAAGAATACATTTTTATAGTATACGCTAGTGAGTTTGTCCGCCCACAGAAATTTGGCAGTTCTGGAAAGAAGGAAGACAGGAGTATAAACGGAAAGTTTTGTAGCACGTAGGTGAAGTGTCTACAGATAATTTTATCAAGTGCCACCCTACCAATCAGTTTGAAGGTCAAAGATCATCTTAGTTCCAAATGTTTGCAAGTATGCCACATAATTCAGGCAGTATTCAAATCACAGGCTCTCACTGGTGACAATTATGCTCAGCTATTTAAGATAACCATCTACTATTTGTACTTCTTATTTTGCAGCATTAGGGCACGTATATTACAGTACGCAGACCTAGTGCCACCGTGCATGTTCTGTCCTAGATGTGGTGGGATGTCTTCTTTTCTTAGACATTGGAGCCTTCAAGCTATGTTATCATCAGGATCATGGGGCCACCCTGCTGTTTTGCAAGGCTCTGCACAAAGCGATCACTGGAACATGTCTTTAAAAGGGTACCTTAGATGCTAAATGCTGCACTCTCCTAAATCACCTCGTTGACGTTGCATGAACCATAAAGCTGTTGGTGGTAATGTGTTCACGCATTTGCTCAGCAAGTTTAGCACAAGTCCCTTTCAAAGGATCCCTTCAACTCTTAGCTGAGATAATGTACCATTTCCAAAGGAAAAGCACTCATAAGAAAAATATGCAGCAGTAAAGAGTCCTTCACACTGTGAGCTGAAGCCCTTCTAATGCATTGGTATAGTGGTGCAATCACTGCCACAGTAGTGTACCCCTTGCCTTTGCTGTTAATGGATTCCTTGAACCCGATATGTTAATTGTTATATTTGTATGCCCTATGCCCACCCCCTCTCCTTAGAACTGTTCCTCAGAAATAGTGTTTAGAGCATGTCCAGTAGTGTTTTTGAAATAAGTGATCGTTAAAGCTATACAAGCGGTCCCAGCACCCGAGGGTTAACAAGTATTTAATAAACTGGGCCTCCGTTAGCTGTTTAAAAAGGCGAAAGGACAAAGTGGCGACCCATGAGGCTTTTTACAGAGAAATAACAGAACAAGCCTGAGGGAATCCCCCTCTAACAGCTACAGCGCCTTAGCGAGCGCAACACATAGCCAACAAAAACACAATCACTTAATATAGTTTATTAGTTTATTATTTAATTGCACTTTTTCACTTAACTCTTTGGTCCTGAGGAAAGCCAGCTTATAATAGAAAAGGCACTGGCAGAAACATGTAGACCACACAGGACATGGGAGATCATTAATCACTCCACTTTGTCCTTTCGCCTTTTTAAACAGCTAACGGAGGCCCAGTTTATTAAATACTTGTTAACCCTCGGGTGCTGGGACCGCTTGTATAGCTTTTTAAACTTTCACTTCTCACCCCTTCACTGCACACGCAGCAATATACCAGCTCCGCAGTCTCCTGGCGTTGCAGCACACCCGGGGCACATTCGGTGCCACTGTGGTGGGCCCGATGATGAAGCATGCCACCGACTAGGTCGGTGGGTGAGGGCTTTCAAAGGAAAACATTGCGCTTTCCTTGTATTGTCTGACGTACCTGAGTCACTCTTTTCCTTCCCCTTAAAGTTAGCTAGCCCCCATTGATACTTACATATAAATCCAGGGGATACGGGCTAGCATATCTAGTCCTCTCTCTCTCTTTGATCTGAATAAAACATTACAAAATGCCTAACACGATGACTTAATTAGCAGTTAAAAATACAATTATATATAAACGGTAATACATATTGGCAAGTGGGTTAGCCCTTTAAAACAAATAATATTGTCAGTTTGTTGAGGTTGTTTCTTAATGTGCTATCACCCTTTATCAGTCCGTCTTATTCACCAGTGCCAAGTTTCTTCTAGGTAGGACATATTTACAAGAGGAAAAGAATATTGTACAATGGTTGTTTCTCATTGGAGACTTCTAATTCAGCTCATCACTACTGTGGCACTCAAGTCCTTTTTGTGGGCAACAGGGAGGCAGGGTGCAGGAAATTGGGTTACTGGGTCGGGAGGTAAAATCCTACTCGAGCAGCAGCCACAACTTGTGTTAGGGTGAAATCACAAGTAAACACAAGATTAACCTGGCCTTAACTAACCCTCTAGTAGCTTGGCACAAGCAGTCAGGCTTAACGTGGACGCAATGTGGAAAGTATTTATTCAGCACTTTAAATAGCAACAAAGTGAAAATACAACACAAGAAAAATCTCATAGCAATTTAGAAACCTAGAGTAAAATGTTGTACATTATTTGTGACCAAAACGAAAGCTTACAGGAGACACAATGTTAAAGTTTTAAGTGATAGTGTCTAAAAACGCAATGCACCAACTGTGATTATCTGGCATCGCCATACCAGGACAAAGTCAATTGTTCAGGCTGACCACGATGGAGCGTGGGTCAGATACAGGGAGCAAGGTAGACCTGCTGAACAAGGTACCTTAAATTTTGGTTTGCAGAGCATTGTGACCACCCGCGCCAATGATGCGCCGCACATCATTGGTTCCGAGGAAGCTGCGGGCTGCGTGGGGCAGAGTCCTGCCTTGTCATCGAGGATGCCATTAATGAGGGGCTTGTGATGCAAAGTCCTGCACTGATGCGTTGTGGATGGCAGTTCTGAAGAAGCTGTGGGATTGCGATGCAAAGTCCTACATCATCGTCGAGGATGGGCTTGCAATGAGAAGCCTTGTCTTGAATATGTGTCGCACATCGGCGGTTACAAAAAGACTGTGGGCTGCAATGTGAGGTCTGGCGCCGGGATGCGTTGCGCTGCAACGTTTCTGATGCAGCTGTGTGGAGATGCATCGGTTCTGCTTACAGGTCCAGAGCTAGGCTGTCGGAGCACCTTCAGGCCCACTTCCAAGGGTCTAAGACTAGTGTGGCACCACTTGGGGATGGTAGAACTCACAGCAGAGTCCAGAGTCCAGGTGCTCGGTTCAAGGTGGTTGGAGCCTTTTCTGTCCCTGAGGATCTGATCAGGATTCCAGCCCAATCGCCCTTTGAGTCACTCTGGTGGTCCTGGGTGCAGGTCCCGTCCTTTCACTCAGTCAGCACGGCAACAGAGTAGCAGTCCTTCTGAGTCTTCCACATGTCCTGTCATGTGACTGAGAGTACATGCTGCAGGCACCAGTTGGTTAGGAAAAGGTTATGCCAACTTTCTAAAACGTTTGTCCGTCTCGCTATGAGGCTGTGTAGTTTCCTTGTTTACATTTTGTGTTACATTGTATATATTACTAAACACCATGCGTATGTTTTTTGTTTAGAGATACCCCTGACAAAGAGCATTTTTAATTGCCCGAAATTCATTGGGAGTCTTCTTACAGCCAGCTTAGGAAGCATGCTAAGACCTGCTGTTTTTTTTGAAACCATGTGACAAAGCGGACATTTCAGACATTAAAAGGATTTAATGGAAGACATCGTTTACCTGTGATACATCACTCTTTCTGAATTCATGTACATGGACAATTCACTGCAAATTATTTGACAACGCAACTAATATTATTGTAGCATATTGATACATTGGTATACAGGTGTTTATCCCAAATTTGGGAACTCGTAGTGCACACTGTGTCTGGAGCACTTGTTCTGGGTACTTTCTTCAACTTTCTAAAAGTGGTATTTTTAGAATTGTGACTTACAATCCGACTTTACCACTAAAGAGGTTTTTAAATGACAATTCTTTAGACATCAACCATGATATTTCCACAGGCTCTCAATTGAAAGGTATCATTTTTTAAATGTAATGTTGACCCAATTTTAAACTATGGGCGAGGTAGGCCGTGCAGTAGTGAAAAACACATTTTTCACTACCAGGACATATAAAAGTACATGTCCAACTTTTTAAAAAAAATTCTTTTTATTGAAAATAAAACAAAGAAACACAATAATGGTGCAGTTACAAGACATAATACAATGCGGAGGGAATACTGAAAACTGAAATGAAACCATATCGTACATTGGGTCAAAGGAAAAAAGGGACGACTCTACTGCCATCAGCCCCAGCCATCATCAGCCTATGGTGTCATATCATCAACATCACTCGGTTCTACAAAGGGGGTACAAATAAAGCCTCTACTTTCGTTCAACGTGCCCCACACCTTAGTCCATTTACCCGGGCATCCTCTACTTTCGTACACCGCCCTTTCCGCTTGCATGCACCAGTCCATGTCCGATGCCCATTCTGCATACTTATGAACAACCCCCCCCCCTTTCCAGGTTCTAGCGATGGTGCACTTGGCAACCATACAACCAAGTGTGACCCAGAAACGCTCATACTTGTTTAGATCAGTTGCCTCCCAAACATTCAAAAGGCAAAGTCGTGGGGATAGAGCTTTAAGTTTATGGCATAAGTGGGACATGGCGGAAACAACCCTTCCCCAATATCTCTGGAGGGCGGGGAAGTCCCACAACTGATGTATAAAGGTACCCAGCTGACTACAACCCCGAGGACATTCTGGAGAGGACAAAAGGCTCATCTTAACGAGTGCCGAACTGGTGTAGTATGTCCTGTGAAGCACTTTAAGTTGGATCAACCTAAAATGTGAGCGAATCGCTACCTCCTGTGGCGATACCAGGGCTTCCCTCCACTCCTCTTCGTCGAGCTCCCCCACCTCGTCATTCCATTTCGCCCGTATCTTGCCCATAGAGTCCGGCATATTGTTGAGAATCTTACGGTATGTCAGAGAGCTTGCCCAGTCTGCAAGGTAATCATCCAGTAACAGATCTTCTAACGGTGAGGAAAGGCAATTTTGAATCTCTGTGTATCACCTTCTGCAGTACACTTTGCACCTGAAGGTACTGGAAAGTTTCCCCCTCCTGTAAGTGGTATGGTCGTTGCAGCTCACCAAACTGAACAACTCCCCCCTTCTGCCAAAGGCCCCCCACCGTCGAGAGACCTATCAAGTCCCATTTATCAAACCCCGTAAACCTCAAGAACCTACCCAGGTGAAGAGATTCAAACAGCGGAGTAGCCTTAGTAATCCTACCTTTCCAGCCCAACGCAGCCGTGGCCACACCCAATAAAGCTAGCATAGTCGAGGTCGGGGTGTACTTAGTAGCATATTGTTAACCTCCGTACAGAGCCCTAAGAAAAATACCCGAGGACATATTGTACCTGACCATTGTGTACGCTGGGTCCGTAATGGGACAATGCATCCAGCGGTTGTGAACCACCACCAGTAATAATGTTGAATGGCAGGCAATGCTATGCCCCCATCACACCAGCTTTTAGGAAGCTTAACGAGGGCAATTCTGGGTGTCCCGTTGTTCCATAACAGTGAGCGAATCTCGGAGTCAATAGCACGAAAGTAGAGGGGAGAGATCAAGAAAGGCGTATTCTGCAATACGTAAAGTAAGCGGGGGAGTGCCATCATTTTATAAAGAGCAGCTCTACCAAGGAGACTGAGAGGTAAAGCTTTCCAATGCTGCACGTCTGCGCGAAACCGCTGGAGCGGAGGGGATCAGATTCTGACGATGGAACACCCCTTCATCCTTGGTAATGTATATTTCCAGATACCGAAACCCTTCAGTGACTTTGGGCCTGGCATCCCGCTGGGAGAGCCGGCATCTCCCCTCTCAAAACGTAGACCAGGGATTTATCCCAGTTGATCGTGTAACCGGAGTATCCCTGGAAGAGGGCGAAAATGTGTAGCACACTATGAATTGAAGACCGGGGTCGGGCCAGATACAGTAGAATATTATTGGCATAGAGGGAAATTGTATCCGACCAATCCGGAGTCCAGTTCAGACCACGAATCAGAGGGTCACCTCTGATCCATATCGCCAGGGGTTCCAATGCCAGTGCGAAGAGAAGAGGTGGCAGGGGGCAACCTTGTCTCGGGCCCTTACCCAGCTCAAAGGCAGCAGAACGGCTGCCATTCACCGTGACTCGGGCCAAAGGGCGGGCGTAAAGCAGGCGCACTCAGGATATAAATTGGGCGCCGAACCTGTACCTCTCTAGCACAGCTAACAGGAAGGGCCACTCAATCATATCAAAGGCCATCTTAGCGTCCAAGGACAATATCACCGAGTCCTCTTGAACTCTTGAACAGTAGAGGCTCGCCCAATTCCCCAAATAGGCAGCTCAGATTCAGCTCAGTGTTTCTAGCCGGCATGAAGCCGGATTGATCCGGATGAATCAATCTGTGAAGACAGGGCGAGAGGCGAAGGGCCAGAAGCTTGGCCAAGATCTTAACCCCGGGATCCAGGAGAGAGATGGGCCTGTACGAGGAGCATCGATCTGGGGGTTGTCTGATTCACCTCCCTCTCTATATCTTGTAGCTGTTTATTTTTCTCCTTATGACCTGCCACCGCCGCCATCCCACATCCACGAAGCACCGTCTTATATGCCTCCCACAATGCTATGTCTGATTCGACTGAACCCTCATTTTTCGCAAAACAATACTGGGTGGCCTCTAGCAGTTTGGCGCGTGTTTCTGGAACTCGGAGATACCAGGGAGGGAGAACCATATCCCGGCCGTTGGTGGGGGGGGGATAGGGGGGGTGCTGCCGGTAGTAAGCAACAATTGGTGAATGATCGGAAATGCCCCTTGGAAGGAAAGTGATCTCCCCGAAGTGTGGACACCGAGTTGCCTTACAAAACAGATAATCCATGGGGGACATGCTCCCATAAAACCCGGAGTAAAAGATGTAGTGTCTGGAAGCTGGATTACATACACGACATACATCAATCGGACCCAGGGCCTCTAAAAGTTCCAGCAAATGCTTGCCATATGGATCTCCCTGCCCAGACGGCAAGCGATCACATTCCCTGCTTAAAGCTGTGTTGCAGTCACCTCCCACCAGAACTTCTCCTTCTGGCAAACCTAGCAAATGAGCGCCAAGGTCAGTGAGAGTGGAGGAATGCAGCTTGGGGGGGAAACATAGAGAGAGATCAAATTTAAAGGCCTGCCCCCCCATTTCCCTGTAACCGAGACAAATCTACCCAAAGGGTCAGAGGTGACCTTGGAAACCTGAAGGGGGAGGGAGGTACGCACCAATATGCCCACCCCTGTAGAACCACGGGCAATCAGTTTATAGCCCCACCTATTAAGTGCGAAATAAGAAGTGCCTTGGACATACGTTTCCTGAAGCAAAATCAGGTCTGGGGACTGTCTTTTTAAATATTGCAACACTATGCCCCTCTTAATATGATCTCCCAACCCGTTCACGTTCCAGAAATGATTTTGAGGCAGGCCCTGGCTGGGTTAGGACTACAGTCTTGACTCATTAAAATCTATGACAGTGGGGCCCCCCACCCCCCATGACTGGCAGAATCTGAGTAAACAATTGAAGCCAGAATATGTAACACAATAGAGCAAAACCATCACAAATGAACAATGAAAGGTACATATACCACATATCCCGGACCCAACTGGTATTGCAAATACAATTGTACGAAAAACTGCACCAAATTAAACAATCTGACACAAAAACCAACATAAAATCACGAAAATCCCCAACCTTAACCCTGGATTCTCCCCCCCCACTCGGGCTCCCTGCAACGTGGACTTAAAACTGCCCACCCCCCAATTTGCAGAGCACCTGTAATGCCCACACATCTTAACTAAGGAGGGATGTCTCACTGCCAAGCCACCGAGCGGCCGCTCACCCACCCCCTGAAATGACAAAATGGAGCAACCATGACACTTGCTGGAACTGCAACTCCGACACATAAAAAAAGACCCCCTCCCCATCGAACCGTCACACCAAACGACATAATGGTCTCAGTTCCATCGGCTCAGAGTCTCAAAGACAAGAGAAAGCCCCTCATTTCAAATCCACTGCCCCCAAAATGCAACTCAATACTCATTGTGATCGAGAGGGTCTAACACCATTCCCCCATTCGGGATCAGACATGGACTCAATGGCCAAACAGCAAGAATCAGCCAGTCCCCGTGCCTCCCAGATGATCCTGCGAACTCTCCAGGCCATGCCCCTGCGTCGGGGACGAACGATGACGGAGGGAGGAAGTGCACCATCTCTCAAGCCAGTCCCAATTCTCCGAAGTCTGAAAAAAATAAGTTTTCCCATCAGCGATGACTCTCCGCTTCGCCGGAAAGAGCATGGCGTACTTGAGGCCCTCGTCTAATAGGGCTCGCTTCACCTCGAGAAAGGACCCTCGTTCTGCTGCTCTTAAAAGGTGAAATCCGGGAAGAAGGACACACTGGCATTATTGTATTTCAGAGGCAGGCCAGTCCTGGCTACTTGATGGATTATATTGCGGTCCCGGAAATTAAAAATGCGGGCCAGCAAAGGTCATGGAAGAGCACCAGGCTTATGTCCAACTTTTTTAATGCACTGCACCCTGCCCTCTGGGCTGTTTAGGACCTACCCTGAGGTGACTTGTATGTATTAAAAAGGAAGGTTTAGGCTCGGCAAAAGGTTTATTTTGCAGGTCGACATTGTGGAAAATGACTAAAATTAGGTATATATAAGCGGCGTTCATTTATGTTCACCACAGCCACTGTTGAAAGTGAAGTGAACATCGTGAAACAGTGGCCACGCCATCTTGTCCCTTTTATGCCGCTTCATGTACGAAAGTAGCAGCCATTTTGTGTGCCTTGGCCTCTCTGCCCACTGCCAATAGCCTGCACGTCTCTCCCCCTCACTTCCCGGCCTCGCAAGCATTCCCCCGCGCCCTGCCAGCCCCCGATCTCTCCTGCTTGGGCCATAAATGCACCTCCAGCGCGACCCTGTCTCCGAGCCACATCCCGTGCTGAACCCCCTCGCTCTTTCATCTCATTCAAAGAACAGGCCCTTTTGATAACCTCTTCCTCCCTGCCCGATTGTCCGGCCTGATCCCAGGCCATCACCTAGCCCAACAGATGTAGTTTATTGCCCCCTACAGTAGGAATTCACCCCATCAAAGGAGCGGGGATTAATCAACGCTTTCGCACCCCGAAGATCCGACTGATCACACCCATCCCCGTTCTCAGCGGAATGTCCAGCTGCGCGATAACCACCACATGCTGAGATCGGGGTGGGAACTCTACTGTAGATATGTGTGGGAACGGGCCTGGACCGGGGATTCCGAGGATGTCTTTTCTGTCCTTCAAAGAAACATTACGGATGCAGTGTATGTAATAAAGCCATAAACCTGTGTATAAGAGGCCAGGCCTCAGAGATGCGGTTAGAGCACCTCGAGAAGATACCCTGTTGTCTGATTTGACGTGTTCTGCTCCGTCGGAATAAACTCCTGTTTCCTGCCTTCCTGTCTCCAACGCCTGCCTCTTTGTTTGGTAATCTCGAATGGTATGAGATGCGGCTAACGCCGGGCAAATACTGAAGGGTTCTTGGTCGAATCCGGCCCTACCTTTTCACAATTGGCGTCCCAAACGTGGGGCCCATCAGCGACACGTGGATCCAGTGGGAGAGGTCCCAACGACAGAGTGAACGACTGCAACGATCGGGAAGTGCACCTGCCCGATAGACCCTCGTCTGGCAGCCGATCATCCGAACTTCACTGGTTCCGAGCAGACCTCTCTCGAGTAATCTACGGTCCTGACTGGGAACCATCAGGAGTGCCACAGCAATTACGGAGAATAGAGGACGATCAGGCGCTGGAAGCAGAAGACGAGAAACTGTCCATACGGTCCGTGTAAGGTCGTGTAACACGACGAATTGCGAATTGATTGTTTGTTTGAAAATACTAGTATTACTCATTTGATTGTTTCTGAGAGATTCTCTATTTGCAAACAAGCACAGAGTCGCAATACTCTGTTTAGTCTTTGCAGATAGTGAAGGGTAGGTAACGCAGGCCTTTGCCCCCATTGTAATCTGTCGTGCCTGCTTCCCTCTCCATTTGATTGATTGTTATCCAAGCATTTACTGTTTTGGAATTGGTTCTCTTTGGATCATTCTCTATTTGCAAACAAGCACAGAGTCGCAATACTCTGTTTAGTCTTTGCAGATAGTGAAGGATAGGTAACGCAGGCTTTTGCCCCCATTGTAATCCGTCGTGCCTATTTTTATCCCTCATTTGATTGATTGTTTATCCGAACATTGATCGTTCGAAATTGGTTCTCTTCGGGTTATTCTCTATTCACAAATAAGCACAGAGTCGCAATACTCTGTTTAGTCTTTGCGGATAGTGAAGGATAGGTAGTGCAGACTTTTGTCCCCATTGTAACCCGTCATGCCTATCTTCTCCCCATTGTTCAGTAGTTGGTTCAAGCCCGGACCGTTATTAGAGGTAGATCATCCGGCTCCACCCCTAATAAAAAGGACATGTATACAAAAATGCGGATTAGCCGCTGTATCGTGCTAGCAAACTATAACATAAAAATCGTTAGGAAAAACAAAAGGAATCAAGCAAAATTAGTAGGCCACTGATGGGATCTTTTTGACCCCGCTAAAATAGAAACATTAGGAACAACCCCTCATGAGAAATATGAAACTAGTGAGAAGAGCCGAGCTCGACTCCATGATGGCCGCAAGACAGCTCGGCTCCGCCGCCCACCCCGCGCAAATATTATAAATATATACAACACTCCAGCAAAGTAATATGTTAAAACGCTTTTTATTATACAACTATTTACATGGCAGCCGGCTGCAACATCAATCCCAATGCATTCGCCGTCTGCTTGACGCTGTTCCTGTCCCTCCTTCCTTGGAGTGGCAATGTTGGGCTGCTTTGGGCTGCTTTTTGGTTGGTTTTGGGCTGTGGAAAGTCTACAAAAGCCATCAGCCGGCGAGGTAGCGTCGGTGGCGGCCTGGGGTGGAGGACCGTTGTGCGAATAGGCCGGAGGCAACACAACGCGTCGAGGCCTGTCCCCAGATCGTCCAGAGGTGGTGTCCAGCAAGTTGTGTGCGGGGGATGCCCTGCTGACGGCCACCCCTCCCCCTCCAGGTGGAGGTTCCTCCCGCACTAAGACTGCCTTTAGCGTTCCACTCAACGAGCCCCCGCGGTTGACTGGCCGGGGGACCCGCTCCGGTGGCCGTGGTGAAGGGCGGCTGCTGGGGGGACTCTCAAAGTGGCGGCCGGCTCCCCGGGATTTGGGCCTGGTCCACTAGGATGGCTCTGGGCTACCATGGAACTCGGATGCTTGCCTGCTCGGGCATGAGCCCCACTCTTGAAGACGTCCTCTCAGTTTTAAAGATTCTACGAGAGTCGTTGGCCCTCGACTCCCGCGGGCCTCCGGTGGGGGCAACCGCCACTGTTGCTCGACTATCCCCCATGGATATGCCGCTGCCCCGGGTAGCCGCCGCCTTACCCACATCTGGTGCCGTAGGAAAGACTGATTCAGTGCATCTGTGGAGGGATACGCCTGCTGTCCCGCTCTCCGGAGTGGCCACAACGTCGTCACAAGATGGTGGTGCTCTCATGCTGACACCAGCTTTTGTCCGAATTACTAAAAGACACTGTAGACTGCCAACTCATCAGCTCCGGTGGGACCTCAGCGTGACCCGGTAGGGAAGATATTGCCTTCCTCGCCTTTAATTCGCGGTTCATGCCGCCTGTTCTTTCTGCTGGCGTTAACGGAACTCTTTTTTTGAACTGACGAAAGGGATTCTGGTCCAGCCGCTAGTTATTGGACCCGCCCGGCTTCGACCAAAATGGCGCCAGTATGGGCGGGACTTGCAACTCCTTATGACGATTCTAGTTACTTAGCCTTGATGTTATGGGGGATGTATGCGGTCTCTGTGCACATGGCGGGCGGGGAAGGATACTGACTGGGCATGCGGACAACCCTATTGATGTCGGTTTTTTACTATTGATTATTGTATTATTAAAGCTCCGAAGTAATGTTACTCATGATACTCGCCCATGGTGTGCGTATGGATGATTTTATTGTAACTGATCCTGTTATACTTTCAATTATAAAATCAACCTTCACTGATCCTGCAACCGTTTGTCACGTTTAGTTTTTTCAATTAAATGGCTCGCTCGTTACGTACTCCTATACTACAGTGTAATTTCTCCTTACCTCATGCGTTTCCCGTCTGCCCCATGGCCGGCCTGTATGGTTGGAAGCCCGTATTTGAATGCTGACATTTTTACAATCAAGGTTTTAAAGGAAAATATATATGGATCTAGCATCATAACAGTCATTTAGATTGATAGGGTTTTTAAAAAAAAAATACCATGCTCTGTGAACAGGAACGGCCCTATACCACCGTAAACCATTCCTTTTCCTCGAATGAACGCATGAATCCGTCACCCCCCCACCTTATACTAAATACCCCTGGCCTTTGACCCTCTCCTACACGCGGTCTGTACTACCGCCCTCGGGCGATCTATGTAATGAACAGACTACCATTGGTTATCTTTGCCGCACTACCAGTTCCTCTGGGCTTCAATGCCGAGACATAAGAGACTGCATCCCAGAGAGATAAGTCAAGTACGTGGTAGGTAAAAACATTTTCGTGTTTATGCGCGCTGATGTGCTTTGAACGCTGCCCCCCCCCCCTCTTCTTCTTTTTGCAGGTTACATCGGAATTTCAGCTGAAGTATGGAGAAGACCTAAAACCGCACCGTGTTCCATGCGAGGAAAATAGGCTAGCTCTGTGAGACGGTACATTATATGTAGGAGCTATCTCTGGGAGCGTAAAAAAAAAATAATAATAATTTGTATGGTATGAATGTGCGCATGGACCCTGATTTGTACGGTATGAATGCGTATGTGTGGTGCACGTCTGGGTCAATAAAAGAATGCTTTTTGTATGATTGAGGCGTTGATCGAACGGTTAATGGGATAGGAAAATTAAGCCCGAACATGGTACCTGCATGTGAAAGACGAATAAAAATATAGCACTTTCCTTACTTAGGAACGACTCTCTCTGGAGCTAGCGAATGGGAGAGTGGCCTACACCAGAAACTTGAAGGCTTATTTCAGTACGACGAAACCGACCCCAACCGATATCCCAAATGTACACCCAAAAATAATGCACACCAGTGAGTCAATTTATGTGCTGACTAAATAAGAAAAGTTAAGAGTACCCCGGGTTGGGGTTCATCCAAAATCCCCCTCAGCCCAGATATTAGGGATATTGTTATTTTTTAGATTTTACCCCTTCTTCTTCCACCCTCATAGAAGAGTCAGAATTGTATCATCGCACGTCCGACTGACACCCCTCCTTTACCTCAGCTAGGATCATCATTTGCTAGGTGTTGGAAGACCCCACCGTGAGTATAAGCGCGACTGGACTAGTGTCCGACCAATTAAAAAGGAGTAAGTATTTTTGAAGCGAGGTTACCAACAAAAATTGTCTACTATTAGGAAGGAAGGAGAACAAAGAGCTCGACCCCCAAAATGAATTAAAGGGAATACTGAGAATACGCAACATGCATGACAAAGTTCTTTTTGCCCTTAAATAGCTCTGTGTTCTGTCTTAGGTTTCCGTACTTGATGTATGTACTGTCGCACCCTATCTGGTATTTGTGTGTACGTAAACTATGAATTTATGTTTTCCCTCAGCTTGTGTTTTATACGTGAAACTGACCCGTACTGTTCTATGTGTGTGTGCACTGAATAGCCTATTATTATACACGTTTTTCTCTCTCTCTCTCTTTGTGTTGTACGTGTACTAATTGTCTATTTGGTGCACACGACGCTCTCTCCCTCTGAGGGCTCCCTTGCTCCCTTTTGAATAAATGACGACACTGTACCTCGCCGGCACAGGTATAATTGGCTTTAGACACGACAGTGTTTGAACAAATTGACAGAAACAAAACGATCGGATTTTGCCATATTACTACCTCTCCTTTCTGTAAAATGATGGAACTTAATTGGCTGAGAAAGAAAGGACAGGTAAGACGACTAATGTCCCCTAATCTGACCCTTAAAGGGGAACTATATGCCAGTGGCTTTTGTTTTAGTGCTTTAGTGACGCCACCCTCATCATTCGGATTACCACCGCCCATTGCACAAAAGTAGAATGTCCGAAACGTCCCCGTTTTTCCAGAATGGTCCCAGTTCTGTAACCAGCCGTCCCAGAAAATCTTAAAGACTGTAGCTGATGGCCTTGTTTTTAAAGATAAATCATCTAAAAACTGATAAAAGTTAGCCGTTGCTGTCAGAAAAGAAAGAAAAAAAATGCTTAACGTATGTCCTTCCCTGGAAAAAGTAGCTGTAAGCCCATGATAATAAGCACTTCACACTTTTTATGAATTAGCAGACCTTGAAGAAAAAAAATATAGCTCAACAGGATTTGTTTTAGAAAAACACAAGTCTCTACTGGAGGAGCCGGTTTGAATTCGATGAACCATGTAATTGTTGGATATCAGACTTCTTGCCACGCTCGCGAATATAACAGGAATAAACACCAGACAGACATGATGTTTGAAAATAGAAAGATACTTGCAGACCTGCACCACAGCAATGATGCATGAGTTAACAGCATACACCGATGTAAGGATCACTAAGCGTCCACCCTATCGTGACCAATAAACGTTTCCCCAACTGCTTGGGGTTGGGAGAGAAATTAAAGTGTGTAAACATCTTCCCCTGCCAGTTCTCTATGACTTGTTTTTTTGTACTCATTTAAAGATAACGTGCGGTCGTCGGAGGAGAGGGGCCGGATGTGACGCACAGCCTGGCTGCAGATTGGGGAATATCTATGACCTCGACCAAGGTGAAGCCACAGAGCAAAGAGTTGCGGGACAAGGCACCATTCTCAACGTGGAAAGAAGGGCTGTCCAGAAGCCCCTGCATGTTGATGAGCTCGTGCCGAAAGTCCCAGCCCATTGTGCCCGATTGATGGGCCCACTTGCTTGAAATTTCTGCCCTCCTTGGTCCGTTTCAGACCTGATCCCACTCCACCCTCTTTTCCCTCGGCCTCCCAAAGCACGCCCCCATCACCCTTTTTCCATATGGAGTTTTTTTAACTAGACTTAAAGAAGAAACACAGCACAAAAGGTAGAATAGGGTTTGTCCCGAAAGAAGAACGGAATACGGGTACCCCGACTAAAGTACCTATGGTAGATTAGTTAGGTAACAGGACAAACAGGACTGTGGTCCGAGAGCAAAGAGTGGCCACACCCTGCAACGCGAAATCTGAATCCGCGCTGGACGCGTAGCTCCACCGCCGGTGCTCAACAGTGCCAACGAAAGAAGAAGAACAACGAGAGCCTACCAGTGATGGCTCGCTGTAATAAGACACTGGAAAGACTAACCCTTTTTTCGAACATTACCACCCCTTGACTGTCACTTGTATTAATTTGAATTCCTCTCCCAACCACTTTGTATTGATTAATCACCCAATTGAGCTTTCGAAACCTTACATCGGTCACTTTCAACTGTACATGGATAACTAAGAAGGCGTTAACTCTGTATCTTGATGATTGTAGAACACCAGTTATGCACATAAACATGCTGTCGAGTTTTGATCCCCACGAAGTCCAAACCTCAAGTAATGTACTTAGTAGCTTTTATTCTGCCAGAACATTTTTGTATGACATCATGTTTGTATTCGAACGAATCTCCTACATCGTCTAAAGTAATGCCCCCGCCTCCAAGGTCTAACGTATGACGCAGCTAATGAAATTTTGTATGCACTGTCTCCCCGCCCATCACATTGACTACATTTGGTTATGTGCGATTCTGTCTGCATTGATAGCAGAATTATTTCCATCTACCTGTAATGCATATGGGCTACCAAAGCGAATTGTATAACTAATGTCAGCTTGTACATCCTCACCTATGACATGAACAGAAATGAACTAACTTATGATAAAAACTGGGGACTGTGGAAAATGACTAAAATTAGGTATATATAAGCGGCGTTCATTTATGTTCACCACAGCCACTGTTGAAAGTGAAGTGAACATCGTGAAACAGTGGCCACGCCATCTTGTCCCTTTTATGCCCCTTCATGTACGAAGGTAGCAGCCATTTTGTGTGCCTTGGCCTCTCTGCCCACTGCCAATAGCCTGCACGTCTCTCCCCCTCACTCCCCGGCCTCGCAAGCATTCCCCCGCGCCCTGCCAGCCCCCGATCTCTCCTGCTTGGGCCATAAATGCACCTCCAGCGCGACCCTGTCTCCGAGCCACATCCCGTGCTGAACCCCCTCGCTCTTTCATCTCATTCAAAGAACAGGCCCTTTTGATAACCTCTTCCTCCCTGCCCGATTGGCCGGCCTGATCCCAGGCCATCACCTAGCCCAACAGATGTAGTTTATTGCCCCCTACAGTAGGAACTCACCCCATCAAAGGAGCGGGGATTAATCAACGCTTTCGCACCCCGAAGATCCGACTGATCACACCCATCCCCGTTCCCAGCGGAATGTCCAGCTGCGCGATAACCACCACATGCTGAGATCGGGGTGGGAACTCTACTGTAGATATGTGTGGGAACGGGCCTGGACCGGGGATTCCGAGGATGTCTTTTCTGTCCTTCAAAGAAACATTACGGATGCAGTGTATGTAATAAAGCCATAAACCTGTGTATAAGAGGCCAGGCCTCAGAGATGCGGTTAGAGCACCTCGAGAAGATACCCTGTTGTCTGATTTGACGTGTTCTGCTCCGTCGGAATAAACTCCTGTTTCCTGCCTTCCAGGTCTCCAGCGCCTGCCTCTTTGTTTGGTAATCTCGAATGGTATGAGATGCCGCTAACGCCGGCAAATACTGAAGGGTTCTTGGTCGAATCCGGCCCTACCTTTTCACAATTGGCGTCCCAAACGTGAGGCCCATCAGCGACACGTGGATCCAGTGGGAGAGGTCCCAACGACAGAGTGAACGACTGCAACGATCGGGAAGTGCACCTGCCCGATAGACCCTCGTCTGGCAGCCGATCATCCGAACTTCACTGGTTCCGAGCAGACCTCTCTCGAGTGATCTACGGTCCTGACTGGGAACCATCAGGAGTGCCACAGCAATTACGGAGAATAGAGGACGATCAGGCGCTGGAAGCGGAAGACGAGAAACTGTCCATACGGTCCGTGTAAGGTCGTGTAACACGACGAATTGCGAATTGATTGTTTGTTTGAAAATACTAGTATTACTCATTTGATTGTTTCTGAGAGATTCTCTATTTGCAAACAAGCACAGAGTCGCAATACTCTGTTTAGTCTTTGCAGATAGTGAAGGGTAGGTAACGCAGGCCTTTGCCCCCATTGTAATCTGTCGTGCCTGCTTCCCTCTCCATTTGATTGATTGTTATCCAAGCATTTACTGTTTTGGAATTGGTTCTCTTTGGATCATTCTCTATTTGCAAACAAGCACAGAGTCGCAATACTCTGTTTAGTCTTTGCGGATAGTGAAGTATAGGTAGTGCAGACTTTTGTCCCCATTGTAACCCGTCATGCCTATCTTCTCCCCATTGTTCAGTAGTTGGTTCAAGCCCGGACCGTTATTAGAGGTAGATCATCCGGCTCCACCGGAGGACACCCCTAATAAAAAGGACATGTATACAAAAATGCGGATTAGCCGCTGTATCGTGCTAGCAAACTATAACATAAAAATCGTTAGGAAAAACAAAAGGAATCGAGCAAAATCAGTAGGCCACTGATGGGATCTTTTTGACCCCGCTAAAATAGAAACATTAGGAACAACCCCTCATGAGAAATATGAAACTAGTGAGAAGAGCCGAGCTCGACGCCATGATGGCCGCAAGACAGCTCGGCTCCGCCGCCCACCCCGCGCAAATATTATAAATATATACAACACTCCAGCAAAGTAATATGTTAAAACGCTTTTTATTATACAACTATTTACATGGCAGCCGGCTGCAACATCAATCCCAATGCATTCGCCGTCTGCTTGACGCTGTTCCTGTCCCTCCTTCTTTGGAGTGGCAATGTTGGGCTGCTTTTTGGTTGGTTTTGGGCTGTGGAAAGTCTACAAAAGCCATCAGCCGGCGAGGTAGCGTCGGTGGCGGCCTGGGGTGGAGGACCGTTGTGCGAATAGGCCGGAGGCAACACAACGCGTCGAGACCTGTCCCCAGATCGTCCAGAGGTGGTGTCCAGCAAGTTGTGTGCGGGGGATGCCCTGCTGACGGCCACCCCTCCCCCTCCAGGTGGAGGTTCCTCCCGCACTAAGACTGCCATTAGCGTTCCACTCAACGAGCCCCCGCGGTTGACTGGCCGGGGGACCCGCTCCGGTGGCCGTGGTGAAGGGCGGCTGCTGGGGGGCTCTCAAAATGGCGGCCGGCTCCCCGGGATTTGGGCCTGGTCCACTAGGATGGCTCTGGGCTACCATGGAACTCGGATGCTTGCCTGCTCGGGCATGAGCCCCACTCTTGAAGACGTCCTCTCAGTTTTAAAGATTCTACGAGAGTCGTTGGCCCTCTACTCCCGCGGGCCTCCGGTGGGGGCAACCGCCACTGTTGCTCGACTATCCCCCATGGATATGCCGCTGCCCCGGGTAGCCGCCGCCTTACCCACATCTGGTGCCGTAGGAAAGACTGATTCAGTGCATCTGTGGAGGGATACGCCTGCTGTCCCGCTCTCCGGAGTGGCCACAACGTCGTCACAAGATGGTTGTGCTCTCATGCTGACACCAGCTTTTGTCCGAATTACTAAAAGGAGTTTAATCTGAATCCGCGCTGGACGCGTAGCTCCACCGCCGGTGCTCAACAGTGCCAACGAAAGAAGAAGAACAACGAGAGCCTACCAGTGATGGCTCGCTGTAATAAGACACTGGAAAGACTAACCCTTTTTTCGAACATTACCACCCCTTGACTGTCACTTGTATTAATTTGAATTCCTCTCCCAACCACTTTGTATTGATTAATCACCCAATTGAGCTTTCGAAACCTTACATCGGTCACTTTCAACTGTACATGGATAACTAAGAAGGCGTTAACTCTGTATCTTGATGATTGTAGAACACCAGTTATGCACATAAACATGCTGTCGAGTTTTGATCCCCACGAAGTCCAAACCTCAAGTAATGTACTTAGTAGCTTTTATTCTGCCAGAACATTTTTGTATGACATCATGTTTGTATTCGAACGAATCTCCTACATCGTCTAAAGTAATGCCCCCGCCTCCAAGGTCTAACGTATGACGCAGCTAATGAAATTTTGTATGCACTGTCTCCCCGCCCATCACATTGACTACATTTGGTTATGTGCGATTCTGTCTGCATTGATAGCAGAATTATTTCCATCTACCTGTAATGCATATGGGCTACCAAAGCGAATTGTATAACTAATGTCAGCTTGTACATCCTCACCTATGACATGAACAGAAATGAACTAACTTATGATAAAAACTGGGGACTGTGGAAAATGACTAAAATTAGGTATATATAAGCGGCGTTCATTTATGTTCACCACAGCCACTGTTGAAAGTGAAGTGAACATCGTGAAACAGTGGCCACGCCATCTTGTCCCTTTTATGCCCCTTCATGTACGAAGGTAGCAGCCATTTTGTGTGCCTTGGCCTCTCTGCCCACTGCCAATAGCCTGCACGTCTCTCCCCCTCACTCCCCGGCCTCGCAAGCATTCCCCCGCGCCCTGCCAGCCCCCGATCTCTCCTGCTTGGGCCATAAATGCACCTCCAGCGCGACCCTGTCTCCGAGCCACATCCCGTGCTGAACCCCCTCGCTCTTTCATCTCATTCAAAGAACAGGCCCTTTTGATAACCTCTTCCTCCCTGCCCGATTGTCCGGCCTGATCCCAGGCCATCACCTAGCCCAACATATGTAGTTTATTGCCCCCTACAGTAGGAACTCACCCCATCAAAGGAGCGGGGATTAATCAACGCTTTCGCACCCCGAAGATCCGACTGATCACACCCATCCCCGTTCCCAGCGGAATGTCCAGCTGCGCGATAACCACCACATGCTGAGATCGGGGTGGGAACTCTACTGTAGATATGTGTGGGAACGGGCCTGGACCGGGGATTCCGAGGATGTCTTTTCTGTCCTTCAAAGAAACATTACGGATGCAGTGTATGTAATAAAGCCATAAACCTGTGTATAAGAGGCCAGGCCTCAGAGATGCGGTTAGAGCACCTCGAGAAGATACCCTGTTGTCTGATTTGACGTGTTCTGCTCCGTCGGAATAAACTCCTGTTTCCTGCCTTCCTGTCTCCAGCGCCTGCCTCTTTGTTTGGTAATCTCGAATGGTATGAGATGCGGCTAACGCCGGCAAATACTGAAGGGTTCTTGGTCGAATCCGGCCCTACCTTTTCACAATTGGCGTCCCAAACGTGGGGCCCATCAGCGACACGTGGATCCAGTGGGAGAGGTCCCAACGACAGAGTGAACGACTGCAACGATCGGGAAGTGCACCTGCCCGATAGACCCTCGTCTGGCAGCCGATCATCCGAACTTCACTGGTTCCGAGCAGACCTCTCTCGAGTGATCTACGGTCCTGACTGGGAACCATCAGGAGTGCCACAGCAATTACGGAGAATAGAGGACGATCAGGCGCTGGAAGCGGAAGACGAGAAACTGTCCATACGGTCCGTGTAAGGTCGTGTAACACGATGAATTGCGAATTGATTGTTTGTTTGAAAATACTAGTATTACTCATTTGATTGTTTCTGAGAGATTCTCTATTTGCAAACAAGCACAGAGTCGCAATACTCTGTTTAGTCTTTGCAGATAGTGAAGGGTAGGTAACGCAGGCCTTTGCCCCCATTGTAATCTGTCGTGCCTGCTTCCCTCTCCATTTGATTGATTGTTATCCAAGCATTTACTGTTTTGGAATTGGTTCTCTTTGGATCATTCTCTATTTGCAAACAAGCACAGAGTCGCAATACTCTGTTTAGTCTTTGCGGATAGTGAAGGATAGGTAGTGCAGACTTTTGTCCCCATTGTAACCCGTCATGCCTATCTTCTCCCCATTGTTCAGTAGTTGGTTCAAGCCCGGACCGTTATTAGAGGTAGATCATCCGGCTCCACCGGAGGACACCCCTAATAAAAAGGACATGTATACAAAAATGCGGATTAGCCGCTGTATCGTGCTAGCAAAATATAACATAAAAATCGTTAGGAAAAACAAAAGGAATCGAGCAAAATCAGTAGGCCACTGATGGGATCTTTTTGACCCCGCTAAAATAGAAACATTAGGAACAACCCCTCATGAGAAATATGAAACTAGTGAGAAGAGCCGAGCTCGACGCCATGATGGCCGCAAGACAGCTCGGCTCCGCCGCCCACCCCGCGCAAATATTATAAATATATACAACACTCCAGCAAAGTAATATGTTAAAACGCTTTTTATTATACAACTATTTACATGGCAGCCGGCTGCAACATCAATCCCAATGCATTCGCCGTCTGCTTGACGCTGTTCCTGTCCCTCCTTCTTTGGAGTGGCAATGTTGGGCTGCTTTTTGGTTGGTTTTGGGCTGTGGAAAGTCTACAAAAGCCATCAGCCGGCGAGGTAGCGTCGGTGGCGGCCTGGGGTGGAGGACCGTTGTGCGAATAGGCCGGAGGCAACACAACGCGTCGAGACCTGTCCCCAGATCGTCCAGAGGTGGTGTCCAGCAAGTTGTGTGCGGGGGATGCCCTGCTGACGGCCACCCCTCCCCCTCCAGGTGGAGGTTCCTCCCGCACTAAGACTGCCATTAGCGTTCCACTCAACGAGCCCCCGCGGTTGCCTGGCCGGGGGACCCGCTCCGGTGGCCGTGGTGAAGGGCGGCTGCTGGGGGGCTCTCAAAATGGCGGCCGGCTCCCCGGGATTTGGGCCTGGTCCACTAGGATGGCTCTGGGCTACCATGGAACTCGGATGCTTGCCTGCTCGGGCATGAGCCCCACTCTTGAAGACGTCCTCTCAGTTTTAAAGATTCTACGAGAGTCGTTGGCCCTCGACTCCCGCGGGCCTCCGGTGGGGGCAACCGCCACTGTTGCTCGACTATCCCCCATGGATATGCCGCTGCCCCGGGTAGCCGCCGCCGCCTTACCCACATCTGGTGCCGTAGGAAAGACTGATTCAGTGCATCTGTGGAGGGATACGCCTGCTGTCCCGCTCTCCGGAGTGGCCACAACGTCGTCACAAGATGGTGGTGCTCTCATGCTGACACCAGCTTTTGTCCGAATTACTAAAAGACACTGTAGACTGCCAACTCATCAGCTCCGGTGGGACCTCAGCGTGACCCGGTAGGGAAGATTTTGCCTTCCTCGCCTTTAATTCGCGGTTCATGCCGCCTGTCCTTTCTGCTGGCGTTAACGGAACTCTTTTTTTGAACTGACGAAAGGGATTCTGGTCCGGCCGCTAGTTATTGGAGGCATTTGAACTATACTCCGGACCCGCCCGGCTTCGACCAAAATGGCGCCAGTATGGGCGGGACTTGCAACTCCTTATGACGATTCTAGTTACTTAGCCTTGATGTTATGGGGGATGTATGCGGTCTCTGTGCACATGGCGGGCGGGGAAGGGTACTGACTGGGCATGCGGACAACCCTATTGATGTCGGTTTTTTACTATTGATTATTGTATTATTAAAGCTCCGAAGTAATGTTACTCATGATACTTGCCCATGGTGTGCGTATGGATGATTTTATTGTAACTGATCCTGTTATACTTTCAATTATAAAATCAACCTTCACTGATCCTG
The DNA here is from genome assembly GCF_964261635.1 of Lissotriton helveticus. Taxonomy (NCBI): domain Eukaryota; kingdom Metazoa; phylum Chordata; class Amphibia; order Caudata; family Salamandridae; genus Lissotriton; species Lissotriton helveticus. The sequence goes on from NC_136072.1 coordinate 110,371,010, forward strand.
CAACCGTTTGTCACGTTTAGTTTTTTCAATTAAATGGCTCGCTCGTTACGTACTCCTATACTACAGTGTAATTTCTCCTTACCTCATGCGTTTCCCGTCTGCCCCATGGCCGGCCTGTATGGTTGGAAGCCCGTATTTGAATGCTGACATTTTTACAATCAAGGTTTTAAAGGAAAATATATATGGAACTAGCATCATAACAGTCATTTAGATTGATAGGGTTTTTAAAAAAAAAATACCATTCTCTGTGAACAGGAACGGCCCTATACCACCGTAAACCATGACCTTTTCCTCGAATGAACACATGAATCCGTCACCCCCCCCCACCTTATACTAAATACCCCTGGCCTTTGACCCTCTCCTACACGCGGTCTGTACTACCGCCCTCGGGCGATCTATGTAATGAACAGACTACCATTGGTTATCTTTGCCGCACTACCAGTTCCTCTGGGCTTCAATGCCGAGACATAAGAGACTGCATCCCAGAGAGATAAGTCAAGTACGTGGTAGGTAAAAACATTTTCGTGTTTATGCGCGCTGATGTGCTTTGAACGCTGCCCCCCCCCCCTCTTTTTCTTTTTGCAGGTTACATCGGAATTTCAGCTGAAGTATGGAGAAGACCTAAAACCGCACCGTGTTCCATGCGAGGAAAATAGGCTAGCTCTGTGAGACGGTACATTATATGTAGGAGCTATCTCTGGGAGCGTAAAAAAAAAAAAATAATAATTTGTATGGTATGAATGTGCGCATGGACCCTGATTTGTACGGTATGAATGCGTATGTGTGGCGCACGTCTGGGTCAATAAAAGAATGCTTTTTGTATGATTGAGGCATTGATCGAACGGTTAATGGGATAGGAAAATTAAGCCCGAACATGGTACCTGCATGTGAAAGACGAATAAAAATATAGCACTTTCCTTACTTAGGAACGACTCTCTCTGGAGCTAGCGAATGGGAGAGTGGCCTACACCAGAAACTTGAAGGCTTATTTCAGTACGACGAACCCGACCCCAACCGATATCCCAAATGTACACCCAAAAATAATGCACACCAGTGAGTCAATTTATGTGCTGACTAAATAAGAAAAGTTAAGAGTACCCCGGGTTGGGGTTCATCCAAAATCCCCCTCAGCCCAGATATTAGGGATATTGTTATTTTTTAGATTTTACCCCTTCTTCTTCCACCCTCATAGAAGAGTCAGAATTGTACCATCGCACGTCCGACTGACACCCCTCCTTTACCTCAGCTAGGATCATCATTTGCTAGGTGTTGGAAGACCCCACCGTGAGTATAAGCGCGACTGGACTAGTGTCCGACCAATTAAAAAGGAGTAAGTATTTTTGAAGCGAGGTTACCAACAAAAATTGTCTACTATTAGGAAGGAAGGAGAACAAAGAGCTCTACCCCCAAAATGAATTAAAGGGAATACTGAGAATACGCAACATGCATGACAAAGTTCTTTTTGCCCTTAAATAGCTCTGTGTTCTGTCTTAGGTTTCCGTACTTGATGTATGTACTGTCGCACCCTATCTGGTATTTGTGTGTACGTAAACTATGAATTTATGTTTTCCCTCAGCTTGTGTTTTATACGTGAAACTGACCCGTACTGTTCTATGTGTGTGTGCACTGAATAGCCTATTATTATACACGTTTTTCTCTCTCTCTCTCTTTGTGTTGTACGTGTACTAATTGCCTATTTGGTGCACACGACGCTCTCTCCCTCTGAGGGCTCCCTTGCTCCCTTTTGAATAAATGACGACACTGTACCTCGCCGGCACAGGTATAATTGGCTTTAGACACGACAGTGTTTGAACAAATTGACAGAAACAAAACGATCGTATTTTGCCATATTACTACCTCTCCTTTCTGTAAAATGATGGAACTTAATTGGCTGAGAAAGAAAGGACAGGTAAGACGACTAATGTCCCCTAATCTGACCCTTAAAGGGGAACTATATGCCAGTGGCTTTTGTTTTGTAAATGTAAATGTACATGTATTTATATAGCGCAAATCACCGACATGGTATCTAAGCGCTTGCTTAGGGAACCCGTCCTGGTATTCCCCTGTGAGCTACCCCGGCAGGGTATCCACAAGGTGAAAGCCAGGCATCCCGCCGCGAGGGGCCGTAGTGGAGATTAAGCAAGCTATTGCCCAGAGTCGCAGAGTGTGACCCCGTGAGTTGAGTAGGCACCGGAGCGAGAATTGTCGAGTCCGTGGAATTTTTGAGCCCGAGACCCGCCGAGACGGGGAATCGAACCCTGGTCCACGGCCGATCTCAACTTCCGGGTCTGCCTCCTCTAACCACTGAGTTTTAGTGCTTTAGTAACGCCACCCTCATCATTCGGATTACCACCGCCCATTGCACAAAAGTAGAATGTCCGAAACGTCCCCGTTTTTCCAGAATGGTCCCAGTTCTGTAACCAGCCGTCCCAGAAAATCTTAAAGACTGTAGCTGATGGCCTTGTTTTTAAAGATAAATCATCTAAAAACTGATAAAAGTTAGCCGTTGCTGTCAGAAAAGAAAGAAAAAAATGCTTAACGTATGTCCTTCCCTGGAAAAAGTAGCTGTAAGCCCATGATAATAAGCACTTCACACTTTTTATGAATTAGCAGACCTTGAAGAAAAAAAAAATATAGCTCAACAGGATTTGTTTTAGAAAAACACAAGTCTCTACTGGAGGAGCCGGTTTGAATTCGATGAACCATGTAATTGTTGGATATCAGACTTCTTGCCACGCTCGCGAATATAACAGGAATAAACACCAGACAGACATGATGTTTGAAAATAGAAAGATACTTGCAGACCTGCACCACAGCAATGATGCATGAGTTAACAGCATACACCGATGTAAGGATCACTAAGCGTCCACCCTATCGTGACCAATAAACGTTTCCCCAACTACTTGGGGTTGGGAGAGAAATTAAAGTGTGTAAACATCTTCCCCTGCCAGTTCTCTATGACTTGTTTTTTTGTACTCATTTAAAGATAACGTGCGGTCGTCGGAGGAGAGGGGCCGGATGTGACGCACAGCCTGGCTGCAGATCGGGGAATATCTATGACCTCGACCAAGGTGAAGCCACAGAGCAAAGAGTTGCGGGACAAGGCACCATTCTCAACGTGGAAAGAAGGGCTGTCCAGAAGCCCCTGCATGTTGATGAGCTCGTGCCGAAAGTCCCAGCCCATTGTGCCCGATTGATGGGCCCACTTGCTTGAAATTTCTGCCCTCCTTGGTCCGTTTCAGACCTGATCCCACTCCACCCTCTTTTCCCTCGGCCTCCCAAAGCACGCCCCCATCACCCTTTTTCCATATGGAGTTTTTTGAACTAGACTTAAAGAAGAAACACAGCACAAAAGATAGAATAGGGTTTGTCCCGAAAGAAGAACGGAATACGGGTACCCCGACTAAAGTACCTATGGTAGATTAGTTAGGTAACAGGACAAACAGGACTGTGGTCCGAGAGCAAAGAGTGGCCACACCCTGCAACGCGAAATCTGAATCCGCGCTGGACGCGTTGCTCCACCGCCGGTGCTCAACAGTGCCAACGAAAGAAGAACAACAACGAGAGCCTACCAGTGATGGCTCGCTGTAATAAGACACTGGAAAGACTAACCCTTTTTTCGAACATTACCACCCCTTGACTGTCACTTGTATTAATTTGAATTCCTCTCCCAACCACTTTGTATTGATTAATCACCCAATTGAGCTTTCGAAACCTTACATCGGTCACTTTCAACTGTACATGGATAACTAAGAAGGCGTTAACTCTGTATCTTGATGATTGTAGAACACCAGTTATGCACATGAACATGCTGTCGAGTTTTGATCCCCACGAAGTCCAAACCTCAAGTAATGTACTTAGTAGCTTTTATTCTGCCAGAACATTTTTGTATGACATCATGTTTGTATTCGAACGAATCTCCTACATCGTCTAAAGTAATGCCCCCGCCTCCAAGGTCTAACGTATGACGCAGCTAATGAAATTTTGTATGCACTGTCTCCCCGCCCATCACATTGACTACATTTGGTTATGTGCGATTCTGTCTGCATTGATAGCAGAATTATTTCCATCTACCTGTAATGCATATGGGCTACCAAAGCGAATTGTATAACTAATGTCAGCTTGTACATCCTCACCTATGACATGAACAGAAATGAACTAACTTATGATAAAAACTGGGGACTGTGGAAAATGACTAAAATTAGGTATATATAAGCGGCGTTCATTTATGTTCACCACAGCCACTGTTGAAAGTGAAGTGAACATCGTGAAACAGTGGCCACGCCATCTTGTCCCTTTTATGCCCCTTCATGTACGAAAGTAGTAGCCATTTTGTGTGCCTTGGCCTCTCTGCCCACTGCCAATAGCCTGCACGTCTCTCCCCCTCACTCCCCGGCCTCGCAAGCATTCCCCCGCGCCCTGCCAGCCCCCGATCTCTCCTGCTTGGGCCATAAATGCACCTCCAGCGCGACCCTGTCTCCGAGCCACATCCCGTGCTGAACCCCCTCGCTCTTTCATCTCATTCAAAGAACAGGCCCTTTTGATAACCTCTTCCTCCCTGCCCGATTGTCCGGCCTGATCCCAGGCCATCACCTAGCCCAACAGATGTAGTTTATTGCCCCCTACAGTAGGAACTCACCCCATCAAAGGAGCGGGGATTAATCAACGCTTTCGCACCCCGAAGATCCGACTGATCACACCCATCCCCGTTCCCAGCGGAATGTCCAGCTGCGCGATAACCACCACATGCTGAGATCGGGGTGGGAACTCTACTGTAGATATGTGTGGGAATGGGCCTGGACCGGGGATTCCGAGGATGTCTTTTCTGTCCTTCAAAGAAACATTACGGATGCAGTGTATGTAATAAAGCCATAAACCTGTGTATAAGAGGCCAGGCCTCAGAGATGCGGTTAGAGCACCTCGAGAAGATACCCTATTGTCTGATTTGACGTGTTCTGCTCCGTCGGAATAAACTCCTGTTTCCTGCCTTCCTGTCTCCAGCGCCTGCCTCTTTGTTTGGTAATCTCGAATGGTATGAGAGGCGGCTAATGCCGGGCAAATACTGAAGGGTTCTTGGTCGAATTCGGCCCTACCTTTTCACAGACATGACCGTTTAAAACAGCACATACCTGCTGCAATGGCTGGCCTGAAACATGTTTGAAAAGGCTACTTGAGTGGGTGGCTCAATAAGTGCTACAGGCTCACTAATAGTGTTTAATTTACAGATCCTGGCTATATGTAGTACCACTTAACTAGGGGCTTACAAGTAAATTAAAATGCCACTTGAGTGTAAGCCAATGTTACCATATTTAAAGAAGAGCACAGAAGCACTTTGGCACTGTTAGCGATAGCAAATTGTACAGATCCCTAAAACCAGAAAAACAGGAGGATGAAGGGCAAACTGTCGGAGGAGGTACCACAACAAGGATTTCAGGTCCAACACAGGAGCATGTGGTTGTGTAGTGAAACGTGAATTTAAAACATTGTCTTAATCTAACAAAATGTGTTTTACTTACACAGAATTGCCAAAATATTAGATTTTAAATATGCTTGACTTTTGTTACAGGTGTCAAGTGCCATGAAAGATGAAATCTGTCGACTTTCTCCACTTGTTGAAGAATTTTCTTCATATTTTCACCCTTCGACAGAAGCATTGAAAATTTATAAAAATGTAAGTTGGCTAAATATTTGAGTGCAATTGGAGATTCTTGTGCATCTGACAAGGTTTCATGAACTTTTCTACATGAACTTCAACTGGCATATAACTTCAATGATATGCTTATCGTTCATCACTTTAAACATAATGTATTGAAAGTAGTTAGTGCATTGTTTTTTTCCCTGTCCTCTTTGGACAAAAAACAATGTTGCAGTGATGGTTTTCCTCCATCTATGAATGAAGTTCAAGTGCTTGAGGATTTCTCTGATTTTACTAGTATTTAATTTTCATTCACTTCTGTTGTGTGTTCCGTTGGGTGCAGCTACATGCTTACTTTACCACTCACCTCAGTTGTCAGGGGTAACCCCTCCCCATTAACAACAACTTACTTTATCTGATCCTTCATCCAAGTCTTCAGCTAATAATACCTCATGATTTGCTGCATCCCAGTGCGCATCTTCTTGGAAACAAAAAAACATGGTTGCTCTGCTTTTCGTGATGAGCGAGATTTAATACAGATGAGTAATATTTTACTTCCCTTCTTTTCTCTAAATTACACAACATTTGCGGAAGGGTCCAGCACACTTACTAATAGTTTTGATTTAGAAAATTCTATTTTAAGGATTCTTGTTGAAACAATTAAGCAATGCCTCCTACTCTTCATCTTGGCTACACATCGTTCATTGATTTGCACCTGGTTTTACACTCTTCGTTAAGTGTTTATTCTTAATTCATCTCCACTTACTTCATCAGGTGTATCTACTTTCTCATTCTTGACAATAGCCATCTATATTTTTTATGATTTATATTGAATTGTTGCAAGAAGTAAAACTGTAAGCATCTTTATAGACTTAAACTATACATCCACATCACTTTCCGCAACAATCCTTTTTAAACAGGGCTGAATTGCCCTCTTTTCAACTTAAAGTAAGAGTTATAATTTTTGATCAGCGGATAGAAATTCCTCCTTTTTGCCGAGGACTGACCATTATCCTTTCACTTTATTTTATCACAGATTACTGTACTGACATCCGCCCTCCGATTGAGCGCATTGGGTTGAAACATTGACCTTTCCAAGTAGAACAATTAACTATTGGATCATGAACAACCACCAATTATAATTTTTTTAATTCATTGTGTTTCTCTCCCTACCTCGAATCCTTTTACATAGTTAATGCTCATACTAAAACATTTCTACTATTGTAAGTAGAACATGCTTTACTCACTGAACGCATGAGCACTACTTCATTTGATCTCATTTTTATTCTATGTTTAACTACAGTTCTCTGTTTATTGTGCATGTCACTACAATCAATCACACTGGTTACTGTTCCTTTAGCCACAATTGTTAGCTCCACAAACATTCTTTTTAGTTTCTTTGACAGTTCACAATAATTTATTACAGGTTGTCTAAATGAGACGGTGTATAGCCTCAATTCTTTAAAGATTGTTTCCAGGTTGTTTAACTTGACTTGTCTTCTTCAATGATTGTCCCAGCCCATAAGGTCATCATAAATGATAGCCCCACTATTCAATGTTTTGAGGATACTTCTGTCTTATGACCGTGAACTCTACTTCACCGAAGCTCAGTCGGTCAGGACATGCTACTATAAAAGATTATTCCTCCCTAGACTCTAGTAAGCCCCTTATCTTAACTTCCTCTTCAGCAACTGCCCAAAATTACAAGCTAATATTCAGGAATGTGGTTGGGCTTGTTAGTAAGTTGACTGATCCCTCTTGTTCGTCCATTATTAATTAATGCAATATTGTATGTCTCCAGGAGACCAGGGCGCTTAAAACTATACAGGTTTTCAGGTTTGTTTCTTTTTCTACCCCGGCTATATCCTCTATTAGTGGTTGACTTAAGGCATGGGTACTCACAAACATTGGCCCAGAGGCCACAAAGTACGGTCTGTAGTACGACCAAGGGCCGCACTGATGCCAGCAGGGTGTTACTAGGGGGTCTGGGTGGGTCAGTGGTTGTGCAAGGGGCCTAAAACATGTTAAAAAAAATGAACGGGCAAGCATTTATTTGCAGGTTAATAAATGCTTGCATGTTTATTTAATTTTTTTTCCTAAATATTAGTGCTCAGCCACTGAACAGCAGCTTGTGCTGCTGTTCGCGGTGGGAGAGGGGGGCGCATGTAATGGTGAGGAGGGCCGCAAGCGGTCCCCAGGCCATACTTTGAGTATCGATGACTTAAGGGTAGCTTGTTAACCTTGATCTCTGTCTCTTTAGTAGGCAGGATCACTGAAAGTAACTGTAACTCCCCTTATTTTCTTATTTTGCGTATTAATACCTCAGTCAGTCAATTATTGTTGTGAATTTTTATCACAATAATTGTAATCAACATAATAAAATTTTGAAGTCATTTGACCATGTACTTAATAATATACTTTGTAATTTAGTGGGGTATCCAGCAGTAATTTGGACCGGGGATTCCAACAGCAAACAGTGCACCATTTCACGTGATGCAGTATGTGGTATCGTGGGGCGTGCTGACAGTGTGGATTATTTGCATCTTAATTTGCACCATGCAGATACATTTCTAGTTGGATATTGTTTAGGTTTGAGTTGGTACTCACATTGGATTTGATCCCAGTTAGGGAACAAACTCAAGTTACTTGTACCGGGAAGGGTAGTGGAAGCATGATTGATTACATTATTTTTTTTAAAATAATTATTTTTTTATTGAAACAAGTATCAGGTTCATACAGCAATACAGAGGTCACAGTAACTGTGGAAAAATTAGAAACGACATGTGGATATTAAGGATTACATTACAACATAAGCTGGGAACATCATGGGGTGAGGAGGTATTCAGTTCAGAGCATTCCGGTGGTGTACAGATTTCACCCCGATAACGATTCCAGGGGCTCCAGATGCATGTCCATTTTTTGGGGTTACCCCTAGTGACGTATGTCTTTTCCCTAATCATACACCAGTCGAGATCTCTCTCCCAGGACACTAACGTCATCGATTTAACCGCTCCCCACAGTTGTGCAATGTTTCTTTTGGCAATAATAAAACCTGGGTCGTCCACTGCGTAAGTTCAGGGCCGTGTTTCTGTGAGGCATAAAGCCGGTTTGGTCCTGATGCACCAGGGTGCCTAATACCTTAAGTAGGCGGGTGGCCAGAAGTTTAGCCAGGATTTTAGGTTCGGCATTTAGGAGGGAAATCGGTCTGTACGAGGCACAGTCAGTCCGGGGTTTCCCTTCTCTGTGTATGGTGACTATAGTGGCAATTCTCTGATTTCTCAGTAAGGCCCCATGTTCCAGCGATTCCTCGAACATCGATTTCAGGTACGGTGCAAGTTTATTGGGCTGCAATTTGTATAGCTCAATGGGGATGCCATTTGGTCCAAGAGCTTTGCCCTTTTTTAGTGCCTGTGTTGCTTGCGCAATTTAGTCTATAATCAAGTCACTGTCCATAAAATCACGATCAGCTGTTGGTAGGCAAGGGAGTCTAATGTCACGTAAAAGGTTGTGTGACTCTTCCTCAGTGTGTGGAGTCACAGTCGAATATACCCGTTGGAAATGGGCGGCGAATCTGTCAACTATCTCTTGGGGTTCAGTCAGAGAGACGCCCTCGTCATCTTTTAGCTCCGGGACTAGTCTGCTCACCCAGTCCTTCTTATTCAACCAGGCTATTAGTTTCCCTGCTTTGTCCCCCAGATCCTATAGCCTACCTTGACATTCTCTCCTCAGGGATTTGGCTCGGTCAGTGACCAGGGCCCAATAGTAGTGTTGTTTCAGGGTCAGAAGGTGTAGCTTTTCTGGTGTTGCACCCGCCTCTAGGTCACCCTCAAGCCGATAGACTTCGGTCTCTATGTCGAGGATGGCTTTTTGTTTGTCTTTCTTTGCCCCACTGATCAAGGACACAGCCTGACCTCGGATCACTGTCTTGAAAGCTTCCCATAAGGACTGGGAAGAGGAAACCGACCCGTGTTTTTGGCAAAATAGTTGTCTATGGCCTTGAGAAGGTTTGTGCGACGTTTCGGATCTTTAAGATACCAGGGATTGATAGGAGCCAGCCTGCCCACCGTGGTTTGACTGACTACTATGTGTGTCCATACTGGAGAGTGAGCGGAAATACCCCTAGCTAAATGTCTGATTTCGTGTATGTGCGTAATTTGGGCTGCCGGCATTCGGCAATAATCTAAGTGGGATAAGCTATTGTGGTCGCCAGAGTGAAAGGTGTGTTGTATCTGGCCTGGGTGATAAACTCTCCAAGCGCCCACCAACCCCATAGTGTCAAGGAATTCAGGCAGCCAGCTTGCTGAGGGACCTATTTCCCTAGGAGGCTAGCGGTCCAGTGTTCCCGAGAACACTGCATTAAAATCGCCACCGAGGACCAGGAGGCCATCCGGCACCGAGAGAAGGAGTGACCCCAGATCAGTGAAGGTGGTGTCTTGGAGACCCATAGGCACACATACTGATATGAACGTGATTGTGTTCCCTCTCATGTGCCTGAAATCCCAGCATATCTGCCCCTCTCGTCTGTCCAGACAGAGCCTACCTCAAGTGGGAGTGTGTTTCTAATCATAATACCGACACCTCGGGAACCTGATCTAAAACCTGCGTGTGCGAACATTTTGTATCCCCCCCCCCGTGCATAGCCTTGCAGAGGTTCCCCACCAGGTGCGTCTCCTGAAGGAGAACAATATCTGGGGCCAGCCGTCTGATGTATTGAAGAACCACAATGCGCTTGATTTTGTCCCCATGTCCGTTGATGTTCCAGCTTAATATCTTAACATTTTTGTCCCCCATGTCGCTCATAGCTCAGGTTTCCAATGACCAGTGCCTCTGCATTAATAGTAAAGTGAATTACCAGTGCGCGAACCATAATGATGCTTAAATAAAAACTCCCAAAACCAACGCCCCCCTCCCAGCCCAACTACCCCCCAACCTTTTGCCCTTCATTCTAGGTTCAAAACTACCTATAGAAAAGTTGCAGAGTGCCTGTCGCCCCTAAAATGAACTATTAGTAGAAAATGTAAGGGCGCAGCTTCCCGTATTCCCACCCCCCGATGTAACAGAGAAAAAGACCCTTGCGTAGTTCACACATCAACAGTCAAGTGTCCAGTTGTGGAATGAGGAGGAGTTTTCCCGTAAAAAGTTCACTCCGCTACCCGTTACCTGCCCAGCTAGACTCGATAGGTAGCCAGTCCAAAGAGTGTCTCCTTTCCATTTCCACCTTGTCAGCCATGGGCCGGGGAGGAGGTCTCATCCCCAGCATCTCGATCCCGCGGGGCTCGGTCCGTTCGATACTCAAGCCAGTCTGCTGCTTCCTCCGTTATTTCGAAAAACCAAATGTTCCCATCAGATTCCATTCGAAGACGTGCAGTGCACAACATTGAATACTTTAGGCCCATGTCTCTAGGTTTCTGCTTCACTGCCGTGAAGGATCGCCTTTGACGCTGCACCCGTTGCGTGAAGTCGGGGAAAAAGGAGATATCCTCGTTTTCGAAACAAAGTGGAGCTCCCACTCTTGCATTTTGGAGGTTAACGTCCCTGGCCCGGAAGTTGAGCACTCTCGCCAGCATCGGTCATGGGGGGGCACGCGGCTTGGGCCGACCGCTGGGGACCCTGTGCGCCCTCTCAATTACAAAAAACTTACTGAGGACCTTAGGTTTCAGGTATTGTAGCACAAGGTCTTCTACAAAGAGGTCCGGGGCTTGCCCCTCCGCTTTTTTTGCTACACCCAGAATGCACAGGTTGTTACGGCGTAGTGTGTGTGTAAAGGCCTAACTATCCACTTCAAATATTCCATCTTTCAGTTCCCTTTTGTCTGATTATTTTAAGAGCCTGTCAGGTTGCCATTCGTTGTTTCCCTTTTAAATGCATGGCATCTGTCTCCTGGTGTTAAGCTGCTATATCTCCATGCTGTAATGTCAAAGTACGTCTTTAGCTTCAGTTCTCTATTTGACTCTTTGTGGCAATTTTTGAAAGACTGTTTTTATGTTTTCTTATGTCTGTTGCCCACGTTTGATGCTCTAACTTCCATTACCAATTGGTTTCTTGACCTTTTATATTTGGACTGCTCCATTCTGGTTCTGTTTTTTTTTTTTTAAACATTGCAATTCAGACACTCTGTTCATCACCACCCCCTTTTCTGAATCGTTTTTGGCCACTATAGGTGTGGCAGGGTATACTCAGACATGAGTCCCTTTCTCACTGCTCCATCAGGATTCAAGCAAGCCGGGCCGAAGAGGCTGAAATGCCAGAAACCGGTCCCCGGTAGCTGGTCTCCTTTCTGGTGAAGAATTGGCTTGGTAGTTTGGTCTGCCCTGTTCCCATGATGCACTGGGCCAGGGACAGACTAATTTGCATATAGCCAGGTTCTGAGCTGGGATGGGGCAGTGAGATAAATAACGGTGATGGATCAAGCCCTGATCTTTGGACTGGGTAAGAGTGGTCTGCTTAATTCAGACACTCTGTTCATCACCACCCCCTTTTCTGAATCGTTTTTGGCCACTATAGGTGTGGCAGGGTATACTCAGACATGAGTCCCTTTCTCACTGCTCCATCAGGATTCAAGCAAGCCGGGCCGAAGAGGCTGAAATGCCAGAAACCGGTCCCCGGTAGCTGGTCTCCTTTCTGGTGAAGAATTGGCTTGGTAGTTTGGTCTGCCCTGTTCCCATGATGCACTGGGCCAGGGACAGACTAATTTGCATATAGCCAGGTTCTGAGCTGGGATGGGGCAGTGAGATAAATAACGGTGATGGATCAAGCCCTGATCTTTGGACTGGGTAAGAGTGGTCTGCTTAATTCAGACACTCTGTTCATCACCACCCCCTTTTCTGAATCGTTTTTGGCCACTATAGGTGTGGCAGGGTATACTCAGACATGAGTCCCTTTCTCACTGCTCCATCAGGATTCAAGCAAGCCGGGCCGAAGAGGCTGAAATGCCAGAAACCGGTCCCCGGTAGCTGGTCTCCTTTCTGGTGAAGAATTGGCTTGGTAGTTTGGTCTGCCCTGTTCCCATGATGCACTGGGCCAGGGACAGACTAATTTGCATATAGCCAGGTTCTGAGCTGGGATGGGGCAGTGAGATAAATAACGGTGATGGATCAAGCCCTGATCTTTGGACTGGGTAAGAGTGGTCTGCTTAATTCAGACACTCTGTTCATCACCACCCCCTTTTCTGAATCGTTTTTGGCCACTATAGGTGTGGCAGGGTATACTCAGACATGAGTCCCTTTCTCACTGCTCCATCAGGATTCAAGCAAGCCGGGCCGAAGAGGCTGAAATGCCAGAAACCGGTCCCCGGTAGCTGGTCTCCTTTCTGGTGAAGAATTGGCTTGGTAGTTTGGTCTGCCCTGTTCCCATGATGCACTGGGCCAGGGACAGACTAATTTGCATATAGCCAGGTTCTGAGCTGGGATGGGGCAGTGAGATAAATAACGGTGATGGATCAAGCCCTGATCTTTGGACTGGGTAAGAGTGGTCTGCTTAATTCAGACACTCTGTTCATCACCACCCCCTTTTCTGAATCGTTTTTGGCCACTATAGGTGTGGCAGGGTATACTCAGACATGAGTCCCTTTCTCACTGCTCCATCAGGATTCAAGCAAGCCGGGCCGAAGAGGCTGAAATGCCAGAAACCGGTCCCCGGTAGCTGGTCTCCTTTCTGGTGAAGAATTGGCTTGGTAGTTTGGTCTGCCCTGTTCCCATGATGCACTGGGCCAGGGACAGACTAATTTGCATATAGCCAGGTTCTGAGCTGGGATGGGGCAGTGAGATAAATAACGGTGATGGATCAAGCCCTGATCTTTGGACTGGGTAAGAGTGGTCTGCTTAATTCAGACACTCTGTTCATCACCACCCCCTTTTCTGAATCGTTTTTGGCCACTATAGGTGTGGCAGGGTATACTCAGACATGAGTCCCTTTCTCACTGCTCCATCAGGATTCAAGCAAGCCGGGCCGAAGAGGCTGAAATGCCAGAAACCGGTCCCCGGTAGCTGGTCTCCTTTCTGGTGAAGAATTGGCTTGGTAGTTTGGTCTGCCCTGTTCCCATGATGCACTGGGCCAGGGACAGACTAATTTGCATATAGCCAGGTTCTGAGCTGGGATGGGGCAGTGAGATAAATAACGGTGATGGATCAAGCCCTGATCTTTGGACTGGGTAAGAGTGGTCTGCTTAATTCAGACACTCTGTTCATCACCACCCCCTTTTCTGAATCGTTTTTGGCCACTATAGGTGTGGCAGGGTATACTCAGACATGAGTCCCTTTCTCACTGCTCCATCAGGATTCAAGCAAGCCGGGCCGAAGAGGCTGAAATGCCAGAAACCGGTCCCCGGTAGCTGGTCTCCTTTCTGGTGAAGAATTGGCTTGGTAGTTTGGTCTGCCCTGTTCCCATGATGCACTGGGCCAGGGACAGACTAATTTGCATATAGCCAGGTTCTGAGCTGGGATGGGGCAGTGAGATAAATAACGGTGATGGATCAAGCCCTGATCTTTGGACTGGGTAAGAGTGGTCTGCTTAATTCAGACACTCTGTTCATCACCACCCCCTTTTCTGAATCGTTTTTGGCCACTATAGGTGTGGCAGGGTATACTCAGACATGAGTCCCTTTCTCACTGCTCCATCAGGATTCAAGCAAGCCGGGCCGAAGAGGCTGAAATGCCAGAAACCGGTCCCCGGTAGCTGGTCTCCTTTCTGGTGAAGAATTGGCTTGGTAGTTTGGTCTGCCCTGTTCCCATGATGCACTGGGCCAGGGACAGACTAATTTGCATATAGCCAGGTTCTGAGCTGGGATGGGGCAGTGAGATAAATAACGGTGATGGATCAAGCCCTGATCTTTGGACTGGGTAAGAGTGGTCTGCTTAATTCAGACACTCTGTTCATCACCACCCCCTTTTCTGAATCGTTTTTGGCCACTATAGGTGTGGCAGGGTATACTCAGACATGAGTCCCTTTCTCACTGCTCCATCAGGATTCAAGCAAGCCGGGCCGAAGAGGCTGAAATGCCAGAAACCGGTCCCCGGTAGCTGGTCTCCTTTCTGGTGAAGAATTGGCTTGGTAGTTTGGTCTGCCCTGTTCCCATGATGCACTGGGCCAGGGACAGACTAATTTGCATATAGCCAGGTTCTGAGCTGGGATGGGGCAGTGAGATAAATAACGGTGATGGATCAAGCCCTGATCTTTGGACTGGGTAAGAGTGGTCTGCTTAATTCAGACACTCTGTTCATCACCACCCCCTTTTCTGAATAGTATATTGCCACAGCCCCAAACTCATAGTGATACGCCGGTAAACATCACAGACCTGGATGGTCGTGATACTAACACTGTCATTCCAACTGTACAAATTAGTGATATCAGTCTACCAAATAGTGAAACTGACTGTGACTCTGTACCCCCCAAAAGGAAGTTTACCCAAGGTCGCAAAAGGATAATAATCAACAAACAGCCAAAAATATATGGAAGAAGAAAAAAGAGGGTTCTACAAACTTTAGAAACCAATGAAAGAGAGGGTGATATACAGTTGGAAACTCTATCTCCAACAAATGTTAAGGCACTCACAGCATGCTTCGAGGAAGTGATAAAAACCTATATTGCACCTGTGATGGTAACTCTAGAAACTCTAAGTAAAAAAATAGAGAATCTGGAAAAACTGGGCATAGCCAACTTGGATATCCTAGAACATCTGGGCACACAAGTCGGTCCCCACATAACTAATGTAGAATCTGGGAATCCGAGCAAAAACAAATTAAACTCAGTAAATTATACCTCAAAAGTGCCCACTGTGGCTGCAAATCCGGTGCTTTCTACACGTGGTAGGCAGAGGCCAACACTCACCACCCCTAAGACAATGAGTGGGCAAAATGTAGTTGGGGGTCAAAGAAACATCAATGACCCGGCACATAATAATAAACAGAGCCTACCTGTACCGAGGTGTCATATTAACGTTATTCCAGCCACTATTAATTTGCCACCTGATTGTAGACCATTTGTAGCAATACTTGCGAATGTCCCGAAGCTGTTGCCCAACCAATTTGAAAATCAAGAAACCCTAAAAAATAAAACCTTGTATTGGTTAGTGAAAAATTGTGGTTTCCCAACACGAGGTGCTGATGAGATTATAACCACACAGAGGGTAGGTTGGGTGGGTCCAAATAAAAAGGAGATAGATGGGGATTGTATAATCATAAATTTTAGGACTACAGAATGGGCTAGAGATTCGATCTTGCACGCACCTATGCCATCAAGCCACGAATTTAACATCACGCTGTTCCCTTTAGACTATTTCTATAGGAACCTGGCAGGAAGACAAATTATTACACAGAACTTCCAACATCCAAGAGCGGCGACTATAAAGTATCCTAATGTTGTACCCATCTGTCCTCCTTTACTCCCCAATCTATATGACAACTTCCTGGTCCCAACTTCCAATAGATTTCAGTTGTTGAACTCACTCGAGGAGAACGATTGACTGGCTGATTTATCTTTGACCCAACATTCTGGTAGCATTGAAATGGGTGATATACTAATATTGGAAAAGGATTCGGGTAATGAGATTTGTTTGCAAATCATAACTGAGCCACATCTATTATTGCCAGAAAATGTGCTATGTATAGGCAATGTTACAGATAATGTTATAAATGACAATATAACCGCAACCATTGTTAATGATAATGATAGTTTGATTGTAAGGCAGGAAGCATCACTTCTGCCTAATAATCCCGAACGTTTAGGTACGAGTTGCGTTGATTCCCTTATAATTGTTACCTGGAATATAGCGGGAATCGCTTCCAAATTATGTACCCCGTTCTGGGATAACTTCATTACATGTGGCTACGACATTATTTGTCTACAAGAGACATGGCATACAGAACTAATAGAAGTTGAAGGCTACATCTCCCATAGTGTGGCAGCAGTAGCTTCCAAGGCTGGTAGAGCTAAGGGTGGTCTACTGACTTTGGTTTCAACTAAACTAACGGAATTTATTGCTGGGGGGCACACTGTAGTTTGCCAGCATGCATCAGTATTGCGATTAACACATAGTCATGGCAGGGACTTAATTATTGTAAATTTTTATAATTATATTGTGGGCTCTAAACGAGATAAGATCGTCCCCGAGGTGGAATGTGCTATCGAAGCTGCAATTACTCTTACCAAGAATAACTTTGTAATACTGTGGACAGGCGACTTTAACATTCAAGCCTGTAGACATGCCCGGAAGGGAATTTGTGGTCACCACGAGGATTATGCAGGGGGTGATAGCGTTTACGTTAATCATTTCCCGCACAGTAATTATGGCAGCGTATTGAACAACTCAATAGCCAAATTCAATCTGGAACTACTTGAATGTACAAAAAACAAAAATAATGAAATGTGCCCAACATTTAGGGGGAGAGATGCCCATTCTAATATCGATCATATTTTATTGTCTAGTGGTTCGATTTTTTCCAATGTTTGGGTAACAGAGCAGCCTGTGAGTGATCACAACAGCATTTCAGTGGAGCTAATGGGCTGGGGCCCAAAAACTGTTGTACACGGTAGATCTGTCCATGGGATTTCCGCTGTGAGACCAAATGGTACGAGAATCAAATGGGCTAAAATTGACCCTGACAAGTTAATGAAGGATGTTATTTGTAAATGCACTAGAGAGGTTGAATATTGTCTTGCACCTAATGTGATAGCAACAGCCGTTCTCTCTAATTTTATGAAAATTACATGCACAGTTGAAAATACTTTAAGAAATAATAGTAGGATTAAAAGAAAAAAAACTGTCTGGTTTGACAAACATTGTGCTGAGAGTTTGAAAAGGTTGAAAAGTGTACTTGATGTTAAACCCAGAGATAAAGAAATAGTTAGAGAAGAACGTATTAATTACAAAATGGCCTTGTCAACTAGGAAAAGGGAGCTACAGAACGATGCCTGGAACAAACTTGATATGGCTGTTACATCTAAAAATCATAAATTGTTCTGGGATACTATAAATGGCCCATTTCTAAAGAATGAAAATATTCCAGAGGTCAGTTCCCACGTTAGTTGTCTAGCATGGATTGCACACTTTTCTGAGATTTTTAAATCTGATTTTAATCCAGATGGGTCTATTTTATGTTTTAAATGGAAGAAAATGCAGTTGTTTTTAATATTAAATGAAGTGACAGATGCAATTAAAAACAGTAAGGGGGGAAAAGCACCAGGGCCCGATGGGGTACCCATGGACTTCTATAAACATGAGATATTATTATGGGCCCCAATCCTGACTCGCTATTTTAATGCAGCGGTGGAAGGTAATTTACCAGCGACATGGGGCCAATCAATCATTATACCCCTTTACAAAAAAGGTTCCAGATCAGAGGCTAGGAATTATCGGCCAATCTCGCTTCTGGACTCGACAGTTAAAATCCTTAGTCGAGTCCTATTAGTGAGACTGGAAGCCTGGACCGAGGAGAATAACATCTTGTCCCCTGTGCAGTATGGGTTTCGTAGGGGAATAGGAACAATGGAGCAGTGCGTGAACCTGGAACTCATAGTCGGCAAGTATACCAAAGCTAAACCTGGTAATCTTTACCTATGCTTTGCCGACTTGAGTTCCGCGTTCGATCTGGTGGAACACGCATTGCTCTGGCCCACATTACTGGCAATGGGCGCCCCTACTGAAATTATCCATCTGCTCGCCCGCTTGTACAATAATATATCAAGCAAAGTAAGGTTTGGAACAGATGGTGAATGTACCCCTTATTTTGATGTCAAGAGAGGCATCCGTCAAGGATGCGTACTCGCCCCCCTATTATTTTCCTTATTTATTAACTACGTTGATACAACTTTAAGAATGACCAATGCAGACGCACCAACTATAAAAGGTAACCCTATCCCAATCCTTTTATACGCGGATGACGCGGTCCTTCTCTCCAGGACTCATAACGGACTGCAATACCTAATTAATCAATTCCACGTATTTATAGAAAACAGGGGATTGGAAATTAATAAAGGGAAGACAGTTACCATGGTGTGTGGTAAGAACCAAAGAAAACACAAGTCTTTTTTCTTAGAAGGGGGGAAATTAGAAAGTGTTAATAGCTTCTGTTATCTAGGTATTACCTTCTCAGGAGACGGGAAATGGATTAATGAACAAAAAAGTGTTCTTTTTAAAATGGCCAGGAATACTAACTGTATTTTTAGATTTGCTGCGAAACTAGGGGATCGCAGAATTCCTGACATGTTGACCCTTTTTAACGCCAGATGCATTTCGTCAGCCATATATGGGGCTGGAGTTTGGGGGTATGATGCACAGAGTGCCAAAACTGTTCAGGGGAAGGAAAATGTGTTTTTAAAAAGACTAATCAGTGTCCCAGCTACGGCTTCAACGGAGTTATTACATAAGGAATTAGACCTGTATTATGTCAAAGATCTAATTGCGCTCCGTCCTCTGTCCTTATGGCGTTCAATATGGGCAAAGGAGGAGACAAAGTTTACACAGGATGTAATAACTGATTGTATTAATCTTGACCATCGATCAAAAATTCCTTGGCTGAACCATATACATCATTGGTATAAAACATTGTATGGTCTGGACATTTTTAAAGATTTTAAAATGGATCCTATTCTATCAAAACGAGAGCTGAAGGCCTCTTTTTTTAAATATTCAGCAGAGCTTAGAGTGGAAAAATATAAGAATCAAAGTACATTCAATCTCTACCAACAATATAACATTAACGTAGGTTTCCAATTTTATCTTGTAACAGTTAGTATTCCCTCCCATCGATTTGTGTTAACCCGTCTCCGTTTAGGAATTGTGCATCATCTCGTGGCCTTCCCTGTGCCTAAACAACCTGGAACGTGCCTGTGCCCATGTGATGGCAAATCAAAACAGAGCGTGTGTCACTTTATGCTATTTTGCACTTTCTATACGTCTTTTAGGAAATATTATTTGAAACCCATCTTTTTAAAATATGATACGCATCATTTACAAACAGCAATGAAATTAGTGTTTAATCTAGAGTTCCCAGATGTATGTTTTTATGTGGCTAGTTATATTTTAAAATGTATTTCTGCTAGAAAATCAATTATTACATGAATTTCGCAAACTGCTAAATGTATTATGCACTTAATGACAGGATGTTGTTGATATCATGTATTATCATGCTAATTTGCACACATATGTTTGAGTACTTGCTGCTATGGAATAATATCCAATATTGGAACGATCCAGCACCTGCACTTTTGTCATAGTTATTCCTTGTGAATAGCCTGATTAGACGCTGTTATATGCATATTGCACTTTAGGAAGTATGTTGCAGAATTCCCTTTAGAAAATATCAATCTGTATCTATACAGAGATGATACTTAGCACTTTAACTGCATATTTGCACATTATCAATGGTCGTATAATTATCAATACTACAGTCAAATGTATTTTTCTAGATGACCTTATGATTTTGCACTATTATTGTTGCTAAATGTTTTTTTTTAAGCGCAATCCCGTTATCTGTTGTTTCTCTTCTTTATAGCTGTTGCAATATGTGTAAAATGTTATGTCTGTTGCTATATGGTTGTGTTATTTTACAAACCGAATAAAGCATCTTTGAACTTGACTTGCAGGGGTCAGCAGCCCACCTTGTCTGTGACTGCTTTTTAAATGAAGCATTTAAAAAAAGATTTTTTTATGCAATCTGCTTTCCTTAAAGAAAACGGGATGCATTTAAAAAAGAAAAATGAAATGTTTCTGCTTCACTTTTTAAGAGTAGTCAGTGTTCCCTGGAACGGGTATGCCCAGACCTGGGTCCCTTGCTCACTGTGCCACTGGATTCAAGCTAGCCGGGCTGATGAAAGGTGACATACCCGGACACCGGTCCCAGGATGCTAGTTTCCGGTCCAGGAAGACCTGGCTTGGCCGCTCGGTCTGGACTGTTCCCCTGAGACACAGGCTCAAGACTGATTTGCATATGGCTGGATCCAAACTTGGGTGGGGCAGTGGGCAAAATAACTCTTCATTTAACCCAGATCTTTTGAATGGGGTAGAATATTTGAATCATTCAGCATTCTGTCCATCATGTGTTGCAGTTACACTTTTCGCCCTAAGTGGGATGGGTATGCCCCAACGTGGTTCCCTTGCTCACTGTGCCACTGGATTCAAGCTAGCCTGGCTGATGAAGGGTGACATACACAGAAACCGGTCCCAGGATTTGTGTTTCCGGTCCAGGGAGGACCTGGCTTGGCAGTTCGGTCTGGACTGTTCCCACGAGGCACAGGTTTAAGACTGATTTGCATATGGCTGGGTCCAAACTGGGGTGGCGCAGTGGGCACTGCCTGCTCTTAAAAAATATTTTCGTTGCCAGTCTCAAAGGGGAATTTGGTTCCCAGGGGACCCCTTCCCGTTTGCGAGAGGCTAAACACCTTTTTGAAATGGGTGGTAAACTGAGTGTTTTGCAACCGCAATTGTGGTTGTAAAACAATTGTACATTGAAATATGACTTGCTATTAGGAAGGTACGCCCTTGGCATGTCCTTTCCTAATAGCGAGTCGCAAACCCTATTTTGTGAGTCAGTAATGGGTTACTGATTCGCAAAATAGGATTTGTACATAGGGCAGACCTACTGTGCGGTCTCAAACAGACCGATTTCCTATTTGCAACCACAAAAAACGTTGTACATCTGGCCCAAAATCTCTTTTCTGCAAACTCTCACATACTGCAGTGTTGGAGAGCCATTTGGCGAAGGTAACACACTCTGCTTCTATGTTTTTCAGAGTTCTTATGAGGTTGCCTTCAGCCTCACTCATGAAAGACGAAGGGATTTTCTTATCTTGTCTTTCCACCAGTTTAGCAGCAGTATAGAAATGTGTTCACCTGGCGTTAAACTTTAGAATAATGGCATTTCTCCCCCATTCCTTTTTTTCTTGAGCAGTACTGAATCCTAGGGTTAATGCAAGAATTAGGTAGTAGTGTTCCCTAAGGAGACATCTGCACAATTCAACAGCTACAATTGTATTTTGTACATTATGTAGAGCGTGACACAATTCATGTAGAGCACAACATATGTATAAAGTTCGGGTGCTAAATCTGCCTCAAGCACCTACTACCCTAAAGTGCTGTTGGAACCCACAAACAGTGAAGACCATATAGCAAAAAAACTAAATTGAGGCTACCCAAAGCACACCTAATCAGTCTCTCTTTCAAATTTCAACTAAGTAATAATTCATTCAGGATCAATAAACCCTTTACTGGACCCTATTACTGGAGGGTCCGGAGTGGTGGATGTTTTCGTCACGTTAATCCGGATCGCAACTTACTATGGTTGTGGTACCGGATAATTTTACTGTTTCCATTTAAAGCAACAAACCTGCAGTTTTTTCTTGGTTCAATTTACCGGAACTCTGTAAGTCGGGTGATAGACACATAATTCTGGCTCTTAATATTAAACCTTGCAACGTGTAATCCTTCTTACCTTGGAAATTACGCTGCGACCTTGCCATATTTGCAAGTTATCTTTCTTGACCTTTGGTCAGCTCACCTACACAGTTGGGATGGGCTTCTGCTTTATAAGACTAAAGTGTGATGGTCTTTGTGACTTACAGCAGGCCGTCGTGGGGATTGAACCTATACCCTCCACCACCCACAGCCAGATTCCTTATTATGAACTGGTGAGGACTTCTCCAATTGGGTCCGGATGAGTGGACCGTTAAAGCCTCTATTCTTCATCTGAGTTTACATCGGGACTCTTACCACCAATACTTATGCCTTGAAAAAGTCTTGGTGCAAGACGAAACGCGTGTTGGCAAATCACGTGCTGGGAGATTTTATACAAATACTTTTTTCAATAAAGAGCTGATGAAATTACAAGGATATTGACAATTAACTTACTTTTGAATCGTCTGGGTTGTGCATCTTAAGATTGTCTCTACACTTTGTCCTATCGTCCAGTAGAGGGTTTATTGATCCTGAATGAATTATTACTTAGTTGAAATTTGAAAGAGAGACTGATAAGGTGTGGTTTGGGAAGCCTCAATATTGTTTTTTTGAATCCTAGGGTTACAACGAGCCTTAGGTTTTACCAGTCTGATACAGTGTACATGGATAAGACGACCAATGATTCAGAATTACTTTCTCTGAACTCTTTGCACTCCCGTTTTATGAACTAAACTAAATGCATTTTCAAAGTACGCTTCCTTAACGGAAAATATTTTTCTAACTGTACATGTGCATCTTTCCTTTTGGTATAATGTAACACTTAGTCAGTCATTGTGATTGGTACTCATTGAAGAGAAGTGACATTTCCCAAAACTGAATATCTTGCTTTCATTGAGATTTTTGTTTGCAGGAACCTGCAGTCACCTGGACTGTGGCCTCCATTTATGTACCTTTCTACAATTTGTGGCATTATAGATAATGCGATCAATATGCTTGTGTCCTGTACTGGTTAACATCAGAAATATGGCTTCTGTTGTTGCTTAAACAAATAATCCAAACGAGACATTGTGTATTCCAGTGCAAAATAGATTATTATTATTTTTTTTTAATGCAAGATTTTATTGAAGTTAAAAACATCATACATTTCACGCCTACAACCCTGAGGCCGGCTATTATTGTCACATGATTCTCAGTGTGTTCGGGTTCCACATGCATACGGTCGTGAATCATTTAGTGACATACCTCTGTTCTCATCTTGCTTTTCTTTTTTTATAATAACAGGAACTTAACTTGTGGCTCTACAAAGGTTCACACCTCCACATATGTTACACATCTCTTACAGTTTAGACTGCTAGGCCTTTTCTTATCGTGGGATATATGCGCCCCTCCCCCACCCGGGTGTTCCTCCATCCTAGTCCAAACAGCAGTCAAAGTATCATCGGTTTCTGAGCCCATCCCCAGCTCTGAACATACAGTAATCAGTTTTCTCCCTCTTCATCCTCCGAGCTATCTACCTCATCTTCTGATAATGGGTCACAGATGTCCCCCCTGTATGTGTTCCAGGGTTGCCATATTTTGTTCCATTTACGTGGGTTAGCTCTTGCTTTGTAAACTGCTCTTTCCGTTACCATAAGTGTGTCCATGTTCCTGCACCACTGTGCCAGAGTGGGAAGTTCCGCCGCCCCCCACTTCTGCGCGATGTCACGCTTGGCGGTCATGAGGCCAATCGTAGACCACAACCTTCCGTGGTATGATACATCTGTCGGCCCCCATATGTTCAGTAAGCAAACTCGGAGCTCAGGGGTCAGAGAGACCTCTAAAGTCTGGGAAATTGTGCGCAGCACCTGTTGCCAGTAACCCTCAATGGCTGAGCATCCCAAATTGGTATGTATGAAGGTACCTTGTTCTCCGCATCCCCTGAGACAGTGTGGATGGTCTGCTCTCTGTAGTTTGTGCAATAAGGTGCGCGTGTAATATATCCTATGTAGGATTTTCAGTTGTATTAGACGGAACCTAGCCGACACACCAGCCTCTCTAGGCGATGCTAACGCTGCGTTCCACTCGGTGTCATCTATCGCTCCCACGTCCTCCACCCATTTCTCTCGCAACTTCTCTAATGCATTGGGCAAATTATTCAGTAATTTTCGGTATGTGAGGGAGGTCGCGCCTTCCTGTAGAGTGTCTGTAAGTAGGCGATCCTCAAGGGGCGAGGATTCTGGGAGACGTGTCCCTGTCGGGATAGCTGCCTGTAGAGCGTGTGTAATTTGGATATACCTAAATCTTTCTGTTGCACCCATCCCGTAATGTTGTTGGAGATATGTGAATGGGACTACCCCACCCTCCGACCACAAGTCCCCAACTGTCGAAATCCCTATATTGTCCCATCGGGTGAAGCCTTTAGAGCGTCTAAGGTGTCCCAGTGCTTTTGCATCCCATAATGGGGTCATTTTCGTTATAACTCCTCCCCACTTAAGTCTCGCCTGCGCCTTATACCACAGTGTCACTACATGTTTGGTGGGTCCTCTTAGTTTACCAGCAGCCCCCTTGTGATACAGCGGTGTCAGTATGCTCTGCATCCCTAGTTGTGTCCTGTCAGCCATGAAAGCCGGGTCTGTCTGTGAGGCGTGGAGCCATTGATTAATGATTTTAAGCTGTGCCGCCCAGTAGTATAATTGTATATTGGGTAGCGCAATCCCTCCTTCATACCATCCCCTATTTAGTTTTATATGTGCTATGCGCGCTGGGCGATCGTCCCACA
This sequence comes from Lissotriton helveticus, assembly GCF_964261635.1. Taxonomy (NCBI): domain Eukaryota; kingdom Metazoa; phylum Chordata; class Amphibia; order Caudata; family Salamandridae; genus Lissotriton; species Lissotriton helveticus. Next base: position 110,395,790 of record NC_136072.1, read on the forward strand.
AGAGACCCGACAGCACCGCCGCCACTTTCTGAATGTAGCTCTGAGGTACCGGCAGCGGTGCGTTTTCGAGTATGTAGAGGAAACGAGGCAACGCCATCATTTTGAACAGGGCTGCCCTGCCCAAGAGAGTCAGTGGAAGCCCCTTCCAATGCTTCACGTCGTTACGGAATCGCGTAAGGGGAGGCAACAGGTTGAGCTCGTAGAAGACCGCTGAGTCTAGTGTGACGTACACTCCCAGGTATTTGAAGGCTGTGTTGGTTACTGCCAGAGGGCAGGTGGTAGGAAGCACCGGGGCGGGGCCCCTCAGTACATAGATGATCGATTTCGCCCAATTAATAGTGTAGCCCGACGCTTGACCGTGTGTATCACATACTGTGAGAAGATTCGGGATACTTCTCTCTAGATCCGTCATATATATCAGCATATCATCTGCATACAAGGAGACCCTGTCCTCCCAGTCGTTATTCCAGCGTATCCCCTTGAGCAGAGGCGATATCCTGATGGTAATCGCCAATGGCTCCAGTACTAGCGCGAACAAGAGAGGCGATAGCGGGCATCCCTGCCGCAAAATAGATTTTTAATTTATATTCAAACATTTTATTGATTACATGAGCAATGTGACTTAAACAATGCTATATGCACATAAAATGCTTATGCTAAATAGGATCGCATTAATCACATTAGTCTCTTCCTATTGCAGAACTCTGGTATTTGTACTTTTTTTCTTTATAACAAAGTATAGCAATGATGGCATCTGCCTCCTGCTACATTAGTGCTTCTCAAACGTTTTAGAACCACAACCCAATTTTTAGAATGACCATTTAGTGAACCACCTAGCTTTAAGGGACATGAGGCGGGCACCTTTTTGTTTTTAATGTAACTAAAGCATTGTGCAGTAGCGTACTGTCATGTACAGACAAAGTTGCACAGAAATACAGTTTTACTGATATAATTATATTGCACATAAATGAAGATGTGTGGAAATCGGGTGACAGCAAATTTTTTTCATCCCTTGGTAAAGTGTCTTGATTTTTTTTGATCCTTTCAAAATCTTTGTTTCCATCACACTTCAGAATTTAAAAAAACTGCTTCATTTTTGCTTTCCCAACTACTTATGTTTACAGTTCATTTACAGGTATTTATAATTGGTTATGTGTTACAACAAATGAAATCCTTCAGCCTTTACTTTCACACTTTCTGTATCCCAGCAACATTGTTACATAATTCACTTTACTTTGTCTGACTGGCAAGTGAGAGAGTTTGTGAACACTTGTCCCCCAGTTAAAAAAAAAATACACAGCAATTTGTCAGAAGACAGACTAACATTTGACCTCTATCTTTGAAGCACAAGATAAATACAGAATTTAAAGCCATCTTTATTGCTTGGACTATCCCGAACCACTCAATGTGCTGGCGCCCCACAGTTTGGGAAACACTGTGCTGGATTATTAGTGGTCTTGGGGAGAAGGCAGCAGAGCCTGGGAATGTACAGTTAACAACTCCTCTGTTTGGAAGAGATACAAAGTGTCTCATTCTTGCTGCCCTAAACTGACATAGTGGACCTCTCAAGACTTTCTCAGTGGTTTGTGCTTTGACCGAACTGCAACATAGTGGTGTAATATGTCTGCTATCACAGTTTCTTAATCTCCATTATTGACTTCTGTTGTGAACCCTATAGCTGGGTTTCCTTCTTTGACAGTATTCAGACTCCCCACTTCACATCTAGGTGTTGGATGTTTGTAACTTATTCATTTTTCTGCAAGAGCACTATGTCCCTGGTTTGTTCCCTTTTCTTTTCACCTATTCCAGGAACAATTGTGTTGGTTCTGTTTTTGTAACCACAAACGTAACTTTGTGGCATCTTGAGTAGTTAACATAAGGCATTTCTTAGACTGACCCAGTTACTATCATTTGCAAGTAAAATTTCCATTTTAGTGGATAATGGTGGTCACATAAGTGTGTGTTCCCCAGTTGTAATTTTGTTCTTATTATGTTTTTAGTATTGTTGGCTAGTTTTATGCTTATTCTATTTTTAGTTAGTTAGATCGTTCATGGAAGCATTCAGTTCTTGTAAAAAAAAGGTTTATTACAGTCTAATTGTGACCTCAACACCTACCTTCAGTATTATTACCTGTTATTGCCATCAAGTTGTGACACCTCAAATGCCTCTGTCAGAATTAGAAGACAGTGCGAAAAAAAGCTTCCTGAGGAGAACTTGTGACTGCCATTGAAAGAATTAAAGGGACGGCTAGCTTTTCAGGTTCCTTCTTCTAAACATTCTATCATACAACCCATATTTATTAGTGTTTCAATTTTACTTTGTTTCATTGAGGGTATCATGAACCTATCTGCATGTTATCTTCACATTTTAAACTTCAGAAATATATTTGATACTGACTTACATGAAGTACGTTTAGAATGTGATTGTAAAAACTGACATGGTACCGATGTATTTATTTTTACTGTATAAATTCCACGTTGTTATACATTGTCTGCAACCAGATGCCTTTGGGTAGGAGGAGCAAGAAGCATTAATTAAATGGGGGTTTGAGATGGAGAATGATGGAGTGACCATGTATCATAAGGAATAAAAATACCTCCTCTGGGCTTGGTAAGCTGGTACAATGGTTATTTTTTAATGTAAGTAAATGCCACAAAAATAAAAAGAGGAAACATGAAGGATTTATGCTTACAATAAAAATGTATAAGCATTAAAATAATACCTCCTTCCGTACATAAAAAGGATAATGCAAGTATCCTATGAGTCTTCTTAGACATTAACTCAGCCTCTGGTCCTTTTCCTCTGTCTGATTACAGGGTCCACTGTGACTTGCACTAACCTTACAGCATGTGGTAGGGGGGATTTTATTCTACATATATACTACTGATAAAAGATTTTTGCAATGCACCCACTTTTTTACAAAGTCAAAACATTGATGCAATGCACCCACTTTTTTACAAAGTCAAAACATTGATTTTATAGGGATTTATGTAATTTTCAGAAAAAAGGATGTTGCTGAGGTGTCTTTATATTGTTTCAGTGCTATTTTGCACATACAATTGACATAATTTGTTAAACTTTAGGAACTTAACCAGCACCTTGAAGAAAGTATGGGAAAGAAATTAGCAAATCGCTGTTCTAATGCAGTCAATGCTTCCATGTTGAAAGCACAAGAAGAAATGATTGGTAATATATTTTTCCTGTTTTGCAATACGTTGTTACTATTTCTTTAGCCTGCAAATGTGTGTGCTTGACTGTAATTGAGATCCTGTTGCATTTTAGTTGTATTTAGCTTTACTTAACACTTTTCTTCTTGGGCAGCCTAACATTGTTCTTCGAAAAGAACAGTTTCAAGGGCAACTAATGTGAAGCAGAGGACACTGGGTGGTTTAAATGAAAAAATAATAGAAAAGCAGTGCAGACCATCAAGTGTCGCTCCAGTGTATATTTATTTGTATTTGTAGTAAGTTCAGCTTGTTGCGCTCGGCTTTCAGTGACACCACTGCTTAGGAATCGCAATATATCCAGAATTTTACAACACAAACTGAAAAAGGAGCACTGATAATTGCAATTTGTCTATTTCAGTAATGGAAGTTCAAAAGCAAAGAAATATATATTTCTTCAGAAAGTCTCAAATATCAAACATCAAATCAAATTCAGTCCATCATCGAGTAAAGAAATCGTGTGTTAGTACCCAACTCCATTTTTTTATTTCTTTGACAAATGTCATTCGGCCCAGCCAGTGCGTTTCGCCCACAAGAGACTTTATCAGGGCTGCAGGTGAAAACAAATGCAAACAACATATAATACATATATATATATATATATATATATATAACAATAGCATCTAAAATAATTACGCACATTACATAAATCAATTGGCATGAACTACACTACACCTTACAATACCACTTTATGCCCAAATTAAGAACAATACTGGTAAAATACATGTCACAAATTAACATAATGTTCATATTAACACACAAGTAAAATCACATCTGACAATTTGTACTGTTCCATTCATTTCAATGCATTCTATTTCACACTAATTTAATTTCTCATTTAACTTATTAAAATTCCCTACGTATTGATGCTAGAGAGATTATTTCTTACTAAGTAGTACTCATAAAATGTTCACTCACTTGGTATAGCCATGTTTTTTCCCATTGAGATACTTAACACATGGCTATACCAAGTGAGTGAACGTTTTGTAAATTTGTGACGTATAGATTTTAACAGTATTGTTCTAACATTGGGCGTCAGGTGGTATTGGTGTAAGGAGTCGTATAGTTCATGTCAATTGATTTATGTAATGTGTATAATTATTTTACATGTTATTGTTGTAAAATTGTACATATATATGTATTATATGTTGTTTGCATATGTTTTAATCTGCAGCCTTGATGAAGTCCCTTGTGGATGAAACACGTTTGCTGGGCTGAATGGTATTTGTCAATCAAAAATCAATAAAACTGGATTTGGATATTAACACACGACGACTCCTTCGCTCGATGATGGGCTGAATTTGATTGGATGTTTGATATTTGAGACTTTTGTAAACAATACATGTTTTCTTTACTTTTGAACTTCCATTACTGAAACGAGATGGTCAAATTGTGAATATCACCGCTCCTTTTTCAGTGGTGTAAATGTTTATTGATTTCTATATCTATTAGGTCAGTGCTGCCTTTTTTAGGAAATTGCACATTTTAAATTGACCAAAAATAAACAACAAATGAGTACCAATACCACAGACCACTTGCAGTGATCCACCCTAAAAAACAAATCCAGGAATATACAATTTTACCTTTAACTCTGGACTAGTCTCTACATTTGTTACAGCAACATTTCCATGAATAGCTTACATTTCAGAAATGATTTTTCGCCTTATGACCAACTCTAGCCTTCTAGTGTGTGTTGATTAAGAAAGCTAGTATGTCCTGACTTATTGTTTTGTGTGGAGATGGTTCTTGCAGAAGATGCATTTGCATTGACACTGGGGAAAGATACATTTAGACTGAGGTTTATTAATTGGGAAATATGTACCTGGTAGATTGGGTACTTCTCCCAGCCCCACACTCTTCTCTCACCTTAACTCTGTTCCATCCCCCACCATCCCCCAGTGTGTTGACCAGAGATGACCCGATTGGAGTACAGTTTTACATGGCGGCAGTTAGCAGTGCTGCTGCTGGATTAGATGGCCTGCAGGCATACACTGTGCCTGCCATCTCAAATACTACATACATTGTTCGACAGTGGAACTATCTTCCTGGAGACAAAATACTGCAAAGAGCAGGAGCTTTCAAACAGCTAAAAAATATCCCAAAACTATTTAAAGAGCTATCCTTCCCATGACACAGAATTGCAGAATTTGGCATTCGGCAATACAACTATCTCTTCAACTACTGAGTTCCACTTGTTGTTTGATCCATACACCAGAGCCATGCCAGTGGTTATAGCACATGGGCTCAGTTCCCAGATATGTATGTAACCCTAAACATCACGACTATGCCACAGGCTACCACAAACAAACATGGTCTCATTTCAGACCATACAGCTACCATTAGGAAAGAAAACTTACAGGCTTGAGTATGTTCATGGCATTAGGTAAACATGCTAGGTATGTTGCATGGTTTGAAGATGCATATTTGAATTGGGAAGTTGAAGATTGAGTTATTGATCCAACATTTGATGGGACATAACTTTGTCGCACAGCAACTAGTTATGTTTTAACTCTGTTAAAGGGAGCCAGTTCTAATTTTCAACAGACCTTAGTAATAGCCCATGTTATTCATATTCCAGTTAATGTGATGGGTACAGGACTATCCAGAATGATCAACAATCTTCAAGAAGCTGGTCCTCCAAAAAATGGCAAACGAGAAATCCTGATAAATTCCAAACCAAACTGGCTTGTGTAGCCAGAAAGTAGTCCCTTATATAGTGGCCAAGCAGCACAAATACACAGCTGAAATAATGCCCTCTTTTCTTTGATCTTTGATCATCTCTATAGTAAACCAGGATATTCAGAATGACCTTGTCCATCAGCCACCTCTGCATCACTCTCAATCTCCAGCCAGTGATGAACGTGATGGAAATTACAACTATGAAGTAGCTCTCCCCTAACCGCGAGACTGGTTTTCTCCAGGTTCATTGTGGTATGGAGGCATTCAAACTAGTATTCAAACAAATATGACTGTAGACTATTACAGGAACGTTGCTTTGGCCAAGGCTCTGTGTCTCAGGAAAGAAGCTAGGTTAATTATGGTAGATTTTAGCAGCTGATAAAGAGGAACGCCACATATGAACTTCATGGTCCTTTGACCCATTATTTTGCCAGTGTAACAAAGTGCTGTCCTGCAGAAAGTAGGAAGAAATTAACATTCCAGTCCGTGGTTAGAAACAAGTTATCTTGAACATACTATAAAAAGAACCAGTATCTCTCCAGCCACAGCTGACAACTGACAATAACTGCAGAGTACACAAAACATTCACTTACAAGACAGTCAGTGTTATCATAGCTCACATCATCATCCTGGTTACAGTAGATATTGATCCCACCACCTCTCCTTATTTGCTACATTGAATAACCTAACCCTCCAGTGGTAATAGTGTAGGGCCCTTACTGGTACACCTTTTTAGTATTTACATGACCCAGACACTTTGTGATTACTTCCGAACAGAGGTGGATATTACAAAAAATGAAATGAAGGTAGTGGAGTTATATAACCTTGCAATTGGAGCAAGGGAAGAACCATATGGCACCACCTATGAAAATCTCACAATTTAATGTTTATATATAGTTAAGGAAAAAGCATGAGTCTGGCTTCATTACAAAGAAAGATGAATACTCCTGCTCGACATTTTCTGAAGCTTATTTGGGGAAAGGGAGAGCAAATCTTTGAAATTATATTGCAGTAAATACATTAGCTGCTATACTTAGCTCTAAGATAGTTTGGTATTGTGTATATTTATGTATTAATATTTGTCTCTTTTTCCTTTACAACACACTGCTTGTGTGGAGTGATCTAACATGCAAAATATTTTTCTTTCAGACCATGTCAAATGCCTCTTACCACCAGAAGTTCGGAATGGTCTCTACTTTCTAATTCCTTGCAAGAAGTTTGACCTTAGCTATGACCTGAACTGTGACAAGCTGTGTTCAGATTTTCAAGAGGATATTGAGTTTCATTTTTCTCTCGGATGGACTTCAGTTGTCAATCGTTTTTTAGGTCCCAATGATACTCGCAGACTACTTCTAAGGTTTGCAGAGCCCACCTTCCAGGTATGCAGTTGAATTTCTTGGAGTGATCAAAGTCGTGCAGACTTTATGGTACCAACGACTTCTGTGATGCCAAGCATCACACATTTATACTTATCACCTATTTTCTGGTGTCCTACAAGTGACTATGCTGCCCCCATTTACTCTAGAAGTGCAGGATCTCCCAATGTATGCCCTATCCTAACTTTCTTTACTCATAGTCATATAGGAATTCCAAAGCTGTATCGTTGGCCAGTATTTATGTCTAGCATTTATACTCAAGAGCAGACAATGGACATGCAAACATCTGACTGCAGATATCTCGAGCCACAAGCTCATTAGCCACCAGAATCTGACACTACCTCCTTTTATTGTTGTATTTAATGTCCAGACATCCTCTGAATTTCTTCCAGTTCTTCTCCAATTTGGCCTAACGTATTCCTCCCCACTTTCCTTGTTCATATGCATATATTAGTTAGATCTATATTTGAAATCAGTGAAGAACATAAATGCACTTTCTTAAGTGTTATACTGTAGTTGCTGGAGTAAAGCCACGCAGGAGAATGTTTTATGTTTTTGCAATACAAGAGTAGTTCTTTTTTGGGGTGGGGTGAAAGGTGGGTTGTGTTGAGGGACACTTATACTATAAATTAAATCTAACCTTCTGTGGAATTTAAAGCTATTATTACAATGAAAAACATCCCTATAAAAGGCAGCATGTTCTACATATTCTCTTCTTTTGTGGGTTTTTGAAGGAAAATCCAGTGAGCAATACCCTTTTTAAAACTACAAAATAAAAAGGAAATGTAGCCTACGCACACCATGCCAATTAGGCTGTGTTCCCTTAAGAAACCCCGGCCTTCTCACAATGCACCGCAGGGCTGAAGAGGCAGTTCTTTTTTTTTTTTTTACGCATTCGAGAAGGATTCCCCGAACACCATTGCCTTCCTAAGAATGCTTCTTTGTTGAAAACCTGTGCTTTTCATGATAATTTTGTGCTACATTTTCAAATCAAAAGAGGGAAAGAGGAGACGTTTTTGGAAAACTTTACCATCTCACTATTATTACAATACCTTATCAAATAAGGTAAGGGAACCTTCGTGCAGATAAAAGCCAATGCAATAATTCTGTACCTCTTTATGTACAATGAAATAAGGTTATAGAGGGGTCCTCTACCCAAGAATGTTTTGTGGCTTGCATCATCATTGGACATCACAACCAGAATGACGGTGCATCTTGGCAGCTCAACCAGGGATTTGGAATCTCTTGATATTGTAGGGATAGAAGGAACAAAAGTATCTAGGGTGTAACCTAACACAATGAGTTTAATGATGGTCACCCTGATAAGGCTAAAACACTTAGAACTATAGAAGTACTATAACTGTATGCTACAGAGTAATAATGGCTTCTGCTTCACTGTTCTGGTCTACACTGTACAGCCATCATTGTGTTGCCCATGTGGGTAGGGCAGCCTTCGTCAGGACCAAAATATATCTAAATGATATATCAGGAATTCACTAGTGATTCCCAGTTTATAAGACATACACACCACCATGCAGACTTGCACTCATGGGAGGATATATTGGTCATCTCTAGCAGGGGTAGAAATCAGCCCCATAGTTGCATGGTAGAACTGGCTCTGTAGTCATACTTGTGTCAAGTGTCTTGTTCTGGTTTTTCACCTAGAGTGGCTTCCACTGCATGGTCGATCTGTGGGGTTTATCCCTCTGCAGTTCACTGCTGAAGGCTATACACATTGGAGGTTGGGGCATTAGCATGCAGTTGAGTGTAGGGTGTGGCTGTTGCCCACAGGTTGAGTGCTGGGCTTAGCCCGAGGCCAGGCCCTGTGGACAAGGCCCTGTTATGCAGGGGTTACGGTGAGCGCCCGTTGAGTGCAAGGCCTGGCCACATTCTGTGGCCGACAAAGATACCAGGGCTCAGTACCATAATACCCAGCGAGGTTCTAAAAAACCATTGAAGAAAAATAATGAAAGGGGTGTGCTCATAGACTAGATCCTGCGGCCAACTGTCATTGTTTTGGTTTTAAGTCTGCACAGTGGGGTTGGCTGCCTGTAGTGTGTTGGGGGCCAGGACAAATATACGCTGTGCAAAGCTAAAGGCCATGAGCAGTCGAGGAGAGGGCGGGGAAAGGTCTGGTCTCCGGCCAGGTCCTGCACCAACTACCCACTGGCACCCAACCCCACAATGCGCCAGACTTCTCCCATGCTCAGCAGTGGGTTGGCCTTGACGCCAAACTCTCTCTGTGTACAGCTTATGGACATGTACAGCTTGCAAGGATTTGGCTGCAGGTTGCCCCTGGGGGTTGGGCATATGCCAAACGTTTATTATAATATTAAAAATAACACAGAAAATGTCTGAAAAGACAAGGGTTAAAATTATAGTCTATAGTCCTATACAGCTCAGAGTAACTTTATGTGTGTGTGTGTGTATAGAATATAAATAGAGTAAGCAATGGAGACAAGTGTGGTTGGGCATGTTGAAAGCTATTTGTGCACCATCTACAAACCAGTAAAGTTTGAGGTGCTAGTAGTACTCCATGTTAAACAAGTAAAAGATGAGTGCACCGGAGTCGTTTCATATTTTTACATCTCCATCTGCAGTACCCATTGGACGTTTCTTTGCTTTCAAGTGGGACTTCTCCAAGAGAATTTTCCAAATGTAAGGTAGTGGTAGCAGCAGTGCTGTGGAAGAGGGAAATATTTGTCTACCCATGCTTTGACAACGGGCTGGTAAAAGCCAACTCTGCGTCAAAACTTCAAAAAGATATACATACTACCCTGACTCTTCTCTACAATGTCAGTCTTCAGATCAAGTCATCAGAGTCAATCCTACACTTGTTAGAAAGAATACAGAACTTGAGAGCCACAATAGGTAAAGTACAAGCTAAAGTGTCGCTGAGAAAATACGGTCATCCTGAAGTATGAAGTTTGTTTCACTGAAAGCAGTCGTAGTCCCATCGGTCAGACAAGTATCATACCTACTGGCCAGCATGACTTCATGTATTTTCCTAGGTCCCAATGCCAGACTACACATGCAGTCCATTACAATTATACCTAGAGGATCAATGGTGTCAGAAGGTGAGGGACTAGGAAGAGACCATAAGAACTCTACCATTCAGTCTCTTCGTTGGTGGTTCAATTGAGTAAACCTGCTGAGGGTATCCCTTTCCAGAAACCTACCACTCCTCTCTCAGTTGTCAAAGATGCATCCCTCAAACATTTATCACAACTGAGGTACTCAGCAGATCCACCTGTGTGCTGCTGGTGAAATAAAAAATTGCCATGCTGCAGCATTTGGATTCCCAACGCCAAGATCTAGGGGCAATGCCTCTTTGATAGACTAAACGAGCGGTGGTTCTGCCACACAATACAATTAAAAATCTCTTATTTCAACCTCACAGAAGGTAGGACTCCAATGAATGGCAAAGTCACAACACTGTTTTTTTCCGAACAAGATCAACCACTTACACCAAATGAAATGTGGTTAAAGTTTATAAAGGAAAATCGTATACTTTCAAGAATTGGTGATAAGACATAAACACAAAAATATGACTATCGAACTTTGATTCTTACAAGTCCGATAGTCATGTTTTTGTGAATGTCTTATCACCAATTCTTGAAAGTATATGATTTTTCTATATAAACTTTAACCACATTTCATTTGATATAAGTGGTTGATCTTGTTCTAAAAAAAAAATCAGTGTTGTGACTTTACTTTACCATTCATTGGAGTCCTACCTTCTGTGAGGACGAAATAAGAGATATTTTAATTGTATGGTGCAGCAGAACCACCGCTCGTTTAATGTATCTATCCCCAGATTCTGCACAAAACTGGGTCACTCCATTGATATTACAGTCTTTGATAGACTGGTACAGTACATTCAATTATGCATTTCTTCTGATCCTCTTGCTACCCAGTCATCATCAAAATGATGTAGTGTAAAATAATGATAGCACTGTACTGGCAGTGATGGTACCACTTGTTGCTTAAACCTCACAAGAGGTTACTGCACAAATCGGACCTGGTATCCAGGATGTCAAGCAGGATTTTCCATCCCAGTGTGCACATGGCTGACTCGCTTCCCAGTACTTACAACGTGTCCACCTGAATCTTCCTGGTGACTACATGAATATATTGAAAGAAGTACAAGTGCATCCACTCGCTGCTCATTCGCCTTTAAGTGGATGAGGTACTGCACATGGTGCCTTAGAAAGCAAGTGGAACTGAGAACTTGTGAAGAAGAGACTGTATTACCTTCTCTGCTTTGTAAAGTCTGGCCTTCAGTTCTCTTCTTTTAAAGTGTATTTGTCAGCCATCAATATAGTTAGAGAGAATCCTTCTCAGACGTCTCTTTTCATCATCCCCTTAATAAAGGAGTTTTATGACGGCTTGAGAAAACACGTCCCCCGTCAGGAGGCCTTCCCACTTAACATTGTCCATTCCAAATGAATGGTCCTCTTTTGGAACCCATGCACAAGGCAGACCTGTAACACATCTAATGGAAAGTGGGTTTTTCTTATAGCTATAACATTGGTCAGAAAGGTGATTGAGCTCTGAGATCTGTGCTTGAAGAAACCATATCTGATTTTCTGCTATAACAAAGTTTCCTTAAAAACCCGCCAGTCTTTTCTGCACAACATGATTTTAGATTTTCATATAAATCAGACAGTCTCTCTCCTAGCATTCTTTCCATAACATACATGTACGGCAGAAAGATCAATTCATACGCTCCATTTTAAAAGAGCTCTAAAATGTTATTTGGATAAGCCCAAATCCATCAGACAAACAGTTATTCATTCATTTTGATGCAGTTCGCGCAGAATTGATTTCATAAGAAAAAACATAGCTTGATGGATTGTGTAATATCTTCATTTCTATGCCACGAGTTCTCCCCTTAGTATTATGTCCCCTGCTGCTCAGCCAGAGTGACAGTCATGTAATTAGAATGCAGATGTGTGTTCGGTTGAGTGAGTGTCAGTTGGAATGTGTGGGCTGAGCAGCAAGGATGCTGCTCCCTGTGGGGCCTTCCTGCTTCCCTACTACCATCTTCAACCTGTAACCTGAAACAACTAACTTGAGAATAAACCTTATCCTGTTTCACCTATACTACTGGAAACCCTGAATCTTCATTTACCACAGATTAGTTTATTGCATAATTCTTTTCTACCTACAGGCAAAGTGACCTCTTCAGGATAAGCTCATTCTACTTGAGGCAGGGCAGCTGGTACTGCTCTCTTATGGAATATGCCTATTCCACATATTTGTAAAGCAGAAACCTGGAGATTGGTACATACATTTGTTAGATTGCTTAACAGATACCCCTGTAGGGCACACCTCATAGCACAGCTTATTTGCTCAGTCTTGGTTTTCTCTTCTTTGCAATCATCCTTGGAACCCTGCTCTCTGGCGTTGATTATAATTTAGCTTGCTCTTCTGTTGCTCATGGATATGCTATAGAATCCCGCACCAATGAAGAAAAAGTTACCAACCTGTAAAACTAGTTTTCTGTCGCGAGTATCCTCTAGGAATCCATAAACGAAAATGTTTTCCTCCCCGTTTCGAACGACTTCACTGAAAGATGATAAAAAAAGAACAGGATATGTCAAAAGTGTTGCCTCTTATAGGCCTGTTTTCATTTAAATAATATTTTTTAGAATGCTATTCTAGGGATCCGGCACATGCAAGTAAATATTCTATTGTTTATGGATTCTGAGAGAATACCCTTACCGAGAAGTAGCATTACAGGTAACTAATTCCCCTTGTTAATAAGCAGAGTTGAATGTATGTAATGTATTACTTTCGTTCATAACAATTACAGTAAACTGGGAAAACAATGCAACAAATTGTAATATGAAGTGTGTGATCACATTTCATGGAAATACCCAATACCTGGGCTATACCTGGAGAGTGACCAATATAAAAAGTCATGCGTGATTTTATATTCATTCCTCTAGTCAAGACATTGGATATCGCTTGGCTTGGCATTTTTATTATCCAACTTTACATTTTAGAGAAAAATATTTTCATGATTGTTGAAAAACAAATGGATAAAAAAGCAGCTTCAAAAGCCTAATTAATATAAAGTGAAGACTCCCAATGTGCTCACCTTTCTCTTTTTCTCTTAGCCTTTGGTTCAGGCTGTTGGGCCACTCTCTTTGTATTTGTTGCTGCTTATTTGTTTGTTTTTATATTCATATTGTATTTATTAAATGTAGCTCTGGTCCTATACTTTACTTTGCTTGTCTCTTGCAGTGTTCCACCTCGCTCATTTTCTCTTCTCCTCCCCTCTTTCACTCTTTATTTGAATGGAAATAGGAAAGGACTCTCAAACCTAGCAGCGTTGGTTGGCCATTCCACTATTTCAGTCGTGTTTCGTAACTTAATTGAAATTATATTTTCATTCTACTTATGGAACATCAGATCTCTTATGTTCTGTGTTGCCTCACTTCTTATTTGTTCAGTTTTTTCCTAATCTCTCGTGTTTTTTGTGTGCAATTGTTAATTGATATAGGCTAAAAACCTTTCAGTTTATGAATTGTAGCTTTTCACGAAATACCCAAAACACTGGCACGATACTGGTTATCAACATAAACATGCGTTTGGAATTTTTAACAATTAGAAATATATTTTCAGTACCAAAATATGCATTTCATGTAATGTCCTTCTTGAGATCCAAAAGATAAAAGCAAAATGTAGTCATATTTTTGTTTTCAGTTTGATAACCGCATGCATCATTTTCTAGATCCCTCGGACTTTAACACCCACCCCAACTGCTGCTGGCAACCCTGCCCTTAATCCTGATAATTTATCCCAAGAAGAAATCATGGCATCCATGTTAGCTGGCTTGGCTTCTTTGACATCAAGAACTTCGATGGGCGTCCTCATAGTTGGAGGAGTGGTAAGTTTTTTCGAACTTTAAATTCCACTGGCATAGCTTCAGTGGAATGGTCAGAAGTCTTGTTTTCTGTGCTTTCTAATGATGGCTCATCAGTAGTGCTCCCACACTCTGCTTAGAAACCAATGTCTATCCTGAGTCAAACAAAATATTACCCTACCGATTTTCCGTTGGATTTAAGGTATCTTTAGGATTTTATGTAACAACATTGAAGAATTCCTGGCAAGTTGTCTTTTAATCTCCGTTCACCCTAAACATGTCTCTCTTTCAGGGAAAAAAGCTTCTAAAAGGATGTTCTGATTTTATTTGCAATGGGATGGCTGTGTTAGCAGAGTTAAAACGTGATTTTTGATGGCTAATGTTACAGCCCCAAGGAATGTTAATGTAATTTGCACTAAATAAAAGCAAAGCAGTGTAGTAGAGCTATCCTTGCTTCACTCACTTGGCAATAGAGGCTGTCTCCTTAAGTGTTTCAGGCTGCCAAACGGATGAACAATAGCAATTCACTGTCACTTCAACTCAAACCATCAATATACATCTATAATTGTAATTCAATCAGCACCCAGAAAAGCTAGTTGACAATGCAAATTTTAACTGGTATTGTACATACATCTTAACTGATATTCTTGAATTCCCATTTCTTGAATGCAGCATGGTTGCCTGCTTTTCCATACCAAATGTTTGATACATTATAGACCCAAGTCAAATGTACCATCTCCATAAAAAAAGAAAATCCAATGTTATTTACGATCAACACCATCACAACTTAATGTGTGTACATGCAGTGCCATCATAAGTGCTATCAAAATCATGATCGTTCACGTTAGAAATGTAAGCAATTAATGTTTAAATCATGATCTGCTATTTCATTAAGAATCAACATCTGTGAAATATTGAATATTGATATGAATACATTGGTGCTTTGGGTATATACTTTTTGTCGCCAAGAGATAAAACGGTACCTTTGGCATGAGAAAGCCAACTAGGATCTCGCTCTGCATGCATAGCGTATAGGTCTCTAATTTTGGTGAGAATGAATCACATAATGAGAGAGTCTTTTATCTGGAGTTTCCTCGATGTCGGTCTACACTAAACATTTTAGATGAAGGCCCGGAACATGACTGGGTCAGAGTTTTACTACCCTTGTACAAGCCCTGTTTCTACAGAGTCGGAATTCTGTGTTGTATGTTAGTTGCCAGGTAAAGACATCAGCTTTCATTATATTTCAGCAGTTCAAACATGTAATTTAAAAGGGGAAAAGTGTATGGTATTTACTGTAACATACAGATTTTAGCACAGTAAGCACCTAGATTTGCATGTCATTCGCTAAAAACGAAGAATCTGTGATAATTATCACATCCAATAAATTCTGACTGTTTTTACTGGATACAATGATTATCGCATCTGACTCAGGCCACTTGTAATAAGGCTCCAATGGCTAGATGTACTATTAGGAGTATCGATTTCCTAATTGCAATTTTCTCTGAATCGCAATTAGGAGATCGGTATTTCTAATGTGTGAAACTCTTGTTTCATTAACGATTCCTAGTGGGTCCCAAATAGATCTACCTCATGCATATTTCAAAGAGGTAGATCGCAATTTGCGACCTATTGGGCATCACAGCCATCACCGTGATGGTGTTTTGGTGAGGTCAGCAGATTCATTTGCAGATTCCTTTTTGGGTTTCGCCTGCCGAAGGCTGCGCTTTGCGCAGCTTTTCGGCGCAGGCGAAATCCTTTGATTCTAATAAGGGCTTCAGGAACGTCCCCCAGCTCCCATTGGCTAGCTCCATAAATGGAGGCTAGCCATTGGGAGCCGGATCTGTCCGTCAAGGCCGGACCAGATTCGGGGGCGTTCCCGAGAATTTTTCTCTTTTGGCCACGTCATGCAGCGGTGGGCGGGGCTTTTTTTTTGGCTCGTCGAGGTTTGTTTGGGCCATTTGGCGGCCGACTGCCGGCCGAGGAAGTCCAGGTGAGTGGTTCCTTTCCTGTCCCCCCTCCCGCTGTCGGTTCCTTTCCCGCCCCCCCCTCCCGCTGGCCGTTCCTTTCCCGCCCCCCCCCTCCCGCTGGCCGTTCCTTTCCCGCCCCCCCCCTCCCGCTGGCCGTTCCTTTCCCGCCCCCCCCCCCTCCCGCTGGCCGTTCCTTTCCCGCCCCCCCCCTCCCGCTGGCCGTTCCTTTCCCGCCCCCCCCTCCCGCTGGCCGTTCCTTTCCCGCCCCCCCCCTCCCGCTGGCCGTTCCTTTCCCGCCCTCCCCCCTCACGCTGTCCATTCCTTTAATGCAGAAAAAATAACGACTCTTTCATACCATAGTAATATGGCCTAATAGAGGCAGCCCACCAGCATTGCTTACACGACCCTTCTTCACCGCATAGGGAAAGAAAGTAAAGCTCTCGTACGGTTGCAACTCTCAAGGCACTTTGTGTGCAAGGCCGTCACTGACACGTTCTGTAGTTCCAATAGCGATACCTGACAATCACGCCCACCGGAAGAACGTCAGTAAATGCACTCTACAGCTGGGAACCTAGGAGGCACATTAAATACAAATACGTAACTATCAACGCGCTGTATCATAATGCGAGGTGGTCGCAGCCAGCATCTCCCATAAGGGAGCAGGGCGTTCACCTCGGGGTAGGGGTCAAGTAGCCGTGGCTTTCTGTCAGATGAACGAATTAGTTCTGATATAGTACCACAGCTCTAATGAGGACTTTCGGGAACATACATGTTTTCACGTTGAACCGTGACCCGTGCCCTGTGCCAGTCGTAGGAAATGAACAGTGGCAGCGGTTCTTTCACGGGCCCACCGGGAGAGGCCTCCATGCGGCCCCACCGCCCAATCACCCTTAACGAAGACAGAGACACACCACAGTGCAGCTCAGGGGTGGGGGGTCCTGAACTGCACAGTCACACGGTGAAATCATCTCAGCTGAGGGACAATTTACCCCACCGTCCGTGAAGTGGCAACAAACGTATACACATCTACGTGTGCAATGGTAAATACTGTAAACCTCAATGGTGGGTCAGTGGGAGCCTTCCGCCGCTGCTTTCCACGACTCTTCCGTCAAAATAACACGAAATAAGCGGGAGGGATAGCAAAGCTCTTTCTTCTCTTCACATCTTGCGGAATATATATGTTTTGGAGGAGTTTTATGTAGCGCAAACTAGCCCGGAAGTTATCAGAGCGCTTTACATGAGCACCAGTTGCATTACAGAGTGACACATTCATTCGTTGTTAGGCACGGAGAGATTATGTGATTTTCCCAGAATCACAAGATGTTGAGCGTCCCTGCCGAGCTTCAAACCCCTAGCTTTGAGGTCGACCGCTCTAGCCGTTAGGGCACAACCTCTGATGGATGTGTGTACACGCTTAACTCTATGGAAAGAATCGATATCCTACTTGGGTCTGTCAGGTGCTTTCCTAAACTTACAGCCATGCTTCATGCACCTATTTCCGCTGCCAAAGATTCAGCGCACGTGAAACACTGAAGCTCGCACAAGGAAGATTGGAATAGACCTTATATGCGAATAAAACACTTTCCTGTTCTTTTAATCAAAAAGAAATGTCACCAGGAGTCAATATAAGTGTTTGGATGAAAGCGAGCACACACATTTCCATCAGCAGTTTGCCCATGCACCATTTCACTGTGCACAGTTTGCTCATGTGATGTGGCCCTTCCTGTCCGTTTGCTCGTTCCCGCCCCCCCACCTCCCGTTGGTGTGCTGCCCGCGACACTGCCCCCCACCCCCCACCCCCGGCCACCGTCCCTGCGAACCACGGAGAGCTGAATCCCGGCAGCCCCATCAACCCCGCGTCAAATTGAATATTTCACTGTGGCTAACGTTTATTATGCGATTGATCCCGACAGGATAGCATGTTTGTATTTTGAATGTTCGAAGCCCAGGTGTTGTAGGGTGATTTGGGTATACCCCTAGATGTTTAAAAGTAGAGCACATGCTCTGCATAGGCTAATAAAAAGTAGTACCCCTTTCCCTAATGCGGTGCCTTGCAGTAAGCAGTGTATGACATTTAGAACAAAGTTTTAAATACAGTTTGCCAAACTTGCGCCTCTTGTTGGGCTAAGCTGTCGTGAAGCCAGCAGCATGATGTAACTGCAGCTAGCAGACAATGTAAATTTGCGCTGCCCTTTGATAGAAAAAAAATGTGAGCTGCAATGTTGTCTGGTGGATAGGTCAGAAACCAGGCTGTCTTTTCCTCGCATGTGGATTGCAGCATCTATTTGTCCCACAGTGTGTAGATCAAATTGAGGTTTTAGGGACCATCTACAATGTGCTTACCTTCCCCCTTATCCTTGATTGTAAATAGGTCACACCACCCAAAGCTTCCTGCATTTCCACACCCTTGTATTCTCTGTGTAATCACTGATTTTCCTGCAAGAAAATGGTGCCAGCCAAGGTATTCTTCCATTCTTTATGGATCGAGTTTCTGTGTCTTTGCCTATAAGTCTTATTCCTGTTCAGGTTTTGATGGAAAAGCAATTGTTGGCTAAGTATTTTTCAGTGCGTGGTAGATGACAATAACGGGGTGGCTGGACGTTGCTTTTTCCTCAGAAACCGTGGATTAGCAATGTATATGGTTACTTGCCTTTCCTCAGAGTCAAAGATTTTGTGTGTTTTTGTGTTAGTCCTAGATTTTTCTCTGAAGAGAGGTAGGGAGAACGTAACAATACACTCTTAGTCCCCAAATATATTGTTCAAACAGCAAGAAGTGAGATGTGGGCTGCCCTGCCTCTGGGTGGGTGTGTGTGTGTGGGGCTCTGGGTGGGTGTGTGTGTGTGGGGCTCTGGGTGGGTGTGTGTGTGTGGGGGGCTCTGGGTGTGTGTGTGGCTCTGGGTGTGTGTGTGTGGGGGGGCTCTGGGTGGGTGTGTGTGTGTCTCTGGGTGTGTGTGTGTCTCTGGGTGTGTGTGTGTCTCTGGGTGTGTGTGTGTCTCTGGGTGTGTGTGTGTGTGTGTGGCTCGGGGTGTGTGTGTGTGTGGTAGTAATTGCTGTCTGCTGAGCTCGTCCGTAGGGTACAATAGGTCTCACATTGCCAGAGATTAAGCTAATGGCAATGTAAATGACAAAACCAACACATAAAAACAAAGTTTGTCATTTACAATG
Organism: Lissotriton helveticus; assembly: GCF_964261635.1. Classification (NCBI taxonomy): domain Eukaryota; kingdom Metazoa; phylum Chordata; class Amphibia; order Caudata; family Salamandridae; genus Lissotriton; species Lissotriton helveticus. The sequence continues at coordinate 110,415,079 of NC_136072.1, forward strand.
CCAATAGCTCTAACTTTTCCAAAGGCGAAACCATTGCATTGTAAATGCTTGTTTAAGAGTAGGCAGTGGTTCGTTGAGGGGAGAGGGGTTGGCCTAACGGCTAAGGCGCTCGACCTCGGACCTGGGGAACTTTGTTCGAGTCTCGGTAACGACGCCAAAAACCCCCTGTGATTCTGGGCAAATCACTTAATCTCCCCGTGCCTAAAAAATGAAAGTGTGTCCTCATGTAACGTAACTGGTGCTATGTAAAGCGCTCTGATAACTGATTCGGTTCGGTTCAAGTTCGCGCTATATAAAACTCTCTAAAAAAAAATAAAAAAAAAATAATATATTTTCATTAACATTCTCAAAGTGGTAGGGGTTCCCAGGGGACCCCTTTCCCTTTGCAAATGGGTTACCACCAGTTTTAAACTGGTAGTAAAATATTACTGTTTTGCGACCGGAATTCGGTCGCAAAACAGTAATACATACCATACTGATTTAGTATTTGGAAGGGACGCCCTAAATACGTCCCTTCCAAATACCGAATTGCAAATGCAAAATGAATCTTGGTTTCAAGTAACCGAAACTCAAAAGCATTTTTTCACTGTTGTCCCAATTCTGGGAATCGAGCGGTTTGCAACGGGAAAAATGCTTTGCACATCTACCTATGTGAGTTATTTTGAATGCCAGGGGCTTAGCAGTTCTATAAATCATCACAACGTGTTGTCATGTCTCAGTTCTGCAACTATTTGCGACAGTGCTGAAGACTCACATAAATTCCAATGATGCTCCTAACTTGCTGAAAGGAGTAATGGACCACTTATTTAGAGTATCATTCACCACAAGGTAAATAGGTTTCTCCAGTATTAGGGTGTCTTTCATAGATTCACATGCTTGAATATTCCCCGTCGTCGAAGTGGGAGTCCCACGGTAAACAAAATAGCAATAACATACTAACAACATATGTATGTAAATACATAACACATAAAATATACACTAGAAAAAATAGTAAATACCCAAACACCATTCCTACATAGGAATACATGGTAGAGAGAGAAAACACTTGTAACATATTCCTGTCATTATGTTAGTCCAAATACAGCCAATCCGGCGCCGGCACCCCTCCAGAACCTTCTCCTCAGAGCTTAGTCCCTCAGATTTTCTACCGCACGTCGTGTGAAGGGAGTCTCCCTGAGCTCTGCTCAGTTTTCTCAACTTCTTCAAGTTTTCCTGTGAATTCCAGCATGTCTTCAAGTAAGAAGTCTTTATTTAGACCTTGTTCTTCTTGTGGGAAGCTACGTCTTTACTCTAAGGACCCCCCACAAGAAGTGCATTTATTGTCTTTATCCAGACCATGAGGTTGGTAAATGCAAATTTTGCAGAACCTTCTCTACAAAGACCCTAAAGGACAGGGAAGGCCGTCTCCTCCTACGGCTTCAAAGACTCAAGGATAAGGATTTGGCACTTTCGGATACAAAAAGCCTGGTGTCTGGACCTTCAAAAGCAGCCTCTAAACGTAGCAGTGTGCAGGACTTGCCCTCTCCATTCCTCAAAAAGAAGAAACTTTCCTTATTTGTGGCTCCTGCGGTGTCCTCACCACCTCCTGCTGCGTCTACGCCCACGAGAGCTGGCTCTCAGGCGTCTTCTGCTGCTTCTCATCATGTTTCTGCTCCGAAACATGTGTCTTCGTCGACGGGAGCGTCGACGATCATCCAGACGACGAGGTCTGCCGTTTCCGGATCGTCGAAGGCGACAATGACGACGTCGTCATCGGCCTCCGGATCGTCGACGACGGCAACATCGTTGTCAGCCATGTCGACGAAGGTATCACTCAGCTTTAAGACTGTTCCGTCGACGATACCTATTGCTTCATCGTCGACGAAGAAATCTCTTTCGTCGTCAGCAAAATCATCGTCGAATAAAGTTCTGAAGAAATCTTTGTCGGCGGTCCCGTCACGACTACTCCGTCGACGGCGGCTCCATCAACGACGACGACTTCATCGACGGCCGTACCGTCGACGGCGGCCCCGTCGATCGCGGATCCTTCTGCAGCGACTCCGTTAACGCCAATGCCATCGTCGTCGTCTGCATCGTCGACGACGGTTCCATCTTCTTTTGCTTCTTTGCCTTTGGTGCCGTTTTCTTCCACCGGGTCTGGCTCTTCCACCGTCGACCCCTTGCACCAACGTCGCAAGCGGCCAGTTGACCAGCTGTCCATCCCAAGTGATCCAAAGCCTCCCTCGCCCTTGTTTGCCACGGGTTCTGAGCAGGACTCTAATTCTGACAATGATGTGGATGATTCCTTCAGAGTGACACACATTCCTTCGGATTTAATTATAAAATGCAAGGACTAGGTTGAAGATGATGACAACCAATATTCTCAGGCAGAGGAACCTTCTGTGCAGGTGCAAACTGCGACACTGCCTCTGTCACTTATCTCCAATCTCCAGCATATGTTGGATGACTACAACCGGCGTTTCCCGCCCTCTCAACAGGGTTCGCCTATGCCACACACGCCTGCGGCTGTTGCGGCTCCTGCGGCTCCTGCTGCGGTTCCACTACCACAGCCCCCAACGCCTTCTCCTCAGGTTCAGACGTCAGTTAAGATACACACTACGGTGTACGCTGATGACGATGACGACGTCCTTCCAGAAAGTGAAGATGGAGAAGTTCACGACGACGATTAGGACGACGCCACTCACATGGCTGAGTGGGACGACTATCAAATGCAGATGCCTACCCCTCCTCCGGTGACGCCTGGGGATTCTCCTCCGGTGGACATTGCAAGTTTCCATCAGCTGATGGATAGAGCGGCTCAGCGCTTTAAACTGCCCAGAGTCCAGAGGGAGGAGGACTGTTTTCTCTACGATTTTAAAAATCAACCGTTCAAGCAAGTCCATACCATACCCATCATAGATTTAATTTGGAGTGAAGGTGTGAAATTAATGAAAACTCCAAATTCATTACCGGCGCAACTGCCTCGCCTTGAGAAAAAATATAAGGCGCCCTTTGGATCTCCAGCGTGCCTTGTTGCACAACCAAAGCCTGACTCATTGGTCACCCAGGCTGTACAACGTCGTTCACAAAATCCGGCTTCTCCGATTACAGCTCCTCCGGATCGGGAGGGTCGTCGCCTGGACGCTATTGGACTCAAGTTTTCCACAATGGCCTCCACTACGGTGAGGGCGGCTAATGCTTTAGCCATTTTAGGCCGCTACGACTGCCAGATGTGGTCGGACATGTCTGCCCTGGTGGCCCTCATCCTTCCAAGGCGGAAGCCTTAAAGATTCTTTAGGACGGAGAGAGAACGTCGGAGGAAATTATTGACTGCGCAGTTGACATTGCTTGTACTGGCTTTCGTCAGCTTGCTGGGGCAGCGGTCTTGCGGAGGCAGGGTTGGTTACGGTCCACCTCTTTCCGCCAGGAAGTGCAGGCAAAAATCCTTGATATGCCGTATGACGGCGAGTCGCTTTTTGGGGCACATGTCGATGAGGCATTACAGTCCATCAAGAAGGTCACTGATACTGCTCGCTTATTGGGGACTTTACAGTTTCGAAAGCAACCTTTTCGTGGTGCACGCGGCTGCGGCACCTCTTCGACTTTTCGCGGAGGAAGCACTCAATATCGCTCCTACCACCACCCTAATCAACGTTACTCCTCCAACCAACAGCAGTCCACCCGGCAGCAGTCTTCAAAATCCTACAGGGGAAGGTCTTCATATAGAAGGATCCACTCCCAAACGACAATGACTTGTTTCTCCCCCCACGTGTTGGAGGTCGAATCTCCCTGTTCTCTATTCAGTGGTCCTCCCATCACCTCGGACCGCTGGGTTCTGGACATTGTAGCGAAGGGCCACGCTCTAGAGTTCGTCAAGATTCCTCCTCCCACTGCACCGTCTGGCCCGCCTCCTCCCCACCTCCTCCCCACCTCAAGGAGCTTTTCCATCAAGTTTGTCTTCTAATCCAAAAAGGTGCTGTTGAAGTGGTTCCCAAGTCTCAAAGGGGAAAGGGATTCTATTCCCGTTTTTTCCTAATACTCAAGAAGACAAGAGACTGGCTACGGATCCTGGATTTGCGAGCACTCAACAGGTATCTCAAGAGCCAATCCTTCTGCATGCTTACACTCGTAGAGATCTTGCGTCTTCTCTCCATGGGCGACCTCATGACCACCATCGACCTCCAGGATGCTTACTTCCATGTTCCAATTCTTCAACGGCATCGGAAGTACTTACGCTTCCGGGTGGGACGGAGAGACTTCCAGTTCAAGGTGTTGCCTTTCGGCCTCCGATCCACCCCTCGGGTCTTCACGAAAGTCTTGGCTCCAGTAGTGGCTTACCTGCGTCTCCAGAGCATCCAAATATTTTTCTACCTGGACGACTGCCTCTTCAAATCACAGTCTCCCAACCAGCTGCTTCAAGACACTCGCCTTTGTCAGGACGTGTTTCTCTCCCTCTGCCTCTCAATCAATGCCTCCAAGTCCCAGGTCGACCCAGCTCCCTGCAGGAACTTTCTGGGAGCCACTTTAGACATGATGCTTGCCAAGGCATTCGTGTCACAAGAGCGTCAACAAAAGATCCTCCGCTTGATGTCTCTGATTCAGGCAAAACGGTCTGTTTCAGTCCGGATCTTAAAGTCATTTCTGGGGATGGCATCGTCTTGCATTGCACTGGATCCCGAATTGCAGGCTGCGGACTCGCCCCATTCAAGAGGAATTGGATGTACAGTGGCGCCAGGTCACCGGTTCTTTCAACGACCTCATCAGTGTCACCACTCGCATGAGAGCAGCTCTCCAGTGGTGGGCGCAGCCATCCAACCTTGCAACAAGGACTTCTTTCCTCACCACCACTCCGGAACTCACTCTAACAACGGACGCCTCCTTAGAAGGCTGGGGTGCTCACCTTGAAGGCCTCTCCATCAAAGGCAAATGGACTCTGCGTCAACGTTCTTGGCACATCAACAGGCTGGAGTTGATGGCCATTTTTCTGGCACTCAAGTCGTTCCACCCTGTGATTCAAGGGGAATCGGTGCTCATTCAGACGGACAATACCAACAGTATGCACTATGCCAACAAACGGGGCGGAACCAGGTCTCCACTCTTGTCTCGGCTGGCTCAGTCGATCTGGGATTGGGCAATCAGTCACCAAGTTACTCTGACTGCAGTACATCTACCAGGCATCTCCAACATCCTAGCGGATTCCCTCCGCAGATCCACGTCATCGACCCACGAGTGGGAGTTACATCAACCAACTCTCGACCTCGTTTTCAACGGTGGGGTCGTCCGTTTCTGGATCTCTTTGCCACCCCGGAGAACCGGAAATGCCCAGCTTATGCAAGTTGGCATCCCCACCACGGGTCGTGCGGGAATGCCCTTTTGATGAACTTGTGCGATCTTTTCGCCTACGCTTTTCCTCCGATTCTGCTAGTGCCTCGTGTGCTGTGGAAGATGCGGAGACAGCCGTGCCACATTCTCCTGATCGCCCCCAGATGGCCCGACAGTCGTGATTCTCGGAGCTCCTTCTTCTGTCCCAGTGCGAGCCCATCCTCCTCCATCCTCGAGCGGATCTCCTCACGATGGACCAGGGTCAGATTTGCCATTCGAACCCCTCCTCTCTACAATTGTCGGCCTGGAACCTGAGCACCTTGAATTTGCCCATTTGAATATTTCGCCGGAATGCAGAGACATTCTCGCTCAGGCCAGAGCTCCGTCTACCATTAAGACCTACAAGCTCAAATGGAAGAGGTTCTGTCATTGGTGCGCGGCTGCTAATATCCATCCTCTTCATTCCACTCCGGATCAGCTGCTTCCGTTCTTTTTGCAACTGGCCCAATCAGGGCTTTTCCATTCTACTTTGGGAGTTTTCTTGGCGGCAATCTCTCGTTTCCGGCAGGATGGCTCCTCCTCACACTGCTCTTCCAGAGTTATTCGTCAGTTTTTCAATGGACTCTTTCGGAAGTTCCCACCTATTTAGCATCCTCCTCCTACTTGACACCTCAATGTCGTCTTGGCCGAACTGATGAAGGCGCCATTCGAGTCTATCCACAGGGCGGACTTAAAGTTTCTGACCTGGAAGGTAGCCCTTCTCCTTGCTCTGCCATCATCACGTCGCGTGAGTGATCTGCACGCTTTCACTATTAAACCTCCTTTTCTCCAATTCAAATCTGACTGTGTAGTGCTTCGCACCAACACAACCTTTTTACCTAAGGTGCCTACGGATTTCCATCTTAATGAACCTGTTTTCTTAAAACCTTCTTTGCCGATCCTCAGTCTCCGGCAGAGCAACGATTGCACTCTTTGGACCTTAAAAGATGCCTTAAATTTTACATCAACAGGACAGCCCCCTTTCGCCGGTCCGATCAACTGTTCATTGCCTATGGACGCATGGGTAAGGGGCGTCCTTTTACCAAGCCAACTATTGCACGTTGGATTTCTTTAGCCATTGTCTTCTGCCGTCGGAAAGCCGGCAAGCCTCTACAATCTTCGGGGAAGGCTCATTCCACCAAGGCGATGTCATCCTCTACTGCCCTGTTTGCTGGTGTGCCGCTTCATCAGATCTGCAGAGCAGCCATGTGGTCCAACAGGCACATGTTCACGAAACACTACTGCCTGGATGCCATCAACGAGGCGGATACCGCAGTGGGACAGGCAGTGCTTCGCCATCTTTTTAACTAAGGTGAGCCTCTGTCTTCCCTCCTCCATTTTGGTTTGATATGATTGCTATCAGTACTTGCATGACTGCATTATTGTCTCATTGATTTTCTTCCATGCTGTTGCATTGCACTTCGTGCCTCTTCGGCTATTACTGCTCTCTATTCTATTCAAGCATGTGAATCTATGAAAGACACCCTAATACTGGAGAAGAACAATTGTTACTTACCTGTAAACAGGTGGTTCTCCAGTATTGGTGTCTTTCATAGATTCACATGCGACCCACCCACCTCCCCTCAGAGGCTCTCTTCTCCTCATAGACTCTTTTGTCACTCTTGCGCTACGAAAATCTGAGGGACTGAGCTCTGAGGAGAAGGTTCTGGAGAGCTGCCGGCGCCTGATTGGCTGTAGTTTATACTAACATAATGACAGGAATATGTTACAAGTGTTTTCTCTCTCTATCATGTATTCCTATGTAGGAATGGTGTTTGGGTATTTACTATTTTTTCTAGTGTATATTTTATGTGTTATGTATTTACATACATATGTTGTTAGTATGTTATTGCTATTTTATTTACCGTGGGACTCCCACTTCGACGACGGGGAATATTCAAGCATGTGAATCTATGAAAGACATTAATACTGGAGAACCACCTGTTTACAGGTAAGTAACAATTGTTCTTGTCTATGTTGGTGGCCATAAACTACCCCTTTTGTAGTCCGCAACACAATGCTGTTCTTAAAGGAAAGTAAGTAATTAGTATTCTGTTTTTTCTTGCAAATATCTGTGCATTTGGCCAATTTTTACTGTGATAGGTGTGCACAGTCCAGACAACTCTAATCTACATTGATTCCTAGACGTATTTGCTTGTTTTAATCCCAGCCCAAATGTGCGGGGTTAGCAGTACCTTTATGGACACCCTAATAGATGCAACAACGTGCATGCTTAATGGACTACCAGTCTACTGAATGTTTATATGAGACTTCTTTCACTTGAAAATAAAGTTTAGAAATATATATTTTCTGCTGCTAACAATAATCACACTACATAGGAGCAGTGGTACCAGTGACACATTGCCTCTCTCAGACCCTCATTGGAAACAGAGTGGGTAGACAATCTGTTCTTCATGACACATGCTGCTAAACTAATAATCGATTTCGGAACTAACCGGCTTATGTGTCACTGGTGCGGCCACAATTAAGGTTAAAAGTTTGACCTTGAATAATGGAACTTGTGCTTTGTGTTCCTTTATTAATGCTGGGTTACTAATACTGGAGTAAAAATGAAAAGTAAAACTGTGTAAAGATGTTCTTGTTGTACATAAAACCATCAGGATCAACCCATCTATGTTGAGCGCTGCTAATATGAAAGCATATCGTTTTGAAAGAACCACATGTTGTGTAAAACATGTTGAGAATCAGTGGAGCACTGCACAGAATCGTAGGCGCAGCACATACTGTTGCAGTGCGTAATGTCTGCTGTAAGTAGTATCAACGACAACCTCCAAAGGTCTTTGGGTCTTGGCACTAATATATGATGCTGCAGTTTATGTCTGCTGCTCCTCTTAGGATGTCATAATATTGTTAGTCAGAATATCAAAGATCTGATAAAGAGTGGGTTAAATCACCCAATCTGCCTAATTAATTCTGAAACACGAAACCTCTTGCCACAATTTGGCATCCACATTGGAGCCTACACTTTCAGTGATGGTCAATGCAGAACATGCAGGTTTTATCTGAAGTAGACACTTGATATTAATTAAAGCATTCCAGTCTGATTTATGCGAAAGCAGCAGTGCTCAGTAATTGGGATTTGTCTTGCTGCTTTCGATTTTTATTCCAAGGTCAAACAAGGATGGTCTTTAGACAACATCCCATACATGTTTGTTTTAGAACTCACCAAAACATCCAATTGAATGTATGCAGTCTAGAGAAAATGGTTTGTAAAATATAACGTTTTGCAGTTCTTTTCTTATTCAGGCCGTATGATTGAAATGTATTCCCATGACCCTTGTGGAATACAGTTCCTCCATCAGAGACCAAGTAAATGTTATTAAAGTGTAAATGAGGCCTCTCCCCCGAAGGCACCTTCCAGAGATTGCTCATCCAAGATGTAAAGACAATACATTAAATGCCTGTATATTGTGGCCGCCTCATGGTTACAAAGCTCTAAAGAAATTATACAATAGAATATAATCCCTAATACCCTTCATACTGATAACAGTGTACAATCTGACTATACTTTCAGGATTAAAACTCACTGGACTAGGTGGAGTATCCTACTTTTAACCTTCACAGGCAATGCAAATGTAATTAAAATAAACGATATTTCTTCAACTTTTTTCATATGATACTTGTGGGAGTTGTGGTTGGTGAATGGGCAACAAGGGTTCTGATGCGTTAAAAAGGTGGCCGCTACAGCTATGGATTGCACACTAATATGCTGAGAAGACACTTAGAATTTTATGGTACCTTGGAACTTTGAGAATATACTCTTACTGATGGCCCCCAAATGATGCCCATTTGGCTCCTGGAACGGAGTTATTTGAAAACTCTTGCTTATCTTGTGAGAGTTGAGCACCCAAATTCCAAGATGTCATCGTTTCCAGTAACCTTGAAAATACTGTAGTGTGCAAATGCTGTTATCAAGTCAGTCCTGTTTATATTCAAGGTTGATATAGATTTTCAGTGTCTAGCCACAGCTCTTAACCTCAGTACTGTTCTTGCATATATATGCTAACCTTTTTCAGCTCTCTGTACAGTCTGATACATTTTTCAATAGAGTTACTTATTTCACCGTGGGTCTTATCCAAACCCCATAAAATAAATATCGAAAATCTTTGAGCACATTTATATTACTGTCGACACCCACCAGTGTATTGAATCTCAAAAACGAAGGGAGATTGTTGATTACTTGTTGTTATTGTCTCTCTGGAAGATAATGTGGATTAAAAAAAGAAGCTCTAAGAGCATACTGAATACTTAAACACAGTCTTTTCTGGTTCTTTCAAAATGATATGCTTTTATCTTAAATATACAAATACTTAAAATATGTTCAATGTTCTTATTCTCTTGTTCTGTCAGGAAAAGTCTTACCTTCGTTCAAATCTAAATTTAAGAATAAAAAATGATTTTTATTGTTAAGGCTATTTTATATTATAATTCTTCAGGTTGAAGGAGCTTGTAAAAATGTTGATAAAAGGCAACGTTTGTGACGCTTATGTAGTAGAGCAAAAGACTCATTGGACTATGTAATATGCTTATGGCTAGCTTTGCTTGACCCCCGGAGAACGTTTTACGAACTATTCAAAAGGAGTCTGGCTATAAAACTGTCCTTGATGCCATCTTGTATTGTTTCAGTGGACATTCTAATAAATTGATTGGGTGTATGGTGCATATTTGTAGGATAGCTGTAGCTTGAATTGAGATTGCCAGGAAGACCGACAAAGATCCTTAAATGGTTCAATCTAATTTACATTGCTACTGTGTGTGGCTGTGATTGACCACTTTTTCCAATGGATACTTCTAATCGCAGATTCCTCATCTTTCGAATATCCCCAGGCACTAGACTGGATCTGAAAGTTTTTTTCAGTCATATGTAGGGACTACCAAAACACACTGTCTGTTGCTTTCTTTCCACCCTTTTGTACGGGGATGCAGACATAGTGCCTATGTTTCCTCGTTAGTTGGCAAGCCTTTTCATTCTAAAATTCTCCTGTGTGCAACGGAATATGTCAACTCCTAAACCTATAGGTTGTAGAGACTGTTGCTAACATATTTCTGTGACCGGTCCCCGTGAGCTCTGCCTCTGCTGCTTGGGCCACGACTCCAATGTGTGCGGGGAATATACCTAGCTGGTCCCATTGGTGATCCAGGCCCACAAAGCCAAACTGTACGTCGTTGAGCACCAACAAAGGTGGAGTAAAGGCCACACCCACTCGAAGTCAGATACACTGACTAGTTCCTGGGTCAGGGCTGGTCCTGGTCCCACACAGGTCTTCATTGCGCTCTTAGTCTTTGGGTGGGTCGAAGTCTAAACAAAAATACAAGAAGTCCAACCAGGCCTTGTCCCAGACCTGTCACTCTGCCTGAGAAGTTGCAAGAACATCAAGGTGCCCTTTGGTCTCACTCCCAGTACCCTACTGAGGAGACCATTCCGTAGCTGATTCCAAGGTACCCACTGTTCCTGGGTCTGTCAGCGACACTGCATTAAATTGAGATGTTTAACCCCTTGCATGAGTGGGCGTGTGCGTCGGACGGCCAGAGGTGTCCGATTTGCGCATGCGTGGAACTCGCCTGCACGGCGGGGGAATTCCAGCCGCGCCCAATGGGTTAAGGAGGCCATGCTTCGCATTATTTGCACCTTACTGGCTCCCTCTGGCGTGCCTTGTGGCCCCATGAATAAACTGAGGCTCCAGCTATGTTATAACTGCCCTCTGTGCCTCCCGATCTCGCTTTGGGTTCAGCTCAGACTCCAGAGCTGATTCCCAACGAGACTCACGCTGGCACTGATGCCGGAAGAGGACGTCAAAACCATTGTTCTGTTCAACTACAAGACAAATCCCTCTCAACCTCAGCCAGTTCCATGCATGTGTTCAGTTCTATGCACCTGGCTCCCATTCGCTCTGACTCTGGGAAGGCACAACCTTTACCTAAAGGCCATCGTCCAGTACTGCAGCAACTCTTTGGGTCATACTCTGACCAGAGCCAACCAGCTTTTGTTGATGGCGAGAACGTTTTTTCCCAGCCATATGATGATATTTTTCATATTGACACGCAGTCAGTGGGCTGGCTACTTCCTCAGACGCTGGGTTAGTCCCCCCAGTTCTTCCACAGAAGAGTCAACTTAATTTACCATGTTGTTTAGGAAGAAAGCTGAAGTCTTACAACTGCTTAAGTGAAAGTAAAGACTGGCATCCTCACAGAGGTGCTGCAATTTGGACAATCCTCATCAGAACCTCAGCTGCATTTAACCAGTCCCTAGCTCACACACTCATGGGAACTTGGTCCTAAACTTGCTCTTGTCTGCCAGTGAACAGAGAAGTGCTATGTTGCCATAGGCCAGTTCTCCTGGTGACCCTGCATTTATAACACAGCATCCTACTCTATAAATCCTGGTGGTCCAGGCCTTCACTACCTTATCAGAGTCGTTGAAATTTTACCTGCAGTTCCAGAAAAATTCATAGCCAATTCGGCACAGACCTATAGGATGGTCAGGACAGGGCTAGGAATGCCCTAAACTCAGGACTGGACACAACAGACTACTTGGGCAGAGTGGTTGGTACTAACGTGGTGCTCTTGCGCCATGCATGGATGACATCCACTGTCTTGTTGGGTGACATTCAGGCAACACTCATGGATTTTCGTTTCAACTAGTTTGTAACTTTGGCCAAAAGGACGCCTCTGCCCCTAAACACTTTAAAGAAAGAAGCACAACTGCGTGTTGCCTTGATGTTCCCACACCTGTGAGGCAGTGTCCACAACCACAGTTTCGCCCCTTTCAAATCATCAGAACCCACCAACCAAACAGGTATCCCAGTCCTTTTGGGGACAGGGTGGGGGATCTAGCAGGCAACCCTCAAGCCAACAGGGGCAACAAACTTCTCAGTCAGTCCTTAGCCCATCTGGCAGCAGCCTCCATGCTGCTTTAGTTTCTTCTTAGCTGCACATGACCTCCTCTGCCCCCAAGGGAAGCTGAATCACCAATTTTCTTCACAGGTGACAAGCAATGTAGGTAAGATAGGTGAGTGTGCAGATAATTCAAAGGGGCTAAGTCCTGTCATTCCTTTCTATCCCACCACCTATTTGACCTACATCTCAGCAACTTTTAGAGAACCAGCTGCCCATTTTACCGCTGAAAGTCCTGGCTTTTCTGAAGAAAGCAGCCCATAGAGAGTATCCAGTCCTCGGAAATCTGAGCTGGGTGTTCCTCCCCCCTATTCTCTGGAGCCAAAGAAGGGTAGTTTTTGATATCTTACATTCCTCCTGCGAAATGACAAATTTAGAATGATCACACTGGCCCAGGTTCTCTCTGCCCTGGATTCAAGAGACTGGATGGTGGCATTGGACCTGCAGGTTGCCTATTTACGGGTCCCTAACCAGCTGACCTGAAAACAGTACCTGCAGTTCAAGGTGGGCAACAGGAGTTTGTTTGCTGTGCTCCATTTTGGCTTCACCAGTGCCTCTTGGATGTTCACAAAGGTGATGACCGTATCAATTATTCGGAGGTATGGAGTATCAGTTTTCCCCTACCTCGACAACTGGCTGTAGAAGGTGGGCTTGCAACAGTCAGTTGTAGACAACTTCCACACAACAAACCAATGAGCTAAAGTCACACCTGACTTTCTCAGAGGCTCTCTTTCATCAGATCCATCCTGGATATGGTGTATTTTTGACCCTTCCCTCAAGACCAACTTGTCCAGGATATTTAGGCTATGACCATAGTATTTCAGCTTCAATATTGGCTCTGGGGCTTCTGGGACTATTCACCTTCTGCATCTTGCTAGTCAATCATGCCCATGGCATGTGCAGACTCTGCAGTGGGATCTGTAGTCCCAGTGGGCTCAGCACCAACAGATCCTTTTAGACTCTCCTGGGTTCGGAGGAGACTGCAAAAGATCAGCGGTGGCTGCTCAACCACAGTCGGACCAGCGGAAGATCCCTCTCAGGAGGATTGTTGTCTCCAGCAGAGTCCTACGTTCACATCAACCTGCTGGAGTTGCTGGCATTGAAAGTCTTCCTGCCATCCAACAAGGGAAGGCTGGATCATGGATAACCACCACCACCATGTGGTATAGCAACAAGTAGGCTGAGTGGAGTCTTGTACTCTTTGCCAGGGACCCTGCGCCTCTGGACTTGCCTGAACCGTTGTAGCATCTCCCTGAACATACACCACATTGGCAGGATCTTTAAATGCCAAGGAAGATTAACTCAGCTGGTGGTGACTAGCCGATCACAAATAGCAACTGCACCTGGAGGTCGCTCAGGACATTTTCCACCAATGAGGAGAACTCTGGCTCGATCTCTTCACTACTGCCAAGAACACACAGTCCTGAAGAAGGCTTTCTATCTGAGACACATTCCGCTTAGAGTGGGTGTCAACACTTCTGTATGCCTTCCCACTGCTGCCTCTCCTGCACAGAGTTCTGAAGAAGATCAAGAATGACCGGGCCCATGTCATCCTAGTGGTCCCAGATTTAGCCTGAAGAATGCGACCCAAAACTTCATAAGTATCAATCCTCTGACCAGGCTGCTGCTTCAGGAGTATCGTCTGTCACAACAGTAGGGCAGGGGCTTGCACCCGGGCCTGTACTGTCTACACCAACATGCATTGAGACTGAGCTGCAGCAGTTGACTACATTGATCTTCCTCCCAAAGTAGTAGACGTTATCCTAGAGACCAGGCGTTCTTCTACAAAACCTGTTTACGTTGGACATTGGGGCAAGTTTGTGGCTTGAGGTTGCACCAGTAACCTGGACCCTTTTCAATCCAAACTCCCGGTTGTGTTATTGTTTATTCTGACTTTTGTCCACCAAAGGCTTGCATTAGCATTGTTAAAGGTTTTTTTCTGCCTTTTTGCATTTACCAGACCAACCATTGTTTGATGTATTTTCTCAAAGGTTTGGTCCACATATTTTCCTCAAAACCTTTTGTGATGCCACAGTGGGACCTTAGCATGTTCCTTACTTTGAGTTTTCTCATTGAGCCGTTGCACAGTTCTCGACTATGTCTGCTGACCCTGGTAGCTCTTTCTCCCATTGCGATAACTTCAGCATGTTGCTTGAGGTAACTTCAAGCTCTGTCAGTCCAGCCTCTTAATACCTCCTTATTTCTGGACGAACTGATGGTAAGGACCAGAGAGGCATTTTCTTGAAGGTAGTGTACTCTTCATGTCAAACAAGCCTTCACTCTTATGATATTCTTTGCCCTTCCTCACTCCTGGAAGAAGACCAGACTCCTTTCTGTAGACCCCAAAAGAGCACTCAATTTTTATATTAATCGGCAAAGGGACTATCGGATTGACTATCAGCTGTTTGTGTGTTATCTTTGGGCCATGCAGTGCAGAAGAGAACCATACCATGTGGATAGTTCCCCTGCACGAGGATCTGCTATGCAATGGTGAAGAAGCAGCCTCAAGAGGGATTCTGGTCCATTCCATCAGGGCCAAGGCTACTGTCACCATTCTGGACGTAGGGTAGCTGTCCTGGATTTCTGTTGGGTGGCAACGTGGGCATCAGTACACAGATTCATAAAGCGCTACTGCCTTAACAGCCAAGTAATGATCAGGGCATTTTGGCAGTTTAGCCATGCAGGAAATGTTGGTTTCAGTCATTCCACTGACCCACCACTGGTGGAGGCACTTCTTTGGTATAGATTTTAATTGTGGTCAGGAGTATCGATCTTAATAGCAAGTTACTTACCTTCAGTAGCCCCCTTCTGGTGGATACTCTATGTAACTGCAGATTCCTCACCACCCTGCCTGTTCTGTGGAATGGTCCCTTTTTTTCTATCTAAAAAGGTCCCAAATTCGAGATCTACACACACTGGCATAATTGATTTCTTTTGTCCAAAAAGGAACTGATGTCGTCATGCTTGGGTGGCACCTATATATGGCTCCGGTCGTCATTTCTGTGGTGGGGCACAGCTCCGTCAACGCAGAGCCACACAACGCCACCTACCGGTGAGGTAGAGCTGTGCTGAAAAAACAGCAGGTATTTATGCCTGCATAGCTTTTAATCTATGAAGTGTCTCTTTACATAGTTACAGACAACAAGGGTCATATCTGTTTTTACCCCATACCCATTCTAGTTCATGGAGTATTCTATCCACGCCCCTTACACTTTCCCAAGCTTCGCACGGCATCCCCTAGACTTGTAGACAAATTATTCCGCTGTCCATGTCACAAGCCCATTCCTCCTCCGGGGGTCTTGTCCGATCTCTAGTGTTGTGCAATGTTTCTTTTGGTGACAATGAACCCCCGCGCTACCAGCAACCTGGTGCTCCTTTGCCCCTCCCATTTGTCCATCAGTCCCAGCAACATTAGGTAACGGTCTGGTGTGATCTGTCTTCCCACAACCTGTGCCGTTATGGCTTTAATATCATGGCAATATTTTTGTATTATGGGGCACTCCCACACGGTGTGGAAGAATGTCCCTCTGGCTTTTCTACATCTCCAACAGTGTGGGTGAAAGCCTTGCTTACTTTTGCTCAAGCTTGTGGGGCTATAATGTACTTTGTGAAGATATTTCAGTTGGAAAAATCTCAGTTGAATGGAGATTCCCAGCATTCTAGAGGCTATTTTCGCCTCCGTCCAATCTTCCTCCTCTAGTGTACCCACATCTCTTTCCCACCTTTCTTCTAATGCTATCATGGGGTGTGGGACATTGTTTATTAGTGAATGGTAGATGTTTGAGACGCCTTTCTGCACTATCTTTTTTATTATAAATCTTTATATTTAACAAGCATCGACATACAAGCAATTACAAAATCTACTCAATATCAATCTAGGCATGACAAACTGCGACAATAACCATGCACATTATACACAGTGAGCGCTTTTCAAGGAGGGAGAAGGTCATCCATTTCTTCACTATCTTGGTTAGCCAAGAGGGCACCTCAAGTGAATTGTGCTGCTGGATGGGCAGTGGAGGAGTCTGAGATGCCTCCAGCACATGGTGGAGCTGCAAGTTTTGGTAAAATTGCATTTTGTGCATCTCATTTGTGTCTATTGGGTGATGGTGCTGGAAAATTCACATAGAATTGTCCACCCAAACTTCTGAAAGTTTGGAGATACCTATATTGTCCAAAGTCCAGAAGCCTTTGAGCTGTGCTGTCTCTCGTATCCATATCCCAGCCCACAGCAGTATTTCCGCTGTAGGCACTCTGTACCATTTTATCCATTGTTTTGCTCAGTACCAGCATGATAGTGAGGTCTGGGTCGCGGGGGAGGCTAGTGTCTTGCCGGTCCATATAGTAGGTTGATTGTGCATCATCGATTTAAGGCCTGCATCTCCATGGCATTTGCTGGATCATTTCTGTCTGTGTGTAGCCAGCGGTTATTTGGTACTATCTGGCTGGTTGGCTTAGTAGACCAAGTTACAAATCTTTGGTAATGCCTTATCTGGTAGAGACCTAGTCTAGCCCCAGATTCCTTACCTTAGAATTTTCCCCAGGCGCCAGACTGGATGCAGAAACTTTTGCAACAGTACCCCTACCCATCAGTAGAGGGCGCCATGCGACTCATACTGACGTTGTTCACACATGCGAGTCACCAGACCTTTATAAGTCCCTGTCCAACGCACGGACAAAACACGTAGCCATCATAGAAGCTGGCTGTGGAAAGTGTGCCATAAAATATAAATATATCTTTGAATTAACAATTACGAAGTCGAAATGCATGGTACGTGAATACCAAAAAAGTCATCTTTTAGGTAAGATGGAAACAGTTCAGAGAACAGGAAAGACGGGTAGGACAGTAAGGAATCTGCGGCTAGACTGTCTCTAATAGATGAGGCTTTACCGAAGGCAAGTAATTTGTTAATCTGATAGAGACATCTAGCCACAGATTTCTTACCTTAGAATAGACACCCAAGCAAACCAGCCTCAGACGAGGGTCGGTGAACTGATTGAACTAAAAATCCCTGAATAGAACTACCCGGTCTATAATGAGACTGACGCTCTTAGGAAGTTAGGTGAGCAAGAGCATAAACTTCACCCTAAGAACTGTGGCAAGAACCACAGGCAAGTAAAGTCATAAAGACGGTGACGGCATAGGAATAGAGTTACCCATGGCAGAGAAACAGAAATATGTCAGTAGACACTATTTAATATAAATAGACTACGAGTTTGCTCCCAAGGTGGGATCTGACCCATGGTTGGCTGTGACTTGGGAATGCAAAGGCACCAGCCAATGCCACTCGGCTAAAGGGCCTTGACTTAGAAATCCATTTTGTCAGTGAAACGTACTCTGCAAAACATGGAGAAAATGGGCCCAAGAATCAAACCCCTGGGTAGCTGGGGTTAAGAAGGCACGAGGCAATAGCGAATGCATTAGCAGCAAACCTGTCCTGAGAGACACTGAGAAAGGGACTTTAGAATAAATCCACGGTGGAGGAGCATGGATAAATGCAAGCACTGAAAAAATTGCAGCGATGGGAACAACAAGTATTGACAAGTGCAATGTTTGTGTTAAGAAAAAAGTTCCAGAGACAGAACGAAGGGATCATTCCAAGCGTAGAAACCATAGTTATAAAGAAGAGCTAGTGCATACATAGCGACTACGTGAAGACAAGACTGCAAGATAAGAATTATTCATAGGCCCTCTTTACGAAATGTAGCATAGCACATATATAAAATTATACACAAGGTATATGCACTGATATATAGATATATATATACACACACACATATATATA
The DNA here is from genome assembly GCF_964261635.1 of Lissotriton helveticus. Lineage (NCBI taxonomy): Eukaryota > Metazoa > Chordata > Amphibia > Caudata > Salamandridae > Lissotriton > Lissotriton helveticus. Next base: position 110,433,120 of record NC_136072.1, read on the forward strand.
CATACGTGCATAGACCATAAACTCCATGCATGTAAATATATCAATGATAGAATAAGCTATGTGGGCTGAGTAATCAGCAACATAGTACAATCAACGAGAGAGAGAGAGAAAACAAGACAAAAACTAGTACAGAAGCAGGCCAAAGTGAGGGAGGCTAACCCAAGGAGGCCTAGAAAAGGGTATCGAGCCTCATCATCCAACGGTAAGGCTTATCCGACAGAGCAGAAGTAGACTGAAGATCGTACGAAAGTAAAACACACAGTCTTATAGGGACTAAATCTCCACAAGGGGAACAGTTCAACATTTGAACCAAGCAATGAAAGCCAAGCAACAGAAGAGATGCAAGCTAAAGAAGAATAACAATTGTTGATTTGAGAAAAAAGTGCCACCGGTATTGAGGTGGGGGGGTCTGACTCCAAATTACCAAAAGTATAAGGGCAACACTCCTACAGGCCTCATTATACCAAAGAACATGGGTGAAGAAAACCCAGAATTGGGTTAAGAAATGAAATACACAATAGAGGGGGATTCTTTATAAAGACTCAACCCCGGCAATACAATAAAGATAATGCATAGGTGTAATAACTAACCTGTGAGGGCAGGATATTAGGGGCACTGTACAGAACAAAATGAAAGGAGTTGTTCATAGAGAGAGAGAGAGTTACCGAGGGGGACAAGCAAGCCAGCAAGAAAACTAAGTCCAAGAGAATGAAACCATAATGTTCTAGGAACAGTTTCAAGTGACAAGGAATCCACCAAAAGGTGGATTAGCCATTATCTACAAAAAGAGACCACATAGTGACTTTGTGTAGCCCCCCTGGGTGCCAGCATGTAGGGAGGATCAGGTAGAACAACAGACAAAGAACCAGGGGTCTAATACAAAAGAGCTAGGTGCAATAGATCCTACTCTAAATAACAGACACTGTTAGTTCGGTTGTAAACACCAAATCACTATACAGTCTGTGAGTGTCGAGGGTACATACGTGTGCAACTAAATCAAGACCACAGGTGAATGTCAGTGAGACTCAGAGAAATCATGATTCTGGGCAAATCACTTAATCTCCCCGTGCCTAAAATTAAAGTGTGTCCTCATGTAACGTAACTGGAAAATATATAAAACGCTCTGATACCTGATTCGGTTCGGGTCTAGTTCGCGCTATATAAAACTCTGCAAAAAAAAAAAAAAAGGAAAGAATGGGGTGGTCTATCCCTCGATCATTGGGACCAAGACCACACCCAATAGTTAGAAAAATCTCAGTGAGTCAAACCCACAAACACTATGTTGACCATGAGATAGACGACAAAGTATGGGAATATGTGCAGTGCAAAAATGATAATAGTAAGTGGTGAGCTAAAATAGAGTGGTGAAAAAGTAATCAGTATGTTTATTTTAAATAGTTATTTCACCCTCTAATTAAAACCAAGAACAGTGCAAATGACAAGGCAGACTTAACAAATATCGACTGCCACAGGAAAGGCCAACATGTTTCAGCCACCAGGACAAGGGGTTCCACAGGCTTTCTTCAGGGCCTCTGTTCTCAAAAATTTGCTACCGCTAATGTGAATAAACAAAAAATGTAAAGGTGAATCAGAAAAAGGATATAGTTGGACATATTAGTCCATCAACAGCTTGCTCCGTGTCAACAATTGGAGTGGTCTCACATCTAACAGAAGGGGGACAAACACAAGGCTCTCAGTCCAGAATGCACCGTATGTATAACCCTCCATTTCATACAAAAATAATTTTACTTAATTCATCACTCACCCAGGAGGACCGGGGAATGTACCTCACCTCTCCTGGACCCTGCTCAGGAAGACGGAGGCCCCGCTCTATGGGAGAACGGTGCGAGGTGTCTTAAGTAAAACATTATGCTCCTAGAGCGACCCTTGTTACTACCTAATCCACACCCAATAATTACACTTCTCTCCTACGTGCTCGTTCAGTGACATCTCAGCTCACTCTCTCGAGACTCCCCACACAAAACGATGTAAGTATGCGGAAACAATTGCTATCAATAAGGACACCTAGCGAAAAAAGCCTGTACTTGAATGAAGCGGCCTCCCGTTTGGGATACTCCTTTTATTTTAGGTGTCCAGTAGGACTCTGCTAAATGAATAGCAACCGTCGCACCAGTATGTACTGGTTGAAAGTGGCCATTCGCTCGGGGCTCACCTTCTATCCTAGTGTCATATGAAAATACGCTCTGCAAAGCATTAGACAGCCCTATACACTAATGAACGTGTAAGCTAAGCTTTGCCCCAAGAGAAACGCTCACCCCTCATACTTTCTATTAAAATTCTCGGACAACTCACGAGACCATTAGGGTAGGACGCCATCAGGGTATAAAGTACGCCTGCTTAATGAGTGATTAATGCGGCCCGAGTCACTCACCCAGGTGAGACTCATACGCTCCCTACTCATGCCAAACTGACCTGTCCGTCGTTGCCTCGTTGTAGGCACTGAGTCGGGGGGAGGCATCCACTTCTTGGGAAGGACAGTACTTGATTACGATCCTGATGGTGGGCGGAGTCACGTGACCCGGAACCCGCCCGTTTCATGACCCGTTCGCTACTGTGCATATCCTACAAACTTCCAGACCAGCATGTCATTGATACTGTCTAGATGGCCTTCAAATTAAGGCGCATTTCTGTATCTAAAATGCATGTGATGGATAATGTTTAAATCGTAGTGGAGATCACAACTGGATCTCGCGGGAGGGTAAAGGACTACAAAATGACGTCAAGAGGTGACGAAATGTAGTCCGAAACACCCCCAGGTTTCTCAGTACTCCAAACTTGCAGACCAATATTACAGACCAATATGCCTTTACTACTAAGTAGATAGCCTTCGAATTAAAGCGCATATATAATGCATTCAATGGATAATGTATAGATCGCGGTCGAGATCACAACTAGATCTCGCAGGAGGGTAAAGAACTACAAAATGGCATCACGAAATGACGAAATGTAGTCCAGAACGCACCCAGATATATTAATAGTGCAGGATGTTAAGAACTATTAAAGAACGATCTAGAATAGATCAATACCATTATGCCTAGCTATCAACCAGAGCAATCCTCTTTATATCTTCTCAAAGGGTAGCCCATGGGATGTCATCATTCAATCCCGAAGAGTCACTAGAAAGTTTATATATCCAGCGTTGTTCCTTGGAAAATAGAAGCTTTGAAACGTCCCCAATATGTGCTGCTATAAAGGGCTTTTCTAGGACGGTCCAGGTGAATTCCTCTTCAGTGTGTTAAAGTTCAACGAAATGTCTAGTGAGTTTGGTAAGAGTCTTTTTACATCTGAATGCACTCTTATGTTCAAGCATCCTGACGCGAACCTTCCGCGTTGTCATGCCAACGTACTTCTTTGCGCACGGGCAAGTCAGAAGATAAATCACATGTGTACTGTTACAGTTCGTGAAATGTCGCTGCTCCCAGGGATGCCCAGTGCCGATGTCAATTTCAGTGGTATGTCTAGTCTGCGGGCATATCGAGCAGCATCCACATGGATGGTGTCCAGATACTGCTGGTAAGTCCCAAAGGGTACCTATAGGGCGTTTAGAGGACTCCTTGGGACGTGTGTGTACCAGAACGTCACGCAGATTACTTGATCGTTTAAAAGAAAACAACGGGGGTTCGATTTTATCAGCACCAGCATTTAAAATGCGCCAATGGCGGTTCACAATCTTTTGTACCTGATTGGACTTAGTGCTGAAAGTACTCACAAAAGTGAGTTGGTTGAGTGTTGGCTTCACTTGAGGTGGTTCTAACAAGGATTCTCTGTGGTTGTTTGCTGCCTGCTTCCAGGATTGTTTGATCAGACGTTTAGGATAATTACGGGCTTCCAACTGTCGGGATAGGCTCTCTGAGTGTTTCAGGAAAGTCTCTTTGGTGGAGCAGTTCCGCCGGACATGGAGAAACTGCTCATAGGGCAGGTTGTCTCGTAGAGACTTAGGATGTTGGCTACCATATAATAGCAGGGAATTCCTTGCCATTGGCTTTCGAAAGAGTTCACTCTCGAGTCCAGTCGGAGTTGCATAGATCGATAGATCCAGAAAAGAAAGCCTTTCCTTGCTTATCTCCACCGTGAACCGTAGATATCGATTTTGGTTGTTAAGCCACTGGTGAAAAAGTAAGATAGAATCACGATTACCTCTCCACACCACTAGAACATCATCTATATAACGTTTCCACCACACAATTGATGAAAAGTAAGGGTTGGTGGGTGTTAGGATGTGCTGCTGCTCGAAGGTATGAACATAAAGATTAGCCAGGGACGGAGCAAAAATGCTTCCCATGCTCGTCCCTGACACTTGGAGGTAAGTGGTACCTTCGAATTGAAAGACATTTTCTTTCATCGCAAGCCTCGCCAGGGCCATGATGAATCTCACCGGAGTTGGAGAGTCCAGGGAGGGGCCGCATTAATCACTCATTAAGCAGGCGTACTTTATACCCTGAAGGCGTCCTACCCTAATGGTCTCGTGAGTTGTCCGAGAATTTTAATAGAAAGTATGAGGGGTGAGCGTTTCTCTTGGGGCAAAGCTTAGCTTACACGTTCATTTAGTGTATAGGGCTGTCTAATGCTTTGCAGAGCGTACATACTGGTGCGACGGTTGCTATTCATATAGCAGAGTCCTACTGGACACCTGAAATAAAAGGAGTATCCCAAACGGGAGGCCGCTTCATTCAAGTACAATTCAAAAAGAGGGGGTGGTGATGGACAGAGCATCTGAATTAAACAGAACACTCATACCCAGTCAAAAGATCAGGGCTTGATCCATCACCGTTTTTTAGCTCACTGCACCATCCCAGCTCAGAACCTGGCTACATGCAAATTAGTCTGTCCCTGGCCCAGTGCATCATGGGAACAGGGCAGACCAAACTACCAAGCCAATTCTTTACTGGAAAGGAAACAAGCTTCCGGGGACCGGTTTCTGGCATTGCAGCCGTCTTCGGCCCGGCTTGCTTGAATCCTGATGGTGCAGTGAGCAAGGGACTCACATCTGAGTATACCCTGCCACAGGATTCAAGCAAGCCGGGCCGAAGACGGCTGCAATGCCAGAAACCGGTTCCCGGAAGCTTGTTTCCTTTCCAGTAAAGAATTGGCTTGGTAGTTTGGTCTGCCCTGTTCCCATGATGCACTGGGCCAGGGACAGACTAATTTGCATATAGCCAGGTTCTGAGCTGGGATGGTGCCGTAAGCTAAAAAACGGTGATGGATCAAGCCCTGATCTTTTGACTGGGTATGAGTGTTCTGTTTGATTCAGATGCTCTGTCCATCACCACCCCCTTTCATGAATCGTTTTGGCCATTATAGGAGTGGCATGGTATGCTCAGACATGAGTCCCTTGCTCACTGCACCATCAGGATTCAAGCAAGCCGGGCCGAAGACGGCTGCAATGCCAGAAACCGGTCCCCGGAAGCTTGTTTCCTTTCCAGTAAAGAATTGGCTTGGTAGTTTGGTCTGCCCTGTTCCCATGATGCACTGGGCCAGGGACAGACTAATTTGCATATAGCCAGGTTCTGAGCTGGGATGGTGCAGTGAGCTAAAAAACGGTGATGGATCAAGCCCTGATCTTTTGACTGGGTATGAGTGTTCTGTTTGATTCAGATGCTCTGTCCATCACCACCCCCTTTCATGAATCATTCAAGTACAGGCTTTTTTCGCTAGGTGTCCTTATTGATAGCAATTGTTTCCGCATACTTACATCGTTTTGTGTGGGGAGTCTCGAGAGAGTGAGCTGAGATGTCATTGAACGAGCACGTAGGAGAGAAGTGTAATTATTGGGTGTGGATTAGGTAGTAACATGAGTCGCTCTAGGAGCATAATGTTTTACTTAAGACACCTCGCACCTTTCTCCCATAGAGCGGGGCCTCCGTCTTCCTGAGCAGGGTCCAGGAGAGGTGAGGTACATTCCCCGGTCCTCCTGGGTGAGTGATGAATTAAGTAAATTTCTTTTTGTATGAAATGGAGGGTTATACATACGGTGCATTCTGGACTGAGAGCCTTGTGTTTGTCCCCCTTCTTTTAGATGTGAGACCACTCCAGTTGTTGACACGGAGCAAGCTGTTGATGGACTAATATGTCCAACTATATCCTTTTTCTGATTCACCTTTACATTTTTTGTTTATTCACATTAGCGGTAGCAAATTTTTGAGAACAGAGGCCCTGAAGAAAGCCTGTGGAACCCCTTGTCCTGGTGGCTGAAACATGTTGGCCTTTCCTGTGGCAGTCGATATTTGTTAAGTCTGCCTTGTCGTTTGCACTGTTCTTGGTTTTAATTAGAGGGTGAAATAACTATTTAAAATAAACATACACTCTATTTTAGCTCACCACTTACTATTATCATTTTTGCACTGCACATATTCCCATACTTTGTCGTCTATCTCATGGTCAACATAGTGTTTGTGGGTTTGACTCACTGAGATTTTTCTAACTATTGGGTGTGGTCTTGGTCCCAATGATCGAGGGATAGACCACCCCATTCTTTCTGGATGACCAAATGAGAATATAGATCATCGCAAGACTTTTTGATGGGAATCCATGATCATGATTTCTCTGAGTCTCACTGACATTCACCTGTGGTCTTGATTTAGTTGCACAAGTATGTACCCTCGACACTCACAGACTGTATAGTGATTTGTTATTTACAACCGAACTAACAGTGTCTGTTATTTAGAGTAGGATCTATTGCACATAGCTATTTTGTATTAGACCCCTGGTTCTTTGTCTGTTGTTCTACTTGACTTTGGGGGATGTGTACCATGGCAGGTCTTTAAATATCCCTCGGACCCTTTCTCTCCCTGTGGTGTTATTTTGTAGGGAGGATCACCCTCTCTGGGCCTCGGTATCTGTTGTATAGTGCAGCCCAGATTAGCGTTGCCAGCCATCTGGATTAGCCACAAGGTCGTGAAGTTCTGCCCCCATTTGGATGGGCCCTGACCACTGGTTGCTGCTGTGGTTTTCTATGAGCCCAAGGGAGGTCTTAGTGGATATGGGGGTTCGCAGTGGGTGAGTTGCAGGTAGTCTCACTAGTTGGATGCGACCAAGTCAGCCGTGTCTTCTGCTGGAACTCCATCTCTGGGGACCTGCACGGTGTTCATGGCTGTCTTGCCGGGTCTTCAAAGTAGTACAAAAGGGGGTGGTGATGGACTGAGCATCTGAACCAATCAAACACTCACACCCAGTCAAAAGATCTGGGTTTGATCCATCACCGTTCTTTAGCCCACTCTGCCACCCCAGTTCAGACATGGCTATATGCAAATCAGTCTGACCCTGTGCCTCATGGGAACAGACCAGCCCGAACTGCCAAGCCATGCCTTCCCTGGACCGGAAACAAGCTTCCGAGGACCGGTTTCTGGCATTACAGCCGTCTTCAGCCCGGCTTGCTTGAATCCAGTGGCAAAGTGAGCAAGGGACTCACGTCTGAGCATACCCTGCCACACTTATGGCGGCCAAAAACGGTACAAAAGGGGGTGGTGATGGACGGAGCATCTGAACCAATCAAACACTCACACCCAGTCAAAAGATCTGGGTTTGATCCATCACCGTTCTTTAGCCCACTCTGCCACCCCGGTTCAGACATGGCTATATGCAAATCAGTCTGACCCTGTGCCTCATGGGAACAGTCCAGCCCGAACTGCCAACCGCTTTTGGCCGCCACAAGTGTGGCAGGGTATGCTCATACGTGAGACCCTTGCTCACTTTGCCACTGGATTCAAGCAAGCCGGGCTGAAGACGGCTGCAATGCCAGAAACCGGTCCTCGGAAGCTTTTTTCCGGTCCAGGGAAGGCATGGCTTGGCAGTTCGGGCTGGACTGTTCCCATGAGGCACAGGGTCAGACTGATTTGCATATAGCCATGTCTGAACTGGGGTGGCAGAGTGGGCTAAAGAACGGTGATGGATCAAACCCAGATCTTTTGACTGGGTGTGAGTGTTTGATTGGTTCAGATGCTCCGTCCATCACCACCCCCTTTTGTACCGGGTCTTCAGAGTAGGCCGCTTCGTCGTCTTTCACTCTGGCCTCAGCCACCAATTTTTTACTTTGGCCCCTGGAGCTTGCGTTTGTTCCTATGGTGGCATGGGTCATCTGCTTTTCAGCAGTGGGTCTCTCTGCCAAGCTGAGGCAGCTGCGTCAGCCGTATCTTCTCAGATTTTGTTTTGCTGGGCAGAGAGAGCCTAGTGTGTGGCTACCATCATGCGTGCCTAGCCACCCCTTCTCCCCACACCCCAGTAACGTAGTCTTTTAATTTCTGTATTTCAGGCCATCCAGTTTATTTAATTGGTGGTCTTTCATAGTTGCTGCACTTATTGTAAATGATTTTTGAATAAATGCAATAAACCTATTACCTACCTACAGTGGTCTTTGGGAGGTTTGAAATGGCCGTTTAGCACTAAGGGTTGAATGACTGCTCCGTAGGAGTATTCATATTCTGGGCCATAGTGTACTGATTTGGTTAAACGTCCACTTATACAGCAAGTGTTGCAGAGATACACTATGTATTTGTTTTCCACTGTCTACAGGTTTGGAGAACTGTCGGTTGGAAATTAATAGCTCTTTCCCTGGGCATGTATGGCGGCCTGTACCTCTATGAAAAGCTTACTTGGACAGCAAGAGCCAAAGAAAAAGCCTTCAAACAACAGTTTGTTAACTATGCAGCAGCTAAACTGAAGATGATTGTTACATGCACGAGCGCAAACTGCAGTCGCCAGGTTGAGCAGTAAGTGCCCATTTACCATAATAAAACTCTTCTTGTACATGAAGTGCATTGTTTTTCTAATCATGCCTTTTCATCCATAGTTTTGCTTAAATACAGTCTCTTTCTGTTTCTCCGATAACTGGGAATGTGTTTTACTTGTGCCCCTGTGGGATGTTCACTGGCTGGTACCACTCGAACACATATGAGGCGGAAGCATCTGTCCGCTAGTTACTACTGCCTCTTGGTTGTTGCATTTTTTTTCCTCTGCTACATGTTCTGAAATTTCATGAATATGGTTAGTAATGTACCTGCACATACAGCAGACTTAAATTAATGCACATTTTTTTCTGTGAGCCCACTTTCAGTACTTGACACCTTCACATGGCAAACTTCCTGCAAGGTCTTCCCTGAGCAAGTTGAAAGGGTTTGTTCTGATCTGTCTAGGTGCTCATGCACCTTCACCGTGTCCTGTTGCTGAGTGTGGCTGCTTTCTTGGCTCCTTCACGCAGTCAGAGCCCTTCTTGGAGGACTGAACACTTACTTTGACTCTTAAATGACATTAAAACCCATATAAAGTTTAAAATAAAACTACCAGTCTCAAAAAGGGTTGTGATAAAAAAACAAATGCCTTAATTGATCATCTAATGGCTTGGAAAGACTGCATGAACCTTCTTGCCCTCCTGAAAATCCGCAGGACTTCTCAGTGCCTTTCTTTCTCTGGAATCGCTACTACATTAGCATGCCCTCTATTAGACATTTCATATCATGTTTATTTGGTACTGGGATGTGGTGTTATGCACCATGAAATCTGCCAGCTGTTGTCATTAGAACCTCCTAATCTTTGGGAATGTTAGATTGTTTTCTATGTGAAAAAACCCAATCACAGCAACTGGGGGCAAGTAACTGGCTATTTTAGTGGTCCGCATTTCCTCAGATTACATGAAAAGTAAACAAAAGTAAGTGGTATGGTCATGCCGTGAACTTACTTAAGGATTGATAGCTGTTGAATGTGGGTAATATTTCCATTTGACTTACTCGTCAGACTTCCTGGAATGTTATTCTTTCTCCATACCGGGTGCAGGTCACAATGCTTATCTTAATATTGCCTTAAAACATTTGACTGTCTTGCTTCACTACCTTAGGTTTTCACATTAATCATGTCACTCTCACCACTTATTCACTTCAAATTCTAGCACAGGCTATACCTCACCCCGTTACAACTACTACGGATGGGGCTGGTGGACGAGGCAAGCTGCCTGTGCTGCTTAGAGGGCCTCATTACTTCACCTAGCATGGGAATGCCCACATGTGGAGCGAAATTGGCACGAGGTGTATTTTATTCTGTACCAGATAACAAGCCATTTGCTCCCACAGACCCCACTCGTCAGTCTCCTGGGCTATGTCAAAGATGTCCCTTCTGGTCTTCGACTCCTCACAGCTATGCTCCTGTCATTAGCGAAACGACTGGTGGCTATCCACTGGGGCAGAGACGCATCCTATTGCCAAGAACAACTTCCCTCATACTGGGATCTGATGTCTCCTAGATCCCGCCTGAAAGGCATCTGGGGCCAATCCTGGTCTACCTCGTCCAAAGAGACGAGACCCCCCCCCCCACCCTGTGTCGGACAGTGGCTCGCCTGTTGCACCCCCCTCCACCCCACATACGAGATGAACCTGCTAGTATGTCCGGCGACCCAGATGGCCTTACCACCGACATCCCCCCCCCCCCCCCCCCACACCCCAATTTCTGCAATCTTATCCCTGTATGAGTCTGTTCCATGCACAGGGTGCGCCACTTCCGTCGTAGCCGAATGTAACTGTGCGCACACTCTCTCCATCTGCTGGGCTTTATTCCTAGTAATCTTGGTTGTATACGGATATGATGAAGCCATAATGCCATACTGATGCTGTGATGTAATACTTTATCCAATATGTCTTCCACCTGCCTCTTTCCCCCTAAACTCCCCTCCCTTATTACTTGGAGGCCTTTGCCTCACTGTTGTACCTTTTACGAAATGCAAATAAAAACAGTTAAAAACATTTTTTCACTCTTCTGACTCCAGTGACTGACAGTGATTTGCATGCAACTCCTTCCATTAAATGCAGTCTGCCCACCACTCCAAACCAACCCTATCGAATTGGTTGCCAGTTTGCATCTGGAGCAGCCCCTATCCTCCAAGGCAGGGCAACTTCTTGTGGACTACAGGTCACCAGAAGTTGAGGGAAGATAGCTTCCACCTGAGGTTCTGTCACCCGGAACACATCAGCCCAGGACAGCTGTGAAGGTTCTACTTGATGTCTAGAGGATGTTCACACTCAAAAGCTAATAAAAGCACAGCTCGAGAATCTCATTCACAAACATTAAAATGCACTACCCAATAGTAAACTAATGGGTGTTGGACTCTTTTGTGTCCGTTTGTAACTTTAAAACATCAGATCATACTAGATGTATTATCCTATGAATTTTAGTTCCTTTTGGTTGTAACCCAGTGTATGGTGGTTTTTAGTATTTTGTGCATTAGCCCAATAAATGAACAAATACCGTATTTCAAACGTATTACCTCTGCATTACTAGAACAGTTACAGTCTTATGTAAAACACCCGGCTTTCCCTCATGTACTCAGGCTCAGTTCTACTTTTACAGCCTCCGTACTCCCAAACCTGAATAGGTATAATCTGTCGTTTGGGCATATGTGATCAGATAATTTGGGTAACTCTACCTTATTCATTGACAGACATTGTTGGCATGCTGTAAGGCTCTGTGCTCGCAGCTCTTATTTTCTTAGATATATTCTCCTCCCCAAAGACAAACATAATTTGGCTTTGACAGACACCCCTATGCTGATCTCCATTCAGAATAAGCCAGTTGCAGACTGCAGATTTGCAGCCTGCCAGTACATGCAGTACTATACAAAGCTCAGAATGTCAAGTTCGCAAATAATTATTACCCTCCTTCCCTCAAGTACACAGCGTATCTATCGCCTGTCTGTTATCGTTAAACTCTGCTGCACTTTTCATATATAAAGCACTTGTTAGGTAAAACCTTATTTTCACTATATTGCCAAGATATACCTTTACCGGTCCCTTCTGAACTGCCTAAATCCACTTTTACCCGCTTCTTTTGTGCGTTAACTACTTCAAGCTCTAAGCATGTCTCTCTTTTTCTGTCAGCTGGCATCTCTAAAGTTAATTATGCATCTTCCTGTCTTTGTTCTTACTCCATAGGAAACTCTAATTCGGTCCATCCACCAATCTCCCCGCTAGCTGGTCACTACACCTAACTCCAACATCAGCCAACCATCTATATACTTTCCTCCCATTTTTTTGTTTTGCAGCAGCTAGTGCATACACTATTTTTTAACATTCATGCTCCTTAGCTAGTGATTTCTTTTGCGGTTTAGCATAACACATTAGTTTAAGTTATGTATGTTGACTAAGGATTTATTTTTTACTCTTATAGGGAAATGTGCTCAACATTTGCTCAACTATGTAATCAAGTTGAAATCACTGAGAAAAATCTGAAAGACAACATTGGCAAACTATCCCAAAAAATCGATCTACTAGAGAAGACTCAGAAAGATTCAAAGGTTCTAAGGTAAGTTTTCAGAAATTGATTTTTGCAGCATACTGTATTGGTACACTCGAATAGACGTCACATTTTAAGATTTTCCATTGTATTTTAATGAATGATCAGATGTAAATGTTGGTTATGTTATGCCATCTATAATCAGTTAATGTGTGAGCACTAGTGTTTGAAGGTGGCCTTTTACTTCTTTGTGATCTAGTATTTACTAGGAATCCGTTTCAGTTTAATTGAAGAAGACATGAAGTACTCCTCTAGCAGGTCACAAGAGAACTAATCACACAGAGATAAATGTTTCGTTAATTCGATATGTCATTTCTAATAGGTTTGCGATAGGAATGCTACAATCATTACAAATCTTTCTTCTCTGCATCAATCGACCTTGTTTTGTATTGCTTACATAAAGTAAGCATTCATCTTTGTAAAGCTCTGTTCAAGGACAGCCTTACTTCTCCTTTTGAAAATTTTAAGCACAAAGGGCTAGATGTACGAACGTTAGGAATTTTAGGTCTCAGCTGCGAGTACGCCATCAACTAAGTCCTGGACTTTCAGGAAATAGAAAGGATACAGCATACTTGACTCTTATTTAAATTATTACAACCTTCGGGACGGAATTATAACAGACAGGAAGGTATTGCACTGAGAGGATATAGCCCTGAAGAAGTCGTGGGATAATGTGCTGGGGGACCTTGTTAATAAACCAAACTGAGTTGCAGTATTGTGCTATGACCTGCAAATGTTATCCTTCCATAAAGTGGATTGTAGTCAAATTTCAGTTCCCTGTCTTTTTATCATGTAGCATGGGCAGTAGAATGAATGAATAGCTTGGTAACTAGGAAAAACTCCAATATTGAACGGTGTAGGTGATGAGCAGTTATCGGGGACAAAAGATGACCGATTTGATGGCATTCGTAGCCCACCTGGCAGATCGCGTACTTTTAAAAAGAAGGACATGTTTCTTTTGAGTTTAAAATGCCCTGACAATTAAAACACAAAATTGCAATTTGCTCTGTAGCAAGGCTGGTTGCCCTACATGGTGTTTCACTAGCCACATTCCTAAGTGCTAACTTTAATTTTGGGCTGGCATATCCTCAAGAAGGGAAGAACTTGTTGCAGAACCGGTTTTCCCCCAGGAACAGTGGATCACTATGCTGGGTACACCCCACAGGTGTGCCGAGCGCTCTTCAAAGGGTATCTTGGATTTGAATAGAGCGGGGTATTATGGCTTTATTTGGTGACCAAACTGCAGGAAGAGGTGGGAAGCATAGCCTCATGGGAACTATTGCCCCGATGGCTAGTGTGTCCTCCCCACCCACAAATGAGAAAATAGCATAAAAGTGGAACTCCAAACCCACAGCCCTAAGATCACTACTGTACTGGGAAAAAAGACAGAAGAAGGACTGCCAGCTCCCTTGCCCCAGCAAAGAGGATGCACACAAAATTGGACTGCATCTGCTGCACCCAAAGGACCTGCAAAGAGGACTCTGCCTGCTGTTCCCTCTTGAGGAAGAGGGCTCCAGCGGTGCCAGGACCGAAGAAGTGATTCCGAAGATTAGGTGACTTGACTCCTGTTAAGCTTTAGGACCACCAAGAGCATAAGAAACCTGTATGTGTCAAAAGCAGAACTGCCAGGAACGCCTGTCCTCAGATGAACGACAGCCGGGCAACCGAGTCTAGACCCTCCTGAGGTGTCACCAAGCCCATAGGACCCTTAGGCAACATCAATGTGGACTTTGTTTGCCCTGCAAGAAAGAATTGCTCACCTACAAGCAACTGCTGAAACCAGAAGACCAGTTGACCTGTGGCATCAGGACATGCACTAGACTCCAACCCCTGCACTGTCTGAGACCGAGAAATGGTGACAGAAATTAGGACACCCTTGGATACCATGGTGGCCCCGGAATACTCACCACATTTTTGCAGTATTTCCAGCATACTACAGCCCAAACATCAGAACCACTTCTTGGCTGGACCGCGTTAAAGGAGGAAAAGCCACTGAGTACCCGACGACTGCTAAAAAGTGAAAGGTAATTGTCTCCCTGGAACTGAGTGGTCCCTATGACTGGTTCCCACTCCACTGTGGCCCGTCCAAGCTAAAAGGAGTAGCCCTACTAGTGAGGTGGCTAGGAACTGCTCAACCGATTTACGATTTATTGAAGCTTTTAAAAAGAATGTATTTACCCTTGAAAAATCTTCTCTCCGGAGCCCCATAATAATTGTTTTTGTTGTTTTGGTGTCTAAATTAAGATAAAAATACTCTGTTTTCATAATTTGCTTTTGGATTTGTATTGTGTTACATACCTGTTGTTTTGGTACTTCTAAATCCTTTACACTTGTTCCTTTGAGTAAGTCTGACTACTCTGTGCCACAGCTACGCTGGACTGAGCTAGGGGTTTTATTAAGGAGATCTAACTGGATATGATAAAGAGTTCAGCTTGTGTTTAGCAGTACCACTCAGCTAGTAAGATCAATTAACAATCATCTAAATTGAAATAAGGCAGAAATTGTGTTTGATTCTAATTGGCTCATTTTTAATCGGTCACTTTCTAATTTTTTCAAATTGCTGTTGAAGTTATTTTTTTGCACCTTTTGAAATGAAGGGAACCATGGGTATGCACCCAGATAATCTGTACTGCCTCAAGATAAATGAGCTGAGAGCCCTGTGCAAGGACATGGGAATAACTCTATGCCAATCTGCTAAAATAAGAGATTATAAGAAGGCCCTTAGACTGGGCTGAGGGTAGAAAAACCCCTACCCTCTTAGGAGATGAGATTACACCCAACATGGCATGACGGGACGAAAAGTTATAAAATAGAGTTTTCAAAAGGCTCCTAAAAAATTCGCCTAGGAAGGTGCAACTCTTGACCCCCTCCAAGCCCAAAGGGATGGGGTATCTCAGAAAGAACTAGGACCCTTCAAAGGCTGGGGTGTGCTATGTCTGTCAGCAGCCAAAGGGACAGGTTGGAGACTCCGTTTGCATTAAGAAACCTCCTAATGGTAGGCAGTTCACAGGGATGTCCAATGTAGGTTTGGAATGGAAGTTGGGCAAGTAGGGGTTATGGAGAAGTCACCTTAGTGTCTGTGGGAGGTGTCACTGATAAAGCCTAAGCATTTCCAATATTGTGAAGCTTAGGCAGTGGGCTAGAAATCAGCTGGATGTCTGGTAGATGTTTTGAGGGATAACAGGAGCCAGTATGACTAACGTTGTGGATAGACTGGCTTTCTCGGAGCAGATCATCCCAGATCTGTTACACAAGGCTGTCAACTTTGACAATGAAGTAAAGTGTCACTCACTGGCTTAGGTGAACTTTGGGTGGGGAGCGGTACTGACCTAAAATGGTAGCTGTGTCCCCTGCAATCCAAGTGACATGTCTCCTGGAAAGTGACTTTGAAGCGTCTGCTTGGGCAGATGTTAAAAGAAGTATCCAGGCAGAAATGCATAGTTCCTTTGAATGGGTGTGTATGGCCACCAGGCCCAAACTGCACTTCAAGAAAGTCTGAAGCCTAGATTAGTTGCCCAGGCCCCCAAGAGCAAAAGAAGGGGCAAGAGGGCTGGGAACCGACCTAAGAGGTTCCCAAGTTCCAGAAGGAGTACAACACTGAGAGCGAGGGTCTGGAGTCTTAAGGTGATAGTGCTGCCCGAAGGGACCTGGCAGAGCTGCAAAGAGCAAGAGCACCCTGTAGGGAGGACTTTTACTAGGAACAGTGGAACTGTCCAACTCTTGACGGCCTTCACCAGCAGGCTGAAAGGCAGGAAAAGGGAGATGTCCGTGGTACCCACAGGGTCTCCTGGGAAGAGGAAGTGCTCTTAGTGAGGCCCAAACTAAGGGCAATCAGGAGATTGGTGATCACAAAGTAATACAGAGCATTCCTTTTCAACCTACCCCATTACATCTCCCTGGCTGGACATCTTGGACAGACTAAAACCTGAGACAGGTTAGTTAACCATTCTATTGGCCCCAAATGTCAGAGAAAGTCAGAGCTATGTCGCTCATGTCACCTGTCAGGCGAGTGGCAAGGCAGGGCGCACAACCAAAGGCTCCCTTAATCCCACTACCTGTGGTTGGGATCCCTTTAGGAAGGGTAGGGATTGACAGTGTTGGACCCCTGGACTCTCGAACAGCCTCTTGAAACAGATTTATCTGGGTGGTCGTAGACAAGATATCTAAAAGCCATGCACGTTGAAATACAATGGCTAGAGCCCTATTTGGCATCTACCCCAGGAGTAGGTTCCCTAAGGAGGTAATTTCTGATATGGATACTACTTTCATGTCCGCATACCAGAAGGCTATGTGGAATTAAGTTGGTGTTACAAGTTTACGACCCCTAGACCTATGGTTTAGTTGAGAGACCCTATGCGCGGTCCCTTGAACTTGGTTAGAGAGGGTGGGAAGAAGCCATCAAAGAGCCCAAGCAGGATGTAGTGGACTATGTATTGCATGGCAGAGTACATGAAGAAGACAAATAACAATCTGGAGGCCAGCCAGGAGATTCTGAACAATGGTATGATCAGATTTCCTCCATGGCCGAGTACCAGCCAGATCAGAAGGTGTGTGTTTTGGAGCCTGTGTCTCCCAGGACACTCCAGATCAAGTGGACTTGACCTTACCCAGTACTGGAAAAGAAAAGGGAGACCAACTACTTGGTGGACCTAGGCACCCCCGGGAACCCCCCCTCAAGGTGATCCATGTTAACAGTTTGAAACCCCACCATGACACATCTGACATGACTATGCTCATGGTGACAGATGGTGGGGAGGAAGAGGAAAGAGCATCTGCCAGGCTTTCTGTTCGGTAATGCCAAAGGGAGCTCAGGGAATGCAGTTTTTCTCTCCTCCATCCTAACTGAACAGCAGCAGGGGGGCGGTCTCCAGTTGCTGGGATAATTTGATGGGCTGTTTTCCCTAACACCAGGTCAGGCATAGTGGTGTGTTGATAAAATAGATACAGGTGATAGTTGATACCTGTAAGAAAGTAAAATCTACAAGCTGTCTGACCAGTTAAAGACTAGTATGAAAGCTGGAGCTCATTGTCCGGACAGATGTACCAGAATGTGGGATTGAAGCAGTGTTGTCACAGGTAAATGATGAGGGCCAAGAAACATTTATTAACTGACGACTCCTCCACAGAGAGTAGCGTTGGTGTGCCATTGAGAGGAAAGCCTTCGCTATGATTTGATCCCTTAAGAAGCTAGGATCCTTTATATTTGGGACTCACTTCAAGGTTCACACTGGCCATAGGCCTCTCAAGTGGCTCATGCAGATAAGAGGAGAGAACCCCAAACTATTGAGGTGGCCCATTTCCCTGCAGGGAATGGAATTTACAGTGGAACACAGACCTGGGAGTGACCATGCCAATGCAGAAGGCCTTTCCAAGTTTTCCCACCTAGATGATAACTACCAGGATAAGGGTTAGTTGCTTATCACCTTTCATCTGGAAGGGGGGGGGGCAGACAATGTAGGAAAATACCTTTAAATCGCCTCTAAATGTCTCATGCAGCATTGCCACCAGGGCCCACCCTGCATTTTACGTAGTTATCAATTTTATGTCTCTTGTTCGCCATGCTCTTGCCCCTCATATTGCATGTGACAACCTATACTTACAAATTGTTGCCATCAATTCTTTTCAGATCTTGTGGAGCCTTGAGGTGTGGAAATACCTTTACTTTCAGAGGGGCTCATCAGTTACTTTGACAGCTATTGCATTCTCCTGCTCTCTTATTCACCCACCACAGCACAACAGTTATTTCAGGCCAGATAACAATCTTCTTCCTTAGCCACTGACCCTCCACTTCTGTATAGAACCAGTGCTCCATGAATTGCACCATATCCTTTCCTTCAGCCCACCACCACCACCATCTAAGCATGGCCTTCATCATCTTCTTTCCAGAAAACAGATTCTGTCCATAATTTCCAGCACCCGTTTCTCCAAGTCGATGTTTGGGGTAGTAGGTTTGTCTTGGGTTGAGACACCCTGTCCCTTAGTTTGCACTGATCTTCCCTAAACAGACCAGGCTCCATATCCACAGTCACCTTTCAATTCAGATGCTTCTTTTGTTATTGCATTGCTTCTAATTTATTGGAATTGGTATATATTTGTAACAATTGTTATATACCTCAGTTACCAAGGTCCGAATGTTTCCTAATATCCGAATTACACCTTATATTACACCCAGAAGTAGTGCATGCCCACTGCCTAACGCCCAGTGGTCCATGTGAAAAAAACAACCTTTCACTTTTTTTTAGACCCTGTCAGTTGTGAAACCAGCAGTCCCTAAAAAGAAATTAAGATCAAGGTGGTACCCCTATTGTAACACTCAGGCCCTATGTGTACATCTGTACCATGACCAAATGTCCACACCCTTCTCACACCCAGGGACGAAGCATACCTCTGATCCACGCTGAAAGGTCCAGCGATCCCCTTCTCACACCGAGGGAAGAAGCGTACCTCTGATTTACGCCTAAAGGTTCACGAGATCTCTTACTAACACCTAGGGGCGAGGCGTACCCTGTGTCCCCCACAGTGGTCCCAACACAGTAGTAGTCATCTTCCCACTCTTTAGCGTGCTGACTAGGTAAAAAGCAAAAAATAATCCAAGCTTGTCCTAATTTGCCTTATAACACTTACTGGGTTTAGGATCAGAAGTAGTCTCTTACCTTCTGATGGCTACCTTCATATGGACCTCTGCCCTATGGATTCAGCAGAACTTCTAATCAATTATGATGTCTGCTCACCAGTCTCTGCGCAAATTAATCAGTTCGGGGAGGGCTCCTTGTCCTACGACAGGAGTCTTGCTTGTAAACCAATCTCTCCTATCTGACTCGCCAAAATGTTGCTCGGATATGAATTTACCTTAATCAAATTAAAAGACAAGAGGCTGGCAAAACAGGAACAAGTTGGTTTCATTAAATGCAGGGGGCGGGAGAGTCTCGACAGAATGCGTCTGAGAAAAGTCTCTTGGTGTACAAATTTTTGACTGGTCTTATAGTCGTATAAAACTTTATTCGGTTATTACAACCATCAAAGTTTCAACCAAGAGCCCAAACATTAAAATAATAATAAAACAATAAACATACACAGATATATATACAATAGTAGCAGCAATATGTCCATGTTTAAAATGCAGAATGCTTCAGAATCATATACAATAATAGCAGCAATGTATAATATCTACTCTCATCAGTGAAAAGACCCTGATGTAAAGTGCCAAGTGCTTTAACACTGTATATAAAACTAGGCTGCAAACAATACCATGAAATCACACCAAATAGAATAGTACAAGAAGAAAAAACTGTTATTTGATACAGGTAAACGGTAAAGTACAACTCATGATCTTTACACTGGTCTAATTTTTTAGAATTGTATTGCGCTTGACTGGTTTTATATACATCTTGTGAAGTACCATAAAATAATCTCCGCATTCTTAAAAGGCATCATAGTCACATTACTGGTAGCAACATTGTCCTTTGTACATGGATTATGGTGTACATTGACATTGCTACTGCCAGTATCATCACTGTTGTGCAGGCGTAAGTTATGACATATTTTTACATTATATTTATGAGCATTGACTCTGTCATATTGGCACAGGTTATGTCATACATTGGCATTGCATTTCTCAATATTGTCGGGCCTGCACACATCATGGTACTTATTGACATTGTATTTACCCATTCCAGCATGTGGAGGGGAACGATGATGGTTCCTGGTCAGAGATGTCTGGATTGGATTATCGATCGGTGCCTGTGGTGTCTGGTTCAGCACAGAAAGAATCATCATGGACCTTGGTGTATAAGTCCGTCCTGGGGTCAGGACCGGCCCGGCAGCAGGTCCTAAATGGACAGAGATTGTGGTGGCCATCCTGCCTGTTAGAAATGGGGTGGGGGTCTCTAATGGTTCAGTAGCTTGCACCATGTCCAAGTAGGGACCCTTATTCTAGTCATGGTAAGGGTGTTACACACCCAAGATAACCCTTGATGTATTTTTTTAACAACTTTATATATTAGGTTTTATTGCTCAACTGATCAGTTGTACACACGCTTGCTATACACTTATCAAAATTCTTATTTTGGATGACTACAGTTCTCCAGCGATACATCTTTCAAATACATTAAACATAGTGAGAGGAAATAGATGCTATACATGTCTTAATAACGAGGGCGGACACCTCCACCAGTATATCACACATCGACAAAACAATATGTGTATTACATTACTCTGCACTATCATTCTCCGATGTGTCCACCCGGTACATGGAGCAAAGTCTTGCATAATTCTCTCCACTGTACAAGGTCCTACTCCAGTTTCTCTTCCTTTCTACAACTTTTCATATGCAACTCTTTAGCAAGCGACCACTCACCCACATCTCTCATCCACCCCTCCAGCGTCGGCACTTGTGGGCTCATCCAGTATATCGCTACCCGCCTTCTAGCAAGCACCAATCAAGCACCAATACCAATTGCAGCAGTTTATAGGCCATCTTACTTTTCCTACGTTTCGATATCTGTCCTAATAGACACTGCGCAGGGCTAGCCTCCACTCGGATAACCCCCCCCCCATAACCGGACACCCTTACCACCACACCCTGCCAGAATTTCACCCCTGATGTATTTTTAAATTGTGAGTTCAGGGACCCCAAACTCCAAAATAAAATGTCTTCCATAATTAAAGTTAAACTTGTAAGATGTTACAAGGCAGCTCCAATGATAACCTATAGGAGAGATAGCCCTTGCAATAGTAAAAAATAAAATTAGCGGTATTTCACTATCAGGACATGTCGTTTTTTAACTGCACAGCAGTGCTGCAGAAGGAAAAACAGGTGCTGAAGATCGATGCATCGATGTCCTTCAGTCCTTTGCAGTAAAGCAGCCTCCAAGGGCCTAGAACTTGAATTGGCAGCACTTGGCAGGTCAGATGCCCAGCCGAGGAGTTCAGGGACTGCAGGTGAAGTATTTGATGGCACGAGACTTCTTAACAGGAGGCAATCACACATAAGCCCTTGGAGAACCTTGGCAAGCAGGATAAAGAAAGCAAAGTCCAGTACTTTCACTACCTAAGACAGAAGCAGCAAGCAGTAGGCCAGCACCACACAGCAACAAGCAGAGTGGCAGTGCCCCTCCTACAGCTTCTCCAGCTCTTCTTCTTGGCAAAATCTCCTCTTAGTCCAGAAGTGTTCTGAAGTTATTGGGTCACAGCTCCAATACTTATAGCAGTTTCTGCCTTTCAAAGTAGGCAAACTTAAAAGAAAAGTCTCTGGAGTGCCTTTGCTGACCTGGCTCCAGACACAGTACAGGGTGTAGAGACAGCTTTCTGTGAGGTCAGGCACAGCCCTATTCAGGTGTCGGTGACCACTCGTCCCACCACTATAGCTCAGACAGACCCATCAGCCTGGTGATGGGCCATCAGGATATGCAAGGCACACTTCAGCTCCTTTTGTGTAACTGTCTAGAGTAAATGCAGTAACAGCCCAACTGTCACCCTCATTCAGACGTGGATTCCACAGGCAGGCAGAGGCACAGAATGGTAAAGCAAGAAAATGCCCTCTGTCTAAAAGTATAATTTTCAAACACATAATTTAAAAACAAACTTTACTAAAAAATATATTTTTAAATGGGTGAGTTCATGGACCTAAAACTCCAAATCTCTATCTCTTCCCTATTGTTACACTTGTAAGAGGTTACAAGGCTGCTTCAATGGTAACTTGGGAGAGCTAGCCCTTGCAATAGTGAAAAACGTAATTAGTAGTATTTTACTACCTGAACATGTAAAGCACACCAGTACATGTCCTACCTTTTTAAATACACTGCAGCCTGAATGGAGCTACCTTGAGCCTACCTTGGGGGTACCTTACATGTGGTAAAAGAGAGACCCATAAGGCTCCATGGGGCCTGAAGGCATTCCAAGAGGGAGTCCAGTAGGAATTGCACCATACATCTTTAAAGACCACTATTTACTTTGATCTGGTCAACCTGGGATGTGCTGGAATCAATTGCGGGATCTGTCTGGATACAGGAGACCTTGTAGGTGTGAAATCTTTTTCTTGGCCCCCTTGTGCTTTCTCGTTGGACTTGCTAGATTGGGTGGGTGAGTGCTTCTTGGTTGTCTTACGATTATGCCTAGACTTTGACTTGCTTGAAGACTTAGAGCAGAGAGTGTTTATTTCGCTGGAGCAGCTATGTGACTGGGACCATTATCAGACCCATGGCTTGGAATAGCAGGTTTCTGGTGTTTTTTTTGCATTTACTGGAATGTTTGCTTGGCTTTGGGCTTCCAAATGATCATGTATTACCTGGGGGAAGAAAGAGTGATCAACGCCCATTTGAAAGTTCACATTGACAACCCAAGGCATACCAGATCTGGCAATGTAGGTGAAGGGTACACATATGTTCGAGGCATGTGAGCTGCTGAATTTATATCTATGCATAGATCGCCGCCTAGTGTTGGGTCCGGATGATTGCACATTGTTGTCATGGAAGAGTCTTCGAAGTATCACGAGATAGGTGGCTCCTCCCCTGGACTACAGTGCGCATGGGCATCCCCTCCATGCTCAGATTGTTTTTTTGCGCCATTGGGTTCGGATGTACTTCTTAACTCACGTTCGGAATATATATTAGTTACTCTTTTTCGAGGCCAAAAGGCCTTAGGGGCGTCGGTATTGTCTTTCGTTCAGTGCCTTGTACCTCTTTCCAGTTCTTTGAACTAGACTTCGGAAGACTTTTGCCTTTCGACGCCAAAGGCCCCTCTACGATCGACGATGGAACGGAGTCCGTTCAAGCGCTGCCCCGTTTGCAACTCGAAATATCCCCACATCGATGTGCACCCGGTGTGCAACAAATGTCTCTCACCGGACCACGGCGAGGCCAGCTGCATGGCCTGTTCCAAATTCAGATCGAAGAAAACTCTCCGTCTTCGACGCGCTGCACGACAGTCGGCGCGAGAATCGGCACCAGACCCGGAAAACCTCTTCGGAGGTGACGACGAGGAGAATGTACAAGAAGAGGATCCTGAGCACTCGGATCCCGCGTCGGAGCCAGACTCCACCTACAACGAGGACGAGGAAGAACTCCACGTCCATGATGAAGACATTGTCGAGGTAGGAGACGACGTACAACCTATTGGAGCCGTCGATGACGACTCAAGCGAGGAGCTAGGCCCAACCGCAGTAGCGGGGCCCCATAAAGACTCTTCCACGGCTCAGGTCGAGGCATCGCCGGAAGGCCTTAGCCAAGATCTTCGTCAACGTTCTCTAGTCCCGCTTCAAGGCTCGACTAAGAACATTTCCAAAGAGCCATCGGTCGATCGGCCACACTCAGTGGAAAAATCGAAACCGAAACAAAAAGACACAAAATCGAAACCGAAACTGGTTAAAACAACCATCGGCTCGACGACTTCGGAACCTTCCAAGTCAAAACGTGTGCTCGACCCCTCAGGGTCAAAAGGGGGCATCGAACCGAAGATCGGATCGACTACGCCTGTGTCTACAGTTAAACACATCACGCTCACGTCGACGCCGACGTCCGGCTCCAAAGATGGCGGCTCTACCAAAGGATTCGAGGCCCAAAAGACCATTGATCCGAAAAGCAAGAAGCCACTGTTAGTCAAAGCCTTCGAGCCGAAGCCTAAACTCGGACCGAAAGACCAGACCGCGTCGAAGCACAAGAGCGTACCTGCTGCTCAACAACGGCTCGAATCGACGCAAGGCCTCAAACACACTGAACTGTCGAAGTCGGTCGGATCGAAGACAACGCCTCCATCGAAGCAAGTCAGTCCGTCACCGATGCTTACGGTGCCGATAAAATACGGACTGCCCCCGACAGCTCGGCCTAAAACTGTTCAACACCCACAGGCTACCGACGCTTCCAAGTCACCATCAGTAGCCGCAACCACTCAGCCTCGCACGGAAGACGTTATGTTCCAGCCACCGTCCCACGACAACCAGTCGAAACTTTACATCAACTCAGAATCAGGTCGACTCACCGTTTATAAGCGTAAGATCATGCCTGAAACGCCTATGGAACATTATAGGATACCGCTAAAGAAAAAGAGACTCTACCACCTCTCCTATTCTTTTTGAACCCATTCAAACATATGGTCAAGACTATACCTACTCTCCCACACATGTCACTGAGGATGTGGAGGAAGGGGACAATGAGGACCAGTTTAACTATCCCATTGATACGGATCAAGATGAGTCCCAGCCGTGGGCTGACACTGTGGACCCTGATGAACCACACACCACCCCTGACACTCATTCATATGCTATCAAGCCTTCGCCTACTGAAGATACTGCTGCGTTTAACGCACTCATTGAAAGGGCGGCACATAACCATGATGTCGACATGCACGCCGACCCCGTGGAGGAAGACTTTCTTTTTGATACATTCTCAACATCAGAAAGGTCTATAAAAACTCTGCCTATGCTCAAAGGTGTGCTCAAACATGCAAGTGACATTTTTAAAGAGCCCACTAAAGCAAGGGTGGTGAACCCAAGAATTGAGAGGAAGTACCGGCCTGCGCCGGTGGACCCTACCTACATCAAGGGCTAACTCCCACTGGACTCATTAGTGGTGGCTAATGCACGCAAAAGAGCGAACTCTCAAACAACGGGTGATGCTCCTCCTCCAAACAAAGAATCCAAGATCTTGGAAGCCTCTGGGAAACGTGTGGCAGCTCAAGCTGCTAATATTTGGAGGATCTCCAATACCCAAGCCCTGTTAGCAAGATATGACAGGGCACACTATGACGCATTAGAGCAGCTAATGCAACACCTGCCAGATACTTATAAGGAGGGAGTAGAAATGCTTATACAAGAGGGGAAGTTAATCTCCAACGCGTCCATTAAGTGCGCGTTGGATGCAGCTGACACAGCAGCTAGGGCCATAAACACTAGAGTTATGCTCAGGAGGAATGCCTGGCTCCGCATCTCTGGATTTAAGTCGGAAATCCAGCCAGTTAACCCTGACTTCCTGTTTGGTCCTGAGGTAGACACCACTCTTGAAAAGATTAAAAAGGACACTGAAACTGCGAAATCCATGGGAGCTCTGCAGTCTCAACAGTTCAGGGGCGGTTCCTTTCGTCGCTCCGGTAACAGGGGAGCTTCCAGAGGGCAAGCGTCGCAACAAGCCCAATACACCAAGGGAGGCACACAAACCACCTATAACAAGAACAATAGGGGTGGATACCGTGGGAACAGCACCAAGGGCAGAGGACGTGGAAATAATAATGCCAGATCCTCCGCCACTAACAAACAGTGACGTCTTGTCATACAACACCGGTCGGGGGAAGACTCCAGCAGTTCCTGCCAGTCTGGGAAAGCATTACCACGGACAGGTGGGTGAGACAACTTATATAACACGGTTATTGTCTAGAACTAACCTCCACTCCACCCAACATACCCCCAAGGCACCGTCCTATGTCCGCCGAGCACATGCACTTATTGCAGCAAGAAGTCTTATCCATGCTGCAAAAAGGGGCCATAGAACTCGTGCCTTTAGAACAACAGGGTACAGGGGTGTATTCACTGTACTTCTTAATCCCAAAGAAAGACGGGTCTCTCAGGCCCATTCTAGACCTCAGACCTTTAAACCAATACATCCTATCAGAACACTTTCACATGCTCACTTTACAGCAAGTTCTGCCATTGCTCAGTCAGGGAGATTTCCTAGCAACCCTAGATCTGAAGGATGCCTATTTCCACATTCCCATTCACCCCAGTCACAGGAAATATCTCAGGTTCACCATCAACAACCAGCATTACCAGTTCAAGGTCCTGTCTTTCGGGGTCACTTCAGCCCCCAGAGTGTTCACGAAGTGCTTAGCGACAGTGGCCGCGCATCTTCGGAGGCAACACATCCATGTCTATCCGTATCTGGACGACTGGCTTGTACAGGCAAAGTCAGCCCAGCAGTGTGCCAGCCACATGTCCCGCACAATTCACCTCCTACACAGTCTGGGATTTTCGCTAAATTACCTAAAGTCCCATCTTCACCCCGCACATGTACAGCAGTACCTAGGCGCGGAAGTAAACACTCTTGCTGCCACAGCGCAACCTAACTCAGCGAGAGTCAACAGCATGCAGGTGCTGATACAAAAATTCAGGCCACAACACTCACTCCCAGCGAAGGTGTTCATGCAACTAATAGGCATGATGGCCTCCTGCATCTTTATAGTCCCTCACGCGAGGCTACACATGCGTCCGCTTCAAGAATGCTTGGCACGCCAGTGGAACCAGGCTCAAGGACAGTTAAAAGACCTAGTGTTGGTGACCGGTCACGCATACAACTCTCTGCATTGGTGGAACACACAAAACCTTTGCAGGGGGCGACCGTTCCAAGAGCCTGTACCACAGATAGTACTAACGACGGACGCATCTCTCCAGGGCTGGGGAGCGCATGTCCTCCATTATACAGTGCAGGGACTATGGACAACGCAACAGCAGAAGATGCACATCAACCTACTGGAACTGATGGCAATCTTCATGGCGATGAAGACATTCAAGTTGCATCTCTGCAACAAAGTCGTGCTGATCCGGACGGACAACATGACTGCGATGTATTACATTCAGAAGCAGGGAGGGACACACTCTCCACAATTGTCACACCTAGCACAGTGCATGTGGAAGTGGGCCATTCAAAGAAACATGTTCCTCATGGCGGAACACCTCCCAGGCAGGGACAACCAGATGGCGGACCTGCTCAGCAGACACAGCCATCAGATGCACGAGTGGGAGATACATCCCTCAGTGCTACAACCATACTTCCAGCAGTGGGGTCATCCAGAGATAGACCTATTCGCCACACAGGAAAACGCAAAATGCCGCACCTTCGCCGCCAGGTTCCCACACCCGCAGTCTCAGGGCAATGCGATATGGATGAACTGGTCGGACAGATTTGCGTACGCTTTTCCTCCAGCACCACTCATACCGCTGGTAGCACGCAAACTGAGGCAGCACTCCATGACACTCATCCTGGTTGCTCCAACGTGGGCGAGGCAAGCATGGTACACCACGTTCCTGGAACTTTCAGTGGTGCCCCACCAGCGCCTAAGACTCACACCCAGTCTCCTCACTCAGAGCCATGGAGACATTCAGCACCCAGATCCGCAGCAGTTGAGCCTTGCAATATGGCTCCTGAGGTCATAGAGTTTGGCTACCTAAACCTGCCTCCTGACTGTATGGACATCATCAAGGAGGCTAGACGACCTACCACCAGGGCCTGCTACGCGGCGAAATTGAAGCGTTTTGTTATCTATTGCTCCAATAATAACATAAATCCACTTGATGCTTCCACGCAAAACATCATATGTTATTTGCTGCACCTATACAGGTGTAATCTAGCGTATAGTTCCATCAGGATACATTTAGCTGCAATGGCGGCTTATCTTCAAAATAGACAGCACCTATCCCTTTTCAGAGTGCCAGCCATTCAAGCCTTCATGGAGGGACTGAAAAGGGTCATTCCTCCACGACACCCGCCTTCGCCTGTCTGGAACCTCAACATAGTCCTCACCAGGCTCATGGGCCCACCATTTGAACCTCTTCACTCTTGTGAGATACAATTTCTCACATGGAAGGTGGCTTTTCTGGTGGCAATTACGTCTCTACGACGAGTTAGCGAGCTGCAAGCCCTCACTATTCAGGAGCCTTTCATTCAAATTCATGCTAATAGGGTTGTGCTACGCACCAACCCCAAGTTTATGCCCAAGGTAGTGTCACAGTTCCACATTAACCAAACTATTGAACTACCTGTATTCTTCCCAAATCCTGATTCAGTGGCAGACAGAGCACTACACACACTTGATGTTAAAAGGGCTATCCTGTATTACATAGACAGGACTAAAGACTTCAGGAAAACTAAACAACTGTTTGTTGCCTTCTCTCCACAGCACAAAGGCAACCCAATTTCTAAGTCAGGTATAGCCAGATGGATTGTTAAGTGCATCCAGATCTGTTATCAAAAGGCTAAACGCACGTTAACAGTTCCCCCAAGAGCGCATTCCACACGCAAGTTGGGGGCATCCATGGCTTTCCTAGGTAACATTCCTCTAGTGTACATATGTAGAGCAGCCACATGGACCACCATACACACATTCACCAAACACTACTGCGTGGATGTACACTCAAAACAGCAAGCTGCTATAGGTCAGGCTGTTCTCAAAACTCTTTTTCAGACTGCTGCAGCTGGCACAGGCAAACACCGCTAAGGAGGGTACTACTATTTATTCTATGCATAGATATAAATTCAGCAGCCCACATGCCTCGAACAGAATATGCTACTTGCCAGTATGCATCTGTTCTTGGCTGTAGGGCTGCTGACATTTATATCGTCCACCCTCCTCCCCGGTGCCTGTCACAGCTGTAGCACTCAGAATCATTCTCATGCATGGTCATCACTTACTATATCACACTCCATCTCTGCCACAATGGCGAAAAACAATCTGAGCATGGAGGGGATGCCAGGGGAGGAGCCGCCTATCTCGTGATACTTCGAAGACTCTTCCAGGACAACAATGTGCAATCATCCGGACCCAACACTAGGCGGCGATCTATGCATAGATATAAATGTCAGCAGCCCTACATGCCAAGAACAGATGCATACTGGTAAGTAGCATATTCCTTATTTCACCGGCATCACCCCCAGGTTTGCCATCCTGCATTCAAGTAAAAAGTTACCTTTGCTTCTCATCTTAAAGTAGGCACTTGGCGTGCAGTGATAAACCTGCAAGAACTTTCTTAAATAAGATATTGACATATCTGAGCCAGTGCCTAATTTGGGAGATGTCCCAGTGCTGACTCTGCTCCTGTCTCCTCTCCCCCTGTCCTCTGTTACTTTTCTGTCTGATAGAGACCTCTAGCCACAGATATATTTAATTAGAATCCTCCCCAGACACCAAACTGGATCTGGTAATGTTTTCAGCAGTGCATCTGCGCATCGATGGAGGGCGTCGGGTGACTCCACTGCAACGTAGTTTTCTGAATGTGACGTCAACGAAATCCATATACCCTCCTCCGACGCACTGACGTTAAGTTTCCTTTATTCTGTGCTAGCAATGCAGATCCGCTCTGCAGTTCCTCCAGCCGTTTATTCAGCCTACTTGACGTTTTTCATCAATGGAGTAGTGTGCCTTTTTCTGCCCTTCTAAAATGTCCTCTGGGTTCAAGCCTTATGAGACCTGTGGATCGACAAATGTCCTCCACGGGCCCTCACTCGCTTTGCATGTGGTGTCTGGGTGAGCACCATGGCTCCGAGGTGTGCGAGTCTTGTCGCCAGGTCCGACCAAAAGCGCGCAGGGAGAGTCGCATGAAGCTACTTGCGGCACGGATGTCACAGTCATCGGCGTCTTCTCATAGTCTTCATCCACTATGCGCTCTAAGGGCCGAATGCGCGTCCGCTCTAGGAGCCGTTGCCGCAGGCGTCATTCTCCTTTGACGTCCGGAGGGAATTCTTTGCATCAGCGGTGGAAGTTGCGGCACCGCCCACCTTCGTTGTCTACTGCTGCTGGTCCCCACTCTTCTGTTGAAGCGTTGGGGCATAAGTTCACCCCGCGTCTCGACACCTATCCTGGGTCCAGGACGTCTGTGACCAAGATGAGACCATATTCTCAATCTCTTCATTCTATTCAGCTCCCCCTGAAGTGCCCTTGGGCCCCACTGAAGTGCATGAGGTCATGCCTATGACTCCACTGGTGGCTTCTCCCCCCGGCTTCAGGTCTGCCTCCAGTGTCAGACACCTTAATGACGCCGGTGCCCAGCCTGTCAAAGCTCCTTCCTTTGGCTCCTGCTTCTGTTCTGCTGTATCCAATGTCTGCGCCAGGCTCTTTTCTGCCGGCTCTCATAGTGGTGCCGTCAACGCCGATCAACGCTTCTTCCCACGTCGAGGCGTCACCTTCTCTGCGCTGACTGGCTTTGGTTACGGCGTTGGATGCAGCACTGATGGAGCCGACCGTCTCCGACGCCCCTCCTTAGGATTTTCCTTCTGAGGACCATGGTTGTGGAAGTACTACAGATGGTGTGGTGCGTCCCCCTCCCCACATGGTTCCAACCCATATGCAGTCTAGCTGGTTACTTTGACTTGGGTGATGTCAGTGGCTTAGAATCTTTTCAAGCCTCCTGTTTGGCTACGGAGGCGAGTAACGCTCTGGCTAACATGCTCAATCGAGTTTCGGTTGTACTGTATTTACAACTTCCTTCTGTGGAATTGTCAACAGACCCTTTAATTGGCGTTCTACATTCTGATCAGTCTAACGTGGAGCCTGTACTTCCTTATAGTGACTGTCTTTTTGATATGCTATTGGGTGCTTTGGTTAAAGCTATTTCTCATGGTATCGCCCAACCCTGGAGGATCCATCCTGTCTCCTTAGACATCCCTCTACTAAGAGCTTTGTGGTTCAGGCTGCTTTAGCCACCCAAAATATTGATGTTCTCCCCCCCTCTCCCGGTGGGAAGAGAGGCATTTTGTGAGCTCCCTATGTACTTAGTAACCCTTATAGGGACTTCAACATCATCTTTTCTCTTTTCTTTATGTACATATGGGCAATACTGGTACCACAGGCATGCAAAGTTTTTGCCTTGGTTAATTTTCATTCCGGGCTTCAAACCTCTTCGGTGTGGACCTTATCTTTAAACTGTTTTACTCTGTGGGACACATGGATTTTTTTCTTATCATATTTGTGTTCCTATTAGTTTGGGCCTGGGTTCTACGACTCCACCTCCGTAATGCCCTTGCGGTATTAGCATCTTTGTGGCCTATTATTTCGAATTGTGTAGGCCCTTTTCTACTTTATCGTGTTCCTGATGCTGTTTATCTTCAGCAGTCTGGTGTTCAAGTATTTGTTTTTACCCTTTCAGGTTTCTACCTACCTCCTTGGTTAACCGCTGCTGCTGTTGCTTCCTTCTGGTATTATAAAGAACAGTGGTCCCTATAATGAAAATACTATGAGTGATAATCATACACTTAATAGGTTGTATGTCTTCTGTCCGTCCGGACAGGAATTTATTTTTTAATCAGAAGAGTAATTTTTCGGTTTGTTAAAAATGTCAAGCGGGCACAGCCGTGACCTTCAACATATACAAGACAACAACAAAAAAATGGAAAAAAGCACGAAATTTGTCTGTGCACTTAAGTTTCAGTGAGACAGACGTTGAGTGTTAAACCACACCATTGCAATTATCAATATTACATACACAGTTTGCATATGGGGTTATGTGTCGACGTTTCGATGCCTTTCTTAGAATATGGGCATCATCATCAGGACATTGGATGACATTATTGTTGTCCGAACCATTGTGAATACAATTGTCAGCATAGTTTCCACGGCGGGAAAACCTCGAGATCTTGAAAAATTAATAAGCGGTCGTGTTCCCAGACAATTCTGCAACCGCGGTGTTCGGTTAGAATTCCGGCACGAGGTATTTAAAGCATTTGCGCATACATAGATGCCTCGAAAAACACATTGGTTATTTCGGGAGTCGAAGACACTTGCCACGAGTCTGGCGATCTGGAGCACCAGATCGCCAGACTCGTGGCAAGTGTCTTCGACTCCCGAAATAACCAATGTGTTTTTCGAGGCATCTATGTATGCGCAAATGTTTTAAATACCTCGTGCCGGAATTCTAACCGAACACCGCGGTTTATCTGAACCTCCAAGAAAAATGAACAAATAGCACCAGTTTTAAAAACGCTCAAATAGATGGCGTGGCCAAGATGGGAATGGAGTGAGCGTGCTCTCTCTGCTCTGGTTCTCCGTGGGTCTTTCATGCCATGCTACTGCACCGGTACCTGCCTAGATAACCCCTCCCCCACCAGCGCGACTTCCCAGGTGCTTCCTGGAGCTGGTGGCAGACCAAAAATTTGGACGAACAGAGCTTTGAGAGCGGTCATGGAGCATTGCGCTCGGCAGACCCTCGCCAGACCGCCATTTTAAGTGATCGGCACGGGGCCCACCCTGATCTCTCTCCTCGGCCTACTATTTGACGCAATCTGGACACAGCGCTCACTGTGGTGCTGAAGGGGCCCACTGCCGCTTCAGATCCCCTAACACCCAGGGCATGTGTGCTTCACTGCATCAGCCCTGAGAACTCTGTAGCCCGATCTTTAGAGCATTGGTTGAAAGAACAGAACATCAGGGTCCCGTGGTGGGCAAGCTTGTTGATGCAGGGGAGAGGGAAGAAATCATTACTCACCTGCAGAATATGCAGACTGAATCCTCCCCTAACACGTCTACACTTTGTTGAGACCTGCAAAGGATTGCTATCGCCTTTCTATGATTCACCAGCATACCACATCGACAATCACCGATTTCGACCTCGGGTTTCCAGGGGCCTGGTGTTATCAGGGGGAGAGGGACACACAGTCCCCCTCCAGTAACCGGATATGACCCCAGGGACCCCACCCACAGTACATTTGTTGGGGGCCACTGGGGAGCCCTAAGTCTTCCGTGGCCCCAGAACGATCCCTGCTTACAGCGGGACCTAGCATTGCCACCCTCCGCACGGAGCTTCTAATAATGCTTCTCCCTGCGGACAGGAACAATATTTTTATCTGCTTCCCTGCGGGCAGGGGAGTTGATAAAAATATACTAGGGGCGGACTTTTGAACTGCTTCCCTGCGGGTAGGTAGAAGATCAAAAGTCCGCTCCTAGTGGGCGGGAGCATTTTCAAAGCTCCCACTGGCAGGGAACTTACCTGGTGTCTGCTCCTGCTTGTCAAGAGGTTTGAAAATGCTTCCGCCAAGCAAGAGCAAAGAAAGGTTTCCTCAACCGCTATGTACGGGGGGGGCTCCACGGGACTTAGCATCTGAGCCGGCCCTTGGGGATGGGGTCCTTACGGCCACTAATAGCTCAGGGAAGAGGGCTGCACACCTCCCCTCCCTTAAAATAATTGGCTCCGGAGGTGGGCTCCCTGGGCCTTTAGCGGCTTGGGGAGGGAGCTGTGCGACCCCCTCCCTATGACAAAATATCTGCTCCAGCAGGTGGGCTTCCCAGGGCCTGTCATGGCTTGAGGAGGGGCGCGTGGCCCCCTCCCCATAAGAAGTGTCTTTGGCCCCAGGGGTGGGATGCTCTACCCTCCCCCCCCCTTTGTGTACAAAAGTTACAAAGATACCTACCTGCTTAGTGTATTTTCCTTACATTTTCTTAAGTTATGCAGGGAGCTTAGCTCAGGTACGACATCCTGCCACAGCACACATCCAGTTTCAGACTTCCCACAAGTCAATTGTGTGCGAACCAGTCTCCCATGTGGAAAAAATATGCAAAATGCATAAGTTGAGAAAGATGGAAATTATAAACAAATTGAAAACCCCATTAGTAAGGATTTATTTTTACAAAATACTGATTATTTACATTCATTCCAAGAGTAATCGGAGAGTTAAAAAATGTTGTACGGTACAAGGATACAATAGCAAAGTTGGTCTAACTTGAACAGCGAATAACGTTCATCCGAATTATATTATTGAAAGATATGGCTGCATTTTGTTGTCTGATTACTTGTGGGCTGTGCTATGTATGACGAATATGAGAGATGTAAGCACCTCACGGCCTCATTAGGGGTATGAAGAGCGAGATAAATTCTACTATACAAAAAAGTCCCAGGATTACAAGATAGGGCCAAGGCCTAACAGCAGCCTTAACAGAACTTTAGGGTATACTGACGACCCCTTGTGTGTTTTCAGGCCTTGCCTTCCAGATAGCTTTTAGCTGCCTGTTTGAGAAAGACCTCTTGTGAACTATAACATAAGCATAAAATGGCCTTGGAGCTCACTTATTGCTTACCATTGGTTGGCCTAGTTGGCACTCTCGTTTGCTTGCTTTTCATTCAATGCCTTGCCTTCCTCTTCTTGTGTTTGTCCCTCCCTTTCAGAGTAGTCAAGTTCTCATCCTTTTTATTAAAAGACTTTACCTGGATTATCCATACATTGTTATACAAGAATTTACTAGGAATATCTTTACACTGTAATAAAAGAAACGTGCATTATTGCCCTTTATGCTGCTCACGTTCAAGAAACTACTTTTTTCTTTTTCTTTCAGCACTCCATGAGAGTGCACGTTCCTAGCTCTTTCTCTTTTGTACTGCTTCCCCGCCAACACACCTGGCCTGCTCTATGTTGTTCCCTCATCCTCCCACCCCAAGCCCGGCCATTGCTTTCCCCACACCTTCCATCATTTTCTTTATTAATAATTTTTATTGACCTCCTTCAGGCCCAGCTTCAAGTGCCCACATTGCTCCCTCAGCCCCCACTCAATCCCCGTTGCTTTAGCCCCACCTCCTACTCTGTTGCATCCCAAACCCTGTAGTGCTGTACAGATTAATTTATTTTTTATTTTTAAGCGACTGCTACCTGGCCATTCTGCAGTGGAAAAAGCACTTTTCGAGTAACGGAATTTATATAATTGTTCATATACAGGTCCTAATAGTATCTGCCACCTTGGATTTGTACACAAACTAAAATAAATCTACTCCATAGGTATCCGAATGCCTGGTGACACATGTCATCATGCGGCCGCCAAGAGTAGTTGCGTCATTGTGCCTCTTCATCTGTAAAAAGCATTAGCAAAGACAATAGGTCACGAAGGCGGGCACTGCTTGGTCTTTTATAGAAATTCATTACATTCACATGGGGATGTTCCCAGGTTAGAAGGACAAGTGGCCTTCGAAATTATTGAATCTGTTAGCCTGGGCCATACTTCCGTTGTTGGAGTGATGGAGCGGGCCTGGTCCTTCCAGTCTGTGCAGCCTGTTCTGGCCCAGTGAGTACTATATAGGCCACCGAACACAATGATGGTGCCGAAGATCACACTACAGCTCTGAGGCCTTGCAAGCCATGGAGCTTATCCGGTACATACGGATACAGTGTTCTCCCGTGCACTGAGTGCCTGCACAATCGCACAGCAAAGACATTCATTATTTCTTCCCTAGAACAGTGCATATGCGGTATGTGCTGTCGCTTGCAAGAGTTAGTGTATACAACAAGGGCCTTACAGCCCACCCATTGTTTACCATTAGTTGTGACTCATCTAATTGGCCATCACATGGCAGCTTCACTTGTCTCATTTCGGTTGGACCATGAAACACCAGATACTGATTGCTTTAGCTTAATCGCTGTCCTTCTGCTATTCGTGCTTCCCACCTCCAATGACCCCCTGTGTTGCTTCACGTCACGATTCGATAAATCAGTACGAATTTGGCAAGTACTTTTTGTGGCAAAGCAGGTATTGCACCATCAGGATTCAAGCAAGCCGGGCTGAAGACGGCTGTAATGCCAGAAACCGGTCCCCGGAAGCTTGTTTCCTTTCCAGTGAAGAATTGGCTTGGTAGTTTGGTCTGCCCTGTTCCCATGATGCACTGGCCAGGGACAGACTAATTTGCATATAGCCAGGTTCTGAACTGGGATGGTGCAGTGAGCTAAAAAACGGTGATGGATCAAGCCCTGATCTGTTGACTGGGTAGGAGTGTTCTGATTAACTCAGATACTCTGTCCATCACCACCCCCTTTTTGAAAGCAGTTATTGAACCACCAAATGTCCCCAGAGAAACAAACTTTGAGGTAGAGTATGTGTGACTGCAGATAATCCCACATTACTCAGCCCATACAAAGGGCCAAACAATTACCACTTAATTGTTTAGATAAAAAAGGTCAAGTGTGCATCTTCACTAACCATTTTAAATACCAGTGCTTGCCAAATTTGTATTTGAGTGCTATCACCAGTGCAAATGTATTGCCAAAATGTTAGTTATTAATTGTTGCACTATGAAGCTGCCTCACGGAGGCCCATGAATAGATTTGACTTGTCTACAAAAATACGCAAGTACGTCAGTATATATAGCCACACTTCCAAAATGGCCCCAACTGGTTCGAGTGAGGTCACAGACTGTATTCCCGGCCAAAACAGGCGACAGCTGTCGAGCGCAAACACCGAGCATCAGTGGTGGGAAAAGAGCATCCGAAGGGTTCTTGGTCTGCATCACAAAGTGCATAGACCTCTGTAGTGCAGAGCACTTCTAGTCCAAGCGGTCATGGTGGTTTTATAACTCCGCATACGAGTGATCTTCATCCTGTTTATAAATGATCCCAATTATGTGGATAACTAAAAGGAGTCAGTGTTGCTTTTTAGATCAAGCCTAGACAGCACATGTGCTGTCTCTTTGAGACATGCTGTATTTACTTTGTGGGCTTACAGTCCACTCAGTGCCTTTTTATTAGTCCCTTCGATTGTCGTTCAACATTTCTTGCTTGCTAGTGGTTAATCTCTTTATCCCTCCTTATTGTCTTTTGTATCCTCCCACGGAGCACCACCCAATTACTTGAATCTTTACGCTTCCGTGATGTGTTGTTTTGGGGACTATTTTTTTCTTTGATTCCTGCTCGGCTTTGTCGTTGCTTCACATTAAACTTATCTGAAATCTCTCTCACAACGAGTCACAATTTAACTTGCTTTATTCTGGTTGTGCCAGTCTGCCATTAGCAATTAGTTAGTGCAAGGTTTCTATCTTAAGAAAAGCAACTTCATATTTAGCTGTTTTTGTGCGTTCTTTTTCTGCTAGTTTGACTACGGCCCCTCACGCAAGCGCTCTACATAACAGAGCTGCATTGAATCTCCCCTTTCAATGCAGAGCTCTTGAGTGCAAGATGTACCTGCTGGTTATCCAACGGAGGCCACTCGAGACTTGTTACTGTAGACTCCATAGCAATAAAAGACTGCTTTGTTGCTTCAGCTCTGTTTTACTTGCACACTAGCTGTGGCACGACCTTTTCCAGGTCTCCAAGCTCTGTATGTACATTTGATGCATGTGTAATTGTCCTGTCACTCTCAGTAGGAATGTTCAACAGAGGTGTTTTATTAATGCATGGATGCAAATCAGTCCTGCGTCAAGCTCCTAGAGGAGACTGCAAACACTGGTACATTGCACAGCATTGGATCTTGTTGCACGCTTTGTGCACGTCATTAGTTTAACATGCCGTGAGCAGACCAGGATGAAACAAGTGAAAACATCCTTGTGCACAGGCGGTATCAAAACACTGGCAGCTTGCCATTATTGTGCCCAGTAAGCAGATGCCATGGTCACTTAGATGCATGCTACATATGTTTCTTCTGTGTACTTACTATATTCCTAATAATTACATCAAAGAAAAAGAGGCCTCGGACAAAAGAAGAAGCAAGGCAAATCTTTGTATTGGGGAAGTTCAAGAACCAGCCACCCTGAAATGTGTTTATGCTCATAATTGTAACCTACGTGTACAATAGAGGTGAAAATTCCACGTAATGACTGAGTGTTGTAATTTGTACTTACCATGTTGTAAAATCTGCCAGTATAGTTAGAGTTCCTTTTGGATAAATTGAGGGTTGAGGCCTAGAAAGCGTGTTATAGAGGAGGATTGCCATGCCAAATGGATGAAAGAATCACACACAGTGGGCAGTCACCGATATTTGGTATGGCCTTCCCACCCTGGAACTTCTTGGGAGGGTACTCCTGCAGGTGTTAGGTGTTCGCCTCTCTCCAGGTTGGGCAAATGGAGCTGCCCCTATTTCACATGAAAGCACAAGTGAAAGTCCAATTAAAATGGAATGTGTGAATGCATGGTTTCTCCAGGGGATTATATTATCCGCTCTGTGAACAGTCCACTGAGTGACTTTGGAGCAACAGGACTACTCGTTAAAATTAGAAAGTTGTCTATATTTCCATGCATAATCCAAGGGATGACAACATAAACGCAAAGCATATATGCAGATCTTGGTTCCTAGATCTGTGACTTCTAACTTTGTTACATCTCTGTAAGATATTGTAGAGAACAGAGACAAGAAACAACCAAGAGCATTATTTGTGGCAAAAACATTGCTCCCCTGAGGTATTACTATTGGTGTACTGTAATTATGTATTGTGTGCTATACACCCTGTAAAAACAGATCGTGCGGAAACTAGTGGACCCTTCATTGGCCTTGCCAGTGATTGATTCTGCATCTGTTACTAAAGCTGCTTACCGGTAACAACCACTGGTGATGTAAACCTCCGGTACATGCTGAACAGCTTCACTTGCTCAAGTCCAGCAATGATGAACATGTTCCATGGCTGAACCCAGTGCGAGAAGCATCTGCTTCTGGGAGAAATGTCACTTCCATCAGCCCAAGCTCTGTAGCACCACTCCTTCTAGAAGTGTGTTTTACTTGCACACTAGCTGTGGCACGACCTTTTCCAGGTCTCCAAGCTCTGTATGTACATTTGATGCATGTGTAATTGTCCTGTCACTCTCAGTAGGAATGTTCAACAGAGGTGTTTTATTAATGCATGGATGCAAATCAGTCCTGCGTCAAGCTCCTAGAGGAGACTGCAAACACTGGTACATTGCACAGCATTGGATCTTGTTGCACGCTTTGTGCACGTCATTAGTTTAACATGCCGTGAGCAGACCAGGATGAAACAAGTGAAAACATCCTTGTGCACAGGCGGTATCAAAACACTGGCAGCTTGCCATTATTGTGCCCAGTAAGCAGATGCCATGGTCACTTAGATGCATGCTACATATGTTTCTTCTGTGTACTTACTATATTCCTAATAATTACATCAAAGAAAAAGAGGCCTCGGACAAAAGAAGAAGCAAGGCAAATCTTTGTATTGGGGAAGTTCAAGAACCAACCACCCTGAAATGTGTTTATGCTCATAATTGTAACCTACGTGTACAATAGAGGTGAAAATTCCACGTAATGACTGAGTGTTGTAATTTGTACTTACCATGTTGTAAAATCTGCCAGTATAGTTAGAGTTCCTTTTGGATAAATTGAGGGTTGAGGCCTAGAAAGCGTGTTATAGAGGAGGATTGCCATGCCAAATGGATGAAAGAATCACACACAGTGGGCAGTCACCGATATTTGGTATGGCCTTCCCACCCTGGAACTTCTTGGGAGGGTACTCCTGCAGGAGTTAGGTGTTCGCCTCTCTCCAGGTTGGGCAAATGGAGCTGCCCCTATTTCACATGAAAGCACAAGTGAAAGTCCAATTAAAATGGAATGTGTGAATGCATGGTTTCTCCAGGGGATTATATTATCCGCTCTGTGAACAGTCCACTGAGTGACTTTGGAGCAACAGGACTACTCGTTAAAATTAGAAAGTTGTCTAGATTTCCATGCATAATCCAAGGGATGACAACATAAACGCAAAGCATATATGCAGATCTTGGTTCCTAGATCTGTGACTTCTAACTTTGTTACATCTCTGTAAGATATTGTAGAGAACAGAGACAAGAAACAACCAAGAGCATTATTTGTGGCAAAAACATTGCTCCCCTGAGGTATTACTATTGGTGTACTGTAATTATGTATTGTGTGCTATACACCCTGTAAAAACAGATCGTGCGGAAACTAGTGGACCCTTCATTGGCCTTGCCAGTGATTGATTCTGCATCTGTTACTAAAGCTGCTTACCGGTAACAACCACTGGTGATGTAAACCTCCGGTACATGCTGAACAGCTTCACTTGCTCAAGTCCAGCAATGATGAACATGTTCCATGGCTGAACCCAGTGCGAGAAGCATCTGCTTCTGGAAGAAATGTCACTTCCATCAGCCCAAGCTCTGCAGCACCACTCCTTCTAGAATTGTAGTTTTAGCTTGATTTTTGCACCCTAAGGAGAACTTGATGCTAATGGCCTATCCACCGGGATGGCTCGCTTTCTGAACCCTCTTTGCCTAATAATATGATGCGCTGAACTTGAGGAGCTTCCAGGGGCTCTTTGTACCTCAAGCCTAGGCAGCGCTTGCGCTGTCTTTCGGGGCATGTTGTATACACTTTGTGGGCTTACAGCCTGCCCATCGCATTTTATTTGTGACTTTGATTCTCCTTCAAAAGGGCTTTCTTGCTAGTGGTTAATCTTTCCTCTTTGTCCCTCCTTGTTGTCCTGTTTCCTTCCACGGAGCAGTGCCGAACTACTGATATCTTTACCCTTTGGTTCTTAGCTGTTCAGGACTGCTCGCTATTTATTTTCTTTCTTCCCTCCTTGTCTTTGTTGTAGCTTGCCTTTTTTGTGTTCCTTGTGCTTTTTTGAAAGGCAGTGTGTTTCTTTCGTGCTTGTCGAGGAGAGCTTTTGTGGCACCCTAAACGCATCGCGCGTGTTGGCAAAGAATAACTAAACTGTTTCTCATTGTCGAGGGAGCTTCTATGCCTTTTGGAAAGCTATTTGCTTGAAAAGTACAAACATGATGCATTTTAAGCAAATAAACAAATGTTTCAAAGATCATAGTTACTTTCTTTTGTCCACTTAGCACATGTGCACTTCGGAAAACAGTTTTTTCTTTGTAAGGGATAATAAGCACAATGGCTACGACACTACATGAGTGTTAGTGTTAACCAGTAGCCTCCTTTGTATGCTTCTCTCCTCCCAGTCTCCTTTATGTTGCTCTGAAGCACCGTGAGCTTCTGTGTACCTCCTGCTTGCACATAAACCCACCCCTGTCTTTTTATTGTTCCTTTCCCTGCAGCGCAGACCAGCAGGGTAACACTTATGCGTCACAGTGTGCAAGTGGTCTCCCACGTCGAAGGTTGGTAAAAGAGTGCATGGAGACACAATGGAGCTGTGTGTGAGGAGAACAACGTGCACAGCCCCAATGCGAGTGCACACAACCAACTAGTTGAACACAGAAGCCAAAAAGAGCGCAGATAAGCGGAAAATGGTGCACACATGCCTTGAAGTGTGCTTGCGTGCGTGAAATCATGTGTGCAGAAGTAAAGGGGTGTTTGATGGACAAATTGTGCACACATGTGCACTCTAGCAGCCACTTGCACAAGCAGCAAAAATGTGCATTCAAGGAAGTAGGGACAAAGGTGATAAGTAGAGAAAGTTGCACTGCTGAGAAGTTGGTGCTCATTGTAGTGGAAGCTGCACGCTTTAGCTCATTTCGTGGTCGAAAGGGGAAGAGGGTGTGTCTGATTTGAAACACTTCAAAGAACTCTGTGAATATTTGGGGGCTTAGGTCTGTGACATTTAAACTCACTTACCAAAAGGTTTTTGACATGCCCAGATACATCATAAAACGCCTTTCTTCCAGTTAAACTCTGCGCTCTTCCTGGAGTGGCAGAGAGACACCGTTGCATGAAAGCATACATGTACGTGTTGCGGTAAAAAACATTTGTTTATTGGTATTTTAAGCTTGCATTGGACGCGACTGCTGTATTACCAGGTCTGCGCATGTCCCTTTGTTGATTAGATTCAACTTTGCAGGTTACTTACTTCGTTCCACTCTGTTCTTCATTTTAATGTTTTTTCATTGCATATTCGGGTGATATGTAAGTGTTACATTGGTTGTTTTTATTTCTCAATAGGTTGCCAATTCTGTTTTTACTATTTGTCATAGATTTTCTAGTTTTAGCTTCTATAAATATATTTTTTTGTTTTTAATCTTTAAACATCTCCTGGCCTCTCACAGATACATTTGTTGCAGACAAGTTTCCAAGTAGCCCTTTGCTTTGAAACTGTAACTACTGTTCCCCCAAAAACATAAAACAGCACCTCCATCCTTAAACCCGTGGTAGATCACTTGTGGGATGGCCTGTGGTGGCACCCTGTTGCGTTGCTGGCGCAGCATTTACATTAGTATATGTAAAACAAACAACACATGTCCGTGATGTCTGCAGACTACTGGGAAACACACTGTCACTCTGCAAATTCAACTTTAAGAGCCACTTTTCAATAGGCCTTGAAAAGCTATTTCCTCTGGGACATATTGGCTTTAGCAATCCTTTTTAGCTCTGCTGTTTCAGTACCGACATGTTTTACAGCATAGTTTAAAACTATTGACAAGTCAATAGGTCCCACAGGCGAGATCTATTGATTTTGCCAATGCTGTTTTCCTCCTACTACCCATGTTTCTTCTTCCCCTCCTCTCCCACCCTTATTTCTGTATTGCTTCTTCCCCTCCCAAACCCACATCCCTTTGTCCTTGTTGCTTCTTGCCCATTCAACCCTTCCTTGTCTGTGTTGCTTCTTCCCCTCACCATCTGTTGTCCTTGTTTACCCAACCTTCATAAAACAAATAGGGCTATGATGATGCGGCCAGTGTTGGTCCCGTCATAGCGCTATTTTTTGTTGCCTCTTTTCCTCCCTCTAGTTGTCCATGTTGCCCGCCAACTATGAAAGAGGAAAAAAAAGTGCCAACACGAGGCCAGAGTCTGGTAAATTCCTTTTTTTGGGAAGGGGTTAACTTTTAGCCATGCTGCCCAGCAGCCACGCTGCTTTACTATATGGCTAAAAGACATTGACAAAAACCAACAGCTGTGCATAGGCGAGGTTTGGTTTTGCCAATGCTTGTTCATGTTGAATCCTGAAGAGACTATTCCAAATTCCGTGAATGATGAGGCGCATGAAAAAGAATACAATCAAAAGAACTAATATTGTCCAGGTATTTTTTTGCTTCAGAGGACTGATGATGGAAAACAAACCTGCAATTAAAAAAATCTTTATTTTTACCTTGCTACATTTATTGTGAATGAAAACCTTGTGATATTCGTGGACGCAAGAGGCAACAAACTACAGTTGCGATTAATGTTTAACAAGCAGTTCTTATAGGGGCAAGTGTTTGCATCAGTAGTAAGTAATTGATGTAAAGTCTGGAATACCCGAGGTCGTGTTTAACTTTATATTTTCATTTTTAACTGTTTTTCAGAAATTGTGCTGTACGTCTCGAGGAACAGTTGGATCTTTTTACAAAGCATTATCTTCATCAGAATAAATAGGATTATGAAGCGGCTTCCACCTGGGTACCAGCCGTAGGAGGAGTTTGGAATTAGAGCTCTTCTCCCTGTCTCCACAAGCACCTACGAGTTCCTGAATGCCATGCAGAGTGTGGTTGGTCCACCCATAACACGAAGAGGCGCGACCTTAGGACATGTGGAGGACACTTGGAATCGTTTGAGACAATCACAGTATCGACTTCACCATTAGGCAGGACGCGGGCATTGACTTCATTTTGATGACTGAAAACCTGAAGTATTGATTTCAAAACAAAAAAATAACTGACAGCTGCCCATCTAACCTACTGTACTAAGCAGATGTACCTCCACATAAGACAAGAAAACTTGTTCTATTAAAATGAGTGCTCTTGTTCAAACTTCTCACCACACCATACTCACTGCCTGACTGAGGCACACAGGATCTGAGTCAGGAAGTATGGTAATTCCCATCCTCCAAATCCACGGCCAGAATAGTTATACCAGAAGAGTAAGCAAAATGGTTTTCTTTTGCAATATTCTGTGCATGGAGTTGTCAGGTTTGATGAATGCTAATCCATCATAGACATCCCCCAAAACTCCCAGCCTACCTTATTCAAATCATATCTAAAATATATCAGCGAACAGAGAAACCTTGTATTTGTTACATGCATTTCACCAGCATTGGAATGTTGGGTGTTCTCCATTGGGTAATGGAAAGGGCCTTGTTCCCCAACTTTCTGCCAGTCAAAGGGATGTTAATGGCATGAAATTACACCTTTATAGTTTCCATGTCCCTGCACAGAGTCAAGCCACATTGTTTCACTATATGACAGTATGCAGTCTGTCCCTCAGACACAGCAAGGTACCCTGGTGCTGGTATCAGAGGTCTTTCATTGGCCAAATACCTCACTAAACAGAC
Source organism: Lissotriton helveticus (assembly GCF_964261635.1). Taxonomy (NCBI): domain Eukaryota; kingdom Metazoa; phylum Chordata; class Amphibia; order Caudata; family Salamandridae; genus Lissotriton; species Lissotriton helveticus. The sequence continues at coordinate 110,477,014 of NC_136072.1, forward strand.
ACTGAAGTATTACATTGGTAAACTGATGTGGACAAGCAGTGGATACAGGAAATGGGGAGGGATGCACTGAGCGGTGTGCATGCGCATTAAGAATTGCACACTTTTGTAGTTTTGCATCTTTTTGAAAAATCTACTTCCAGACTCGTTCTATAGAAGAAGTGTTAATTTGTTGCCAATTGGAGAAAGTCTAAGGATAAAAAGTGCCTTTAGTGGAACCCTTTTAGTGTGTGGCAATAAAAATGTGCAAGCATCCTGAAATTTAAAATCTAATTACAGCTGGGACTTTCAAATGAGTTTGTTTTTCACCCACCTTGTATATTTCGGTTCCTACTAATTTGTGAGCTTGTCAGTTTTATGTTTATTCTGATCACATTTAAAAGACTTTATAAAATGTCGTTTTTTGCATGCCAGAATACATTAGGGCCAAGAACTTATCAGGGTAAAAGTACTTTTCTAAAACAATTCACCATGTTTTTATTGGCCCATGCTATCCAGGTGATCATTTTGTCCATGTACAATTTAGCCTGTTGGATTTTTTTTCAGAATGCAACTCAAACACCATTGAATAGGTTTTGCTTACACCTAAAAGAATATTAAAACCTCAACTAAAATCCTACATTTTAGGTACTTTGCTGAAGCTAGGACAGAAACTTTGCTCTATCATGAAAGTGGCAGTAAAGTATTGAGTAGAATATCAGTCAGTCACTGTTGGCCCAATTTTCCCACATCCAGGGGCCCATTTGAAAAGGGCTTTAAAGTGATTATCTCGGCACACTGGTTTTTCTTTATGATCTCTCTTGGCTACTTCTCTACCAAGCAAAGTGCTCTGGTAAGTAGGCACATTTAGCTCTCACGCACAATCCCAAACAATTACCTGTAATCTCTTTAACATCAGTCTTCTCTGCTGCCTAGGCTTTAAATATGTTTTGATCATATCCATTCACAGACGTTCCAGGCGTTCTAATCTGTATCTTATTTGGCACTTGAAGACTTAATGTGTTAACGCATTCTTCTAGAACTCTTACATTTTTTTCTTGGAAATAGCTGCCCCATAACACTCAACATTTTTGGAACTACTTCTACAAGCTGCACTCATGGAATCCATTTTAATGCACATTTATGGGAAATGCAACCATACAGTAATAGGACAATTCGGGTAGCTATGGTTTGCTCTTTTGCCGCCAGCACCTCAGGAAAAAGTGGTCCACACAATAGATTGGTTTATCACTGTTCATGTGCATCAGGAAATGTCCAGTATTCAATGGCAGGTCTTTTCCTAAATTTACTTTTCTTGTCATGCCTGAGGACCTTGTAAGCCTTAAACCGAGATTACTTTTATGATTGTATTCTTCTGCTTCAGGTCTTGCTTCAGTTTAACCCTGTTTAACGTGGCTGAATCCAATCTACATCAGACATTTTCCATCATTTCTGCATTTTATTGCCAAATTGAAAGAGCCTGAACTGAGTACAAGGATGCCGAATAATTACTTAAGCAAGGGATCCATGATATGATAAATACTAATTACTTACTGTAGTTTTGCAGTTACAGTTCATTAAACTAATTAAAGGAGAGTATGGATCTCTTCTGGATTAATGACATGGTGTGGTTTAGAGGGAAACATTTAACAGAAAACCATTTTGAAGTAAAGCTTGTCCAGTTCAGTCTTTCCTGTACATTCTGGTATTTATAACTTAGCCTTTGCCATGATAAATCTGGGACTACATGTACTGGAATTAAAAAACAGAACTTGGATAAACTAATGATTCTATTTGAAATCTCCATAACGTTAGTATTGGCTTGTTTCACATTTGTTAATTCCGTGTACTTCTACTGCAGTAAAATGTGCCTACATTTTATGTCTGAAAAGGATCACTTTATTCGAGCCGTCTATTTGTTTGGGAGGGCATTCTGTTATCCCTGAACATCTCTACTCCACATTCCCCAAATTTTCGCCTCTTTTTTGTTCGGGTGAGTACACATCAGTGAAAGGAAATAATTTGTAAAATTCACAGTGAAATAGTTATGAACATACTCAAAAGTGTTAAAAACATGAACTCTTTGTGATGGATAGTTGCCTTACTGAAGACATATCAAACTTGGAACTTTGATGAACACCAATTGTCATCTTAAATGGGATATAACCGTACAACTTAAGATATGTAAACTGTAACAGCTAGCAGGTTAAATCTTTTTTGTCCTGAAGTTGTGAGGATGATTTCCTATTAGATAATTTACTATAAGTGTGTTAGAGATGGATTTCTGTAGGTCGAGCTATAGTTGGGAGGTGGAACAGTTTGGATGTAGGAGTTTAAAGCAACAGTAATCAGATGACATTGGAATTTATAGCCTGTTCTGGTTGCAATTAAAAAACAGGCAGATCCCAAAGGATTTTAGCATGGGCACTGCCTGACCAGGGCTTAGCAATATTATTCAATACCTCAATTTGAAATGGTAAGATGAAAAGCAATTCTCAGGCCTTTGTCACTAATTTGTCAGAGCATCTCAAATTATAATTGCATTTCCTACTTGACCATTTGAACAGTAATTACTTTTGAAGTTATGCAAGAAGCATAAATGTAGTATTATAGAATTTTTTATTTTGCACTTACCAAGATGTGCAGAATCACACGTGGTTACAAAAGACAGTGACTGTATATTTAAAAAGAGTTTTTATATATTGTGTGAACATTTGACTCTTGTAAATTTGGTACTCCATTTTTCTATGTAAACAAAGTTTTCGCTCAGTCTAACTTTGGATTGACGTGGTGCACAATAAATGAATACATTGTTTTTGCTTAATGGGTACTTATTGAAATGAAACTGTAAAAGTGTTACATGACTCTCACAGTTACAGTATTTTTTTTCTTGATTGATTGGGAAAAGAGATACCAGACCTAATGGTTATCTTAATAAAACAAAATCTTTTATGAAAAGTGATTTGTTAAAGACTATTGATCTGAGCAGCTACGTAAATGTTCCCAAAGGATGGTGACACCAGATGGGCACCTTCCTCAACATTGATGCCAATAACAAGAACACATTTAGAAGATCTTGCTGGGCCCCTTCTTCAAGTCATAGGGCAGCAAGGGACTACTGCAGCTGCGTTTGTGGTTACTATTGTTGGCCACTTCTGTCCCAGAACTTTTGGTATTATTGCCTGGAAAAAGAATAGTAAAAACTCCATATGTATACTTTTAAATGGTAGCTTGACCGAGCCATTAAAGCTCTCCTGCTACTACCACTAACTGGATTCATTAAGCTTGCAATACCAAGCAGTCACTGCGAGGGTAAGAGACTTGTATCTACATATGGCACAAAACAGTACCATCAGTTATAAAAAGCCAATACGCTATAACAATATTTCTTTAAAATGATCCCATCGGTGTTAAGGTAATGATTTTATTTATGATTTGAAAAGATAGAGCAGTCAAAAAGATTAACCCCCTCCCAAAAGTTGTACCTCTTACAGGAGTAGAGATGTGAATCCCAAACAGATTTCCTGCACTTAGGGGAAGGTAACCCCCAAGTTATTTTTCTCTAAATTAACTCAATGTAAATCTATAGGAAGTAATTGCATTCCCTCTCAACCAGTCTGTGATGGGGTCTTCATAGACTTTGAGGAATACATTAATTTTGTTTCCCACCCTCTCATATAATGGACGATATAATGTTGCTCTCCTGCATGGCCATCAGGGTTGGATATGTACTTTGACTGCCTACCGTGTAACACCACAGGCCAGTACAGAACTGTGATAAATGATAAATATAGCCAATGCCTTTGATTACCTTGTTGCCTTATATTTAGCCCCTCTACTTGCTTCATCAAGGGGGTTTTGTCACCTTTGGCACCTATTTGTCTTCCTCTTCTAACCCACCAGTACAGCGAAATTCTTTTTACAAGCTACGAGATGGTGCGAACATTAGGTGTCATTGTTTTACATCGTCCGAGTGCTTTGCCTCATGGGAACTGTAGTCCCAAAGGCTTCGCTATGTTGACAACGTTTTTGTGATTTGGCTTGGCAACATGGAAAGTGCCCAGGAACTCCTCAGCTGGTTAAACTCATGTAACCCCCTTCTTGAAATTCACTGTGAATATTGACCACCAACAGATGCCTTTTTTAGACCTGTATATCACTGTTGTAGGTCACAAATTTAAAATGAGTATGTACAAGAAACCCGCATATAAGAGCAACTTGTTGGATTTTTGAGTGCACAACCCTGATCTCTAAGGGAAAATCTACTGGTGGGCCAATTCCTCCGTGCTAGAAGGAATTGCTCAGATTTGAGCTATTACAAAACAGAAGCCAAACTCCTGATTTCCAGACTTGCTGATTGTAATTATCCAAGAAGATCACCGAAAAGGCTAATAAGAGAACTCGGAACAACAGAAAGGCCCTTTTGGAACGTACAAACAAACCTATTATTCCACAACTTACATGTGTGAGTACATATAGCAATGTCTCTACTTAGGTCAAAATAATTGTCACAAAACACTGGCGCATTCTCGATCGTGTTGGCATCCAACTTTAAAAACCTTTGTTTTCGTTCAAGAGAAACACAAGTCTCAGGGACATATTGGTCCATGCCAGGCCAAGCACGACTGTCGTGTAGTTCCTATAGTACCCATGCAGGACCTGCGCGCTTGGATAACATAAACTGTGGGATTGGTGGTCAATCTGTTTGGTGTTAGCATAATATTTAGTGCTGATGTCTGTGTAACCTAATAAAATGAGGTTGGGTCAGTGGTGTTAGAACCTGAAAAATATGAAAATTTCTGTGCAAATGTGGTTTTAAAATCAAGTTGACTTTTTTGGGCTGTAGAGCTTTGCTGAAGGTATCTTCCATTAATAAGGATGCTAAAAGTTACAACTAAGCCTAGCCAGAAAAGAAAAAACAGTATCCCAGTAATTACCCAGAGTTCCACCCAAGGCGATACCAGGTATGTTTTTGAAGAAAGTTCTTGATTTGTTGTTTGTGTGATTGTTGGGATGGCGTAGTTTCCAGTTCACTTAGATCCAAAGAAAATTTATCAAAGTTCATGAAGTAGCCAGAAGCAGTTCGATCAGTTGTTGGAATTGCATCAGGATTTGTTGAAGTCGCATCTGCTCACTTCGAGGCATGTTGATGTAGACGTCTGTATTTTGTCAAATTGGAACTTGGTTATTATTTTGAGTTTGATTTTTCAAGATGTACTTCGGGTTCAAGGGGAACGAGTTCCATAGCATTGTTGCATAGTCCTTCATTCCGCACAGGAGTCTCTTCAAACGTGATGATTTTTTCTGTTTGAACTTCTTGAATTGTAGCAAAATGAGGGTGTCTGCTACTGTGGAATCCACAAGGCCTACTGTTCAGAATCTGCCACATAGTGTGGTTTGATTAAGTCAATTGAGACAAATCTTTTCTCCTTTGTCCTGGAAAGTGGCGGCAAAAGTACAATTCCTGTTCCTTGTACTGCTAGGACCGGTACAGGTTTTCTGTATGTTTCCAGTTCACTTAGATCCAAAGAAAATGTATCAAAGTTCATGAAGTAGCCAGAAGCAGTTCGATCAGTTGTTGGAATTGCATCAGGATTTGTTGAAGTCGCATCTGCTCACTTCGAGGCATGTTGATGTAGACGTCTGTATTTTGTCAAATTGGAACTTGGTTATTATTTTGAGTTTGATTTTTCAAGATGTACTTCGGGTTCAAGGGGAACGAGTTCCATAGCATTGTTGCATAGTCCTTCATTCCGCACAGGAGTCTCTTCAAACGTGATGATTTTTTCTGTTTGAACTTCTTGAATTGTAGCAAAAGGAGGGTGTCTGCTACTGTGGAATCCACAAGGCCTACTGTTCAGAATCTGCCACATAGTGTGGTTTGATTAAGTCAATTGAGACAAATCTTTTCTCCTTTGTCCCGGAAAGTGGCGGCAAAAGTACAATTCCTGTTCCTTGTACTGCTAGGACCGGTACAGGTTTTCTGTATGATGGCCCAAATTCTTTCTTGTCCACTATTTTTTCTCAAAACAGATCCCCGACTTTTGGGATCCAGACAGGTCTTGCCTTGACTTCCCCAGTGGCTGTCTGTTTGGTGTTGACTTTACTTTGTCTTGTCCTGGATTCATTTAGATCCTGTAAAACAGCCAAACGATCATGGATATCAAATGGTTTCCCATTCGCCTCTGTACCTTCACAATCAAGATCAGGTACCAACATTCTCGTCCCAAATAGGACCTCATATGGAGTGACACCCCCTAGAGAACTTCTTGGCTGATTGTTGAGTGCTCTTTGAACCCCATTTAAGTGATTTACCCAACCACCACCCTTGCCTAATACCCTAGCTGTTAAAGATTGCGTTAAGTCCCGGTTTTTCCTCTCCAAAACCAAATTTCCCTCAGGATGGGTTGGAGAGGAGTACCGCAATGTTACGCCCATACTTTGTATTGCCTCTTTGTAAGCCTGAGAGCTAAACGCCTGGCCACGGTCAGAATGTAACGTGCCAACTGCGTATGTCCCTATAAAGACTCGCAAATCTTTTATAACAGTTTGAGTGTCAGCCGAGCGCTGAGGCCAAGCCAATATGAATCTGAAGCAAGAATCCACTGCCACCAAGATATACTTGTAAGCCTCATCAGATTGTAAAGGACCGCATTGATCCAGATAAACACAAGCAAGATGTTTGTCAGATTTTAATAATGGTATATGTGCCGGGCGTGTTACTGTGGAGCCTTTCATTTGTTGACAGGTGTCACATTTTAAGACATATTCTTTAGTTTGTTTCGCTAGACCTGGCCACCAATAGCGGTGTTTCAACAAGGAAATAGTTGCTGTAACGCCTGTGTGCGCAGAACCCAAACCCTTGTGTGCTGCAACAATCAAACCTTGTAAATTCTCCATATTTAGTATTACTCTATCCCCCACTCCAGGAATCTGAGCATATGAAATGTTGTGTGGATCTTACTTGTAGGAGTACTTGAGTGGAAATGTTTTAGGTACTGCTGAGCTGCTCTTGCATGAAGCAGTGACAGCCACCATTATATTGCTGTCCATCCTCGTTTTGGAACGAGTGATTGCAGCTACGGAAGCCGTTCGCACAGACCCCTTTGCGGCTTCATCAGCCATTGATTTCCCTTCAACCTGAACGCCACCACACTGATGACTCAGTGTATGGATCATGTGAGCCCATGGTAGTTCGTTTTTCAACTCTGCCTGTTTCCATGGCATTTTATGCTTAATTGTGCTACCTTTTGCATCTTTGAACCTGTTTTGCTCCCAATTGTATAAGTATTCATTATACGATTGCACACAGTAAAAGGAATCACACACGATTAGTGTGGGGAATTCGTGATCCGTATTCACTAGTTAAATACAAAAGAAGTATGCAGTTCCTGACAGTCAAAAACAGCTTGTGAAAAAAAGCGAAATCCAGTAAGAGCAGGAAATTCCTCTTATCGGAATTCGGACCCTCACACACCCAGCCCGCTAGGTGTCATGCTTCATCATTGGGTCTGCTCCTCGTCAGGTCGGCGCTGCAATACCCGACGGGCACGCATGAAGGGGCTCTTTGGCGGAGACCTTTTGTTCCTTGCCGTAGGGTGCAATGCATGTGAGGGGCCTGGTGAGTGTAGATGTATACAAAAGTGAGGTTAAAATAGGAGCTAGGGGTCCAGTCAGAACAATTTTAATGAGTGTGGCTCTTCTAGTTAAAAATAAGTGTGTCTCGCCCCTGAAATAATGTTTCAGGGTACCGCGTATGTTGGTCAACATGTTTCTTGCCTAATTGTCTAGTGGACGGCAATTCTTCAGGACCAGTATCAGTTAATTCTACACTATCCGTGGTGGTCGATATGTAAAAGTGCGAGACCACAAGCAGTACCTCAAGCAGTGTGGTACCTGTCACTTTAAACGAACAACCTGTAAGAAATTTGAAGAAAGAGTAACAACATCAATTAATTACACTTATCAAACGGTTAAAAACTTGCCCATGCAGCACTCAACGGTGAATTAGGCATGCTACATGTTAGCGTGCTGTGACAGACATGTAAGGCGACTGTTTACAATAAAAAAAAGTGGCAAAAGGATCTTGAACTCACTCCATTGTGGTCATTAATATTCATCTATGTGTTCCAGCAGGTGATTACAGTGTAAAGACTAGTGTCCTGTAAGTATTAAAAAGAAGGGTAAATTACTAGGGACCTGTGTCTTAAAGGGTAGTGCGAACGTTGTCTTACCACCTGTTACAATAGTCCAAGGTTCAGGGGGGCACCAATCGTGTGAGGTGTCAAGGCGCGGAGGTAATATGTCATGCTGTTTGCATATCGATAGGGGTTGCAAAAAAACCGCTCACGCATACCGGAGCGGCGTGCAACAACTCAACGGCAGCGGCACACAAGTAAGTGCACAGAAAGAGGCTAACATGGAGCCTCATCAATGTACCTGCTGTGGTCAAGGCAATTGGGTCGTAAGCAACTGCACGCTTCCGCAATGACATGGGGTTCCGGAATATCATTGTCTGTGGCCCGGAGTCACCACAAGCACCTAAAGGTTTCACGATGAGCCTCGTAAGCAAAGGTATAGCCGACGAGTGGGAGGCAAAGGTCTATTACCAGTTGGTTACTCATGCGTCTTCTCCATGCATTGGCGGAGGACCTACCCCTCACGCTGCTGAAACTGGGTGGTAACTGCCAGCCATGGCGGTTATGAGCTCCCAGTCGGCAGCAGTCGGGGGTGGGTATCTCGCTACAAAAGGGAAATGAGAGGAACACTAGAGTGATAAACCTGCGTAAGCGATTATGGGCACCATCTTGGAATCCCGGAGTAATGGGAAACCAAAGGCAGTGCAAATGAGTCGGCCTTTTAGTAATGAGAGCGAAGATATCCCAAGTTCTTATTACAGAGTTGAGGTGCCAATCATAACGAAGGGGGCACAACAAAACCGGGTGGTATTATGGACTCAGTGTTTCTATGTTTGAGAACACAGTATTATAAGGGCAAGTAAATTTTAATTTAAAGAAATCTCAGGTGGAATTCAGTGTGTGGCTAAGGGTCATAAGTGCTTCTCATTTTGTTAAGAGGTGCCAAGGAGTTTCCTCATTCAACCCTTCCTTCTTAGAGGCCAATCGCAATACCCATCTTTGTTCAATATGGAACAATGTCTCCCTACTCATTCCGGGATGTGCTTCCAGAACTACCCACTGCAGGGAATCTGGTGTGTGTTTCATCATTTTCAAAATGTGAAGTCATTTTGGTGTTAGTTTTGTGACATCTGAAGTTACTTATGTGTTCAATAATGCGCGTCTTTATAGGCCTGGTGGTCATGCCTATGTACTGGAGTCCGCATAGACAAGTTAACATGTATATACAGTTGATGGTGTTGCAATTAGTATGTCTCCTGAGTTGCCATCTGAATCCATTAGGGAAAACAACTTCTTGAGTGGGTTTCGTCAGTGGACAGATTATACATGCCCCACATGGGTAGTGACCCACTATCGGTGGGAGGTCCCACAGGGATCTCTGTGTGTTGGTGTTAGAAATATAGAGTATATTCTTGTTGGTATTGCCGGAATGCTTGTGTTTTTAAACTTGGATAAAATCTGTATTCAACGTCCGTTGCAGTAAGAGAATTAGCGCATTGAATCCATCTCAGATATAAGGCTTTCGTATTTGGAATGCTAGCCTTTGTAACAGCCTGTAAGGCTGGTACTGAGGTTACGTCAATAATGCATTTCCCCGGAGCCAGTGCTCTTTCTCTTGCTACAGCGATTTGAACAGCTGTCAAAATATTTTCTGTTGAAGTGAAACGCATTTCTGCATTTGTATACAGGTGTGATGTGTAAGCGATTGGTACAGTTTTTCCTTCATTGAAAGACACGTAAGTGTACCTACATTGACCCGCTATTACACGGATCACCAAAATGCGTACGTTTACGAGTGTCTGTAAGTGTTTGGAAGCAATCATGCCTTGCTGTAGTGAACATAAGATATTTGAATGTTACTGTGTCCAATGTCTAACTGAAAAGTCAGGTTTTTATTAAGCCAATGAAAAGTTTGACCCTTTCTGCGTAATCCAAAATGTATGTTCTGCCAAAATGTAGGAATCCCCGTATTGATTGTACGTTTTTTAATGTTTTTGGAGGTTGGAGCAGCACACACTTTTCAAAAAAAGTTAGCAGCCAGGCTTTTCCCTTTACTTTAAAGATCATATCCTAAAAATAGGACACTGAGGTGGGCAATTTTTGATTTTCTAAAGTTACATTTGTAGCCCTCAGAAGCGATTCCCATTAATAACGGTGCTCACTCTGGTCAAGTGCCTCATTAAGTTATCGTCCATCAGATAAATATCATCCATATAGGACAATTCTTCCTTATCAAAATTTTGGAGTAACTTAGTTACCCTTCTGAAAATACCCGGGGCTGTTCTTATACCCCTGGGGAGACGACAACATTATCACTGGGACCCCAAAAACCTGCTTTCAGGCGGTATATTTTGGCAGAAAAATCCATTTGAGATATCAAGTGTTGTCTTGTATTTTTTCCGCACAATATTATTCATTAATGTGGCACTGTGTGCGTTTTGGACAGCGAATGTCTTTGTGTGTGTGTTTTAATGTCTGTAATCTAAAACTAGACAATATGAATTATCCAGTTTTGATACGAGAAACAAAGGATTGCTCATTGGTGAGGTGCAATTTTCGATCACCCCTTAGTATTCAAGTTGATCTAGGATCACCCTGACCTGTTTTTGTAGCTTCTTGCTTAATAGGATATTGCCTCTGAGCATTTGGTGAAACCTTTAACAGGATTACGTGGTGGGTTGAATCCTCATCCCACCCTCATAATTTTTATACAGTGCTGGAGCTAGGGCTACTGTCCATTCCTGTGCATATGCATGTTTAAGGTGTATGGGAATGAGGTCAGAGAATGATGGAAAAATTCCACTTTCTCTCCTTGGGTACTCCATAACTAATATTGGTGGCCAATCTTGTTCTGCTAATGGGATGTCATACCCGGATGACAGATTTTCCCAAAAGAGACCCTTAACTTTCCTGGGGTTGTCCCCCTCCATTTGGAGTGTTATCTCGTGTAACTTATGTGGGACACGCACCCTGGTGTCCGGTGTTTCCACAGTGATGTGATCATTCAAGTCCGCTGTCACCAGAAATTCCTTCAGGTTCTGGTGTGCTATTGTTACTTCTGCCGCACTGTCTGGCATTGTCAGAGCTCTTTCCCCAATTCTGCGTCCTCAGAATTCTGGGCATGTCTGATCTTCAGACCTGCAACTTTCTTTTTCTTAAATTGAGGTTTTGATTTAGGCTGGTCTTCTTTTTTGGAAGTATAGTCTTTAGCGTGCTCTGGACTTTGTACACTGTTCTTTGTGTTCTGACCATCCTTCTCTCTCTGAGGTTTTCGTCAAGCCCTAAAAGGAACGAGAGGAACGTGTATCAGTATCCGGATACCTGCCAGGTTTTCTAATATTATCCCTATTCCTAAGGTTGTACCTCTTTTCAGAGGGCTCCTGTGGAGGAGATCTACCTCTGGATTGAGATCTTTTTCTGTAACGTTTTGTTGTTTTTTATTATCCCACTTCTTTTTAGAAGAAGCAGGTGTCTGCTTAGAAGTGTCCTTTTCAGGACTACCCATCAGTTGTGGTTTTAAAGCTTTCCCACCCAAACTGTCTCTGCCTAACTCTGCCTATGCAGTTACGATTACTTTGGGCAGTTCGTGTTGTTGATCCAATGGACTGGACTCCCTTATGTGTTGGTGGATTGCCACTGACGCTGCTTTCCCTTTAATATTAGAATTATGGCTGATAACTGGTCGTAGTTATTTAATAACTTCATCCCCAAGTTCAGAGCAGATTCTGCCCCGTACTCGTTCTGTATTTGTCTTAATACATCTGGTACCACTGCTAATGAAGGAATACCATGTGCTCTGGTGTATATATATGGCAGCAAAGACTGTACCCCAAGAGGTGCAATTCTCTAGTTGTGGTGTTATCCCCAAGGGCAATCAGATTATTAGCATTTTGAGTTTTTCAAATGTGAGAATACTGCTTCAAGCGGAGTTATTTTCTGAGCTACCCAGAATGGTATTTGTTCACGTTTCGTGGGCATTTTGCCCATTACTGCTTGTAATGTTTGTGGAGTTTTTTTTGTTGCTGTACCCTGTGATTGAGTTCCATTTATTGCAACTGTGGTTGGTTGGACTGTGAAAGTCCGCATGACTAATTGCGTCCGGTTTCTGTAGATTTTAATTAAATCTTTGTGTTGTATGAGTAATTTTGGTTGTGGCATTGTATCAGTCAGGATGCGGTGTGTAAGCCGCTAATAATGGCCATGTTGCCCCGTCTCCACCAAGCGGGCCTAATCTTACTCTGTGTCGTAAGTGGGGTAGGGCGCCTTTAAACCAGTATAAAAATTCCTGGTATGTGAGTGGAACTTCTATGTCCTCGCAGGGGCTATATTCTGCTGGTGCATCTCCCTCTGTGTAAGAGTGAAATGTGTGTTCTAGCATCTGCTTCTGGGAATGTAACCCACAACTAGAATACCACTGTATTGTTTGATTTGTGTGCCTCAATCACAAAAGCTACTAAACCACCCCAACTGGTAAACCATGTTCTAGTAGTTTCAAGGTGATTGTATGTCTGAATTAAGGTGGAATGATAATTCCGTTTCCTTCTCCTTCCTCGTCTGTGAAGGGGAGTGCTTGCTGTACTGGGTCTAAGACCGGGGTTGTCATTGTGTACAGAACACAAACCAACTTTCCAAGAAAACTATGATAAGGTGTTTTGCACAAATTTAGGAACAAAATTTCCTTCAAGCTTGATTAACCAGCAGCCAATAAAAAGGATATTTCGCCTACTCAGCTGTGGCCGAGTTTTGTGCCCACCCACTCAACACATCTCTGGTGTATGTGAGTAGGGGCCTCTGAGAATTAGCATGACTGAACTACTCAGATTCTACTGTTAAATGAGTATCCAGCCAACGTTGGTGGTGCCATGTCGTGTAGTTCCTATAATACCCATGCAGGACCTGTGCGTTTGGATAACATAAACTGTGGGATTGGTGGCAGACTGGTTCCGTACACCCCCACTGAGAAATGTTAGCCTGTTTGCATATAAGCTAGCTCACAGTTCAAGTAGTGTCTCCTCTTATCGGGGAGAGATTAGTTTCTGGCAACCTTAGAACATGACAACCCTGATACCTCAAGATCGTGGAAACAATGTACTACTTTTCGCTCAGTCACTCGTGCTCATTTAGTTTATCTCAGAGGTACACAGAATAAACAGTCTGGCAGTTTCAATAAGGATTTATTGAACATTTGTTGTTCTCGTGTAAAATATATGAGCTGCAACAACATTAAACAGTAGCAGAGATATATGATTAGTAGTACTATGAATATAAAAGGATAGTACAGTTCTACCATTTTGCAATAAGCATGAATAAATAGATGAATATAAAATGCATGATAAAAATGCACGTACTCCTATGATGCCTATCTAGATGTACCTAACTATACCTAGCAAGCGAGTAAGTGTGTAGCCAAGAATACCTCTAAGATTTAGTCAAACCCCCTTTCCTGAAGTTTGAGAATGCAGGAGCCCTTCTTGGTCTTGTGTTGGACACTTCGCAAGGGATGTTTAGACCGCTGTCAGCTGGAGCGTCAGCATGCAGGAGCCTCAGCGTCTCTGGTCAGGGTGTCGGCCTGGAAGTCTCGGTTCCCTCTGCCTTATCTTGGCAAGATGTGGTATATTTATACCCGCAAGTATCTAGGGCTTATTTGTCCCTTGTATGTTTTGTATGGGTCATTGTCGGACTGAGGAAGATGTAAGGGATGAACCTTGTATATAGATATTATGGAGGTGATGTAGTTTCTGCTCGGTTTCCAAGAACCCTCATAAATGCTCATACATAATGTATGAGCCCATCGGAGATTTTATAGGAGGCCTTTGTTTAGAGAAAACCCTCCTTCTGCACCTAGAACGGAAACTAGATAAGGTTCAATCCTCAGAGCTCGTTATTGTGTAGTGTAGGGAACTAATGTAGGTGAAAGATTATGCCTATATAGGGACATCTAGAATCATGCCTATATTAGGAATCTAGAGTCATGCCTATATTAGGGCCTCTATATAAAACATAACATAACTGATCAGGACTAAAGGACCCTTTGGGATCTTCCAAGGATAACAGGACATTTCCTGTGTGGTAACTGCTCTGCTATAGATGCATGACTCCAATAAAAATGACTGCCCTGGGTTTGATAACTCCCTGGGTACAGAAAAGCCACACTAACTGTAACTCGTGTAATGTGGTATGGATCACTGACAGAATATCAACAGTCAAAATATCGACTTGCCAAAATATCGAGGTAAAAATATTGAATGCCAGAATATCGACTTCCTATCTACAAACAGGTAAGTACAACAATATCGACTCCAAAATATCGATAGGAAAAAATATAGACAGTCAAAATAGCGAATTTTTTAAATATCTTAAAAGTAATTTAAAACTAATATAATAATAAATATAATTAATTTAAACATACTTAACATACTTAAATAAACTTGAAATTAATAAATAATTGATGTAACTTTAAAAAATGTATATATTTATTTTAAAACATATTTATATATATATATATTCACTGAAAAAACCATAGGTTATAGACCATATATAGTGAGGAATTAGCATTTACAAAACCTTGAAAATTCACTGAAAAAACCATGGGTTATAGACCATATATAGTTAGGAATTAGCATTTACAAAACCTTATTTTACTCACACAAAACCATTGAAATTCCATATATAGTTAGTTGCACTAACTATATATCGCGCACCCGCAATCCACTGCTGATGATGTCACATATTACATCATTCATGACATGGTCAGTGACATCACTGATGACATCACTGATGACATCTCAAATGACATCACTGATGACATCATCCAGTGACTGTGTGTTTCTGTAAAGTTTAAATATGTTTTACATATTGAAGAATGAGTAGATGTAGAAGTGTCTGGATGAAGGATTTAGTAGGTGCGTGACTGACTGTATGAGTGAGTGATTAAATGTGTCTCACTGAGTGCATGGGTTAGTGACTAAACTGTCTTAATTTGTGCATCATTATGTCTGTTGTTCTGTAAACTGCTGCATGTGTTGATCAGTAGCTATATGAGTAACTATATGGGTTATTGATTGATTGTCCAAGTATTTGTATGGGAGACTGAGTGTGTGTGCGGCTGGCTGGGAGATGTGTGACTCTGTGCAGATCAATGTGTTCTTGTATCAATGATTGTATAAGAGAGTAAGAATGTGTTAGTATATGTTTGAAAATGTAAGGTACTCTATGTTTAACTGTATAGATTAGAAAATGGAAGTGTGATTGATTCTTTACAGGACTGACTAGATGTGTGAGTAACTCCATGGATGAGTGGCAGAGTGTGAGTGTCTGTATAGGTGTATGAGTGCATATGATAGTGTTGTAAAGATGAGTGATTGTATGTATGAATGATTGTATGGGTGAATGAGTGAATGTGTGTGTAGACGTAGGAATCAGTGAGTGCGTATGTAGTAACTAGTATTGGTGTGTCAATGGTTTAAAAAATTATATTCTGTATTTAACACTGGGTGCAACAGAGGTTATATTAAAGTGTGAGGAGATGCATTGTATTGTCACATGAATGATATCATCAGTGATGTGACCATTGATGTCAAATGAGATGTCATCAGTGATGTCATTTGAGATGTCATCATTGATGTCATTTGAGATGTTATTAGTGATGTCATTTGAGATGTCATCAGTGATGTCATCAGTGATGTCATTTGAGATGTCATCAGTGATGTCATCAGTGATGTCACTGACCATGTCATGAATGATGTAATATGTGACATCATCAGCAGTGGATTGCGGGTGTGCGATATATAGTTAGTGCTACTAACTATATATGGAATTTCAATGGTTTTGTGTGAGTAAAATAAGGTTTTGTAAATGCTAATTCCTAACTATATATGGTCTATAACCCATGGTTTTTTCAGTGAATTTTCAAGGTTTTGTAAATGCTAATTCCTAACTATATATGGTCTATAACCTATGGTTTTTTCAGTGAATTTCAATGGTTTTTTATTAGCAAATATCAAAAGCTTTAAAATGTCAAGTACGTGGTAGGTAAAAACATTTTCGTGTTTATGCACGCTGATGTGCTTTGAACGCTGCCCCCCCCCCCTCTTTTCTTTTAGGAGTATTCTCTCTTTGCAGATAGTGAAGGGTAGGTAACGCAGGCCTTTGCCCCCGTTGTAATCCGTCGTGCCTGCTTCCCTCTCCATTTGATTGATTGTTATCCAAGCATTTACTGTTTTGGAATTGGTTCTCTTTGGTTCATTCTCTATTTACAAACAAGCACAGAGTCGCAATACACTGTTTAGTCTTTGCAGATAGTGAAAAATCGTTGGAAAAAACAAAAGGAATCAAGCAAAATCAGTAGGCCACTAATGGGATCTCTTTTTGACCTCGCTAAAATAGAAACATTAGGAACAACCCCTCATGAGAAATATGAAACTAGTGAGAGGAACCGAGCTCGACGCCATGATGGCTGCAAGACAGCTCGGCTCCGCCGCCCACCCCGCCCAAAATAACGACAAACCCTATGCAAATATTATAAATATATACAACACATCAGCAAAGTAACAGGGTAAAACGTTTTATTAAATAACTATTTACATGGCAGCCTGCTGCAACATCGATCCAAATGCATGCCGCCGTTCCCGGGATTTCTCCCCGACTACTCTGCGGCCTATGAGATCGAGAGGCCGGGCGTTGACTAGGCGGGGCCTCCGGCCGCAACCACAGCGCCAACGATCGCTGCTGACGGAGGGGAGCCTTGCCGGTGAGACCACTGATCTGAAGAACCGCTGCTTGCGGTGCCTCCCTGAGCCGCTTGACGGAGGCCCCCGAGGGGCGGTGTGGTGGCGCGGACTCGGAGGGGGCGCTTGGCTCCTGCCCCCTCCCCAAGTCTTGTTGCCCTGGTGTGGCCTGAGATCGCCCCCGACATAGGCGGCCGGCTCCCGGGGTCCGGCGGAACTTTTTGCCTTTTGGTGACTCTTCCATTCTGGACCTTGTCCCACAATCCGTTTGACCTGAAGACATGTCCTGCGGTGCCCTGGTCCGACCATCACATATACCTGCGCCAGGAGAGGGCGTGGGGTGCACTGGAAGGGAGAGGCGGCGCGAACGAGCCTCCCCCACCTCCCCAGGTGGAGGTTTCTCAGCTGCACCCCAGCGCTTCACTCGGCCAGCTGAATTGCGCCCGCTCTTGCGGCACAGTGCCTCACTCGGCCAGCTGAGTTGCGCCTGCTCTTGCTATTACAGCGTCTCACCCGCCATCCGGCTGAATTGCACCCACTCTTGTGGTACAGCGACAGGCGGCTGCCACGGAGCTCACGAAATGGCGGTCGGCTCCACAGACTTGGGCCTGGCCTGCAAGGATGGCTCTGGGCAACCCTGGAACTCGGACGCTTGACTGCTAGGGCATGGGCCCCATTCCCAAAAGCGTCCCCTCAGCCTTGAAGATTCTACAAGAGTCACCGGGGCCCCCGACTCCCGCAGACTTCCGGTGGGGAGCGACTGCCATGATTGCTCGCGGAATGGCCACGACGTAGCCACGGGGTGCTCTCATGCTGACGCCAGCTTCAGTCTGAAACATCCAGAAACACTGTAGACTACCAATTCGATCAGTTCCGGTGGAGCCCCAACGTGACCTGGTAGAGAAGAACTTGCCCTCCCCTCTTTGACTGATGGTTCTTGTTGCCTGTCCCTTCTGTTGTCATTTAACGGAACTTTTTGGACTGCTGAAAGGGGTTCTGTTCCGACCGCTGGTTGGTGGAGACATTTTGACTATATTCTGGACCTGCCCGGCATCGGTATAAATGAGACTCGCAACTCCTTGATGTGTACTGGTTGCTCAGCCTTGATATCACGAGATATGTATGCAGTTTTGGAGCACATGGCGGGCGGGGGCGGGTACTGATTGAACATTTGCACATCCCTATTGATATTAAGTTCTGATGTATTATTCATTACTGTACTATTGAAAGTTCGAATTAACGTTACTCATGGTACTTGCCCACAAATGTATATCTAGATAATTTCATTGTAACTGGTCCTGTCGTACTTTCATTATAAAATTAACGTCCACCGATTCCGCAACTGTTAGACACCTTAATTCCTGCAACCTAATGGCCCGCCCCGTTACGTTTTTCTACAGTGTAAAGGTCCCCTCATCATATACGATTCCAGTTTGCTCCGTGGCCGGCCCACGTGGTTGTAGGCCCGTATTTGTATACTGACATTTTTGCAAAAAAAAAAGTTTTCGAAGGAAGTATGGAATCAGCTTCATAACAATCGTCTAGGTTGGTAGGATTTTAGAATAATGGCTGTTATTCCCAAACAATAGAAGACAGATAATGCAGACCCTTTGCCTGAATTTTGGATTGATTGAAATTTGTATCCGTCACACCTGCCCTTTTTCCAGAATTGTTAGAAAATGGTCGACCGTAGCTTAAGGTATCTGCCGAATGTAAGGTGTGGTATTTTGTCCCATAAAATAAGACTAATTGAGAAACAAATACACGAAGAGGGAACTCGAATTTAGAGACAAACAAAATGAAACATTTTTTGGCATCATAAGAAGGGGAGGATATGTTACACAGAAAATTAATGCGAAAGGGATAGCCAAGATCTGTTGTATCACACGTTCCTGCAGCTAGTCTGATACATGGTAAGTAGAAGCTTTTTCGTGTTTGCGCGCGCTGACATCCTCTGAATGCTGTATCCCCCCCCTTTCTTTTCTCCTCAATAGGTTACATCGGAGTTCCGACTGAAGAATGGAGTGGACATGGACCGCACCGTGCTCCATGTAGGGAAAGCAAACAACAACTACGGGGTGGCCCTAATCAGCAAGGCTGAGCCAAAGTAACAATGAACAAGAGAAGGTGCCAATGCTGATATTAATAATTTAAATACAGCGAATAACCACAGCAGAACTTGAAGAAATCAAGAACGGGAATAACTACTTAATAGTTTTTTTTATTTTAACATCATTTTAGAAAAAGAAAAATTTATATATTTTTTCATTTTTTACAAAAGGGAAACATTTACAAAAGGACACAAAAGACTAAAAGATGTAATTATCATTCATCAGTCATACTGTGTGCCAGACATATCACAAGCATTCAAAACACATTCATACCACTCGGGGAAAAAAATAAGTTGGACAACAAAGCAAATACAATATAAAAAGGGTACACTATTTTGTACAAGGAAAACAAGTGATATACTGCAGGGTAAGAGTAACAACAGGCCACAGTCTGCAATTACAACTTCACCAAAAAATGAGAAAGCTGTTTTTTTATATGTACAATCCTACAGCAATTTGCAAAATAAACATTTGTTACTAAGCAACCTAGGTATTGTACTGGCGACTAAGAGAGGACAACTCTATGCTCTTGCCGCTCTAGCAGACACCAGGTGGCAGGGGCCTACGCGTTTCGAATCCCGCAGATTTTCCTGGGATTCTCTTCACGGCCTTGTGTGGTATCTAAATAACAAAGGAGAAAATAAAACAAAGAAGAAAAAAGGCATATTAAAGACCAAAGATTATAAAGACACGTTTGTTTAAGACCAAACATCAGTCAATTTGACACAGCGAACACCCATACCTCTACTGTCTTCCCTGTGAGAGAGGGTCCAACTTGGAGAGGGGTGGGGGAGACTTTCAACTGTCTTTTATCTATAAGTGAAAAAGCATATGTTGGAATACAGTTTCAAGGGAGGGGGTTTCTTTGACAAAAAACGATTTTTGCAACCTACTTGCTTCGTGCGAAAGCTGTATGGGCCTAAAGCACAGTTGGGATACAGGATAGTACGTGGTCAAGCGCACAAATTTAACCTGTTGGGAGAATGGAGTCCTTTAAACTGGGTTCTGACTCGGTACCTTATGCACGATAACAGTACTTAATAGCGCGCTTACCGGTAGCTTGTAGTTACCGTAGGACCAGGCAGAGAACTGATTGTACTGGATTGTAGTAAACTTCTCTAGGCTGATTTCGAAGAGTCGAGCGGGCCGGTTTCCAAACTACTGTGCTAATGCAGGGAGTCTACATTGAAAAGAAATAACATGGTTGGCGGGTGTGTATACTTTAAACTACCCAGTCGCTGAATGCAGTTCCCAAGAAATAACGCTTACCGCTACTAAGAACATGTGCGCCCGAATAAACAATCCTCGGTCCTAGTTCACCCATGCCTGCAAAGATAGAGAGTGGCATGAGGGCGGGCATAATAATTAGCCGTGTATAACAAGGATGAATCACTGGCTACGCTTACCGCCTGGTTTAAGTGTTAACGTTATCCAAATTTTGGAGCTGACATATTTCAGGGCTTGATTTAAAAACGAGCTGAAAAAAATGAAATGGCAGCCAGTTTGGAACAAAGGTGGCGGGGGCGGCAGATGGTAAAGGGAACGGAGGTTCTGCAAAACTTACTTCTTTTCCTGTCGGCGGCCGTCGGTCAACCGGCGTGTTAGTCGGCACTAATCACTAGCGCATGCGTCTAGCAGACCGGAGGTTTCTGCTTCCCGGATTAAATACCGAAGAAAGGCGCGTTACACCAGCTGTAACAAAATCCCGGGATGGAGTCAGGGACAATGCGTAAGGGGACCCGCGAGTCCCGTGAGACCGGGCCTTTAGCTTAGAGTTTATGATATTAATGATATTAACATGTGCGAGGCAAACCGTATCCAAAAATGATTGACCGATGTTAAAAACAGAACGCTGACAGCGCTTTTGGCACCTAGACTCCGCAGGACTGAAAAATAATGAGTGAAGGCGCAGGTTTCTCTTCGTAGAATCTAGGTACTATAAATCTGTCACCCAACGTCGTGGGTTGCCCTGGTGGCCTTTACATGTATGTTATCAGAACTGGTGGTGACAGCTTATTAAGGCTGCACAGCTAATAAATCTGCACTTGGTAGGGAACTTTTATAGTTTGAAAATTTCGATTAATTCGTTGAGACCAGATGTAGTGGTGTCAAATTTGACAATAAGATGAGCCTCCCTTTTGGACAGTTGTAAATTCATATTACCCCCACGGGGGTCCTTTTCAATCCGGGATATCACCGTCCATTTGAGATCACTGATCTTGTGTTGCATTTGTGTCCAATGTAGTACCAATGGAGCATTTTCAACCTTATGTCTCAATCTTGATTTATGTTGAGAGATGCGTTGCCACACCTCTTGACTGGTTTTTCCTATATACAACAGTAGACAGGGGCATGTTATGCCGTAAACGACATATTTGCTTTTGCAGTTGCTAAAAGAGTTATGTTTCCACGATATTCCATTGTGTTGGAAAAGGGAACCTTCCACTGTGGACTCACAACAAAGGCAGCTTCCACATTTGTGGTGACCTGTCACTGGGGGCATTCCCATCATTTGACGCAGCGTAGGTGGCTTGAGTGACGGCAATGCCGCACGGACAATGTAGTTTGCAATGTTATTCTCCTTCTTGAATGCGAACAAAGGTAAGTCTCGTAAATTTTCATCTAGGTTATTGACAAGATGCCAGTTTTGTTTTATGATTTTTTTGAGCTGGTTAGCATTGGGGCAAAAGGTTGTCACACATACCTGTCGCTTCGTGTTCGGTTTTTCCTTGCGTTCCAAAAGAGTTTCTCGTGGGGTCCACTGGGCCCGTTTTTTACAATTCCTCACTAACTTCTTGGGGTAACCTCTGTCGCACAGTTTCAATATTAATTTCTCTGAATGAAACAGGAAGTCATCATTATATGTGCAATTACGGCGAACCCGCAGAAACTGCCCATAAGGGAGATTTTCCTTGAGACTGCGGGGGTGGTTACTATTGAACATCAGAGATTTGTTACGGTCAGTTGGTTTAGTAAACAACGTTGTTGCCAGTTTACCCTCTCTAGGAAAAACCTCAACGTCAAGAAATGAAATTTTGCTCGCAGATTGAGTTAAGCTGAACTTTATGTCCGCAGTTCTGGAGTCAAGCCATTGATGGAATAAGGACAAGGTATTGCTGTCTCCTGTATATATCATGAACACATCGTCAATAAATCGGAACCATGTTCCGATATATTGATGAAAGGGATTGTTATTATGTATAAAGGTGTTCTCGTACAAGGACATAAAGAGCACTGCTAATTCAGGCGCAAAGGGACAGCCCATTGCTACCCCTTTCACTTGAAAGAAGAACTCATTATTGAAACAAAAGTAATTCTTCTTCAAAGCAAAAGATGCGAGATCGAGTAGGAATTTAGTTGGTACTTGCATTGGACGAGGCCTTGAATCTAAAAAATGGGACAACACAGCAATGGCTTCGTCCTGGGGAATCTGTGTGTATAGGGATGTCACGTCTAAGGTGACCAAAATATCCTTATGTTCGCGAAAGTTAATCGTGGATAATTTGTTGATAAAATCCGTGGTGTCTTGCAGGTAAGAAGTCATCTGACACATGAATTCCTTCAAGAAACAATGTACGTATTTGGAAATCGGCTCGAGCAAAGAACCACACCCTGCCACGATGGGTCTGCCCGGCGGATGATTTTCATTTTTATGGATTTTAGGCAATACGTAGAACACCGGGGTCTTAGGGTGTTTGATCTTAAGATATTCTGCTTCTTTTGGGCCTACGAAACCTTGGTCGAACCCCTCTTGTATTATCAAAAAGAGTTCATTTTGAAGGTCTGTGGTCGGATCCTTGCTTATCTTCCGATAGCAAGTAGGGTCATTCAATTGTTTCATTACCTCAGCGGTGTAGTCAATAGTGTCCCATACTACAATAGCACCGCCTTTGTCGGCGTGCTTAGACTACTACAGAGGTGTCATTTTTTAAGGTATTCAGTGCAGTCACCTGCTTTTTTGTGGTGTTGAACTTCACAAACTTTCTCTGTTTTTCCATAGCTGAAATGGCCGAAAGGACGCTTTTTTCAAAGGTCAAAAGTTCTTTCGGGATTTTATTCGCAGGGGGACAGAACGTTGATTTATTTCTTAAACCGGTCACCTCTGTGTGATTTTGAGTGGGGGTGTCACTAAAAAAGAGGGTCAATCGTAATTTTCTGCAGAATTCAATGAACTCTGCTTTCATTTTAACAAAATCAGTTCTTTTTGAAGGGACAAATGATAGGCCCTTAGCTAAAATACTCTCTTCCTCTTGTGTGAGTATCCTTGTGGAGAGGTTAAAGATGGGTGACATCTTTAGTTCTTGTAGTGCTGGCGTCGTGTTTTCATTTCCCATGGGACCGTGTACCTCACCCTGGCCCTGGGACGCGTCTGTCCTCTTCCTAAAAAATGAGGGTTAGAAGATTGATTCTGTTGCTGTTGGTTGCTATTCCAATTGTTCCGGTTTCTATTAGGGCGATTGTAATTTCCACTGGTGTCACTATCTGTCCCTGATGAAGATGTATCGGAAAAAGAAATGAACTGTTTTCTCGACCTGCCTTGGTTCTCAGAAAGGAAGCGGCGTGATTCTGTATTTGAATAAAAATCTTGCTTCAAATACGGGTGGATATTTTCCAGAGAGAAAGACTTTTTGTCCTTCTCAAATTGGTTACTTTTTTGAGTTACAGTATAGTCTTTAAACTCTTGAATCTCCTTTGCTACCTTATCTAATAAGGCTTTAGCATCTGCTATGGTGGGATTGGTGCTAATTTCAGCTTCTAGTCTGGCAATTTCTGCAAGCTCCTCCTTGGAGAGTCTTACTGCAGTTTCAACAGTTAGGACCATAAGATCTCTACTACATTTGGTCTCTATTAGAGAAAAGCCTTTTTTAAAAAGAGGATCTTCCGTGAAGATAACTTGTATATTTTTTATTTGTAGCCCACCTGGGATAGTACCTTCCCTAAGATGTTGTAACAGAAAATGCCCATGAAGATCTGTCCTGATTTGTTTCTTTTTTAGACGGAGCAGTTTCTCAGCTTCATTGGACGATGCTGAAGTCTCACTTAGGGCGACTGAGGAGAAAATGGGAGGATCACTAAGCAAATTCCTGATGTGGTCTTCTGTGTAAGCAAAGGTGTCCTTTTCTGCCATTACTTGAAAGACAGAAAAAAAAAAAAAGAGTATTAGATAAAGTATTAAAAAAATAGCATAAACCACAAGTCCAAAAAGACAGTCAATCACTGCTTATTGGAAAAAAGGAGATACATAAATTATCACAAACTTCAAAAAAATGAAGCAAGGCAAACAAACCTTGCGGGCAAGCGCCCGCTATTATAAAGCAAACAACAACTACGGGGTGGCCCTAATCAGCAAGGCTGAGCCAAAGTAACAATGAACAAGAGAAGGTGCCAATGCTGATATTAATAATTTAAATACAGCGAATAACCACAGCAGAACTTGAAGAAATCAAGAACGGGAATAACTACTTAATAGTTTTTTTTATTTTAACATCATTTTAGAAAAAGAAAAATTTATATATTTTTTCATTTTTTACAAAAGGGAAACATTTACAAAAGGACACAAAAGACTAAAAGATGTAATTATCATTCATCAGTCATACTGTGTGCCAGACATATCACAAGCATTCAAAACACATTCATACCACTCGGGGAAAAAAATAAGTTGGACAGCAAAGCAAATACAATATAAAAAGGGTACACTATTTTGTACAAGGAAAACAAGTGATATACTGCAGGGTAAGAGTAACAACAGGCCACAGTCTGCAATTACAATTTCACCCAAAAATGAGAAAGCTGTTTTTTTATATGTACAATCCTACAGCAATTTGCAAAATAAACATTTGTTACTAAGCAACCTAGGTATTGTACTGGCGACTAAGAGAGGACAACTCTACGCTCTTGCCGCTCTCGCAGACACCATGTGGCAGGGGCCTACGCGTTTCGAATCCCGCAGATTTTCCTGGGATTCTCTTCAGGGCCTTGTGTGGTATCTAAATAACAAAGGAGAAAATAAAACAAAGAAGAAAAAAGGCACATTAAAGACCAAAGATTATAAAGACACGTTTGTTTAAGACCAAACATCAGTCAATTTGACACAGCGAACACCCATACCTCTACTGTCTTCCCTGTGAGAGAGGGTCCAACTTGGAGAGGGGTGGGGGAGACTTTCAACTGTCTTTTATCTATAAGTGAAAAAGCATATGTTGGAATACAGTTTCAAGGGAGGGGGTTTCTTTGACAAAAAACGATTTTTGCAACCTACTTGCTTCGTGCGAAAGCTGTATGGGCCTAAAGCACAGTTGGGATACAGGATAGTACGTGGTCAAGCGCACGAATTTAACCTGTTGGGAGAAAGAAGTCCTTTAAACTGGGTTCTGACTCGGTACCTTATGCACGATAACAGTACTTAATAGCGCGCTTACCGGTAGCTTGTAGTTACCGTAGGACCAGGCAGAGAACTGATTGTACTGGATTGTAGTAAACTTCTCTAGGCTGATTTCGAAGAGTCGAGCGGGCCGGTTTCCAAACTACTGTGCTAATGCAGGGAGTCTACATTGAAAAGAAATAACATGGTTGGCGGGTGTGTATACTTTAAACTACCCAGTCGCTGAATGCAGTTCCCAAGAAATAACGCTTACCGCTACTAAGAACATGTGCGCCCGAATAAACAATCCTCGGTCCTAGTTCACCCATGCCTGCAAAGATAGAGAGTGGCATGAGGGCGGGCATAATAATTAGCCGTGTATAACAAGGATGAATCACTGGCTACGCTTACCGCCTGGTTTAAGTGTTAACGTTATCCAAATTTTGAGCCGACATATTTCAGGGCTTCATTTAAAAACGAGCTGAAAAAAATGAAATGGCAGCCAGTTTAGAACAAAGGTGGCGGGGGCGGCAGATGGTAAAGGGAACGGAGGTTCTGCAAAACTTACTTTTTTTCCTGTCGGCGGCCGTCGGTCAACCGGCGTGTTAGTCGGCACTAATCACTAGCGCATGAGTCTAGCAGACCGGAGGTTTCTGCTTCCCGGATTAAATACCGAAGAAAGGCGCGTTACACCAGCTGTAACAAAATCCCGGGATGGAGTCAGGGACAATGCGTAAGGGGACCCGCGAGTCCCGTGAGACCGGGCCTTTAGCTTAGTGTTTATGATATTAATGATATTAACATGTGCGAGGCAAACCGTATCCAAAAATGATTGACCGATGTTAAAAACAGAACGCTGACAGCGCTTTTGGCACCTAGACTCCGCAGGACTGAAAAATAATGAGTGAAGGCGCAGGTTTCTCTTCGTAGAATCTAGGTACTATAAATCTGTCACCCAACGTCGTGGGTTGCCCTGGTGGCCTTTACATGTATGTTATCAGAACTGGTGGTGACAGCTTATTAAGGCTGCACAGCTAATAAATCTGCACTTGGTAGGAAACTTTTATAGTTTGAAAATTTCGCTTAATTCGTTGAGACCAGATGTAGTGGTGTCAAATTTGACAATAAGATGAGCCTCCCTTTTGGACAGTTGTAAATTCATATTACCCCCACGGGGGTCCTTTTCAATCCGGGATATCACCGTCCATTTGAGATTACTGATCTTGTGTTGCATTTGTGTCCAATGTAGTACCAATGGAGCATTTTCAACCTTATGTCTCAATCTTGATTTATGTTGAGAGATGCGTTGCCGCACCTCTTGACTAACACGCCTGTTGACCGACGGCCGCCGACAGGAAAAGAAGTAAGTTTTGCAGAACCTCCGTTCCCTTTACCATCTGCCGCCCCCGCCACCTTTGTTCTAAACTGGCTGCCTGTAGGAAGGTAGATCCCTGACTATGGTTGCCCCCAACTTTTTGCCTGGTGTTTTGCTGGTTTTCTGACTTAGTTGACCTGGGGCCCTGCTATTCAGGACCCCAGGCCTACTGCTCTCTCTGTAAAATGGATTCCATGTACCTTAGGTACATATCTAAATTGGATACTGAGTCACCTTATTAGTCCCTGTACAGTGTACCTTAGGTACCCAGGGCATAGGTGTACCCAGGGCCTACCAGGGGCTGCAGCATGTATTATGCCACCCCTGGCTGGCCATCCAAATCTGACACAACTGGCTGCTTGACAGCTGGGGCAAGGTGGTGTAATCACCCTTTGCTTTAGATATAGTATACCTATATCTAACCCTAAAATGGACACACAGATCTCCTATCAGTCACTCCTATGGCAGGCCTTAACAATCCTGAAGGCAGAGTGCTTGGAATCGTGTGAGATGGTGCTCTGGCATGAGCTGAGCCTGTCTGCGGCTTTCGGGATCTATCCCTTAGCCGTTTCCATGATATCGCATACCATATACTCTTAAGTGCATTATAATCCTCGCGGTTATATGCCAACTCTGGTATCGCTTTATCAAAACATGTCGAGTAAGGTGTCATACGAATTGGAATACTAACCCCTCGCCAATTCTGGCGACGGGGTTAGCATTCCACCCTTCTAGAGGGACACGACATGTATGTAACCCCTAACCCCGGTTAAAGTCAGACAGAGCCTTAGCATCCACAAAATGGATGCTGCCACCGAGACACAAGTCTGCCCTCCTGCTGCTGGGAGTCCTCCCAGAGCAGGAGATAAGGACAAAGGGTTTCCTGCCAGGGGCGGTGCCAGCACCGTCCCAGACAGGGTTTTGTGTATTGTAGGTAGGCAGGGCTTCAGAGGAAGGTGACTGCACGTGGCACCCCGGTGCCCACTGTGCATAGGCTGGCTTGAACCAGTTCCAGGGTCACTCCAGACCCTGTGCTGGGGAAAAGCCCGCCAAGGAAGTGGGTGTAACCACCCCCCTCCTAGTCCCACCCATAGGGCAGGACTTAGTCGCGTGCCAGCCCCTTTTTACAGGATAAAGGTAGGAACTGGCCCCCTTCCAAATTAGATCATCTTTGAATCCTGAAACTACTTTCCACGAAAGGAACTCAAGACTTCTTCCTAAGATTTCTCCCTTGTGACTAAGGAGTAGTCACCCTGCATCCGCAGGCACCATCTTAAGAACACTGCGGTCTGCTGCAAGTCTCTCCTCCGGATCAAGACTGCCCAGCTCGACGAGAACCGGCTTCCCTGGCACCTCTGACCTCTACCTACATCATCAGTCACGCTGAGATTCGTGGGTGTGACGAGACCTCGAGGGACCGGCCATCTTCAAGACTGCACGACTTCTGCACAGCAAGCCCGCCGAGTAATTTCCTGGTGAGTGCTTTGGGGTCCGAGAAGCCCCGACCCTGAGCAGCTCCAGCACCGAAGTGCAGCCTCCCAGCATCTCCACGATCTGCGTGGGGCCCTTCTGCTTTTTGCTGCTCACCGCGTTGTTTGGCTACTAGCCCGCTGGCTTGTGGCCTTCTGAACGACGCCCGACGACATTTCTGCTGCTGGTCTGGTTGCTCCAGGCTGGCCCTTGCTCCCTTCCAAAAGAGGAGCCCCCCGGACCCTCCTGGTCCACTCAAGACGCCATTTTGAGTCCACCGCGTGGGCTTGAATTAGCCAAGGCTTGTTGCCCAATCCTGGGTAACTTCGACGCCGACAGCTTCATCCATCGTGGGACAGCTCGCCTCTCCATCCTGGTCGCCGACAACGCCTCCTGGTCCGTGAGATCTGCAGAGCCAGCGTCGCCCACTCACCTAGTCGAGGTGACTTCGCCCGGTGCCATCCTGGTGCCCACTTAATCACTGGCTAGTGATTCAAGAACTTGGTCCCCTCTGCTTTCAGGTTTCTTCTTCCTTGATCCAGGCTTGGATCCATCGAACTTTCCTTCACTGGTCGCCTGCCAGCAACTTCCTTCTTCCAGGCTCCTGGTCCGGCAACGAGATCCCCGACGTCTTTTCAGACCTATGCAGCTGCAGCCCCTGGGCTAGGTAACTTCGGCACTTCGGTGTCCCAGCATAGCCTCACTATCCTAGGGTCAGCATCCACTGTCGTTTTCTTCCTACCAGGTCGGGTTCGCCCGTGAACACTAACTTTGCCTTTACTAGCTTCCATAGACTTTGTCCCGCATCCCGCGTGAGAGTGCACACTCTGCACCCGAGTCCCCTAGGCCTCCTAGAAGTAATCTAACGATTCTATAGTCAAGTCCTAGCGATTCCAAAGCCTATTAGTACTGTAATTACCTGCTAGTAATTTCGCATTCCACTTTTAGAATATATGGTTTTTCGTGCCCCTCGGGCATTTGTGTATAACGTGCTAACTTAAGTATTTTCGTAAGAGTTTTGTTGTGTGCCTAGCACCCTGTCCTCATAAAGAGTACAGGGTTGTTGTGATTCTAATAAATACACTGTTTATTTTCATAACACTTGTGTGGTGTCCTTTCACTGGGTGTTCAAGGGGTAATGTGATGGTAAAACAGCTGGCTTAACACGCCCTCTAGAGTCTTAGCCTTAGACTGCTTGTATCCATGCTACTAGGATAGCTGGTCTATAAGGTTGACTTACAACCAATCATCAATAAGGGTTGTTTGGACTGATATATAGTGATCACTAGAATAGTGAACACTGCACAGCAGGCCAACTTCTCACACTGCCATTTCATTTTTTTCAGCTCGTTTTTAAATCAAGCCCTGAAATATGTCGGCTCCAAAATTTGGATAACGTTAACACTTAAACCAGGCGGTAAGCGTAGCCAGTGATTCATCCTTGTTATACACGGCTAATTATTATGCCCGCCCTCATGCCACTCTCTATCTTTGCAGGCATGGGTGAACTAGGACCGAGGATTGTTTATTCGGGCGCACATGTTCTTGGTCCTACGGTAACTACAAGCTACCGGTAAGCGCGCTATTAAGTACTGTTATCGTGCATAAGGTACCGAGTCAGAACCCAGTTTAAAGGACTCCTTTCTCCCAACAGGTTAAATTCGTGCGCTTGACCACGTACTATCCTGTATCCCAACTGTGCTTTAGGCCCATACAGCTTTCGCACAAAGCAAGTAGGTTGCAAAAATCGTTTTTTGTCAAAGAAACCCCCTCCCTTGAAACTGTATTCCAACATATGCTTTTTCACTTATAGATAAAAGACAGTTGAAAGTCTCCCCCACCCCTCTCCAAGTTGGACCCTCTCTCACAGGGAAGACAGTAGAGGTATGGGTGTTCGCTGTGTCAAATTGACTGATGTTTGGTCTTAAACAAACGTGTCTTTATAATCTTTGGTCTTTAATATGCCTTTTTTCTTCTTTGTTTTATTTTCTCCTTTGTTATTTAGATACCACACAAGGCCCTGAAGAGAATCCCAGGAAAATCTGCGGGATTCGAAACGCGTAGGCCCCTGCCACATGGTGTCTGCGAGAGCGGCAAGAGCATAGAGTTGTCCTCTCTTAGTCGCCAGTACAATACCTAGGTTGCTTAGTAACAAATGTTTATTTTGCAAATTGCTGTAGGATTGTACATATAAAAAAAAAGCTTTCTAATTTTTTGGTGAAATTGTAATTGCAGACTGTGGCCTGTTGTTACTCTTACCCTGCAGTATATCACTTGTTTTCCTTGTACAAAATAGTGTACCCTTTTTATATTGTATTTGCTTTGTTGTCCAACTTATTTTTTTCCCCGAGTGGTATGAATGTGTTTTGAATGCTTGTGATATGTCTGGCACACAGTATGACTGATGAATGATAATTACATCTTTTAGTCTTTTGTGTCCTTTTGTAAATGTTTCCCTTTTGTAAAAAATGAAAAAATATATACATTTTTCTTTTTCTAAAATGATGTTAAAATTAAAAAAACTATTAAGTAGTTATTCCCGTTCTTGATTTCTTCAAGTTCTGCTGTGGTTATTCGCTGTATTTAAATTATTAATATCAGCATTGGCACCTTCTCTTGTTCATTGTTACTTTGGCTCAGCCTTTCTGATTAGGGCCACCCCGTAGTTGTTGTTTGCTTTATAATAGCGGGCGCTTGCCCGCGAGGTTTGTTTGCCTTGCTTTATTTTTTTGAAGTTTGTGATAATTTATGTATCTCCTTTTTTCCAATAAGCAGTGATTGACTGTCTTTTTGGACTTGTGGTTTATGCTATTTTTTTAATACTTTATCTAATACTCTTTTTTGTTTTTTTTTCTGTCTTTCAAGTAATGGCAGAA
The DNA here is from genome assembly GCF_964261635.1 of Lissotriton helveticus. Taxonomy (NCBI): domain Eukaryota; kingdom Metazoa; phylum Chordata; class Amphibia; order Caudata; family Salamandridae; genus Lissotriton; species Lissotriton helveticus. The sequence goes on from NC_136072.1 coordinate 110,508,047, forward strand.
AAGGACACCTTTGCTTACACAGAAGACCACATCAGGAATTTGCTTAGTGATCCTCCCATTTTCTCCTCAGTCGCCCTAAGTGAGACTGCAGCATCGTCCAATGAAGCTGAGAAACTGCTCCGTCTAAAAAAGAAACAAATCAGGACAGATCTTCATGGGCATTTTCTGTTACAACATCTTAGGGAAGGTACTATCCCAGGTGGGCTACAAATAAAAAATATACCAGTTATCTTCACGGAAGATCCTCTTTTTAAAAAAGGCTTTTCTCTAATAGAGACCAAATGTAGTAGAGATCTTATGGTCCTAACTGTTGAAACTGCAGTAAGACTCTCCAAGGAGGAGCTTGCAGAAATTGCCAGACTAGAAGCTGAAATTAGCACCAATCCCACCATAGCAGATGCTAAAGCCTTATTAGATAAGGTAGCAAAGGAGATTCAAGAGTTTAAAGACTATACTGTAACTCAAAAAAGTAACCAATTTGAGAAGGACAAAAAGTCTTTCTCTCTGGAAAATATCTACCCGTATTTGAAGCAAGATTTTTATTCAAATACAGAATCACGCCGCTTCCTTTCTGAGAACCAAGGCAGGTCGAGAAAACAGTTCATTTCTTTTTCCGATACATCTTCATCAGGGACAGATAGTGACACCAGTGGAAATTACAATCGCCCTAATAGAAACCGGAACAATTGGAATAGCAACCAACAGCAACAGAATCAATCTTCTAACCCTCATTTTTTAGGAAGAGGACAGACGCGTCCCAGGGCCAGGGTGAGGTACACGGTCCCATGGGAAATGAAAACACGACGCCAGCACTACAAGAACTAAAGATGTCACCCATCTTTAACCTCTCCAAAAGAATACTCACACAAGAGGAAGAGAGTATTTTAGCTAAGGGCCTATCATTTGTCCCTTCAAAAAGAACTGATTTTGTTAAAATGAAAGCAGAGTTCATTGAATTCTGCAGAAAATTACGATTGACCCTCTTTTTTAGTGACACCCCCACTCAAAATCACACAGAGGTGACCGGTTTAAGAAATAAATCAACGTTCTGTCCCCCTGCGAATAAAATCCCGAAATAACTTTTGACCTTTGAAAAAAGCGTCCTTTCGGCCATTTCAGCTATGGAAAAACAGAGAAAGTTTGAAGTTCAACACCACAAAAAAGCAGGTGACTGCACTGAATACCTTAAAAAATGACACCTCTGTAGTAGTCAAGCAAGCCGACAAAGGCGGTGCTATTGTAGTATGGGACACTATTGACTACACCGCTGAGGTAATGAAACAATTGAATGACCCTACTTGCTATCGGAAGATAAGCAAGGATCCGACCACAGACCTTCAAAATGAACTCTTTTTGATAATACAAGAGGGGTTCGACCAAGGTTTCGTAGGCCCAAAAGAAGCAGAATATCTTAAGATCAAACACCCTAAGACCCCGGTGTTCTACGTATTGCCTAAAATCCATAAAAATGAAAATCATCCGCCGGCAAGACCCATCTTGGCAGGGTGTGGTTCTTTGCTCGAGCCGATTTCCAAATACGTAGATTGTTTCTTGAAGGAATTCATGTGTCAGGTGACTTCTTACCTGCAAGACACCACGGATTTTATCAACAAATTATCCACGATTAACTTTCGCGAACATAAGGATATTTTGGTCACCTTAGACGTGACATCCCTATACACACAGATTCCCCAGGACGAAGCCATTGCTGTGTTGTCCCATTTTTTAGATTCAAGGCCTCGTCCAATGCAAGTACCAACTAAATTCCTACTCGATCTCGCATCTTTTGCTTTGAAGAAGAATTACTTTTGTTTCAATAATGAGTTCTTCTTTCAAGTGAAAGGGGTAGCTATGGGCTGTCCCTTTGCGCCTGAATTAGCAGTGCTCTTTATGTCCTTGTACGAGAACACCTTTATACATAATAACAATCCCTTTCATCAATATATCGGAACATGGTTCCGATTTATTGACGATGTGTTCATGATATGGACAGGAGACAGCAATACCTTGTCCTTATTCCATCAATGGCTTGACTCCAGAACTGCGGACATAAAGTTCAGCTTAACTCAATCTGCGAGCAAAATTTCATTTCTTGACGTTGAGGTTTTTCCTAGAGAGGGTAAACTGGCAACAACGTTGTTTACTAAACCAACTGACCGTAACAAATCTCTGATGTTCAATAGTAACCACCCCCGCAGTCTCAAGGAAAATCTCCCTTATGGGCAGTTTCTGCGGGTTCGCTGTAATTGCACATATAATGATGACTTCCAGTTTCATTCAGAGAAATTAATATTGAAACTGTGCGACAGAGGTTACCCCAAGAAGTTAGTGAGGAATTGTAAAAAACGGGCCCTGTGGACCCCACGAGAAACTCTTTTGGAACGCAAGGAAAAACCGAACACGAAGCGACAGATATGTGTGACAACCTTTTGCCCCAATGCTAACCAGCTCAAAAAAATCATAAAACAAAACTGGCATCTTGTCAATAACCTAGATGAAAATTTACGAGACTTACCTTTGTTCGCATTCAAGAAGGAGAATAACATTGCAAACTACATTGTCCGTGCAGCATTGCCGTCACTCAAGCCACCTACGCTGCGTCAAATGATGGGAATGCCCCCAGTGACAGGTCACCACAAATGTGGAAGCTGCCTTTGTTGTGAGTCCACAGTGGAAGGTTCCCTTTTCCAACACAATGGAATATCGTGGAAACATAACTCCTTTAGCAACTGCAAAAGCAAATATGTCGTTTACGGCATAACATGCCCCTGTCTACTGTTGTATATAGGAAAAACCAGTCAAGAGGTGCGGCAACGCATCTCTCAACATAAATCAAGATTGAGACATAAGGTTGAAAATGCTCCATTGGTACTACATTGGACACAAATGCAACACAAGATCAGTGATCTCAAATGGACGGTGATATCCCGGATTGAAAAGGACCCCCGTGGGGGTAATATGAATTTACAACTGTCCAAAAGGGAGGCTCATCTTATTGTCAAATTTGACACCACTACATCTGGTCTCAACGAATTAAGCGAAATTTTCAAACTATAAAAGTTCCCTACCAAATGCAGATTTATTAGCTGTGCAGCCTTAATAAGCTGTCACCACCAGTTCTGATAACATACATGTAAAGGCCACCAGGGCAACCCACGACGTTGGGTGACAGATTTATAGTACCTAGATTCTATGAAGAGAAACCTGCGCCTTCACTCATTATTTTTCAGTCCTGCGGAGTCTAGGTGCCAAAAGCGCTGTCAGCGTTCTGTTTTTAACATCGGTCAATCATTTTTGGATACGGTTTGCCTCGCACATGTTAATATCATTAATATCATAAACACTAAGCTAAAGGCCCGGTCTCACGGGACTCGCGGGTCCCCTTACGCATTGTCCCTGACTCCATCCCGGGATTTTGTTACAGCTGGTGTAACGCGCCTTTCTTCGGTATTTAATCCGGGAAGCAGAAACCTCCGGTCTGCTAGACGCATGCGCTAGTGATTAGTAACACGCCGGTTGACCGACGGCCGCCGACAGGAAAAGAAGTAAGTTTTGCAGAACCTCCGTTCCCTTTACCATCTGCCGCCCCCGCTACCTTTGTTCTAAACTGGCTGCCATTTCATTTTTTTCAGCTCGTTTTTTTTTTTTTTTAAACTTTTATTGGAGTAAGCATAGAAAAGTACAAGAATGGGCCTACAACCTCACGGGCCGGCCGCTAATAACAAGACACAATGCATGAAAGAAAAATGCACGAGTACAAAGCATTACTCTACAGATATCACAAAACAAGTCGTATTTTTATTTTATACAAAAAGAAACACAAACACTAAAAGGCGAATGCACGATGATTAAGGTCAGCCCAAAGAACGGAGGGGACGGTTCCACGATCAGGAGAACACACCCAGAGCCCGGAGGCTCCAATCAATTCGGAAGGAGGGGGGGGGGGAGCAGCGGGGGAAACCAGAAGTATAAAAACCCTTATGGAAAGGTTCCGGGAACGCTAGTCTAGGGAGAAAGGACAATCTCAGCAGTGTCTACAAGGGGAGGGGTGCAGATACCCCCACGATGATCATTCCACTGGCCCCAAACCTTCGTCCACGCCCTGGGTCTGTCCCTGGCCACATAAACCGTCTTCTCACGAAACATGGACCAGTCCATGTTGTCCTCCCACTTCGAGACCTCAGGGGGCCTGGAAGCGCCCCATAGTTGCGCGACATCCCACTTCGCAATCATGTAACCATCTGATCTGGGCCACAGAGTAGTCAGTGGGCTCCCACACATTCAACAGACATCGTCGAGGCTCCGGCCGCAGAGCCACATCCGTAACAGCAGTCATCACCTCAAGCACAGCAGTCCAATAAGCAGCTACAACCGGGCACTCCCAGAGGATATGTAAAAAGGTCGCAGTCAAACCACATCCACGCTTACATAGCCCATCCGAAGAAAAGCCCATCGTAACCAGACGCGGACCAGTGACATAGACTCGATGAAGAATCTTAAGCTGAACCAAGCGGAGACGGGCAGGAATGGCCACCTCCTTGGGAGAAGAGAGTGCTGATTGCCAATCCTCGTCGTCCAGTTCCAACCCATCGCCAACCCAAGCCTCCCGAAGTCGGAGCAGTAAGTCCGCCCGATTATTAATCAACTTCTTGTAAATCAGAGAAATAGTACTATCGGGAAGATGTCCATCAAGGACACGGTCCTCGAGGGGGGAAGATTCAGGCAGGGCCTCATCAGGAACCAAGACCGAGGCGAGGGCGTGCCGGACCTGCAGGTAGCGAAAAAATTCCCTACCACTCAAACCATATTCCGCCTGGAGGGCCTGGAACGACTTCACACAACCGTTCGAGTACACGTCACCCACCGTACAGATCCCAATCACATCCCAGCGGTCGAAACCCTTGGTAGACCAGAGTCCACCCAAACGTTCCGAAGCATAAAGCGGCGTCGCCAACGTCAAACGATCCTCCCACCCCAAACTCACACTCGCAGCCCGCCATACAGTTACTGCAATCTTGGACGGGCCCACAAGATGGCGCCCGGCCGATCGGGAATAAAGCGCTCTAGTAAAGTCCCCACCCGGAAGCTGGAGTCTGTCCATCTCAAATGCAGGATTACGACCCGGGGAAAACATCACGTGATTAATGGCGGACAGCTGGGAAGCCCAGTAATATCGCTTGATATCGGGGAGCGCCATGCCCCCGTCATACCAGGGGATGGTGAGCTTTGCGAGTGCGATACGGGGTCGCCCATCCCATATCAACTGCCGTTGAAGACTCTCAATCTCTTGGAAATAGGTCTTAGGAATAGCGTCATAGGAGTTGTGAAGCGCGTAAAGGAATCGCGGCAAGGACATCATTTTAAACAGGGCAGCCCTGCCCAGCGGAGATAAAGGAAGCTTGCGCCAACGGGCCACATCCAAGCGCAGTCTAAGCAACGGTGGGAGGAGATTACGCTCAAAGCGGAGCGTCGGGTCCAACGTAATAAAAATCCCTAAATACTTGAAACCCGACTGGACCACCTGGATAGGAAGTCTGCTAGGTAAGGGGGGCAAAACCCCGGAAAGAACATATACACAGGACTTGGTCCAATTAATAACAAGGCCCGAGTTGGCTCCAAAAGAAGCAAGAACGTCAAACAGAACAGACAAAGATTTACGCGGGGAAGTGAGGTATAAAAGGATATCGTCCGCGTAAAGTGAAACGCGGTCCTCAAAGTCCGGAGACCAGCGAATCCCCTTGAGAGACGGTTCCCACCGAAGCCAGGCAGCCAATGGTTCCAAGGCGAGAGCAAACAGTAACGGAGACAAGGGGCATCCCTGACGGGTACCCCTGCCGAGGGTGAAAGGAGCCGAGACCCTACCATTCACCACTACTTGCGCCAGAGGTGCCGCGTACAGTAACTGGACCCAACCAATAAACTCAGGACCAAAACCAAACCTCTCAAGAGCCGCCCAAAGATAAGGCCACTCCACCGTGTCGAAGGCCATGGATGCATCCAACGATGCCAAAATGGCCGGCTCCGTCAGAAGCCCCGCCCTCGCGATCGCGCCGTGAAGACGACGCAGGTTCAGAGCCGTGTTGCGATGTGGGATAAATCCAGATTGATCCGGATGGACCAAGTCACTAATGACCGTCAAGAGACGGGATGCCAGGAGTTTCGCCAATACCTTGGGTTCCACATTTAGTAGGGATATGGGCCTATAGGAGGAACAAAGATCACGTGGTTTACCCTCCTTAGGGATGACAACTATCGTGGCCAGTCTCTGATCATAAGGGAGAATACCCCGTTCCCGGGACTCCAGAAACATGGCGCGGAGATACGGAGCAACCCTATCCGGACGCAACTTGTACAATTCGATTGGCAACCCGTTCGGGCCCAATGCTTTGCCCGAACGGAGGGAACGGATGGCAGTAGCTATCTCATCAACCGTAAAGGGGGAGTCCAATGCCACACGGTCCGAATCAGAAACGATGGGCAGGGCTATATCACGCAACAGGAGGCGAGAGTCAACCACATCTCTCACAGACACAGGGGTATATACCACACGGAAGTACTCGGCAAACCGATCAACTATCCCAATCGGGTCCGTCACACTCACACCACAGGCAGACTGAATCACGGGTACCACACGATTAGCTCTCTCCTTCTTATCCAGCCACGCCAGCAATTTACCCGCTTTGTCACCCACATCATACAAACGTCCCTGTTGCTCCCGAAACATCACTTTGGCGGCATCCGTGACCAAGGATTTATAAGCAAATTGTTTCAGACCCAGGGCATGGAGCTTCTCAGGCGTGACACCAGATTCCAAACCCTCCTCCAGGACAGAAATCTCCCCCTCAAGATCAACCACCTCTCTATTCCTCGCTCTCTTAGCCTCAACAATAAGGGAGAGGGCCTGCCCACGAATCACAGTCTTAAAGGCCTCCCACAGGGACACAGCAGATGAAACCGACCCCTCGTTATCCAGAAAATACGAGTCCAAGGACTCAAGCAAAAGGGTGCGGGTCTCGGGGGAGGTAAGGTACCACGGATTAATGGGAGCCACCCTGCCCACTGCTTCCACCCCAACCTCAAAACGAAGCCAGAGCGGAGAGTGGTCAGAGATACCCCTGGGCATGTGCACAACCTCACGCACCGCCGGGGACTGAGCCGCCGGCATCAGGAAATAATCCAGCCGGGACAGACTCCCATGGGCACCGGAGTGAAAGGTGGACTGAAGCTGCGTAGGATGCAAAAGCCTCCAGCAATCCACCAGGCCGAAGGTATCCAAAAAGCCCCCCAACCACTGCTGAGCCGCCGGGGTATCCCTAGGGGGGTGGCGATCATGAAGGCCAGAGACTACCGAATTAAAATCACCGGCCAGAAAGAGGGTACTATCAGGAAGGTCCAACAAGACACGGCCCAAATCTGAAAAGGTGGAAGTCTGCAAGCCGGGGGGTACATAAACAGTTAATAAGGAGAGGATACGGCCTTCATAACGACCCACAAGGACAGCAAACCGCCCCCGGTCATCCTGAATAACATCATCAATAGCCAGGGAGAGGGAAGCCCGAATAAGGATACCCACGCCCCTGGAACCCGAGGTAAACCCCGAATGTGCTACGAGGCGATAGCCCCACCTATTCATTGCATGACAGACATTGCCTATCAAATGAGTCTCCTGCAGGAAAACAATGTCAGGAGATAAACGTCGTATACATTTCAACACCACACTTCGTTTGATACGATCACCCAGACCGTTAACGTTCCACGAAACAAATCGCAACCCGCTACCCCCCATCCCACCCAACAAAGCCCAAACCCTCCATCAATGAGCATGACCACAAAAAGCAATTCAAATACAGAATAAAGTCGCCTTGAACACAGAACACACAAACAACGAACTTCCCAACCACCCACCCCCCAAATAACAAGTAAACACCCCCCACCCTGCACCCCTGCAAAAAGCTAAAAAGCCACCCCAACCTGCAGTGTGCCTGTCGCCCAAGAACCCCTATTCTACACAAAGACCCCGGAGGAGGAAAGGCTCCGTCCCACCCGCCCCCCGATCAAACCAATAACGAGAAGAAGACAATACATCAAAACACAAATGAGGTAGAGGAACATAGGCTTACATCCCTGGAACAGTCATACAAAACAAGGCATCAGTCATAAACGAAACGTTCAGCTCTCAACACCACCTTCAGCACCGCCCGGGTGGGCTTCGGTCTCAGTCTCAGGAGGTCGATTAGGCAGGGAGTCCAGCCAGTCATTCACAGCATCTGGCCGATCAAAAAAGAAAGTTCGATCATTATACTCCACCCTCAGCCTGGTCGGAAAGAGCATGGCGTAACGCATCCCCAAGTCCCTGAGACGTTTCTTGGCACCACGAAATCCCATACGTTGCTTCTGGACCTGTTGGGAAAAGTCCGGATAAAAGTTCACCGTGGCATTTTCAAAGGCTACCGGGCCCTTCACCCGCGAGGCCTGCAGGATAGCGTCCCGATCTCTGTAGTGGAAAAGCTTTGCAACAATAGGTCTCGGCGGGGCGCCTGGCTTGCCCTGGCCTCCCGGAACACGATGTGCGCGCTCCACTGTGAAAAACTTACTAAGGCCAGACGGAGAAAGGTGATTCTGGATAAGGTCTTCAACCAGGAGATCAACCGAGTAGGGTTCTGGATTCTCCGGCACACCAACCACGCGAACATTACAGCGACGTGCCCTGTTCTCGAAATCCTCCAAGCGCCGGGTCATGAATTCGTTCACCCTACGGAGATTGCCAATCTCCGTCTGAATATCAGAGACGTCCGTCGTGAGGCTGGAAGATTTCATATCCAACGACTTCACCTTTTCGTTCGTCTTGGAGAGATCGGCTCGAATCAAGTTCACCTCAATCGCCACAGTGTCAAGTTTGTGGGCCAAAGTTTCGTACTGTTGGCCTATGGATTCCCTCATGCCAGAAATGGCGCCCATGATGTCCTGCAAGGAGGGCTCCGGCGACGCATCCATTACTTGGTCAGACGCAGTGGGACCAGGCAGGGCAGCTCCGGGGGACCCCCTAGAGTGGGTATAACGATCCATAACATTAGATTGAACCGGACCCCCGCGCAGAGGTGTCTTCGTCTTACGCGTCTCTCGGTCCCCTCTGCCCGCCATTTTGAAGATGCGTCACGAGTAATGTCACCAGGGTCGACGGACCGGGCACCAGAAATGGAGGCCCCGGGACCAAAGGACTACAAGAGGGGTATCACCAGGATAGAAGCAGCCCACTCCAGAAACAGTGTAGCCAAGGGCCAGACGACCTACGTGTGTCTCGGCCGCAGCTCTGGCCCAACCCTCTCACCAATGTCCCAGTCCGAGGCAGAAACAAAACCGAAACTTAAGAGGGGGACCCACAAGACCAATCCCCCTGCCGTTGTTGTTCAACTCCAAGACGGCCACCGAACCTCACCCAGTCCCGGGCGCACTTCGAGGGCGGAGCCCAAAAGTTCAATCGAACATAATTCAGGCACCCGACGTCCAAATCAGTTTCTGAAAGGTCCAGGTAGATCAGCCCAACGTCCTCTATATGAATCCTCGCAAAAATCAGGATTAAAGCAGGATATTATGCCGGGAGCGGCGGGGGTCCGGGGAGCGCTGTGCTCACGCGGCCATCTCGGATGCCCGCTAAGCTCCTCCCCCTTCAGCTCATTTTTAAATCAAGCCCTGAAATATGTCGGCTCCAAAATTTGGATAATGTTAACACTTAAACCAGGCGGTAAGCGTAGCCAGTGATTCATCCTTGTTATACACGGCTAATTATTATGCCCGCCCTCATGCCACTCTCTATCTTTGCAGGCATGGGTGAACTAGGACCGAGGATTGTTTATTCGGGCGCACATGTTCTTAGTAGCGGTAAGCGTTATTTCTTGGGAACTGCATTCAGCGACTGGGTAGTTTAAAGTATACACACCCGCCAACCATGTTATTTCTTTTCAATGTAGACTCCCTGCATTAGCACAGTAGTTTGGAAACCGGCCCGCTCGACTCTTCGAAATCAGCCTAGAGAAGTTTACTACAATCCAGTACAATCAGTTCTCTGCCTGGTCCTACGGTAACTACAAGCTACCGGTAAGCGCGCTATTAAGTACTGTTATCGTGCATAAGGTACTGAGTCAGAACCCAGTTTAAAGGACTCCTTTCTCCCAACAGGTTAAATTCGTGCGCTTGACCACGTACTATCCTGTATCCCAACTGTGCTTTAGGCCCATACAGCTTTCGCACGAAGCAAGTAGGTTGCAAAAATCGTTTTTTGTCAAAGAAACCCCCTCCCTTGAAACTGTAATCCAACATATGCTTTTTCACTTATAGATAAAAGACAGTTGAAAGTCTCCCCCACCCCTCTCCAAGTTGGACCCTCTCTCACAGGGAAGACAGTAGAGGTATGGGTGTTCGCTGTGTCAAATTGACTGATGTTTGGTCTTAAACAAATGTGTCTTTATAATCTTTGGTCTTTAATATGCCTTTTTTCTTCTTTGTTTTATTTTCTCCTTTGTTATTTAGATACCACACAAGGCCCTGAAGAGAATCCCAGGAAAATCTGCGGGATTCGAAACGCGTAGGCCCCTGCCACATGGTGTCTGCGAGAGCGGCAAGAGCGTAGAGTTGTCCTCTCTTAGTCGCCAGTACAATACCTAGGTTGCTTAGTAACAAATGTTTATTTTGCAAATTGCTGTAGGATTGTACATATAAAAAAACAGCTTTCTCATTTTTTGGTGAAATTGTAATTGCAGACTGTGGCCTGTTGTTACTCTTACCCTGCAGTATATCACTTGTTTTCCTTGTACAAAATAGTGTACCCTTTTTATATTGTATTTGCTTTGTTGTCCAACTTATTTTTTTCCCCGAGTGGTATGAATGTGTTTTGAATGCTTGTGATATGTCTGGCACACAGTATGACTGATGAATGATAATTACATCTTTTGGTCTTTTGTGTCCTTTTGTAAATGTTTCCCTTTTGTAAAAAATGAAAAAATATATAAATTTTTCTTTTTCTAAAATGATGTTAAAATAAAAAAACTATTAAGTAGTTATTCCCGTTCTTGATTTCTTCAAGTTCTGCTGTGGTTATTCGCTGTATTTAAATTATTAATATCAGCATTGGCACCTTCTCTTGTCCATGTAGGGAAAGACATAGACAAGCGCTGTGAGATATTGCATGGAGTGCAGACCATCACTGTGAACGTGAAAAATTGTATGGTGTGACTGTGCGTACATGCCCTGATTGTATGGTATGAATGTGTATGTATTCCATATGCCCGGCCGATAAACGTTCTGTTTGCGCAACTGCCGCGTTAGAAAACAACATCGTGACGCGTCGCGTAACCGCGACATATCGCGTTGTCGCGTAATGCGTCATATGACGAGCCGCGTTAGCGCACCCGGAAGTGCTCCGGTGCGCGAGGCGCAGCTTCCCGGAAGTGATCCGGGGCGCGGCGCGGAGCGCGTAACGTAAGCATAACAGGTCATGTGACTTGTTAATAAAACTTTTCATTGGTTCATTTCACTTTTGGGTTCCTAATGATGTAAGGCTAGGTCATGTGACCTAAAAATAACACTTTTCATTGGTTTAGAACTATTTTTTGTCCCAAATGATGAAAACCCCTCCTTGTTTCCTCACTCTGACTTTCATCTTTGTGAGAGGAAGACCTTTTTTCATCACTTAGCAATGGCAAGTGTTGTAGCTTCAGCTGGTGCATCCCCACCACCACCACCTCCTAGGAAGAGAGTACCACCTCCTCAGGTGGTGGTTGAGCAAGAGGTGCCCCCCCCCACCTTCTTGTTGCCTGATTCGGCCAGCTCAATCGATCGAGCATGAGACTCTGTTGTGATCTGAAGAACCGCTGCCTGCGGTGCCTCCCAGAACCGCTTGACGGAGGCCCCCGAGGGGCGGTGTGGTGGCGCGGACTGGGAGGGGGCGCTTGGCTCCTGCCCCCTCCCCAAGTCTCGCTCGGCCAGCTGAGTTGCGCTCACTCTTGCGGCCTACGACATGGAGAGGCCGGGGCGTTGACTAGGCGGGGCCTCCGGCCGCAACCACAGCGCCAACGATCGCTGCTGACGGAGGGGAGCCTTGCCGGTGAGAGCCACTGATCTGAAGAACCGCTGCCTGCGGTGCCTCCCTGAACCGCTTGACGGAGGCCCCCGAGGGGCGGTGTGGTGGCGCGGACTGGGAGGGGGCGCTTGGCTCCTGCCCCCTCCCCAAGTCTCGCTCGGCCAGCTGAGTTGCGCCCACTCTTGCGGCCTACGACATGGAGAGGCCGGGGCGTTGACTAGGCGGGGCCTCCGGCCGCAACCACAGCGCCAACGATCGCTGCTGACGGAGGGGAGCCTTGCCGGTGAGAGCCACTGATCTGAAGAACCGCTGCCTGCGGTGCCTCCCTGAACCGCTTGACGGAGGCCCCTGAGGCGCGGTGTGGTGGCGCGGACTGGGAGGGGGCGCTTGGCTCCTGCCCCCTCCCCAAGTCTCGCTCGGCCAGCTGAGTTGCGGCCACTCTTGCGGCCTACGACATGGAGAGGCCGGGGCGTTGACTAGGCGGGGCCTCCGGCCGCAACCACAGCGCCAACGATCGCTGCTGACGGAGGGGAGCCTTGCCGGTGAGAGCCACTGATCTGAAGAACCGCTGCCTGTGGTACCTCCCTGAACCGCTTGACGGAGGCCCCCGAGGGGCGGTGTGGTGGCGCGGACTGGGAGGGGGCGCTTGGCTCCTGCCACCTCCCCAAGTCTTGTTGCCCTGGTGTGGCCTGAGATCGCCCCCGACATAGGCGGCCGGCTCCCGGGGTCCGGCGGAACTTTTTGCCTTTTGGTGACTCTTCATTCTGGACCTTGGCCCACAATCCGTTTGACCTGAAGACACGTCCTGCGGTGCCCTCGCAATGCGGCCTGGTCCCTGAATGTGTGCAGGGGGACGGTATTGATTGGATCAAGATGGCGGCTTCACACAAAGCTGACTCAAGTGTTGCTGCTGATGCTATGCAGACAAAAACTGGTTTTCAGTTTGTACATTCTTCAGGATTTTTCCATCCAAGGCTGGTTGAGAGTTTGTAAAACGATGGCTTCAGATTTTCAACATACTACTCTTCAACATTCTTCATAAATGTAACAATGTGAGACTCACTAGGAGAACGGCCGTTTATCTTTCCTTTCAAAATGCTGCCAACAATATTTTCTGAATGGAAGACACCATCTTGTAGCATAAAGGGCTGCGTCAAGGGTGGTATTGCCCAGAATGTCTTGTTTTCTAGTGCTCGTAATGACGAAGCCAGAACTGCCGAAAGGGATTCTGGTCCTGCCGCTACTTATTGGAGACATTGAACTATACTCTGGACCTGCCTGGCCTCGACCAAAATGGCGCCAGTATGGGAGCGACTTGCAACTCCTTATGACGTTCTAGTTACTTAGCCTTGACGTTATGGGGGATGTATGCGGTCTTTGTGCACATGGCGGGCGGGGAAGGGTACTGACTGGGAATACGGACAACCCTATTGATGTCGATTTTTCATTATTGATTATTGATTATTGTATTAATAAAGCTTCGAAGTAATGTTACCCATGATACTCGCCCATGGTGTGCGTATGGACGATTTTATTGTAACTGATCCTGTTATACTTTCAATTATAAAATCAACCTTCACTGATCCTGCAACCGTTTGTCACGTTTAGTTTTTTCAATTAAATGGCTCGCTTGTTACATACTCCTATACCCCTGGCTTTTGAAAGACACCATCTTGTAGAATAAAGGGCTGCGTCAAGGGTGGTATTGCCCAGAATGTCTTGTTTTCTAGTGCTCGTAATGACAAAGCCAGAACTGCCGAAAGGGATTCTGGTCCTGCCGCTACTTATTGGAGACATTGAACTATACTCTGGACCTGCCTGGCCTCGACCAAAATGGCGCCAGTATGGGAGCGACTTGCAACTCCTTATGACGTTCTAGTTACTTAGCCTTGACGTTATGGGGGATGTATGCGGTCTTTGTGCACATGGCGGGCGGGGAAGGGTACTGACTAGGAATACGGACAACCCTATTGATGTCGATTTTTCATTATTGATTATTGTATTAATAAAGCTTCGAAATAATGTTACCCATGATACTCGCCCATGGTGTGCGTATGGACGATTTTATTGTAACTGATCCTGTTATACTTTCAATTATAAAATCAACCTTATTCTTGCTGCTCCCTCTGAGGCGGAAAGCCGGAGGTCTATTGTGCTCTCTTGCACCTGTTTTTGTTAAAAAAACGATCGACTCGAAAATCGTTTTAAAAACTGTACTATATTTTAACTGGTGTGTTTTAATACTTCTCTGACCCCCCATCAGCGAGATTACTTCGCTGGGCACCCCATTTCCTTAGCCTCGATCCATTGAGGCGCAGGGAACACCTCTTGACAATTTTGGCGGCCATCTTGGATTGGGCAGGCTCGCCGGAGAGCTCGACGCCCCTCCCGCCCTCCCTGGGTATTTAACAGGGCATAACTCGCCTCCGCGAGGTTATTCTTGCTGCTCCCTCTGAGGCGGAAAGCCGGAGGTCTATTGTGCTCTCTTGCACCTGTTTTTGTTAAAAAAACGATCGACTCGAAAATCGTTTTAAAAACTGTACTATATTTTAACTGGTGTGTTTTAATACTTCTCTGACCCCCCATCAGCGAGATTACTTCGCTGGGCACCCCATTTCCTTAGCCTCGATCCATTGAGGCGCAGGGAACACCTCTTGACAATTTTGGCGGCCATCTTGGATTGGGCAGGCTCGATGGAGAGCTCGACGCCCCTCCCGCCCTCCCTGGGTATTTAACAGGGCATAACTCGCCTCCGCGAGGTTATTCTTGCTGCTCCCTCTGAGGCGGAAAGCCGAAGGTCTATTGTGCTCTCTTGCACCTGTTTTTGTTAAAAAAACGATCGACTCGAAAATCGTTTTAAAAACTGTACTATATTTTAACTGGTGTGTTTTAATACTTCTCTGACCCCCCATCAGCGAGATTACTTCGCTGGGCACCCCATTTCCTTAGCCTCGATCCATTGAGGCGCAGGGAACACCTCTTGACAATTTTGGCGGCCATCTTGGATTGGGCAGGCTCGCCGGAGAGCTCGACGCCCCTCCCGCCCTCCCTGGGTATTTAACAGGGCATAACTCGCCTCCGCGAGGTTATTCTTGCTGCTCCCTCTGAGGCGGAAAGCCGGAGGTCTATTGTGCTCTCTTGCACCTGTTTTTGTTAAAAAAACGATCGACTCGAAAATCGTTTTAAAAACTGTACTATATTTTAACTGGTGTGTTTTAATACTTCTCTGACCCCCCATCAGCGAGATTACTTCGCTGGGCACCCCATTTCCTTAGCCTCGATCCATTGAGGCGCAGGGAACACCTCTTGACAATTTTGGCGGCCATCTTGGATTGGGCAGGCTCGCCGGAGAGCTCGACGCCCCTCCCGCCCTCCCTGGGTATTTAACAGGGCATAACTCGCCTCCGCGAGGTTATTCTTGCTGCTCCCTCTGAGGCGGAAAGCCGGAGGTCTATTGTGCTCTCTTGCACCTGTTTTTGTTAAAAAAACGATCGACTCGAAAATCGTTTTAAAAACTGTACTATATTTTAACTGGTGTGTTTTAATACTTCTCTGACCCCCCATCAGCGAGATTACTTCGCTGGGCACCCCATTTCCTTAGCCTCGATCCATTGAGGCGCAGGGAACACCTCTTGACAATTTTGGCGGCCATCTTGGATTGGGCAGGCTCGCCGGAGAGCTCGACGCCCCTCCCGCCCTCCCTGGGTATTTAACAGGGCATAACTCGCCTCCGCGAGGTTATTCTTGCTGCTCCCTCTGAGGCGGAAAGCCGGAGGTCTATTGTGCTCTCTTGCACCTGTTTTTGTTAAAAAAACGATCGACTCGAAAATCGTTTTAAAAACTGTACTATATTTTAACTGGTGTGTTTTAATACTTCTCTGACCCCCCATCAGCGAGATTACTTCGCTGGGCACCCCATTTCCTTAGCCTCGATCCATTGAGGCGCAGGGAACACCTCTTGACAATTTTGGCGGCCATCTTGGATTGGGCAGGCTCGCCGGAGAGCTCGACGCCCCTCCCGCCCTCCCTGGGTATTTAACAGGGCATAACTCGCCTCCGCGAGGTTATTCTTGCTGCTCCCTCTGAGGCGGAAAGCCGGAGGTCTATTGTGCTCTCTTGCACCTGTTTTTGTTAAAAAAACGATCGACTCGAAAATCGTTTTAAAAACTGTACTATATTTTAACTGGTGTGTTTTAATACTTCTCTGACCCCCCATCAGCGAGATTACTTCGCTGGGCACCCCATTTCCTTAGCCTCGATCCATTGAGGCGCAGGGAACACCTCTTGACAATTTTGGCGGCCATCTTGGATTGGGCAGGCTCGCCGGAGAGCTCGACGCCCCTCCCACCCTCCTACCGCCCCGCCCAAAGTATGCATAAAAACAACATCACCGGCCGTCCGCGCAGCGGGCGGGCGCAGCGGGCGCGCCGGCGGCGCGCCAGAGGCGCGCCAGAGGCAAGCCCGTCTGCGCCCGTCCGCGCCGGACCCGCGCCCAACGCCGGAACCCCTGCTCCACTTGCCCAAAAAATTCGTTGGTCCTTTGATCAACTTCTTTACCTCCGTCCTGATACCTGTGCCCCCTTTACTTGCTGTAACATCGCTAGCCTAGATACTACTGTTTATTCCTGCCCTCACTGTAACTTTTCTCTTCCCATAGTACCTAGACCTCGGTGTCTTTCCTCTAAAATCAATGATCAGCCATCCACCATCTTAAAGGCCGCATTAGTCAATTGTAGATCTCTCCCAGCCCATGCTCATGACATATGGCTATCTCTTGAAACCCACAATTGGGACCTATTGTTTCTTACTGAAACTTGGTTAAAAGACTCCTCCAAACCGGATATTACTCTTGCTACTCCTCCTGGTTATCATTTTATTGGCATTAATCGAGATAACTCTAAGATCGGAGGAGGTCTTGCGATCATTGCTAAATCCCATCTCAAATTAAACCTCACGAAAATTCCCAACCTTGGCATCATCGAAGCCGCTCACTTTTCAATTTTGGACCCAGCTTGTTCCATCTGTGCAGGCATACTGGTCTATAATCCCCCGGCCGTCACCTCTTCCTCCCTTATCACTTTGATTCACTCCATCGCCGATTTCTCTCTCAAACACTCCCATTTTACTGTTTTAGGAGATTTTAATATTCATATTGATAATCCCTCCTGTACACTTGCCTCCTCTCTGTTAGAAACCTTACAAGGACTCACCTTGCCTCAACTAGTGACAGGTCCTACTCATATAGCAGGCCATACTCTTGACCTCATTTTTTCCAATCTTCCTTCCCTCTCCACTCTTCCCCCCACTCCTTTGACTTGGACCGATCATTATCTTATCCCTTTTTCTTTCACGGCCCTTTCCCCTCCTCCCCCTATCCCCCTTAATCGAGTTAAAGGTCGTAAATGGACCAAAGTTACATGTAACTCCCTGGAAGCTCATTTACATTTTAACCAGCTAAATAACCTCAATTCAGAAACATTGAGATTCAATTCGGTCCTCTCGAATGCACTTGACTCGGTTTCCCCTCTGGTCCCCGTCACTTCTTCCAGATCCCGTCCTTCTGCCCCTTGGTTCTCCCCTCTGTTGCGTGAGGAGAAGAGCAAGTGTAAGCAGCTAGAACGTAAATGGAGATTGAACTATCATCCTGTAGCCAAATTGGCCTACAAATCTGCCCTGAGTAAGTTCCGCAAACTAACACGCTCGTCCATGAGAGCTTACTTTTCCAATTTAATTCAACAGGCGCAGAATTCCTCCAAAACTCTTTTTTCCATAGTGAATGACTTCGTAAATCCTCCTGCTTTGAAATCCCTCTTTACTCCCACTCAAGATCTCTGCAATGGATTGTCTGATTTTTTTCAAGAGAAGATAGTTAAACTCTCTTCCTCCTTTGCAGCAATGGCTCCGGATTTCTCTGATGATTGCCTTGGCCTCCCCTCTTGTTCTCTCAACTCTTTTAGCGAGCTAACTCCTGATCTCGCGTTAGCTTTATTACGCAACGTTAAGTCTGGTTCCCCCCTGGACCTTGTTCCTGCCAAAATCATGGGTAATCTCGCCCCTATCCTTGTGAACCCTTTCCTTTCCATCTGGAATGCCTCTTTGACGCAAGGTCTATTCCCCTCAGTTTGGAAACAGGCCAGGTTGGTCCCCATACTGAAAAAACCTGATGCAGACCCTATGCTTTATAGCAACTATCGACCTATTTCTCTCTTGCCTAAACCCGCCAAGATACTGGAGAAGGTGGTTCAGAAACAAGTGGCGCTGTACTTAGAGTCAAATCAGCTGCTACACGACACTCAGTCCGGTTTTAGATCCGGCTACAGCACCGAGACTGCGCTGCTTGAAGTTTCTGATACTATTAGGGAATCAGTGGATAGGGGCGAGGAGGCCATGTTGGTCCTCCTCGACCTATCCGCTGCTTTTGATACTGTCTCCCACAAAATACTTACCTCCCGCCTACAGCAGCTAGGGGTCGGTGGGACAGTGCTGGCCTGGATTATTTCTTTCCTGTCTAGCCGTTCCCAAAGGGTTACGATGCACCCTTTTGAATCTGAAGACAAACCCCTCCTGTGTGGAGTGCCCCAGGGCTCTGCCCTGAGCCCTCTACTGTTTAATGCTTATGTGGCTCCTCTGGCCAAGGTAGTTGAATCCTGGGGCGTCAGGGTGGTCTCCTACGCTGACGATACTCAGCTTATCTTTTCCTTTCGAGACCATTCTGACTCCCTCTTCTCCAACTTTAGAAACTGCCTTGGTAACATATGCTCCTGGATGTCAGCCAATCACCTTGCCCTTAACACCGACAAAACCGAGGTTCTCTTTTTTAGTAAAAAATCCCCCCCCCCTGCAACCCTCTGGTGGCCTACCATTCTGAATCCCCCACCCTCTCCCGTGAAGGCAGCTCGTAACCTGGGCTTTATTTTTGACAACTCTTTGTCCGGAAATGCCCAAGTTAACAAAGTGGTAGGGGCCTGTTTCTCTAAACTCCGCATGATTAGAAAAATCTTCCCCTTCCTCCCACTATCCTCACGCAAAACCGTAGTCCAGGCCCTTATCACCCATCTGGACTATGCTAATAGTCTATATGCAGGTGCCCCGCACTATCTTATTGACCGCCTGCAAATGGTCCAAAATGCGGCAGCCCGGCTCATCGGGAACATCCCTGCCCGTACTTCAGTTAGAGCCTACCGAGAAGAACTCCATTGGCTTCCCATTTTACGACGTATAGACTTTAAAATCATGACCCTGACATTTCGGGCTATCCATGGTACTGGCCCACTTTATCTGAAAAAGCGTCTCAAGATCTCTGTTTCAGCCAGACATCTTAGATCCAATAACCTCCGTCTTCTGTTGGTTCCTAGATTCAGGCTTTCTCGGACTGGCGGCAGATCTTTCACCGTCACTGCCGCCAAGCTCTGGAATAGCCTCCCCCTTGACCTCAGGTTCTGCGAATCTGAGCCAGCCTTCCGCCGCAAACTCAAGACCTGGCTGTTCACTAGGCGGTAGGACTTGGAACTTCCTACTCCTCACCGTTCCCCTTTTTCTCTGTAAGATATGATCTTGGTTACTCCTCATGGGGACAGTCATGTAATTTTAGCGCCGGGACACCTCCATCGGAGGTAGCTGCGCGCTCTATAAGCTTCATAAATAATAACCTTCACTGATCCTGCAACCGTTTGTCACGTTTAGTTTTTTCAATTAAATGGCACGCTTGTTACATACTCCTATACCCCTGGCTTTTGACCCTTTCCTACGCGCGGTCTGTACTACCGCCCTCGGGCGATCTATGTAATGAACAGACTACCATTGCCGAAACACAAGGGAATGCATCTCAGAGAGATAAGTCAAGTACGTGGTAGATAAAAACATTTTCGTGTTTATGCACGCTGATGTGCTTTGAACGCTGCCCCCCCCCCCCCTCATCATTTAGATTACCACCGCCCATTGCACAAAAGCGTACCGGGCGCTCCCCACGCAAAAAAGTGTTTTGTTTTTTTTTGCCCCGCGGGGCCCTTTTAAAGCCTCCACATCAAACCTAGGGGGTCAGGGAGGATCTACTATGCCCCCTTATGGTCATTTCCCCCTTTGTTTTGGCCTCCTCTTGTCTCTCGATCCTACCGAGAGACAAGATGGCGGCCGCTCCGGACTGTTTAGAATGTTGACAGACACCGGAGAGCCAATCAGCTTCGCTTCGCGAAGTTCCGTTACGCGTCAAGTACGCGAACCGGAGCGCTGTTACAGATATATATATTTTTTTGAACGTTAATTTATCAAAATCCACTGGAGCACATATATTGAGACCTAGCAAAGGCACATCGGGCTATCAGTCCCTACAATTTTGCCAAGTTTCGTGCAAATCCATTCAGCCGTTCGAGCTAAAAGTGAGGCCAACCGCCCTATGGAAATTAACATGGGGAAAACGCGTTTTGGGACCCCCCTTTTTTCTCGGCCCCCCCTTGACGAAACCCCCCCAGATTTTCAGTGGCTGCTCAGAAACAAAATGTTCCATTTTCCTGAAAATTTCAGCCAATTCCGTCCACAAACGCCAAAGTTATTAGACATAGAATTTTCAAAAGTCCCATAGAGAAAAAATCCTAACTATATATACCTACTGGCGACCGCCAGTAGGTAATATATATATACATATTATTAACAAAACATATACAATATTTTTTCTGTAGGATAGCGAGAGGGTTACATTTACTATTCCCACTCCAGAGAGTGCAACAGTAGGGCAAGCGTTGGATAGTGGGAGGGTAAAAATTACTATTACCACTCCAGAGAGAGCAACAGTGGGGAAAGCGTTGGATAGCGTAGGGGTAAAAATTACTATTCCAACTCCAGAGAGTGCAACAGTAGGGCAAGCGTTGGATAGTGGGAGGGTAAAAGTTACTATTACCACTCCAGAGAGAGCAACAGTAGGGAAAGCGTTGGATAGCGTAGGGGTAAAAATTACTATTCCCACTCCAGAGAGCGCAACAGTAGGGAAAGCATTGGATAGTGTAGGGGTAAAAATAACTATTCCCACTCCAGAGAGTGCAACAGTAGACAAAGAGTTGGATAGCATAGGGGTAAAAATTACTATTCCCACTCCAGAGAGCGCAACAGTAGGGAAAGCATTGGATAGCGTAGGGGTAAAAATAACTATTCCCACTCCAGAGAGTGCAACAGTAGAGAAAGAGTTGGATAGCGTAGGGGTTAAAATTACTATTCCCACTCCAGTGAGTGCAACAGTAAGGAAAGTGTTGAATAGCATAGGGGTAAAAATGACTATTCCAACTCCAGAGAGTGCAACAGTAGGGCAAGCGTTGGATAGTGGGAGGGTAAAAGTTACTATTACCACTCCAGAGAGAGCAACAGTAGGGATAGCGTAGGGGTAAAAATTACTATTCCCACTCCAGAGAGCGCAACAGTAGGGAAAGCATTGGATAGTGTAGGGGTAAAAATAACTATTCCCACTCCAGAGAGTGCAACAGTAGACAAAGAGTTGGATAGCATAGGGGTAAAAATTACTATTCCCACTCCAGAGAGCGCAACAGTAGGGAAAGCATTGGATAGCGTAGGGGTAAAAATAACTATTCCCACTCCAGAGAGTGCAACAGTAGAGAAAGAGTTGGATAGTGTAGGTGTAAAAATTACTATTCCCACTCCAGTGAGTGCAACAGTAGGGAAAGCGTTGGATAGCGTAGGGATAAAAATTACTATTCCTACTCCAGCGAGTGCAACAGTAGGGAACGTGTTGGATAGCGTAGGGATAAAAATTACTATTCCCACTCCAGTGAGTGCAACAGTAGGGAAAGCGTTGGATGGCGTAGGGGTAAAATTTACTATTCCCACTCCAGTGAGTGCAACAGTAGGGAAAGCGTTGGGTAGCGTAGGGGTAAAAATTACTATTCCAACTCCAGAGAGTGCAACAGTAGGGCAAGCGTTGGATAGTGGAAGGGTAAAAATTACTATTACCACTCCAGAAAGAGCAACAGTAGTGTAATCGTTGGATAGCGTAGGGGTAAAAATTACTATTCCCACTCCAGAGCGCAACAGTAGGGGAAGCATTGGATAGCGTAGGGGTAAAAATAACTATTCCCACTCCAGAGAGTGCAACAGTAGAGAAAGAGTTGGATAGCGTAGGGGTAAAATTTACTATTCCCACTCCAGTGAGTGCAACAGTAGGGAAAGCGTTGGATGCGTAGGGGTAACAATTACTATTCCAACTCCAGAGAGTGCAACAGTAGGGCAAGCGTTGGATAGTGGGAGGGTAAAAGTTACTATTACCACTCCAGAGAGAGCAACAGTAGGGAAAGCGTTGGATAGCGTAGGGGTAAAAATTACTATTCCCACTCCAGAGAGCGCAACAGTAGGGAAAGCATTGGATAGTGTAGGGGTAAAAATAACTATTCCCACTCCAGAGAGTGCAACAGTAGACAAAGAGTTGGATAGCGTAGGTGTAAAAATTACTATTCCCACTCCAGTGAGTGCAACAGTAGGGAAAGCGTTGGATAGCGTAGGGATAAAAATTACTATTCCTACTCCAGAGAGTGCAACAGTAGGGAACGTGTTGGATAGCGTAGGGATAAAAATTACTATTCCCACTCCAGTGAGTGCAACAGTAGGGAAAGCGTTGGATGGCGTAGGGGTAAAATTTACTATTCCCACTCCAGTGAGTGCAACAGTAGGGAAAGCGTTGGATAGCGTAGGGGTAAAAATTACTATTCCAACTCCAGAGAGTGCAACAGTAGGGCAAGCGTTGGATAGTGGAAGGGTAAAAATTACTATTACCACTCCAGAAAGAGCAACAGTAGTGTAAGCGTTGGATAGCGTAGGGGTAAACATTACTATTCCCACTCCAGAGAGCGCAACAGTAGGGGAAGCATTGGATAGCGTAGGGGTAAAAATAACTATTCCCACTCCAGAGAGTGCAACAGTAGAGAAAGAGTTGGATAGCGTAGGGGTAAAAATTACTATTCCCACTCCAGTGAGTGCAACAGTAGGGAAAGCGTTGGATAGCGTAGGGATAACAATTACTATTCCTACTCCAGAGAGTGCAACAGTGGGGAAAGTGTTGGATAGCGTAGGGATCAAAATTACTATTCCTCTTCCAGTGAGTGCAACAGTAGGGAAAGCGTTGGATAGCGTAGGGGTAAAATGTACTATTCCCACTCCAGTGAGTGCAATAGTAGGGAAAGCGTTGGATAGCGTAGGGGTAAAAATTACTATTCCCACTCCAGTGAGTGCAACAGTAGGCAAAGCGTTGGATAGCCTAGGGATAAAAATTACTATTCCTACTCCAGAGATTGCAACAGTATGGAAAGCGTTGGATAAAAATTACTATTCCCACTCCAGTGAGTGCAACAGTAGGGAAAGCATTGGCTAGCGTAGGGGTAAAAATTACTATTACCACTCCAGTGAGTGCAACAGTAGGGAAAGCGTTGGATAGCGTCGGGGTAAAAATTACTATTCCAACTCCAGAGAGTGCAACAGTAGGGCAAGCGTTGGATAGTGGGAGGGTAAACATTACTATTACCACTCCAGAGAGAGCAACAGTAGGGAAAGCGTTGGATAGCGTAGGGTTAAAAATTACTATTCCCACTCCAGTGAGTGCAATAGAAGGGAAAGTAAATACTTCATATATAAATAACATAAATATTAATACCAATTACAAATTAATTAAAATATTTTACTATTTTATCAAATATATTAATTAATCAATTAAAATTACAAATAAAAATTAACTAATAATACAAATTACCTACTAATTATTTACCAATTACCAATAAATTAATTTACAATATAAAAATTAAACACAAATAAAACTATTTTAAAAATGTAATTACTTACAATTAAATTACTTTCCAAGCTATTCCCCTATAAACACACAACCCACTACAGAAAATAATGTAATAAAAGTAACATATTTATTAATTAATCAATTACAATAAATTACTAATTATATTTTAATTAATTACCAATTAATAATTAATTAACAATTAATTGTAAATAAATACCAATAAATAAAATAACATATTTAATTAATTATAATTAAATTACTTCCCACCCTATTCCCCTATAAATCCACAACCCGCTACAGAAAATAAGTTACTGAAATTAACATATTTATCAATAATTAAAATTAAGTACCAATT
The DNA here is from genome assembly GCF_964261635.1 of Lissotriton helveticus. NCBI lineage: Eukaryota > Metazoa > Chordata > Amphibia > Caudata > Salamandridae > Lissotriton > Lissotriton helveticus. Next base: position 110,532,257 of record NC_136072.1, read on the forward strand.
ATATTTTAATTAATTACCAATTAATAATTAATTGACATATCATTTTAAATAAATAAAATAACATATTTAATTAATTATAATTAAATTACTTCCCACCTATTCCCCTATAAACCCACAAGCCGCTACAGAAAATAAATTACTAAAATTAACATATTTATCAATTAATCAATTAAAATTAATTACCAATTATATTTTAATGAATTACCAATTAATAATTAATTGACAATTAATTTTAAATAAATAACAATAAATAAAATAACATTTATAATTAAATTACTTCCCACCCTATTCCCCTATAAACCCGCTACAGAATTATATTACGCAAAAAATTTAAATTAATATTAACTTACCTTAAATTCGATATTTTTGTTGTCTATATTCTGTCTAGTCGATATTATGTCCATTCTGTATTTTTGATTCGATATTATGTCCATTCTATTCGATATTAAAATTTTCTAGTCGATATTTTAGTAGTCTATATTCTGTCTAGTCGATGATATGTCTATTCTATATTTTTTACTCGATATTATGTCTAGCCGATAATAAAAACTCGATATTTTGACTCTATACCTCATAAAGTGTCTGTGTGACAAAATGCATGTAGGTATGACGTCTAGAAAAATAAAAATACTGATTGGGGAACACCGCAGCAATTTCCACTGCCAGCGCAAAAACACGTCTGACATCACATTTCATTGAGATGAACCATCTGAAAATTACCTCAAATGGTCATCTAGAAAGTTGAGAGTAGGCCTCTTAAGAGTAGAGTTCTTTTGCAAAGGAGCAACAGAACAAGTTACTTACCTTCATTAATGATATATCTGTAAGAAATGATAAGAATTGGATAGATGCACAGCAAATGGGTTATGTGAAGTGATCACGTTGGTTTGATTTTATGGTGCACCGAAAGGAGGCGTCGAGGGTCCAACGACGTCTTAGCAATTGAGATGAGAAGTGAGACTAGGTGAAACCTAGAATCATCCCTTTACGGGCACACAGTTCATTGTCTTCCCTGTAAGAAAGACTTCCACTCCTGTTAGTTTCTCAGTGTTTGTCTTTATTTCTTAACGTTTTGAGTATCAGACGTTCAAACAGGCTTGTGTTATCCTCTTAGTTTTTTCTCAAACATATTATTATCTTCAGGCAATGTCATAATGGTATTACCAATGCATTTCGGGCATTAAAAATCATGCCCTTCATCAGGGAGACGACACTGTAAAAAATGTAATAAATTAACATTACTATCTAGTGCACAAACGTATATGACAAAGATAATCTCATTTCCGCATTATCAGTTGGCTGAAAAAACATAAACAGACATAAGAAACGTAACGGTAACTCTGGAAATGTGAAAAAAATATATGGGAGACTGGTGTTTTTACGGGGTGTTCACAAGGTAAGCAGGGTAAAAAGAATGTGGTATCACTTACATGCCTTTCGTTGTGGGGTAGTACCAATCTAGAAAAGAGAGATACGAAAAGGCTCAGTTATCGTGTGACCGATAAAAACTAGGGCGAGCTCTCAAAAAGACGTGTCAATCTGTCGTCGGGAGTCAACTGACCTGAAATTGAAGAGTAAAGCTGGCTCAAGTCCGTTATTCGTCTTCAGTGATGGCGGCACGAAAATGTTCGGTCGCGCTTAAATGTTTTGAAAAAGTTCCGATCATGTGAAGAGTCACATGACCATAGATAAGGAAAAAAGACTGATGATAATCTAGGAAGTTCGGCTGTGTGTCAAAAAAGACCACCCAGTGTATATCACACTCGGGGGAATAATAACTAAGAATGCACGTGTGCCCATAGTTTATGGTGTATGCAAAGTCAAAAAAAGAAAAAATGGCGGTGATGCCGAAGGTCATAAAAATTACGGGCGGGTGTGGAGGAAAACGTCAGGGTTCGAAGCTGTGTGCTATTGGTCTTAAAGTAGTCTGGTTAAAGTGGTTGTACCGTTGTTGGGTGTACATAGATAGTGAAGAATTCAAGAGGTACTAAAGTAAAATAGAAAAAATAAAAAGACAGTTGACAGAACAAAGAGTGTCAGATATCATGTATACAAACACAATTACCACAATGTGCGGTCTTTAGAGCAATTGATCACAGATAACATGAGAGTTCAATTCTTTCGTTCAAACCCATCGGTTTTTGGGTAGAAAGTTTTTGAATCCAATGATTCTCCCTTCTGAGTAGATGTTTAGAATTGTCTCTCCCTTCTATTTTCTGGACAGTTTCTAAAATTATGAACTTGATTTGGGAAACGTTGTGATGTTCTTCCAAGAAATGTAGTGATAGGGCTGATTTGGTGTTCTTCAATCTGATGTTGGACTTATGTTCAGTTAGTCGCACTTTGATGCGGCGTTCTGTTTTGCCCACGTACATCTTCCCGCATGGGCATCTTATCCCGTAGATTAAATTGCTGGATTCACAGGTGGCATTTACTTTTAGTTTGATGGGGTAACCTTTTGAAGGATGGCTTATGTTTTTTCCTCGAATTATACTGTTGCAGTTCCCGCAATTTAGACAGGGTTTAGTTCCTGAGTAGGTTATATTCTCTGTGGGTTTGTGCTGGAGGATTTCTCCCAGGTTCTTGGCTCTAGTGAACGCAAATATCGGTGGTTGGCTGAATGACTGTTTGAAATCTGGTTCAATGTTAAGGATTGACCAATGTTTTCAAATGATTTGCTTGTATTTCTTGCTGGCCGTGGAATATTTAGATACCACCACTGTGCGTGATTGGTCAGTTTTCGGTTTAGGGGTTAAGAGATTAGGTCTGTTGATTTTGTCAATTCTCTCTTTGGATTCCTCCACTACTGCTGATGGGTATCCTCTAGCAATGAATTTGTTGGTCATTTCTTCAAGTCGTGTCTCTAAAATTGTTTCATCAGAAATTATTCTTTTCACTCTGGCCATTTGTGAGAACGGTAAGTTCCTGATTAGGTTGGGTTCGTGAAAACTGGAATACAGTAACATGTTGTTCCTGTCAGTGGGTTTGACATATAGATCGGTTATAAATCCATTAGGAGTTATAGAGACTTTTACATCCAGAAAGGTAACCATAGTATCAGATATGTCCCATGTCAATTGAATCCGTTGATCAATATCATTAAATTTCATCAATTCAGTTCGTAATTTTTCTTCAGTGTTGGTCCAAATGATGAAAAGATCATCAATATATCTGATAATCATTTTGAGGTTGTCTGTCCATTCCTTGTTCGAAAGAATATGTTGATTTTCATACCACTGCATGAATATGTTGGCATACACGGGAGCTGCCGAATTGCCCATGGCCATGCCAGTGAGCTGTTGGTACCAGGTTTCGTTGACTTTAAAGTAACTGTGATACAGTATGAAGTACATCAACTTCATAAGAAAAATCTGAAAGTCTGAATCAAGATCTGTGTGGAGCAGAGCAGTTTCCATTGCTTCTATGCCCATGTCGTGGGGTATACTGGTGTAGAGACTCCGTACATCAGCTGTGCATAAGATTACCTTTTCAGTTGGATTCAAAGATATCTGTTGTAATTTCAGAAGAAATTGTGAGGTATCCTTGACATAGGTTTGCATTGATTGCACTGTGGGCTGCATGTATTTATCCAATAGTTGTCCTATTGGTTCGTGTAGGCTCCCTCGCGTTGACACGATTGGCCGCATTGGTGGATCAAACATGTTTTTGTGAATCTTAGGAACCATTCTTAATGTTGGACTTTTCGGATTCACTGTAGTTAGAAAGTTCTTGGTTCTCTCTGTTATGGTGCCTTGTTTGTATGCTTCGTCTGTGATAATTTTAAGATTTTTAGAAAACTCCAATGTGGGATTGTGATCGAGTTTACTGTAGGTGTTGGTATCTGTGATGTGTTCCATCACTTTGTTGTTATACATGTCGGTGTTCATAATCACGATGGCTCCCCCTTTGTCTGCCTTAGTAAATAGGATTTTGTCATTAGTGGCCAATCTTTTTAGAGTATCAAGGTCCTTTTGGGTGGCGTTCTTTCTTTTGGGTTTGATATGTTTAATCCTGTGTAGATCTTGTTTAACTAGGTTTTCGAATAAATCCAGGGTCTTGTGACTTGATGGGGCCTGAAAGGTACTTAGTGGTCGTAGTCCTAGTAGTTGGTCTTTCTCGGGCTGTGGACGATCAGGGAGTGTATTGTCAAAGAAATGTCTCAATCTAAGCTTCCGCATTAGCTTAAAGAAGCTAACTTCCAGTTCCAAGTTGTCAGTGGTAGCTGTTGGTACAAAAGATGTGCCCTTTTGTAGTAGCTCTAATTCATACGAGTTGAAGTGTTGGTCACTTATATTGATAACTAATTGTTCTGCGGTTGGTTCTTCTTGGTCTTTCTCTCCTTCTCTTTGTCCTTGGATAGTGTTGATGTGCTCCGGGTAGTTGGTGGGTCTCTTTCTTTGTCTTTTACCTGTCCCTCTCCGGGGTCTCCTTTTTGGGATTGGCCCTGGTCTAAAAAAGGGTTGGTTTCAGTTGTTTTACTGGTGGTAGGTTCTTCAGTAGGTGTTTTGTCTTGTGCTGTGCGTGTGAATTGGGGTTTACGTGGTCTGTGACTGGTGTCGCTGTCAGTAGAAGATGATTCCGTGTTAGAATTGTAAGGACGATTCCTCCGTTTTTGGGCGTAGATATCCGCCCATGTGTATACTTCCCCGAGGCGGTAATCAAGGGTATCTCTCTTAAATTTGCGGATTTTCCGTTTGTTGATTTCCTTGGAGTGTCGGTCTATTTGGTTTTTGATGTCTTCTAGGGTTGTCCTTAATTCATCCTCAGTCATCATTTTAGATAGCTCAGATGAGGTTTCTTCTATTTCTGTACTTAATTCTTCAAGTATGGTAGATAATTCTTGTATGATCAGTAAAATCAAATCTAAAGAACATTTGTTCAGAATTTCATACCACCGTTCTTGAAACTTTTTGGAATGTTTACAGAGGGATGGTTTCAGTGCAATTCTTAAGCCTCGTGGTATGCGCGAGTTGCGATGGTATCTTATCAGTGTGCTAGCATGTAGTTGTTGGTTGGTTTTCCGTTTGGACAGGTACAATGATTGTCTTATATTTTGCTCTTTGGACCGGCATGTGTTATCTTGTGAAAGTTCTTCCCTGATTAGAGAATATATTTGATCCGTATCCTTAATTTCAAATGCAAAAGTTGAAGCTCTAGCTTCCGTACTTTTCGATATGTCCTCGTAATTACTCATTGTTTAATGGTTCATGTGATGGTTAGGTGCGTGCTATCTGTCCATGGGACGCTGCATAGACCTAAAGTGATAAGAATTGGATAGATGCACAGCAAATGGGTTATGTGAAGTGATCACGTTGGTTTGATTTTATGGTGCACCGAAAGGAGGCGTCGAGGGTCCAACGACGTCTTAGCAATTGAGATGAGAAGTGAGACTAGGTGAAACCTAGAATCATCCCTTTACGGGCACACAGTTCATTGTCTTCCCTGTAAGAAAGACTTCCACTCCTGTTAGTTTCTCAGTGTTTGTCTTTATTTCTTAACGTTTTGAGTATCAGACGTTCAAACAGGTTTGTGTTATCCTCTTAGTTTTTTCTCAAACATATTATTATCTTCAGGCAATGTCATAATGGTATTACCAATGCATTTAGGGCATTAAAAATCATGCCCTTCATCAGGGAGACGACACTGTAAAAAATGTAATAAATTAACATTACTATCTAGTGCACAAACGTATATGACAAAGATAATCTCATTTCCGCATTATCAGTTGGCTGAAAAAACATAAACAGACATAAGAAACGTAACGGTTCTGTAAGAAACACAGGTTAGTTATAGATTCCTTACCTTAGAATTACCCCCAGGCGTCAGACTGGATCCGGAAAGTTATTTTGCGCGCTGACGTCAGTTCTGTACACGACTTTCCGTGCCAGAAACGCAGAGCTATGCAATATACTGACCACTGGTGCCCAAAACTAGGGCCCTGAAAGGATGTCCTTACCCTAGAAATCAGTTCACAGAACGGGGAGGATGGTTGGGGCGTAAGGAATTTATAACTAACCTATGTTTCCTACAGATATATCGTCACCGAAGTTAGATATAGATTCCTTACCATTAAATAGATACCCCAGCAATACCAACCCCGGAGGTGGGTCTGCAAACCAAGCTCATACCAGAAAGTCCTGGAGAACAGAACGGCCAAAGAAGCCGCCTCTCTGGACTTGGCTGTCCAGGCCCACGTAGCTACCTGACAGATGTCATGTAGAGAGACCCCGCGTCCCAATGCAGTAGTGGTTGCCTTCACCCTGTGGGAATAGGTGCATAGCCCCGCTGGAGGCTCCTTCTATGGCTCCCGGACAAAGGGCAGGAATGCTTTGAGTGCAAGACGGATCGCCCAAAGCTCCAGAAGATTGATATGGAGCCCAGACTCCGCCGGAGACCAGAGGCCTCTGATCTCCGCCTCTCCCATGTGGCCGCCCTGTCCCAGGAGGGATGCATCTGTTACCACTGTGTGTTCTGGTTGGGGAAGGGAGAGGGATCTGCTGTTGACGCAATCCTGGTTTGTGAGCCACCACTGTAGTTTTCGGGTAGTGCCCTCCGAGATCTGGACGTAATCGGACAGATTCCCCTGATGCTGCTCCCACTGGAACTTTAGGTACCACTGCAAAGCCTGCATATGCCACCTGGCATGATCGACCAGCAGGATGCAGCATGTTAGCTGCTCCCAATGTGGAAAAGCAATGCCGGCTCCCGCAGGAGGCGGGGAGCCGGCGGGACCGTGGGAGGATTGGGGCCTACGGTCCCCAACGGGGTGTGCCAGACCCGGGGGATGGGGTCCCCGGGGCTACAAGAGGCCCAGGAGGGGGGCCACGCGACACCCCTCCCCCATAAAAAAATGTAAAAGAATGGCTCATTCCCCGGGGCCTTAAGTGGCCTGAGGGGAGGGGCTATGCCGCCCCCTCCATAAAAATATCTGATCAATTTGGCCATGCCCCGGGGGATGGGGTCCCCGTGGCCCGGAATCGGCCACAGAAGGGGGGACACGTGGCCCTTTTCCCGTAAATATTTTTTAAAAATTGTAATTGGGGGGGTGAGGCCCTGGGGGATGGGGTCCCCAAAAAAGAAAAAGGAAGGGGGGCTACACAGCCCCCTACACAAAATAAAATAAAATTTAAAAATGGGATTGGGCCGGAGGCCATGCCCCCTTATTGCACCACTCTGCAAACGCACCCCCTGGCACGTTTGCAGAGGGGGAACAAATTCCCCTTGAATACTAGGTTCCCTGGGGGTAAACTAGCCCACCAGGTACCTCCAGTAAGCGCCAGGGAGCTGCGGCGCAGAGTGGTGTTCTGAGGCCAGCCCCTTTTTACACATCTCTGCAACGCAGCTCTGTGGCGCTTACTGGAAATGAAATGAAATTCAAGGGGAGTTAATCCCCCAACTTAAAACTTGCCACGGGGAGCGTTAGCACAGTGGTGAAGGGAGTGGGCGGGCCGGAGTTCACATGTGTGCAAACACGCCCTGTGACGCGGTTTAAGTTGGGGAATTAATTCCTTGTCAATACTGAGGGTCCCTGGGGGCCAACTAGCCCACCAGCTACCTTGAGTAAGCGCCACGGAGCTGCGTAGCAGAGTGTTGTAAAAAGGGGCATGGCCTCTGAACACCTTTCTGCAACACAGCCTTCTGGTGCATCCTGGAGGTACCTGGTGGGCTAGTTGGCCCCCCGGGTACCTCAGAATCTAAGGGCACTTAATCCTGCAACTTAAAACGCGCCACAGGGCATGTTTGCACACATGTCACTTCAGGCACCGCCCCCTTCCTTCACCATTGTACAAATATTCCTCTAAAACTAGCCGAACTACGAATTCCGATTTATTCACCTGTTATTAGGAGAGAACCCAATGCGACATCTTTTAGCCCAAAACTGACCCTGAAACGTAATTCTAAGCGTACTTACCAGTAACTTGTATTTCCTTCCATAGGAATCCATTGTCTGGTTTTCACCAGAACAGTTTCTAAGTGTCTGTTTTCACAAACTACAAATATTCCTAACAAATCGCCTGTATGAATTAAACGCATTCTTTCAACTGTTTACAGGAGAAGCGCCAGTGCTGGATCCAGGATACACCACTGCGTTAGAAAAAGTAACGATAACACTATTTACCTGCTAAGGGAATTTCCTTCCATAGGGTAACATTGAGAGGTTTCACTTGGAAATTCTTCTAAGTGTGGAGTTTTGGAACTTTAAAATATTCACCTAAAATCAGCCGAACAACAAATTCTGATTTACTCACCTGTTATCAGGAGAGACCTCAGTGCTGCATCTTTGAGCCCAGCACTGACCCTGAAAAGTAAGTCTAACCATACTTACCGGTAACCTGTATTTCCTTCCATAGGAATCCATTGTCTGGTTTTCACCAGAAAAGTTTCTAAGTGTCTATTTTCACAAACTACAAATATTCCTAACAAATCGCCTGTATGAATTAAAAGCATTCTTTCAACTGTTTACAGGAGAAGCGCCAGTGCTGGATCCAGGATACACCACTGAGTTAGAAAAAGTAACGATAACACTACTTACCTGCTAAGTGAATTTCCTTCCATAGGGTAACATTGAGTGGTTCCACTTGGAAATTCTTCTAAGTGTGGAGTTTTGGAACTTTAAAATATTCACCTAAAATCAGCCGAACAACAAATTCTGATTTACTCACATGTTATCAGGAGAGACCTCAGTGCTGCATCTTTGAGCCCAGCACTGACCCTAAAAAGTAGTTTTAACCATACTTACCAGTAACTTGAATTTCCTTCCATAGGCTATCATTGACTCTTTTCACTTAGAAATTCTTCTAAGTGTGGAGTTTTTGAAAGTTATAAAATTCCTATAAAATCAGCAGAACTACGAAATCCGATTTACTCACCTGTTATCAGGAGTGACCTCAGTGCTGCTTCTTTGAGCCCAGTACTGATCCGGAAAAGTAATTCTAACCGTACTTACAAGTAACTTCCGTAGGAATCCATTGTCTGGTTATTGCACGAAAAGTTTCTAAGTGTCTATTTTCACAAACTAAAAATAATCCTTAAAAATTGCCTGTATGACTTAAACACATTATATCAACTGTTTACAGGAGATGCACCCCTGCTGGATCCAGGATCCACCACTGAGTAAGAAAAAGTAACGTTACCACTACTTACCTACTAAGTGAATCTCCTTCCATAGGATAACATTGGTGAATCTATGTGAAAAAGTTTGTCAACTTTTAAAATACAATAATATTCCTTAAAAATCACTACTGTAACCAAAACGCTTTTACTCAACAGTTTACAGGAGATGTCCAAGGACTGAATCTAGGATCCAGTCCTGTGGTTAGAAAAGTAATTCATAAAGTAACTAATTGCATTTGACTAGAAATTCACATTGAGCTCAATGTTGCATTGTGTCTGAAATTCTGTTGCGCATTACAACAACTGTAACTACTGTACTTAGAAGACTATTGTCTATTTGCAAAGTATTTAAACTAAATTCATTCATTCTGAGAATATATATTTTGTAATGTATAATGTAATTTAAAAAATAAAACATCTAAAAATAAATTGTTTAAAAAAATGTAGAAAATCAGTATAAAAAAAATAAGAATAATTAATACATTTAAAAATTGTCATTTACAAAACCTTCGAAATTCCCTGCAAAAACCATAGGTTTCAGACATGTTATAGTTAGGAATTAGCATTTAAAAAACCTTTGAAATTCACTGAAAAAACCATAGGTTTCAGGCAAGTTATAGTTAGGAATTAGCATTTAAAAAACCTCAGAAATTCAATGAAAAAAACCACAGGTTTTAGGGGTGTTATAGTTAGTTGGACATTTCAGTCGAACAAAACCATTGAAATTTCCCCGTTATAGTTAGTTGTACTAACTATAACTTGCGTGCCCGCAATCCAATGCTGATGATGTCGCATATTACATCATTCATGACATGGTCAGTGACATCACTGATGACATCTCAAATGACTGATGGTTTTATAAAGTCTTGGTCTGATGCAATTTTAATACCCATTTTTAAGAAGGGAATTCGTGACGACCCTAAATGCTATCGTCCCATATCACTTTTAGATTCTCTTTTAAAGGTGGTTTGGAGGGTAATTTTAAATAAACTACAATTATGGGCAGAGGAAAAGGGGGTTTTATCATGGCTACAATATGGTTTTAGGTGTGTACTGGGCACAATAGAGCAAGGTCTGAATCTCAGTCTTATGATCGATAAATATTCTAGCGCAAAAAGCGGAAACGTGTTTTTAACATTTGTCGATTTATCCTCCGCGTTCGACTGTGTTATACACAATAAATTATGGGAAACTTTATTTGAGTTGGGCATCGAAAATGATATTTTATTATTTATTAGAGAACTTTACCGAGAGGCGGGAGCTAGGGTGAGATATGGGAAAAATGGGGAGTGCTCGGCTAGATTTGGCATTGGAAAAGGAGTGAGGCAGGGATGCGTCCTTGCCCCGTTCCTTTTCACATTATACATTAATAGCCTGGGTGAACGACTGGCCGAACCCCCCCACCCCCATGATTACCCAAAAATGAATGGAAATCCAGTCCCAATATTATTCTACGCGGACGACGCAGTTTTAATGTCAAGGACACCAAATAGCCTACGGAAAACAGTTACACACTTTAACTACATGCAGGTGAGGGGGCTGAAAGTGAATGAAAGTAAAACATTTAGCATGAAGTGTGGGAAAAGAACTGCAAAGAATATCTCTATCAATGGTAAAAAAATTGAGTGTGTAAAAAACTTTGCCTACCTAGGGATAAATTTTGGTCAGAATGGCACCTGGCCAGCTGCAATATAGCCCGGAAAACTATGTTTTTAAAAGCTACCGGGGCACTTGTCAGCATGTCAAGACAACTGGGTTCTCGACCGGTTCCAGATTTGCTTGCAATCTATAAGACCAAATGTGTTCCAACTGCCACTTATGGTGCCGGTATATGGGGCATTACCAATGCACAATGTATACAGAGTTGTGAAAATAATTTCTTGCGCTATTTATTAGCTGTACCTAGATCAACTGCTACATACATTTGTCATTCTGAGGTAGGTTTGAATCATATTGTAGATAATATAAAATATGTCCCTTTATTACTTTGGCACAAGATATGAAATTCTCCCGAAGCAGTTTTGAACCGGGATGTCACCATGGACTGTTTAAAACTGGATAATGTACATTGCATCCCATGGCTACGACATATTAAGGAAACGGCAAACGAAATTGGCCATCCAGATTTATTTTCAAATCCAGATCGTATGATCATCTCCTCCAGTAAGTTATTAAAAAAGGAATACTTGTCCTATCTGGAGGAAAAGCGCTGGTCTGTGGAGAAAGAAAAACATTCTGTCATGGAAAATCACATTATGTTATTATGCACTGGGATTCAGCCATATCTGTCATATGTGACACGCCCCTTTGATCGGATGTTACTGACACGTTTCCGTTCAGGTATTGTGCACAGGGTCATTACATTCCTAATGATGAACGATTGGTCACGTACCTTAGCACTATGTCCTTGTGACGGCAGCATGTAACTCTTTTTTGTAGGTTTATACGTCGCCAAGGAGGTTGTTTTTTATTACCGATTTTAAAACAGTATGGTTTAAGACATTACAGAACGGCATACCTAAAGATACAATGTATGGAAGATGACTTAACAATGTGGGGTGTAGTACGTTACTTATTGTTCTGAAAGTGTATTTTTATCTGTGCTTTTATGTTTTTCAAATGAAATACGAATAAAGTAATTTGACTTGACATCACTGATGACATCATCCATGTGACAATCTGATACACCTCATCATACACTAGTATAACTTTTTAACACTCATTGTAAAATATTAAGTCCCATACTTGAAACCATTGACACATCAATACAAGTTTCTAAAAACCCACTTAGTGATTCCTAAAACTACACACACATCTAAACACTTACCTATAGATTCACTCATACATGCTAACAAAGAACAATAGAACACTATTAAATATACTTATACACCTACATCAACATTACACACCAGCAGACTTCCTATCCACGTATGCAGTCATCCTACTCACTTATGCAAACAATTGATCATACTTATATTTACTAAGCTACACACTTACACAAACACCACTTTATTTATTCATGCAGATAGTAACTCATACTTAGTGTGTTATAAAATCACTATTACAAGTATACAGTTATCCATACGTCACTCATACAATCACTGACTCTTATGTATACCTATTTACATACTGTCACATTCACTGCCTTTTCTATATCTAGTTTGTTGGACATGTATCATTGAGAAATATATTTACTCCTCATCACACCCATAAAGAGATTCACTCACCCAAACGACTCTTTCCGCAGACAGTCTTAACCTCATATACCTACTAAATCAACTATTTACACATCTTTGGCTAGTCGCACACCTCCCACCTAACCACACACACACATTCATTCAGTATCCCATACAAATACTCACTTAACTAATTAATAACTAATATACACTTTCACATAGCTAGTAACCAACTTATGTAGTAATTTACACAACAAGAGATAGAGTGATACAGGCATTCACACAGTTTAATCACTATCTCATATATTTAGTAAGACACTTTAAATTAGTCACTTAGATAGTCAATCACTCTGCTACTGAACCCTCCATTCAGACACTTATACATCAACTCAGTCTACAAGGCAGATTGATATATATATATATATATATATATATATATATAATACTTATTTAAATATCGAAGCAAACCACATTCACTGGATGATGTAATCAGTGATATCATTTGAGATGTCATCAGTGATGTCACTGACCATGTCATGAATGATGTACCTGCACCAGTCCGGTGACCTGCTCATTGTTGGGGCATTCTTGGGAGCCCGTCTGCACAGCCTGAATCACCGCTTTGCCGCCACTGCTGCCCGGGGTCTCCTCCCGCCGCCGTAGCTCTGTAAATACCTGAGCTCGGCCGCAGTGGGGGGGAGACCTGCCTGGGGAACCACAAGATCCAGCAGCCTTCGTGGCAGGAAGCCGCCTTCACCCGCGCCAGGAGGCGCTTAAAATCAAGGCTACCCCCGGTGGAGCGGGGGACATACCCGCACCAGTCCGGTGACCTGCTCGTTGTTGGGGCATTCTTAGGAGCCCGTCTGCACAGCCTGAATCACCGCTTTGCCGGCACTGCTGCCCTTGGTCTCCTCCCACCGCCGTAGCTCTGCAAACACCTGAGCTCGGCCGCAGTGGGGGGGAGACCTGCCCGGGGAACCACAAGATCCAGCAGCCTTCGTTGCAGGAAGCCGCCTTCACCCGTGCCAGGAGGCGCTTAAAATCAAGGCTACCCCCGGTGGAGCGGGGGGACATACCTGCACCAGTCCGGTGACCTGCTCGTTGTTGGGGCATTTTTGGGAGCCCGTCTGCACAGCCTGAATCACCGCTTTGCCGCCACTGCTGCCCAGGGTCTCCTCCCGCCGCCGTACCTCTGCAAACACCTGAGCTCGGCCGCAGTGGGGGGAGACCTGCCCGGGGAACCACAAGATCCAGCAGCCTTCGCGGCAGGAAGCCGCCTTCACCCGCGCCAGGAGGCGCTTAAAATCAAGGCTACCCCCGCGTCGCGGGATCGCGCGCGAGCAGCGCCAGGCGAAGCCAGGGCAAAGGGCGGGCCGTCTACTGCCGTCCAAGGCCGGACAAGACTGGACTGGGCCACTCCCCTAAAGCTTGGCACCAGAAATACTGGTAAGAACTTAAGGAGTAAAAACACGGAAGTGCATGACTGTGACATTTGCTCCTCAAGCACCTGAAAGCAGAATGGCCCATACCCTAAGGAAGGGCAAGAAAACTGAACTAACTACACCTGGGGGTAGCACATCAGGGACTTTGGACGGCTTTTTTACTAAAGCGGTTGTTGTGCTGGAAAAGGAAATAGCTAGAGCTGAAAAGCGCTTGTCCTTGGAGTTTGGTGGTGCTAAAAGGTCATCTTTGGGCGCAATAAGATTAGCGTTTACCCCAGAACATGCCGATAGACAAAGCCACCCGTAAATTAATTTAATATCGCCTGGAGTGGATCTAGATGTGAACGTTTCCACCAGCGATGACAATTCCTCATTTTGTAATAGCATCTCCTCGGAGGAATTCTGCCCAATTATACCAAACAGTAAAATAGTGCCTAGTGAGAGTAGTGTAGTATGCCCCAAGAAAATGGGAAAAAGGAAGAGGGGAGGGAGGCGGCATGTGGGTAGAAGAACAAAAATTCCTAGAACATCTAATAAAATCGTAAAGTCCCTCCTGAAAAAAGCAGCGGAAGTATCACACACCTTACCTCACCGTATATATTCGCCTGTGCCTCATAAAACCTCGCCCATAACCCTTAACCAACTACTAATACCGGCCTCAAGGGAGGGGGCTGGTACACTAATCCAACTAGAGCATTTGTTAAGATCATTTACATTACCAATTATTGCGAGGTTGAAGGCCATAAATGAAAAGGTAGATAACCTTGCCCAAGTAGTTGCTGATAGTAGACAGGGGGCAGTGAATGTAGCCCCCAAAAACCAAAGAGGGGGTATGGCAACAGAACTAAGTAAGCGGGGTAAAACTAGTCAACCACCACCATGTTTGATACAAGCCAGCAGAATGGAGGAACAAAGATCAAATAAAACTAAGGGTGAACTAGGGAAAAAAGTGGGTTTAGACCAGAGCAAGGATACTAAAGAACAGGAAAATCCCAGGATAAACCCCTCAACTATTCCAGTGGAGGGGCCAAATTATCATGAGGATAAACCTGTCAGTTCCCGGGCGAAGTTACAGAGACTCAACTTACCACCACAGTCAGCACCCTTGGTTCTAGTTCTAGGAAATGTACCACCACTCAAGGAGGGTGCTACAGAGGATTATGGACAGCTAAAAAATAAAGTTATGCATTGGCTGTCGAGTAACACCGTAGAAGGGAGTCTGGCAGGGCAACATATCATATTAGCTCGACGGGTGTCCTGGGTTGGTAGATCAAGGAAGACAAACAAGGGGGACTGTATTGTGATTAATTTTAACAGCACAGTACCCGTTGATAGGATCATGAGGGAAGTGGGGTATAGGGGGGGTCCCAGGGGACTAGGTATTGAGATCCTACCATTAGCTTTTTTCTATAGTCCCATGAATCAAGTAAGAACAGATAACTGGAATCAAAGGCAGCAAGTGTGGGAAGCACCTCAAAATCAGGCTCGACAGTGGGAAGGGCATAGAGAGAGTCAGAATCTGGATCGGCAGGGCAACACCATGTTTATAGAGCAAAATAGATTTGCAACATTGTCCGATCTAAATGACTGTGACTGACTGTGTAGTATAAGGGAATCCAAATGGAAACATAGGGAAAATGCATGGTGTATCTTAAGGCAGTGTATGGCACAAAAAGTTATACCCCGCAGAATGGAAAAGAAAGGGAATGCACTAACAGAAAGACCAATAGAAATACAGTTACATAAAAAAGATCTGATAACTGACCCCACTTGTATTAATAGTGCACATGCAACATATGATATAAGTGATGATAATCCAACAAGTAAAAAAGGGGATGCAGCTACAATAGTCACATTAAATGCATCGAAGCCTTCACGTGAAACACCAAATTGCAGTTAACAAAGGTAGCAAAACCACGAGGCCTAGTAAGGATTATGTTCTGGAATATATGTGGCCTGGGGAGCAAGATCTCTAACATTGCGTGGTCGGAGTTTATACAGGAGTTTGATATCCTATGTATACAGGAAACATGGCTAATTGGGAAAACACATATAGATGGATATAAGACCTTCCACATTCCAGCTGTGCCCTCCACGCATGGCAGACACAAAGGGGGTATCTGTGTGTATGTCTCCAATTTGTTGAATGTACGGGGGATAAAAATGTTGAAATTCTGTTCCTATTACCAAATGGTCTCCATTCAGTTACTGGCGGGCTTGGAGTTGGTGGTGGTAAATTTTTACAATAACACCAATAAAGGGAACTATATGGAGGTAATGAACAAGCTTATGGAAGACCTAATTTGTGCTAATTTTGTCAGTAAGAAAGATGTAATATTGGTATGGGGAGGGGATTTTAATACTAGTATATGTAAGTCACTAACCTGTAACTCTCGAGAATATGAGTGGGAAGAAAGTAGTGGTATAAATCACTTTACACACACGGAGAAAGGGGAAAAAATGAATGATATCATGGCTGGCCTGGATCTTGGGTTTGCAAATATGATGTCCTCACCAATGGTTGAGTTTAGTGCAACATTTGTATCAAGGGGCTTTCAATTGGTTATTGACTTTCTATTAGTCCTTAATAAACACTCTAATAGGGTTGAGAAGTTCGTGACCCCTGTAAATGGCCTTAGTGATCACCTGCCGATTAGCCTTTATCTATCCTTACCGGAATGAAATAAATCTTCGACTATTGAGTCATTGGCTTGGACGCAAAATGTAACACTCGCACGCCGCAATGGGTTTGCCCTGAAGTGGAGTACATTAGACCCCGTAAAAACAAATGAGGGAATAATCTCTAAGGCACTTCCACATATTTTGGTCTGCCTAGACGAGGAATCCACACATAAAGAAATCTTAGATGCTTTTGGACAAATCACCATGGTAATCCAGGAGTCTCTCACCAAAAGCAATAACAAAACCCGTGATAAGACCACTGGATGGTTTGACACTCACTGCACAAAGGCTTACGCTAAACTTAAAAATGCGCTTAGTGCCAAACCCAGCGATAATGAGTTAATAAGGGACTACCGAAGGGCATATAAACAAGCAAGGTCCCGTCGGAAAACAGAGGTTAAAGAATTAGCATGGCAAAACTTGGTAAATGCATCAGAAAGCAGAAATCCCAAATTGTTTTGGCAAGCAGTGAAAGCCCCATATTTTAAAAAGGAAGACATCTGTGGAATAGAGATAGCGATAGATGAACTCACTTGGATTAACTTATTTTCGAAGGTTTATAAGAACGAGGGGGGAAAGGACGGCCCTGCGGATGTAACACCTGAGGTGGATGTACCCATAACGGAACACACACCAATAGATCTAGAAATCCAACATGCTGAAATCATAATGGCAATAAATAAGAGTAAAAGTAGTAAAGCCCCAGGCCCAGACGGTATACCTAATGATATATTCTAAACGATGACCGATCTTTGGGCCCCGATTTGGCCACGTGTCTTGCGGGCTTGTTGTGCAATGGGTTTCATTAAAACCTGGTCTGAATCGGTAATCATACCGATTTATGAAAAGGGAGACAGAGAGAGTCCAGCTAACTACAGACCAATTTCCCTACTGGACTCTCTCATGAAGATTGCAGGCAGAGTGGTTTTAAAGAAACTCCAAACTTGGACAAGTGACAACAATATGTTAAGTCCTGTTCAATATGGCTTCAGAGAGGGAATGGGGACAGTGGAACAGGTCCTTAATTTTGTAATAATCCAGGGGAAATACACTTGAGCAAAGAAAGAATCCTTATACGCCATCTTCGTTGACCTCACAGCAGCGTTTGACTGTGTAGATCATGCAATGTTGTGGCAAACACTGGAAAACATAGGTGTGGATCCGGCCATAATATTATTCCTACGTCAGCTGTATTCCGGGGCTACAGCCAGAGTAAGATACGGAAAAAAGGGAGAATGCACGGGCCCTTCTGCATTGAAAAGGGTGTGAGACAGGGCTGCGTGCTGGCCCCTTTCCTATTCTCCATTTACACGAACGATCTGGAGGAGGAACTGGAGGCCAGCACAATTGATTCTCCCAGATATGGGAAGAAGCAGGCTGTCTCACTCCTTTATGCGGATGACGCAGTGCTTATGGCCCGCACTTTGATAGGTGCCAGAAGAGCATTATCAATATATAATCAATTTATGGGAAAAAGAGGGCTAAAAATTAATGCCAAAAAGTCATTTGTGATGAAATGCGGGAGAAACCGTGCTAAAAACAAGGTAATCCAGACGGACGGACTCTCAATTGAGTGCACCAAGAGTTTTTCCTACTTAGGGGTGTTACTGGATGGTTCAGGTTCATGGGTGGCAGACATAAAATCTAGGACCCTGCTATTTAAACGATCAATAGCTGCCCTAATGAATTTTGCCAAACAACTAGGAAAAAGACCACCCAAAATCCTGCTAAAAATATATATGGCCAAATGCAGGAGTATAGCCCTATATGGGGCGGGAGTCTGGGAGATCCAGAATTTTCCTCCATTCAAATAGTCGAGAACGCGTTTCTAAGATATTTGCTATCACTTCCCCAGGGTGTGTCCACATCTAATTGTCATGCAGAGGTAGGGTTGGAATATATTTCCGACCTAATTAGGTTGCAGCCAATTCTACTTTGGCATAGGGTATGGATGGTGGAAGTCTTGTGTTTCAATATGGATATTATAAAGGATGCGATGGCGTTGGACAAAGCTAATAACATCCCGTGGCTAGCTTATGTTAAGAATACACTTATTGATTTACAAAGACCAGAACTCTATAGTAACCCTGAATTGAATTGCGGAATTTTGAGAAAGTGCCTCAAAAGAATATGTATGACCCACTTTGAAATGCTAAGATCAACAAGCGAATCCCTGAAAAGTACAGTAACCCAACATCAAATGACGTTGTGTACTCAGATGATGCAACCCTACTTATCAATTTGCTCAGTGGGCTTTGATCGCTTTATACTGACAAGGTTCAGATTTGAACTATTTTTCCGTTTAGTAACTTTCGCAGAAAGGAATGACTGGTCAAGAGCTTTGGTACCATGCCCATGTGATAATCAGTCTATCCAATCCTCATTCCATCTGACATTATTCTGCAAATACTACGGAAATGAACGGAGAAGGTGGATCAACCAATATCTGAGAGAGGGCTACTGGCGACAGTGTAGACCAGCGTACTTAAACCTGTTACAATTAGGAAATGATAAATGTATTATGGTCATGACGGGTTTCTTAAAAAGTATTCTGAAGAAGCAGAAATTAATGTTAACAGATTAATTATTTATTATGGCGTGGTTTAAATAATGCTTTATTCTGATAAATGTACCGATTTAATGTCTTCTTAATCTTTTTAATGTTTGATGACTATTTAATGTTTTTATGATATTATGATGTTTATATATATATGTAGCTTTTATGATTTTATACCTTGCAAAAATCGAATAAAGCTTTCTTTGATTTGATTTGATGTACTATGTGACATCATCAGCATTGGATTGCAGGCGCGCAAGTTATAGTTAGTACAACTAATTATAATGGGGAATTTCAATGGTTTTGTACGACTCAAATGTCCAACTTACTATAACACCCCTAAAACCTGTGAATTTTTGAGGTTTTTTAAATGTTTATTCCTAACTATAACTTGTCTGAAACCTATGGTTTTTTACAGTGAATATATATATATATATATATATATATATATATATATATATATATATATATATATATATATATATATATATATATATATATATATATAGATATAGTTTGAACCTTACAACTGATTAATTATTTTTGTGTATATTAACTGAATAGAGCATCCAATATATTACAGCCATATGATGTATCCTGGTCTGGCAATATTTTGGCCATTATGGCAGAGAATATAGCATAGAACTACATTGACCACAATTCTTGATAAAGATCAGCAAAGGATTAAAATGACTTATTTCTGAATAACCAAAAGCTCAATGAGACTACCACCCTATGAGGCTAAAAGGAAGGGCATGGAAAATATTTTCAAATAAACACATAGAACAGCGAAAATACTAGGCCTCTCAACTTAAAGGTTTGGGGTGTATTCAGCCTTTACTGGTTTTATGTACTTTTTGTGCCCTACTGCCCACCCCATTGGGACCACGATTCCCATGAGGCAAAGTACTCAAACAATGTAATGCTATGAAGTGCAATGTCCATGCAGTCTTGAGTAGCTCGAAAATAAAACAATGAGTGTTACCATTCCGCTATATCAGCAGCAAGGAGAAGACCAAATAAGTGCCAAAAATGGCATAACACTCTTGACACCCTTGTGTATTCTCAGAGTAGAGAATACAGATAAGAAGATAACATCCCTGCATTTGATTATACGCCATGCCGGTCTCTGTTTTTTAATAATTAACTACACTTTCACAGATTATTGATCACAGATAAAAAGATAATCAGAATCAATATCCTTTTTTATGTGTCGATGGTTTATATTGTTTGGATCCTACCAAATATTTTTGTGAAAACCTTTGTCTTGCTTAGTGATTCATAACTTATGATTCACTGAAACGTATAAAAAAACCTGACCCAACCCCTGCCTTGCTTTTTCAATCATACAAGGAACACCAAAAATATAGGGACCTCTCATGGAATCAATTTTTATTGTAGAGAGCCCGGCAGCAATTTATCCAAAGTGCTCTCTGGAATATGTTTGAGCCCATCCTGGTTTTTAGGGACAAGGATGAGATCCAATGATGAAGCATGCCACCAATAGAGTGTGTGAGGATCTAATAAACAGAAAAGGTTGTGGACGTACTTGTGACAACTAATCGTCTTTTTATTCACCCGTGTGATTTTTGTTTAAGATGGGAGGACATATTCTAAGGAATTCCTCTCCTTCCCCATATGACATTTTATTGACTTTCTGGTCTCTCTTGTGCTATATATTAGTTTGTGGTACTAAATTTTCATGACCACCTAACTTTAATGGACATGGGCAAGAGCTAATTTTTAATGGAGAAGCGTGGCTCAATGGTTAGAGCGGCAGACGCTGATGCAGAGGTCTGGCCCGGGTCCAGGGTTCAATTACCGCCTCGGCGGCTCTTGGACTCAATTTCCCCGGACCTGATAATTCTCGCCTCGGTGCCTAGTCTAATCATGGGTCCCACTCTGTGACTCTGGGCAATAGCTTGCTTAATCTCCACAACGGCCCCAGCAGCGCTTGGATGCCTGGCTTCACCTTGGGGGTTCCCAGGAGTGGACATTTCACAGGAAAGCCAGGATGGGTTCCACAGCGGTATGAATACAGCGCTACAAGACCTCTGGGTAGAAGTGTGCTATATAAATACAAATACATTTACATTTACATAATGCATAAACATCAGTTCTTTGTAAACGCCTCAACCATGACCATGTCCTTCAATATTAGATTATGGGAAAGATTGCCCATAAAAGTGGTTGATCGTGAACTGTACCGGAGTCTGGAGTTAGAACACTTTTCAGAATGAGGGTGTTGGCCTGTGGAATCAATTCACTAAAGTCATAAGGCTTTTGAAATATCTTGGTGTAGATACCAGTGCGTTTAGAAAATTTGCCCCAGGAGTTCTTGTTACATGACTGCTGAAGTCTCTCTCACAGGGAGATGCAGAAGAGCACACATGGCTGGTCATGGAGCGACAGGTGCATATTGAGCACGCACATAGTTTAATAATGCCCTTGTTCAGGGTAATGAATAAGTCAATAACACACACGAAGGAGTAGGGAAATGAAATGCAACAGTGGCACGCGCTTAGTGAAAAAAGACTGCGCTTACTCACAAAGTTGTGACATGCTTCATCATTTGGCTTGCTTAAATACATCCCTTTGCAGACCAACGCTTGGGGTGGAGTAACAGTACTGTTGGAATTTATCAAATCAAATCAAATCAAATTGTAATTAATTCCCCAACCAGCAGAGCGCCAGGAGATGCGTTTGTAGAGTGGTGGAGAAAGGGGGTGTGGGCTCCAAGTCCTCTCAGCAATCCCACTGTCTGGGACTTACTGGAGGTAACATTAGGGGTTCCGGGACCCCAAGGACCCTCAGCATCTAAGGGGACTTCATCCCCCAACCACCACTGCACTAGGAGGTACGTTTGCAGAGTGGTGGTGAAGGAGGCTTGGCCTCTGGTGTCTTGCCGGAGGTTTTTTCTGTTTTTTTATTTTAAGGGCGGGGGATATAAAGCCCCCCTTCCCTGTGCCATTTTAAGCCACGGGGACCCCATCCTCCTGGGGTTAGGCCTTTTTTCAATAGGTGAGGGGGGCTACGTGGCCCCCTCGTCCTTGGGCTTATTTTGGCCCTGGGGACCCCATTCCCTGGGGCCCGGCCTTTTCTTTTTTTCATTTATAGGGAGGGGGACGAGCGGGCCCCTGCCTGGGCTATTTTCAGCCCCGGGGGGCTAAACCCTCCGGGACCTGTCCCTTTTTTTTTAAGACAGAGTGGGGCCATGCGGCTCCCCTCCCGGGCAGATTTCGGCCCTGGGTAGCCCATTCCCCAGGGCCAGCCCTCTACTCTGGGTGCCCTGTTCCCACCCAGGGCAGCCACTCTTATCTGTTGGGAGCCGTGGGGGGAGTCTGAACGTCCCGCAGTCCCTGCTAGCTCCCTGCCTCCTGCGGGAGTTGGCATTGCTTTTTACACATAGGGAGCTGCTAACCTGCAGCTCCATGTGTGTAAAAGCAATTCTGCTCTGCTTCTAGCAGGCAAAAGCATTTTCGGCTCTTGCTTACTAGAAACAAAGCAGTGCTTGCTATGGCTTGGCGGTTAAGGTGCAATGTCCCGGCTCTGGGGGCTGACAGTCACCATGGCCATCTTTGGGCCCCCTCCTTTGTTTGAAGTTGCCCCAGGGAGGTGGTGGTCCCTGGGGCTTGTGGGAGTCCTTGTGACTCCCCCACTTATGATAGTTAAGGCCCCGGGGAGGTAGCGGGCCCTGGGGCTCAGGGTTCTGTGCTGCCCCCCACTAAGGACAGTTAAAGCCCTGAGGAGTTGGCAGCCCCTAGAACTGCCGAGGGGTTTGTGCAGCCCGCATCTTTTTATTGAAAAGCCCTTGGGATGTAGCGGTCCTAGGGCTGGGAGTGGGGTCCAAGAGCCCCCCGTTATTAAAGAAATAAGCCCCGGGGATGTGGTGGTCCCTGGGGCTAGGGGGGGGGCTGTGCACCCCCCCCACTAATGCAAATTAAATCCCCGGGAAGGTGGTGGTCCCTGGGGCTGCGGGGGGTACCACACAGCCCCCCATTTATTTTATTGAAAAGCACTGGGAGGTGACCGTCCCTGAGGCTGGGAGGGGGCCAAGAGGACCCCCCATTTATTAAAATAATGAGCCCCCGGGAAGGTTGTGGTCCATTGGGTTTGATTAAACCCTAGGAGTGGCACTCCATGCACCCCCTACTATATTTTCAGCACGCTTCTGGGATGTTGCCCACCGAGGGAACTTTTTTTAAACGTTGCTGCGGATTTGCAGATCCATCAGCGATCATGGCAACATTAAAAAAAAATGCTCTATCCCCCTGTGGGACCCCACCATATCTGGGGGCCAGCGTATTCCTACCGTGCCCCCTTTTTGTTTTCTAAAAAGATTTGGGGTGGAACTCGGGTTCAAGCCAAGTCCCAAGACGACTGCCTGCCCTTCCTGGTTGAAATTGTGGCAGCCAATCCCATTTCAGTAGGGTCTCGGTAGGCTTTGGGCTTTCAGATGTCTATTTTTTTTTACTTCAATATCTTTAAAACTACTAAAAAGATTTATACTAAATCATTAAAAGAACACTTTCTGGACACACATGTAGCTTTTTGCCAAATATGGTGTAATTCTGTTCAGCGGTTAGGGCTGTAGTCGTGTTCACAAAATGAAAAATCCCAATACACATAACATGGGGAAAACGCATTTTGTGACCCCCCTTTTTTCTTGGCCACCGCTTGACGGATCACCCGAAACTTTCAACACAGCAGCTGAAACAAAAAAGGGTCATGTTTTGAATATTTTTTTAAGATTCGTCAAGTGGCGCCAAAGTTATTTGCAAAACAGGAAATGCTTTCTCTATGGAAACTTTGGTCCTAACTATAACTACCTACTGGCAACTGCAATGTCCCCAGGTTGCAAGAATGTCACTTTCCACCAGACAACGCAGGTGCAAGCGTTGGCTTGCACTCTGTCCTTTTATTCCAGAATTTCATCCCTAGTTTTGGAATCAAAGATGACAGCACACCAACTCCTTGCAAAAA
Source organism: Lissotriton helveticus (assembly GCF_964261635.1). Taxonomy (NCBI): domain Eukaryota; kingdom Metazoa; phylum Chordata; class Amphibia; order Caudata; family Salamandridae; genus Lissotriton; species Lissotriton helveticus. The sequence continues at coordinate 110,556,211 of NC_136072.1, forward strand.
TGTATTGCACAAAGAACGACGCGTTTCACCTACACGGTAGCCTTTGTCAAGTGAGAGAACACACATAAATGCCACCATTAAAAAGCGGAAATCTAGCATAGACATGGAACATATACTATCTGGCAGTGAATCAGACCCAAACCGTGCACATGATTATACATACATTTCAATAAAGAGTTCATGAGTAATGTGTATTTTCAGGTCCGTATATTGTGGCTATAAAATAAACATACAATAGCTGGATAAAAAAAAGCATTCATAATGAATCAACATAGAAATGCCACCAAAATACCCCTTGATCCCACAAAACAGAGCCATGGGAATGCATCAGAATATATATATATTTTTTTAAAATTTTCAAAAACCTTTATTGTAGATAAGAAAGTACGGTACATTAGTGCAATAAGTACATTCAATACGAAAACGGATAGTTGCATAGGCGAATAGCACCTTCCCGTACAAGTTATCTTGCGTCTGCAGGACGTGGCGTCGCTAGTGACGTAACCCCGTAGTTTGATTGTGACAGGTCTGCGTCAGGTATCGGTACAGTTGCCTCCCCCAATCGGACCACTCCATTCTGTTGTGTGGGACGGAGCACGTGGTGTGGTCAGTCCGCATGTGTCACGTACAGTATGCAGTAGTGTGAGTGTGAACGAGACCCGGCAGGATCAGTGAGCTGTCTGGGTGTCTACTGCTGGTGTATCCCTAGCCTCACCCGGTCCCGTGTCCTCATCTGCCTGCTGCTTGAGAACGTCTCCAGAAATCTTTAGGGCATGATTTTTGTGGCAGTAATTCCTCATAGTTGTGTAGCTGGTCTTGCCACGTAGTCATGGTGGGTATCCAAGTCTTGAATTTGGGGGCGCGGCCACGACCCCCACCTACAGGCCACCTGGTGTTTGGCTAATAGCAGACTGAGTGCCAGGAACTTTTTGTGCGTGGTCGTGATGGTGTTCACTAGGCACAACAGCGCCACCAGCGGGCACGGCGCGAGCTCCATTCCCAGCATGTCGGACAGGCCCGAGAAGACCTCAGTCCAGTATTTGGCTACCACGGGGCAGGTCCAAGCCAGGTGAAAAAAATCCTCCCCCTCCCTCCCACAGCGATAGCAACAATCATTATCTCGTAGGTGGAATCTACATAATTTGGCCGGGGTGTAATATAGGCGGTGTAAAATTTTTAAATGTACCAAGCGTAGCCGAGCATTGCCCGTTACTGCATTTGTTTGAGTGCAGCTGACCTCCCATTGCTCGTCCGTCAGTGGCGCGTCAAGGTCTCCGTCCCAGTCTGTGTGTGCTCGTAATGTAGTAGTCCGTGTTGTGTTCTGTACGTGTTTGTAAAGCAGTGACACGACGTGTTGCGGAGCGTCTTTCTGTAGGAGAGCATGCAAGGGTGCAAGTGTGTCGGGTTCATCGGGGAAGCTAGGGGTGACGGCTCATACATTCTGGCGTATCCGGGTGTACAAAAAGGTGTCCATTATGGTGGGCGTGCGGTCCCCAAAGAATTAGTGAGATGTGCGGAATTGGCCCTGGATATATAAATCACCCCAAGTGTGATATGCTAGTTTAGTTAGCATTTTGCGCCCAATTTCCTCGCGGGTAACCTGTAATCGGGGGTCATTCATCAGTGTCATGTAAGGCGAATACAGGAACAAAGTTCCCATGGCATTTGCTAGGCAGCTCCACGCCGTCACCGTGCAGTCCACCGTGGATGGATCGCATTCTCTCTCTCTCTCGTACTTTCGTGTAGATATATCCAGAGGCTCTCTCGGGTCTCATATATCCATCTTCAACTGCTAGGTGCGCCATATATGGCGGTGGGTGGAATCAGTAGGCGGCAAAGTGACTTTGAGCACAGTCATAATATTGCTCAAAGTTAGGGACCTCGAATCCGCCTTGGTGATACGGCAGCATCAGCGTAGCCAGACTGGTCCTTGCCTGCTTTCCACCCCATATGAGCCTCGTTAATTGAACCTTCAGGGCACGGAAAAAGTGCTGCCCCGGGTTGTATGGGATGTTAGTGAATAAATACAGAAGTTTTGGTAGCACCACCATCTTAATGAGGGAGATGCGACCAGCCATTGAAAGCGTGAGGCGTATCCATTTGGTAATATTATCTGTGATTTTATCTAAAGCCGTCCCGTAGTTGGCTCTGATCAGGGTGTCTCCCTGTCTGGTAATTCGGATGCCGAGGTATTTTAGTTCTTCAGTTTCCCAGACAAGGGGGTAGTCTAGTGGGTACGGTTGTGTTTTGTCCGTTAGGGGGAATACCGCAGATTTGGACCAGTTTATCTGTACCCCCGCGATGCCACCAAATTTCGTGATTTCGCGTAATATGGGATTAAGATTATGGTCTCTTGACATAAAGCGTTATGTCATCCGCGTATAGGGAGATGAGTAACTGTCTCTCTGGGTAGATTAGCGCCCGGTGGTTATGGTGCTGTCTAAGTTTGGGGCCAATGGCTCAATTTCCAACGCAAAGAGGACTGGGGATAGCGGGCATCCCTGCCGGGTGCCTCTGCAAATGCTAAATGGGGTAGAGCGAGACCCATTCAGTAACACGGTGGCGGTCGGTCGACAATATAGTACCCGCACCCAATCCAGAAAGCTAAAGGGCATCCCCATGCGCTCCATAAGGTCTAACAAGTAGTCGCATTCGAGCAAATCGAACGCTTTGGTGGCGTCGAGAAATATGGCGGCTGCTTCACAATTGGGGTCTATATCTTGTAATACTGCGTGGAGCGTGCGTAAGTTGTGGGATGTCGCACGGTTGGGGACAAACCCCACCTGGTCCGGCAGGACTAGCCGCTCCATCAAAAGGTTGAGGCGTGTAGCCAGGACTTTCCCCAAAATTTTGATATCGTTCTAGGTCGCGTAGTTCAGTTTCCAGCTTCCTAAGGTCCCCCCTCAGAGATTTAAGGATTCCTCCCACTTTGGCGATACACCAACCCCGCATGGTGACCTTGAATGCCTCCCACACTGTTGTTACGCTAGACACTGATGTTAAGTTGCGGTCAAAAAAATCTTGAATGTCTTGCTCTAATTCGGCCTTGAAGGACCAGTCGCTGAGGTGAGAGGGATTGACTCGCCAGTTCAGATAAGGGGAACAATCTACGGGGACCTGGAGCTCTACAAGGACTGGAGAGTGATCTGAGAGCGTGCGGGCCAGATGTACCGCTTGTGTCAGCCAGTGAGCAAGTCCTGCTGTCAGAAAAACATAATCTAAGCGCGCCCAGGTGGAGTGTACCGCCGAGTAATGAGTGCCCTGCCTGAACGTGGGGTGTTTGTACCTCCATGCATCTAGCAGGTAGTGTTCTCCTACGATATATCTGAGCGTTCCTTGTGTGGTCGTGTAGTGTGCCGAGAGGGGGTGGGACCTGTCTGCAGGCGGTCATAGCGCTGTATTAAGGTCTCCCCCTAATATTACGTGTGTCATGTCCAGCGCTTGTATCCTACCCACAACAACAGTAGGGCATTAGGATTGTCAATGTTAGGTCCGTAGTAGCATGCAAAGAGGATGTTGTGAGATAGAAGTCGCCCCCAAACCATGCAGAATCTGCCGTCGGCGTCGGTGTCCGTTCCCAATGGCGTAATCTCCACACCCCGTTTAATTAAAATAGTTACCCCTCTGGAATAGGTGGAATAGGAGGCAAACACTCGGCACGAGGCCCAGCGGGATGCAAATTGGGGGGTGGTTCCCGGTGCTAAGTGTGTTTCCTGCAGCATAGCAACGGTCACCCCGTGTCTGTCTAGGTACCCCAGTACTTGTCGTTTCTTCCTGGGGTCATTGAGTCCTCGGACATTCCACGAGGCTACCTTAATGTGTATAGTTGCCTGTGTGTCACCGGTCATCCCCATTACGATGTGCAACGATCAACATACAGTAACAATTATACATCTCCTCCTTGGTTTCTAGCAATGCAGTAGTGAAGGCTAAGTGTCCCCCCACCCAATCCGGCGTCCCCAACTTGCCGGGTACATATTTCCCACCCATGAACAGTAACAACATTGCAAAAGAAAGGATAGCCATCGCCCAAAGGGGGGGTTCCAGGGGTTCGCCCGTAGGGGGAACAAGCCGCTAGAGGCTCCCGACCTGCCCATACACCTCCCTACTTGCACCCACAGGCACCTGTGCTAGAAGCCAGGTAGCCAACCGTGGGATGGAGGTGGGTGGCCGAGCAACATGTATTTCGCAGACCATAGACTGAACGTCCCCATATATACATCACCAGATGTGGAGTAGTCCTTCACCGCATAAGTGTCCATGGGAGTGTTCTATGCTGCGATCACCTAGTCTGTATGTCAGTCCTGCTGGGACATGGGTGATTGCGATCTGGAGCGGTGTCGGTCAGCCACCTCTCTGGATGTCGCCTTCCTGTGCTGTTTGAGATAGTCTTCGGCTTGCTGTGGGGTAGTAAAGAAGAGTTGTTTCCACTGATGGTTGATTTTTAGCTTGGCCAGATAGAGCATTGCGTAGGGGATTTCCTGGGTCTGAAGTTTCTTTTTAACTCCTGCAAATTTGCATCTTGCCTCCTGCACCGACGGTGTAAAATCCGGAAAGAATGATAGTGTTGTGTTTTCGTATCGGACCTGTCCCTTCTCTCGTGCCAGGCGTAGGACAGCATCACGGTCGCAGTAGTTCAGGAATCGGGCTATGATGGGCCTTGGAGTTGCTCCAGGAGGAGGGCAGGCTGCGAGGGATCTGTGCGCGCGTTCTACAGTGAGGTGAGTCGAGAAGGATTCTCTCCCAAAGAGCTCCGCCACAAGGTTTTCTACAAAGTCTTCCATTCTGCCAGTATTGGTGGATTCCGCCAGGCCCAAAATACGCATGTTATTTCTTCGAGACCTAGCTTCTAAGTCTTCGTTTTTGTCCGCAATGATCTTGAGTAGTTTGTCCATTTGCGTGATGTGTTGCCTACTAGGGGTGGTGCTATCTTCCAGGTCCGAGATTCTGCTCTCCGCTTCCTTAATGCGCGTATCATGCTGTCTGAGTTTTGCGACCATTGTGTCCTTCCTCATATTGAGAGTGTCTATTTTGTAGTCTATAGATGTGAGGCTCTGTTTCATACTTAGAAGAAGCGCTTTCCAGTCCTCCTCCGGGGGGGCGCCTGTCGCGAATCCCCCGTTCTCTGCTGATTGGGATCTGGGGGTCTTTCGAGCTTCAAAGGGGATCTTGGATTGTTTAGCCTCACTTCGGCCCATTGCGAGTTGAGGGAGAAGAGACGCAGTAGGGTATATATTCCGGGGCATGGGAAGAGCGGTCGGTTCTTGGTGGTGTGGCTTGTGTGGGCCTATGTCACTCAACAGCCGGTCTCTTAGCTCATCTCCTCTCGGGGTTGAAATTTGTGTATGGCTGCGTCCCAATGAGTACGGGCGGCCTCCACCCTGGAAGGCAGCGGAGGCGTAGAGGACTTCACAGTCTTCGGCCGGCCACTAGCTGGAAGAATGTCCGCGGATGTGAGGGGGGGCGTGCTGGAGGGCAACTGATGAATGTTCCCCTGGGCTCCTGGTGGCGGGCAGCGAGGGTGTACGAGGGATCTCCTTCAGCAGGCCCCCCCAGGGGATGCGTCTTAGGGGTGCAGTTGATTGCGGCCCTCGGGCTTCAGGTGGAGGACAAAATGGCGGCGCACCAGGGGCGGCGCGGCAACGGGCCGGCGTGTCCGTTTATACGCAGGGACTGTAGCGCTGCCAAAGTCCAGGTGCCCCCTATGTCTTTGTGAGTTCGAGCCCCGAAGAGTGCTTCCTGAGGCACTGTGGCACCACCGGCGTCCCACTAGTGTGTGCAGTCAGGGGCAAGATGGCGATGTTGTCTAGTCCAGTCCCGTGCAGCGGCGGGTCCCACAGCGCCTACAGTGATCATAGGCCACACTCGTCTCAGCGTCTGCCCCTCCTGGGGCAGGATTAAATGCACTCTGCTACCAGTCGCGCCTTGCGTGAAGTGCTGCAGTATGACGCAGTCTCAGTTACCCCCTGGGGGGCTAAACGCTTTGGCCCTTAATAAGCGCTCCGCTGGGGGAGGGGGTCTCTGGGGGGCGAAATGTCCGTCTCGGGTGGCTAGGAGAGGCGCCTACCCCCAGCTCTGTTGGTAAGCGGACTGCGCGCCAAATCTCGGGTGTCGCATGGGGGGGCTCCTCACCTCGGTGGAGTGATAACGTGATGGCGGGCGAGCCGTCAGGGGTAGGCGTGTGGCGCCGTGGTGTCCGGGGGGGCTCTTTGTAGTTCAAGGCCGCGCGCCCTCCATAGGCCGCAGATCCCTGGCCTTTCCCAGCGTGTCTCTACCGGCGGGCAGCCACCTCGGTTCACCGCCGGAGCCCGCGGGCAGGATTCGGCGCCAGTAAAGCGCACTCCTCAATCAGCAGGCAGGCAAGCTTACTATCGCCGAGCTCCTCACAGCATCGCCGTTGCAGTCAGGTTGGTTAAAGGGAGCTCAATCAGGTCAGGATATCATTTGAGGTTATTAAAAGGCTCGGCCAGGCGAGAGCCTCACTAACGTTCGGCCATCTTGGTCTGGCGCCACCTAGCGCCCCCAATGCATCAGAACATTTAAAAAAATCTCATAAATACATGCAATCAAGGGCAGTGTAAATTATCTTCCATAAAGTTCAATAACCGATTCTACGTGGTTGTAATTCCCCCGCGGTGCAGAAGAATTCCACAGCACCTGGCCGTCCTCCACACACGCCCACCGTGACGTCGGACGGCTGGGGGCCATCCGACGCATCGAAGAGAATAAAGGGCATAACGTTTCGGTTCATAAATAAAGAAATGGGACTCTCCACGGACCGATCTTGCTGTCCATAATAGATGCAATACAGCGTCAGAAAAGATCAAAAGCACATATTGGAATGCCATCCTCAGAATTACTTCAACCAATATACTGATGGTGGTACACAACCTCAAATATGTATCCTCTAGGTGTAATAGCCCTAGTATGTATGCTCATAGGTCTAGCCAGATCTAAGTAGACAATGTTAATACACTAGGGCTAGGCATAGACCGTGTGATTCTCAAAGTATATATACATTAAAACCCTGGAGAAACTAATTAATGTAAAAAAATATTTAAAAATGATAGAAAAAACGCCTGTAACCACCTCTTAACCCAAGTGAATAATTGCATGAGAAAAATAACGTACAATCCTGGTCATGTACCCTGGGCATTGTAGAATAACATTAGACACAACGTCCAATGGAGAAGGGGGGATCAAATGCAAATGGACGACAAAGTACAGGTACTACCTGTGCATAGCTGAAAAATTAAAGTCAATGTTGTGACTGACCATTACAAATTAACTCTTCAAGGGATGAAGAAATTTCCAGAGTAATTAAGTATGTCACATAATCAGTGGTGCAAGTAATGAACTTGGTTATGTTCCTATGTTTTGCTGTGGGTAGTATGAAAGCGATTTGGTTACTACCGTTCTTACAGGCTCTGCACAAACCATGCTCGTGGAAGCCAGATGGAGGAGCCAACCAAGACGATTTTTTAGTGGTTAGGCTATGAACCGCCATGTCACCTATCGAATTGGGCTTTCTGTAAGTGATAGCTTGATGATTCTCCAGTTTTTTGCCTATCACTGGATCAGCTTTTAGGATGTTCCAATGTTTCTTCATGAGGTCCTGGATTTTGTATGAATGTTCTTTGCATGTGGTAATAAACCTGGGGTAGATGATCCCTGTGTGCTCCTCATTTTTAATTTTAGTTTTATCTCTAAAATGGGCCTGTTCGTGCATGAAACCCTTGATTTTTATTTAGGCTTGTTTGAGAATTTTGGTAGGATAACCTCTTTGGGTGAACCTTTTAATGATGTTACTTTGTTCCCATTTGAAATCATCATGATCTCTGCAGTAACATCTTGCCCCATAGAGGATGCTCCATTTAAGTGAGTTGGGGTGGTAGCTTTTAGTGTGCAATACGCTATTTCCTGCTGTCTCCTCTCTGTGTAATAAAGTTGCCATTTTTTTTACCTTTCAGCTGAATGAAAGTGTCCAGATATTCACAGCATATCTTACTCATTTTCTAGGTTAATGGCAGATTCGAATGATTCTGTTTGAGTGTCTGGACAAACTTAATGGCCAGCTCAGTATTCCCATCCCAAATTATAAACATATCATCAATGTATCTGATCCAGATATGTATGCGATGAATGTATCCCTCATTTGGTTCTGTCCAGAGCACCTGCCCCTCTCACCAGCCCAGCAATAAATTCGCAGAGGTGGGGGCGAAGCAGGTGCCCAAAGCGTTGATGAAATAGTGTGACCTCAAACAGAAAGATGTTATTTTTCAGGCAGTATGTCCTCATGCATTCTAGCATGAATGTATGTTCATAGTATTAGATGGTGTTCTACGAAAGTAATACATGCATGCTCTCTGTTGAATGCAGGTATACAGTGAACATACGTCCACCGTGATCATGGTGTAAGAATCTTTCCATGTCATGCATTCTCTTCAGGAAAATCAGTGCTGTCTTGGCAGTATGATCTAAGTCAATACACACAACTTAAGTCTGGACTCTATCAAAACAAGTAATTGTGTCAAAAACTATTGTTTAATGTTGTCTGTAAAGGAGAAACAGTCTTAGGATAAGAACCCTCATTCTTAGATGACATGCTTCATTATTGGGGTCCCTTCTCACACAAACACCACAAGGTAGCTTGTGTGGGCTACAACTCTCCAAACCGAACAGGCGCCACAGGGGAAGTGTCTCTTGAAAGAAGGTAAAGACCACAGTGTGCCTTGACAATCTCTCTGGGGCTTGGGTTGAGGTCTAGTATGGACCACTATGTCCCCAATCTTTTTGCTGCGCCTCTCTGAGACCAAACATCTAAGGACCTTTGGTCTCAATTAGACTTAAAACCAGAACTTAAGTTTAACAAAAGTCTAACTTTACTACACATAAATGCCCTTTGTGAATACTGACAGTCGTAAAGTTAGACATTCGTCTCAGCTTACCTTCGTGAATTGTGCCCAATATGTTTGCCCCACAATATATTTTAAACAATATTATGGTGGAATACCGAAGCTTGGTAACTGAAGAAAAAAATATCTTGAATTAATAGCTCACTAGAGGGCACCAAAAAGAGGAGCTTTTTTGCTTCTGATATCTATTGTTTCCCTTGTTACTTAAAATGGCAATCATCAACCTCAATGAGCAAAATCTCTGATTATTTAGATAGATTATAATTTGGTGGTCTGAGAAAGTGGAAGCTAAATACCCACTTCTGACGTTTGGAAATAGGGAGTCATTAGTACTGAGAGAACTTCAGAAAGGCTGTGCTCCGAAGGCATCAGACATAGCAGATGATTGTTACACTGTAAAACCTAAATCTCTCAAGGGATGCTTGTAGAGTTGTGATCCCCAATAAAAAGGTAATTAGATGCTTGTCACTGAGTATTTTACCAGGACTTGCAGGTACTCCGACTCCATCTGTGGAATTTCTTCTTTGGTAGATCCTAGGTGGGACCACTATGGCACATGAATGCCACTATGGCACATGAATGCCAGTTGGCACATTTAGAATAACCTTTGAAGATAAAAAAATAAAGCTGTGACTCACTAGCTGGGGGTGAAAACTGGATCATGACAATGTTTTTTTAACAGAACCAAGGAATATTGAAAATACCAGTTGATGAATAATTTTATTGACATTTCTAACTATTACAATAGATATAACAGACAATAAATCAGTCAGGATTCTTCGTAGGCTATTTTATTATTTTGGAAATCTAATGACAATTGGAGGGACACAGGGTTTAGGGTTTGTTGAGACTGACCAGCATCGTTTTATTTTGACTAGATTTAGTCTAAATTGTATTCCTTTAATGCTGGGACACCCACACAATTTATATTCGATTAATCTTTTACCACCTTGCCCTTGTAATAACAGAGCGACACAATCAACTGCACATGTCTTTTGCCATCTGTACAGCCAAGAAAGGAAGATTTTTATTATTCCCCTTTTAAAGAAATTTTCACATTCGTAACCCAGCTTCAGCTCTCTTTCTATGTTATCAACTAGAAACCCCATTTGTCTGTTATGTACTTGCTTCCTTCTTATTGGCCGCTTAGAGATCTCGTAAGGCATTTAATGATTTATCCATAGTATCTTGTGGAGTAGTGTGGCTCACTGGTTAGAGGCGGCAGGCCTGAGAGCAGAGGTCAGCCCGGGACTAGGGTTCAATTCCCGACGCGGCAGGGTCGTGGACCTTGGTCAGCGGACTCGATAATTCTCGCTTCGGTGCTTACTATAATCAGGGGTTCCACTCGGCAACTCTGGGCATTAGCTTGCCTAATCTCCACAACGGCCCCACCAATTCCGGGGATGCCTGGCTCCACCTTGGGGACTTCCAGCAAGGGACCATCCCACAGGGAAAGCCAGGACGGGTTCCCCAGAGTTATACAGCGCCGGGACGCCCCGTTGCTGGGGCAGCTGTGCGCTTTACAAGTATACTACTACTACTACTACTACTACTATCTTAAGAGTCACTGTTTAATGGTCGGTGCTTATTTTAACTCATGAATGCTGCTACTTGTTAAAGGTTAAGTACCTGTATTGTTTTTACCTTGCGATTATTATTTGCACTGCAACGTTTTTATTGGTTTATTTTTATGATCGTGCCACTCCAGTTATTTGATTGCAATTTGCACTGTTTTTTAACTTATATTTGTCATCTGCTTTGAAATGTTTGATCTGTGTACTTTTATGCACCCGAGTGGTGCGAAATAAAGTTGATGATGATGATGCACGCACATATCATCACACAGTGAAAGCACAGAAGGGGAGGAGATCATGTGCAGTAAGAAAAGAGAATGATGTGTAATTCATATCTGCTGACATATGGTTCTATGAAAATTAAATATTTTTTTGACATTATTTTATTGATTTTCTATGAGGTTGATGCACCATACAAATATGTAATTGAGTGTGCAAAACAACAGCTTCTCAACTGACTGAGCTAGCAATATAACATTGCAAGTTATTGGCAATAAGTATAAGAACCACCTTGCCCCAGTTTCCACCAAAATTTGCCATTAAAAACCCAAAGCTTGGCTCCCTGCGTCCTGTGGCCCCAGTTCAGACCATGTCTTTGTAATACCAAAAGTGATCGTCCAGGGAATAGTGAGGAATTGCAACTCACTGGAGGACGATGCTCCAGTATTGGCACCATGCAACCCATATTTTGTAGTGTTCGAGTGGGCAGCCTCTGGCTTTGTGTATTGGAATTTATAAGCTAATACAATGATCCAGCCTAATTTTCCACTGTTCTATGGACAGACAGTCACTGTCTTTCCAGGACCTGGCGATGTCCCTTTTCGCTATCACCAGACCCAACCACCACAATAGTGTAAAGCGATATCTGTCAGTGTGTATCTCCTCTGTAGTGTACAGGAGGACAAACTCGGGATCTCAGGGAAATGCCCAGCCCAACATTTGTTGCAGGCATGACAATACCCCCCCCCCAGGCATGACATCACCCCCTCCCAGAAAGGGGTCAACCTCTTGCATTTCCAGATCGTATGGAGAAAGTTGCCTCATTCTGATGCGCAATGCAGGCAAACCAGTGTAGTCACACCCCTATTTTCCATAGTCTCTGCCGACTGTCGTAGACCCTGTGTAAGTATTTCCAATATATTACATATTTTCTGTTGGAAACATAGGGATACATCCCAGAAGGATATGTGTCTGTGTTCTCCCAAACTAGGTGTGTCTCCTACCATGGTGGAAAGCACACAGTTCTGTTTAAATACCCCTCACACACCAAAAGGACCCTTGGTGTCATGCTTCATCATGGGGGTCTTCCCGCCCCGCTGCGGAACGGGGCGTGCCTAAACCTACGACTACACGGGAGCATTATTAGTTAGACAAAGCTATGTGTTGTGTAGGTATGCGAGTGGAAGGGTCAGGAGTGAGTGAAAAGTGAGTTTTAAAAAAAAACCACCTGGCTCTATGGAAAAAAACGTTAATGTTCCGTTGAGCTGGTATTGTTAAAAGTGGGGAAGAGAGATGGAGGGACTGGGCTATAATGATGTGTCCCGCTAATGTTAACATGTTTCAAAGCCCTCCCCTGGCTTCTTCGTCAGTACCAGAGGCTCCCTTCTACACTCAAACTTGAAAAACAAGTGAATATTTAAAAAATATATATATTTACATGTAGATGTTACTACGTAGTGAGAGCATGTAATTAATAAACATGCACTGTATACAGTAACTCAATAGGTATGATACATGTTAAAGTATTTTTTCAAAAAAGGAAAGTTGCCTCATGAGCCTGGGAACAGGGTGGAAAGGAGTGTCTGTAGTCAATTAAACTCGGGATCACTGCCTCTCTAGGATACTGCCTCTCCGCGGCTCCGAGGACACATATCCTTCTGGGGTGGATTCATATGTTTCCAAAAGATTGACCAGAGGAGGAAGTATGTTATGTGATTTGGTAAAGCGCACAGCTGCCCCAGCAAAGGGGCGTCCCGGCGCAAATCCTGAGCAGAAAACAGAACTGAGGTCAAAAAGGGGAGACAAATAAAGATATTTCAGGGGAATAAATGAGTTTTGATGGCTTTCCTAAATTGGAACAACTCCTCCATTTCCCGAATATGGACTATCCACCTCTTTTGCCTTCCAGGCATATCCTCTTCACTCCCTATTTTGATTATTTTACTATTAAATATGTTCATCATATGCACACTACCGAAAACTCAAACCTAGGGCAAACTAGAAGAAAGTGTCTGCGATAAGAGGGGGAGTTAAAGGCTAACCAATTTAAGATGGGGAACCCATTTTGTCAATCATATATTTTCAGGGGATGCCTGGATCCTTTACGCACAATATATTTTTCAAGGTTTGAGAGAATGGTATCTTAAAGGGAATACTACCTAGTAATATAACCTGTGAGATGGGAGTGATTAAATGCAAAAGAAGTAATATCCCTCTTTCAGATTACAAGCAATGTTTGTAAGTCAATATTTGAATTTGTTATCTTTCTGTCAGTCTGATATTTTTCGTGAGGTGTTTTTTTGGGAGGAGGGGGTGCTCATGATGGTAGCACGAGTGAGCCATGACACATGTGAGTACCCAGTCCTAAAATTAGCTGTTGCAAGAAAGAATGCACTAATAGCAGCTACAGTTTAGGAAGCAGTGCATGAGCAAAGGTTGCTCCGCATTAATATCAGTTAACAACTAATACAGTAATCAACATATGAAAGGTGACCTCCACTTGAGCTACAAAAGGCCTACCACCATGTGGCAGCATGTATGGTTGTTTGAGCTAGAAACAGTTGTTTATTAAAATCTGCAAATTATGCGGAAGATGATGATTTAGGTCTCATTCATGGGATATTGAGGGTGTGATTCCTGAATGGCGTTGAGAGAAGATTGTCTGAAATATTATTGTGTCCTAAATATTGCATACAAAAATATTGCTTCCTTTGAGTTAACAGAGAATCCAAATGCAGTGGGACCATATTTTCTAAATAATTTTTAGGACCCAATATTCGTGACAAACGATATTTCCGTATAGTATATTCTGATATTAAACTCTTTCAAGGAAGTCATGTCTGTATACCCTAGCCACCAGCTCTCCGGGTGCTCTGAAATCACTTTTGGACTCAAGGGTTTGCAGGAGCTCTGCTGAAGGACAGTCATCTTCTCTGCAGCATCTGGTGTGTTCTCTTCTTTTATGTGTTACTAATACCAACGTTTTTTTGAAACACTAAAAACAGAAAAATATTAAGGAGCAGATTTACAATTACTGGCGCATCCCTACAAATTAGCAGGGATGCACCAGTAATTGTGCGCCCCAGCTCCGCCACCCATGATGCGCCACATTTACAATGCGCTGACCATGGGGCAAAAACGGCACAGATGCGTCACGTATCTGTGCCGTAAAGCTGGCGCATTGCTGGAGTTGAGTCGCAAGGAACGCACCCCCCCCCCCCCTGTGCCGGAACGCCTCCTTATGGCGCAGGGCTTTACAACGTTTCGCATCTCCCAGATGGGTCACGTTGTAAATACCCGACACCATGGCGCATCTTTTGCACCGCCGCTGCGTCACAAAAGTGACGCATCGGCGGTGTATAAGAGGCGCAAGGGGCTTGTAAATCTGCCCCATAATATATACCCTAGCAATAAATTTAATGGAAAAATTAGATACTTGCATTATTACTGTTAGTTGATCAAATATTATGAAATATTTAAAAGACACACAAGCAGTCAGGCCCTGAGATTAGGAACTCGGAAAAGATTTGATGCAATATTAACAAAAACACTGGGACGCTATTATCATTAGCTGACGTATTGCACAAAAGTGACCTGTTGCACGTGGATTTGGCCTAACATCACAGATCAATCATTTATCTCAAACTGTGCTGGTTCAGTTCGGGTTATTGTCAAGGCTGCATTCACCTCTGAATAATGTGGTTGTATAAAAACATGTCAACCTGAGCCGCATTTATTCCCTTTAAGGGCTAGTCCTCAGGGTAGCTAGTTTAGCAGCTCAGTGTGGACAGAACCCTCCTTCAGACTTTGAAGAACATGAAGCACTTTGTCCCTTTTCTATCTCTCACACTGCTCTTGTTAAGCGGTGCCCTCAGCTCTGTGCCCCCCATCCCCCCCATGCCTTTGATACCCGAAGACTGCAACGCTACAGTATTTCAAGCAGGTCTGGCCCTGGAAGAGATCAATAAAGACAGAGATGAAGGCTATGTGTTCACTCTTTACCGGGTAGCTGATGCCCACCGTCAACCTGTGGTAAGAAAATTATTTAATTTGTATTACTTGTTTTCGCCTTCTGGAAGATGAAAAGCCGAGACAATACAGTCTCTGACAGTGCTTAATTTGTAAAATGGTAAGTGCTGGTGTTCAAAGTGCTGCTCAGACGCCCATGGGGGTGCATTAAATAACATGGGGCATAGGGGCACATGCATCAATGGAAATTGCATTCGCAAATGGTGCGAATGCAAAATTCGGCCGTTTACGAATGCAATTCCCATTTTTGGGATGCATTATCATTTTTGTAACTTTCGCAATTTAAGAAATCGTAAAATTGAGATTTCTTAAATTACATTGCATTTAAGGAATCTCAAATTGAGATTCCTTAAATGCAATGCATCAAACTTTAAAAATTTGTGAATTCGCAAATAAGGGGAGCAAATTACCATGAAGTTGCCCTTCATGGTAATTTGCGAAAACTTTGAAAAATGCACTAAAGTGCATTTTTCAAAGTTCCATTTTACACACACACTTGCCCTTGGGGCATGTGTGTGTGCAAAATGTACTTATGGGCAGATTTCAGGGGTGCAACAGGGTGTCCTTTGGACACCCCTGCACCCTTGAAATTGCATTCTCAATTTGCGAATTTCTAATGGTGAATCGCAAATTGAGAATGTCATTCCCATTCATTCCTATGGGCCTCTAGGCCCATAGGAATGAATGGGGTGGTATTCCTTAATTGCGATTCTCAATTAGAGAATCGCAATTAAGGAATTTTAGGGCATCGCTATTTTTTTAGCGATTTTTTGATACATTGCATTTTGCAATTCCTTAATTGCGATTCCTTATTTTTCGCAATTAAGGAATCGCAAAATGCAATATTGATGCATGTGCCCCATAGTCCTGAATTTACCTCAGGCCTCATTAATCCACTACAAGAGACCCCTTCCCCTTTATCTCACTCTTGCAGGCTACTTCTTTCTAAAACCTTTTGTGACGGTTTTTCCATCTTTCTCATCCCCTTTCTGTGTTGTTTCCCTCGCTTGCTCTGGGAAATGCCTGACGAGGAGAAGTAATTGTCTGTCCCCAAGAATGAGTGCCGGTATCCACCGACTCAAATTAAGCAGCTTCTCTACAGCAGGCATGTTCACCAACTAAAAAAACAAAATAAATAATAACTTTTATTACATAGCGTGAATACTGCACATTCTAAGAATACTCGTTTTAGCAACCACAGAAAGAGGATTCGGCCTTGCCAGGATTCAGACTAGCTTTCTACAGAAACAAGCGCTTAACTCACTGAGCCATTTTATTAGCAGTGCAAAGCAAGTTCATAAAGCCACCTTATCAGATAAAGACGTGCATTTCTGTTATCCCTCTTAGGAGGTAGAGATTAAAAATTGGTGTTATTGTGTGCCTAGCTTTAGGCATAGGTTTTTTTTTATAAATTCAGTTTAGAAGATCTTTTTTCGCAATCCCTTTGATTGAGAGCTGGAAACCGAACTGTTTCCAATGCAAAATTCCCTTCAATTCATCTGATTGTTGGGTCAACTAAATGTTTCATTGTTTTCCATCTTCACCAATCTCCATGTTCATTAATACAGGTGATCATTTCAAGAGCAATAAAAGAGGCAGAAAACAGCACCCAACAAGGTACAACTATCCCGGCACAAAAGGCTAGCAATAAAATACCACCAGAACGATAAAAAACGTAGGGGCATATTTACAATTTATTTTTATTTTATTTTAAGAGTTTTATATAGCGCTGGCTAGATCCAGGAGTTATCGGAGCGCTTTACGTGAGAAGCTAATATGAGGCAAACATGGCATACACAAAGATAAAAGATAGTGAAACCACATGTAAAGTATACAAATCAAGAATAAATACATGTGGAAAAGCTATACACAACCAGTAATTTGGAAGATGAAGTTGGAAGAAGGACGAATAGTTACCAAACAAAAATAACATGATGATTTGGAGAGACAGGTGCAGGTCACAGGTTATGACCCTCAATATTAACCCCTTGCATGCGGCCGCGATTCTGCGCCTGTGCGGCAAAATCGCAAGTGGGCGGGTTCATGACAGCCCCCAGCCGTCATCAGCACACGAGCACCGCGGTGCATGACGGACGGGGGCCGTCATCAGCATGCAAGGGGTTAAATTGGCCAAACATGCCATACAAGTAGATAAAAGAATGGTGAAAACAATCTGTGAGATATACAAATAAAATAGATTAATAGGGGCAAGAGCTGTACAAATTAGGTAGTTTGTAGGAGGATGTACAGGAAAAGGATAAATATTAATGACAATAAGTAAAAAGGTGAGATTGGAGATTAAGTGCAGGTCCCAAATTATGATCCCCAGTAATAATTGAGGAGGTGAATTTTTAGGTCGTTTTTGAAGCTGAAATAGGAGGGGTTACAGTGCAGGCTTTTTGGGAGGGCATTCCAGATGATAGGGGCATTACCAGAGAAGGAGCGTGATTGTGGACATTTCTTTTCATGCAGTGGTGGGATTAGAAGGAGGGTGTTGGTGCTTCTCAGAGGTCATGATGTGCCTGCGATGAGGAGTTTCTTGGAGAGGTACTCTGGAGTGTTTTGGTGGAGGGCTTTATGAGTGATGCAAGCAGTTTTGTAGGCTGATATACCTTCTATAGGGAGCTCCACCACTTCTGAAACGCAGAGCTGCACCATATATACAAGAATATGGTGCAGCCCTGCTTTTCCCGCTGGCTGGCGCAAAATTTAGCTGACTAGTGCCAACGCTGGCAACCTTGCACCACAGTGCAAGCGTGCCTATGTTGCAGGGGAAGATTGTTTATGTGCAGGAAAGTGTACATAGTGGCCCTATCGGTAGGGCAAATAATGGCGGCAAGAAGGAGCACCCCATCTTGTCCCCTTCTGCAACATCACTATGTCAAATTAGTCCTAGTTAACTAGTATTCTTGACATAAAGGTTTTAACATTTACCATTATTGAGCTGTTAAACTTAGTGCCAAACCCCAGTCTGTTGAGAACCTGTCCTAGAAAACTCCAGCTAAGGCTATCAAAGCCATTTCAGTGTCTACTGTGAGCAACATCACCAGACTTTTTTTCGTGGTGGCCTTTGATATCAAACGATCAACTCTCCTAATATTGTTGTTTATTGCCGACGCATGCCTAATTCTGACAGATCCAGGACAACAAAACCAGGGAGATATGTGCCCAGCTATTATTTGTGTAGGCTGTTTGTGAAACCCTTTGTGAACATTTTTACATCTAGATTTAATAGTGTATAAGCTCTAATCTCTGATATCTTTGCCAGGTTTTGGAATTAGTCACACCCGCTTCTCCCATAGATAAGGTAACACCGCCTAACCCTCCAAATGAATTGTAGTCCTGTGTCAGTTGCTGGGGGCAATATACCTGTTGCGGGGTGAACAGACTCACGGACACAGGGGGAAGGTAATGCAGGTTTTATTGGTTTTAACAACCGTCACCGTCGTATCACACTCCGGTAATACGGGAGGGGAGGCTCAGCGTCTTTTCCAGAGGGAGAGAGTCTCTCTTTCCTGTGTTCCAGTCCAACTCTTCTCCACACCCGAGGGCTTCTGTGTGATGTAGTTCCTGGCTCGGCCGTCGTTACTGTCACCGTAGTACCAAAAAAGAAAGAAAAGGACAGACTTGTCTCAGTCGTGTGTGTTTTATATACAGTGCTTCGGGAAAAGGGGGTGAGGTTCACACGCGTGCACACGGTTCTCAGAAGACAGTGCTCTACGAAGTGCCGGTGGGGTGAGGACCAGGGTAGTGCACGGGACGTTCGTGTGAAGTTTCAGGGAGGTTTAAATCCCTTGATACCCGCCCAGCCCGCGATTCGGGAATGTACCTGGGAGAGCCACACTTCTCTTGAAGTGTGGCTGGGCAAAGCGATGTGTCGTTGGCCTCCTGGCTTGTCCGCGTCTCAATCCGCCTCCGGTCTCCTGTCTCCTCCACTCTTCTCCAATTCCACGCTGTCTTTGAACCTTCCTACTTCGCTCTCGTCCTCGCCTCTTCTCTCGCCTTCTCTTCCTCCGGGTGATGAACACACCGGTATGTGGTTGCTTCCAGTATTTACTTCCTTGTCTACGTCACTTCTGGGGGCGTGTTCCGGCTCGAGCTCCGCCCAATTAAAGAAACAGTGTTCCTTTTCTGTTCGAGCTCGGGTAAGATTGCATCCGTATCTGTCAGTTTCCAGTTCTCCATTTGCTGCATAGAAAGAGGGAAAAATGTCTTGTTCATATGTCCGTGGGGTGTATCATGACATAAGGGGTCGTCCCGTTCCCCCCGTCACAATACCTCTTATTTTTTTATTAAAAGTAGATGTATAGCCATCCAGCCCAGGTGATTGCCCTCCCTTTTGAGTCTTTATCGCCGTTAGATTTTCTTCATTTTCAATGGATCTGTCAAGGTATTTTCTATGTGCATGTGTGATATGGGGAGACCACATTCCTGAAAAAATTTTCTCTCTTCATTTTTATCTTCCCTGCCTTTAGTGTATAGCTCTTGGTAAAGCATTTGAAAGGCTTCGGTCTTCCCCTTTTCATCCATTAAGTCTTTGATTTCTTTAATATATGCCTTATTATTTTTTGCCATTATGCCTGAGAGCCAACAACCGCTGTGTTTTATTACCTGTAGAGCAGTTTTTGTGCTAGGATCTTAGCAGGAGTTTTTCTGCTTTATTAGTGGAGATAATGGATTATTGTCCCACCTCTCTGTTAATCCTCTAAATCTTCCAGCAGTGGTTTGCTGTTTAAGAAGTCCTTCTTCCTTAATTGTCCTAATATTTTTTCTGTTTCTACTATCCCTTCTCTTGTGTTACATGCATCTAGAGCTATGAGAATGTCTCTCAGAAATGCTTTTAACGCATCCCATTGGGTCAATAGGGTGGTTTGTCATGTGCATAGACTCATATAATTTTGTATGCTATCTCATACTTTCTTTGTGTGTTTGCCTCATAATACCGATCTTCCAACTCCATCAATCAAGTATCTTTATTCGGTTACTTTAGAAAGATAACCATAAAAGCACAATACAATTCATAATAAAAAGATAATTTCTGTCTCTGCCACTTAAATATATAATTGCAGTTCACATAATAATCGATTTCCAAAAGTACTTTTTTTTTTAAAAGCAGTAACGGATGCAGTAACAAATTAATTTTCTAAAAATTACAAAGCTATAAATGCAGTTCGACATTGTTTAAATCCAAAGTTCTTTAAAACTAGGATAATTCATCTCCTTCTTGGTATAACATAGTATTTACAAAAAAACATAATATGGATGGTTGATTGTACATAGATGTCGTCACATGGACATTTACACAGAACTCTTGACCAATCATTTACTTCAGGGAAGCTTAGGGATCTATATAAAATGTTCATTCTAAAACATACTAGCAGGAAACGGTCATAATCATTATCTACTAAAGATATATTTGGCTGTATGGTTGGAGTCAATAAGGTTAGATGGTGAGTTTGAAGTTTGAGGCATAGACTCACATAATTTTGTATGCGATCTCATACTTTCTTTGTGTATTTACCTCATAATACCTATCTTCCAACTCAATACGACCCGGGTGTGATCAGATAGTGTTGGGTCACTTTATTGATCCCCATCATTTTTTATGTACTAACAGATAATCATTTCTAGTATAGGTCATATTTGTGGCTGAAAAGAAAGAGTACTCTCTCTCCTTTCAGTGTGTCAACCTCCATGCATCAACCAACCCTATTTCCTCAATCAATGTTTTAAAATGTTTTGCTGCCTGCCTTGTACATTTGACCTTAGGGGGTTGAGTGTTGATCTAGATTGACAGCCCAAATTAGGTTAAAATGGCCTCCTACTACCATTTCCCCCTTCAAGAGGTGACTCCACTCCTGCATCAGAGACTAAAGATAACAATCTGTATTTGAATGTGGTTTGTACATATTCGGTATAGAGATTATTGTACTACTGCTTTCAGCTGGAGCAGTGCTTATCTACCCACTGTGTCTCTTTTAGTTTCTACCATTCGAGAGCCAACTGTGTGCCTAACTAATATTACTACCCAGGCCAACTTATTGGATAGTGATGGGTGGAGCTGAGTGGGACAGTGTTTAAGGTGCATCCATTTTTTATCTAGCCCCCAAGACATCTGTCGCCAGAAGCATAAATATATTTGGTTTAGACTCGTTAAGGTGTAGCTGCAGTCTCTGCCTTTTAGTAAGGGACTTCAAGCCACTAACCTATTGATATAAGCTGCAATATCCAAATATTTCTTCAAGTGTCTTCTATACTAAAGGCTTCTCTAGCTTTGCTAATTTTTCCACCCATATGTGCATTTCCATTTCCCTTCCCTATTCCCCAAAGTCCCCAAAATTTGATCTACAACATTCAAAACAAGCAACAATTTACCTCTCCTCCCCTCCCCACTAATGCATATTTTCCCTCAAGGTTCCAGTGTTGTAAGGTGTGCTGTTCAAGGTCCTCCTAGCAGCCATTCACTGGCTCTTGGCACCCCCTTCCATTGGGAGCGTTGTTTCATACCTGTCAATTGTATATCTTCCTGCATTGACACCTTCTTACTTTGCTTTGCCCTTGGAGCCCAATCGGTGGCTTGGAATCTACTCCCCATGTTTCAACGCTTCTATGTTTACAATTGATCCAATTTAAATTAGCAATTTGGTCACATAGGGTACTTCCCCTCAATTATTAGTTCCACTAATGCATTTCAACATTTAACATTTAGCTAGATCTAAGATTATGATTTTTAGTCCTTGGTTTGGTAGATTCATACTTTTTGTGATCTCTAAGAGGCTGTCTGTAATCTGATTCCGGTGATGCTTCTCCCTCCTTAGACATAGTTAAGGTCATCAGCACTTCTTTTATTGACTGTTATTGATTTTGCCACTAGCTTCTTGTTGTTCTATTTGAACATTATGCCTTCAGGAAACGTCCATCTATATGTTATGCATTTGACATTAAGCAACTTCAACACTGATTTGTAGGCCCTTCCTTTCACTAGGGTTGTTGGTGCCAGGTCCTGAAATAGCATAACTTTGCTGTCCCCACAGAAAATGCGTTTCTGGCTGTATCCAGCCACTAAAATGAGTTCCTTCATTTTGATATGAGTAAATCTTCACCATAATGTCATGGGGTCTTGCTTTTTCATCCACATTTTTCTTCCCCGCTCTATGCACTTTTTATACTCCCCGAGAAAGTCATCACCTTTACGTGGAATCTTCCTAAAGAGATCCCGGAGGTACCCTTTGATGCCCCCCACTCCGAATTCTCAAATTTTCCCTTTTTTATTTGCTCGGAAGATCCTCACATTGTCCCATAAGATGCTTAACTTGATGTTCTAGGTAGACAACTAAGGTTGTTCCACTTTGATTGCTGTCTGATAGGAGTTGCAAAGACTGCTCCATTGAGACAATTCTGGAGTTTTCATTCTGTAAATCTTTTTTGGTGTCTGATATTTCTACCCGCTTCCGTCAGAACCTAGTTTATTACAGCCTTCAGGTAGTGTTTTATCATAGTCGTTTTTGAGATCTGCAAGGGAGGCTTGTAGATCATCATTTAAAGCGGGTGTGCCATTTTTTATCACCTTCTAGACACGATCTCAGCCTTCAACATCTTGGTTATGACAAATATCTGTGTTTCCTGATCGTATGATAAAGGGGTGAAACTTTGTCTGTTGAGGTGTCTTCCCATGATTTGACATGGAGAGAATACAATCTCATGCTCAACTATTCACAGGGAGTTCATCCTGTTTAACTTATGACTTATCCATCTCAGTCTCCAAAAGAATGTTTTATGATTTGGACAGTTACTCAGAACTTCACCCATGAATGGTTATAGCATCTCTTTGCAGGTTGCACTGCACTATCATGATTCATGTCTTCCTCTTTTACAACTTTGCATTCATGGAGCTGGTTCTTTCCTCTGTGCATCGCCAGTAGATGCAGCTTTTAATTTAAACTTGGCGGGTCTTTGCGTAGCCCGAGCACGTCCTAGCAGGACCCATCCCTCAGGCAGCTGTCCTTTAAGGGGGGCACCTGGTGGCCATGCCATCTACCCTTCTTGCCCAAGTTCTTTTCTCCTTTCCTTTCCCAGCCTCTTTTCAGCAGATAGCAATATAACAGCCTGACCAGACACCCCAGAGAGCTGGCTTGGCAGTGATTTGTTTGTCCTCTTTTTAAAAATTGTTTTTATTGGACCACAAATTCAAGAAAAAGGAAATAAACCAATATAATACATATTCGTTTACCCCTCCCTCCCCCCACCCATGGGGGATCCCCACATCAGAAAAACAAAATTGAAACCAAAAACAAACACTTCATAACAAACTTGGGAGTACTTGCAGTCATATAAGCTGTTAGTCCTTATTCAGCCATTTAGTTAGAGAAGCCAAGATCTTTTCACCATTGGCCCTTGCCCTACTCCCTCTTCTTCTAAACACTGATAACTCTCAATTATATGTAGATAGTAATTTACTGAACCAAACATGAAACGAGGGAGGATTTGGATCGAGCCACACCGTAGCCAAACAGAGCCGAAATACTGCCATTGCTATATACACCATTTTGCGGTCTGCTTCCTCCATTTCTTGATTAGAAATCCTTAATATGATAACCTGGGGGAGTAAATGATACTACATGTCCTAATATAGATTCTAAGCGCTGCTCTATTTTGCCCAATAGTTGAGACAGGCCAGTACAGGTGGCAAATATATGTATACTATCTGCAGCCAACAGCCCACATCGAGGACAACGTATCCCTGAAGTCCCCCCCATCGGTGAATGCGTGCCGGAGTCATATATAAGTTACACCAAGTCTTGAAACATTGTACTTGTAAATTGGTGGAAATACATGTTGTTTGGTTGACCAGCTAGTAATCTCAATTGCCATCTCTCAAAATGCTTAGTCAGGTCATCACCCATCTGCGCATTAATAAGTTTATATAATGAAGATGTTGTGGGTTGGCCACCGTTATTTAGATCTAATAGAGGTATTCGGTCCCGATTAATAAGTCTTTTGGCAACAAAATCCCTTATCCGTAAATATTAAAGAGAGATTTGGGATTGAGAATAAGGATTTTTTTTAAAATGTTTGCCCTCTTTTTAACGAAGTTTTGGTGAAGATCTTTTAAGTCTCAAAAAAGCAAATACAAAAAACATTTCTAATTAATTATTCCATGGTAAATATGCAATGATTAGATTCCGGAAGTCATGGAAAACTTGTGGAATGTATCAGACGTAGCTATGTTAAGCCTTAATTAATCCCCATATTACCCCCTTGGACCTATATCCTGCATAATACCTCGTGGAAAAGTAACTGCCACTGGTGGCAATTAGCACAAGTTTTATTGTACGGAGATGCAGGGGGCTGATATAGGTGGAAAAGCAATTTCAATGTTATCAAGGATAGGAACTGGGAGGTTTATTTGATTAAACTTTTTATGCCCAGTTTATAAATAACCTGTATGTTCCATTATTTAGGGTGCTGGAAATATCAATTATTTCACGATTGATGTGCTTACAACAGAGTGCCATCTTGTAAGTCGGAAGAGCTGGAAAGATTGTAACATCAGACCCTTCCATGAAACGGTAAGTATTGTGATAGCAAGATCTACAGCACAAAGCATGGTTTACCTAGGGTGGATTTGAAATACAAATAGGGTCCACAGTTTGGGATTCCTTAGACATGTCTAAATAATAAACTTCTTTTGCTGAAGACAGATATGAAGTTGCACATACTGTCAGAAATTAAAAAGTTGCATGACGGAAAAGTGACCCAAAGTACATTGTTAAATTCTTTAAAATGCATCAGTTACCTAACATATTACCAAACCTTTTTGTGCATGCCAACACTCAAACTTAAACCTTTATCTAGTGCAAACACCATCTATCACATTTTATATCTTTCTGAGCATGTTCCCACAATGCAAACCCTATAGACATTAACCATAATTCCACCTTGTCTAGTATCTTAAAACACTCTAAATGCCTCCATCCTGCTATATACCTGCCTTCAGTTAATAAATACCATTTGTAACCTAATACAGGCAATACCAATAGGCCTGTGAAATCATTAACCAAATTACACTGTGCAAAATCAGTACCCAGTTAACATGTCATCATACAATCACAGAACATAACTTACACAGATATCAATGCAAACGCCAATATTAACC
Source organism: Lissotriton helveticus (assembly GCF_964261635.1). Taxonomy (NCBI): domain Eukaryota; kingdom Metazoa; phylum Chordata; class Amphibia; order Caudata; family Salamandridae; genus Lissotriton; species Lissotriton helveticus. The sequence goes on from NC_136072.1 coordinate 110,581,104, forward strand.
TAGCGTTACAAGAAAACACTAAACTAATACATTATATGTTATCAGTGATACCTAGTTTAAGAAAGTTCATGCTGGCGTTCATGCAAAATAGTTACTAAGTACAGAACCCAAGTAAAGGAATACATGACACAAGCAAACTTAAATAAGAAACACAATACTTCAAATATCACAGTACTTGCCATAATTCATCTAGGAGACTAGTAGACACTAGTCAACAAAAGAAATGCATGCCATCAGCCAACCTACATTATAAATACAACACTCTAGGTAATATGACAACCAGTCAACACTGTACAAACCACTGTAGAACAAAAACAACCCATGGCCCTATCCTTTTACAACTGTGTATGATTAACGTCAGTAATTTAAGATATTTCTTTGGAAAGTTTAAAAAAATCCATACATTCAAAACACCCTTTAATCAATTCAAAAACACACAGCATGGTTACCATAAAAATGCATACTGCCACATGTATCAAAGCTGTGTTCACCTGAAGTGTGAAGGGGCCTTTGACCTTTTGCTCAGTTCTGCTCCAGTCTAAAGCCGATCTTCCAATGGTTGTTTATAGCAGCATTAAAGTGTAACTCAATAAATGGTTACTCAAGAAGTCAAATTGGCAACCAATTAAAGGTTAGCCACATTTTTTACGAATTCAGAAATAGTTGGACATATACAAATCTCAACATAAGAGTTTAAAAATAAATGGGAAACAGAAGAAATCCAAACCTTCTGAAGATATTCACTCGGTGCAACATGAAACAAACAATAAGTTCTATGAAGATTATGCAAGAAATGAGAAAGCAAAAGTCCAAGTTCACTTATTCAGTATGAATCATTTAGTTCTGTTTATCCCTACTCTAATTCAAAAGGTGGCATCTCTATATTAGCATATAGACAAGAGATTTGTAAGAGAAAAAGTGTTAGTGGGCAGAGCCTTCCTAAGAAGTCAGTCAACCATAAGATGAATCTGCAGCATGAAGCCTCAAACAAGAAGGGAGCAAGTAAGCACTCAGGTGCTCTCTGTCGAAAAGGCAAATAGGAATGGGCAGTCTGTGCCTCTCTACAATGCATCATATACTCAAATTTGTACTCAGCAAATGTCCCATAATGCTTTTTTCACACATGCTCTACAGTAGGCTCAACCACAAAGCTTTTCCATGATGTTGACTCCTTTCACGACCTTTTTCATGTACGCTCCGCTGCAACCGCTCATCCTTGGTCTTCTCTCCTTCTCCCTTGTGAAAGCACTCCCTCCACCTTATCTTCTCCAGGCCAAGCTAACTGTAACTCATTCATTCCACAACTTATCTAATAGAACAATACCCTTACTCTTCACTAGCAAACGTTGTGAACCTGAAATGCAAGCCTGAGAACAAAAAAAATTCCACGTAACCCAAATGAGAATTTAAGCATTCGTTCACAAACAAGATGATGCCAATATGTACTGCAAATTCAGAGCAACTACTTTAGGCTATCATAATGAATTCACTATGCTATGCGTGTTGATATGTTCATAAAACGTTAGCACCCACTAATGAAATGCTTTCTAACTTCATAAATACGTATATTCCAACTACATCATCAGACCACGAAGCATTCAAAGTACAGTAAACGTGTCACTGGGTCACATCGCTAAAGAGGCCTATAGAAGCAGTTTACATTGGGTATATGTCTCAGTGCAACCTCTATGCATCATTTAATAAGCTACACATTGAATCACATTGGTTTCATAAGAAGATGTTGCTTGATTTGGGTTTCCTCTAAAATAATATTTCTCTAATGCCATCTGGATAATATGTGAGTGCGTACTACAAACGATTACATTGCACTCCTAACAGGTTCAAAGGTACCCTTATGGGATGCGAATTTGCGCTCTATCAAGTGCAAGTAATGCTTCCAGGTCTGCTGAGCAATCATATTAATTACAAACTGAATGAAGCTTCTTCTTCCTGATTGGGTATTGAACCAAAACATGGCCTAATAGGTAACATATAGACAGGTCTCTCAGCATAAAATGGTAGAACTAGGCGATATGACAGGTTTTAGATATCTACTTGGCAGCATGCCCTATAGCAGTGATTCTTTACCTTTTGACATCTGTGACCTCCAATTAATCATTCATGGATACTAGGGACCCCCAAAGAATCATTGTTGGAATCTGGGGACCCCCACTGAGTCATTACTGGAAACCTGGGACTCCGGCTTGAGCATTTTCAATTATATAAACCACAAAAAATATACAGAACAAATACAGAAACAAGCATTCCTAAAACAAATATTCAAATGATTAAATATGATCTTTCATTTCCAAGCAATTATAAAAAAAGCAAAATGTTCATTGTAATAGAAAGGTTGGTCCTTTTCTAAATTCAATTGAGGCCTTCATTGTCCTAACTATAATCTGTTTGATGCACTTGCACTGGTCCTGTAAATCAATCTGAGGATACTAACTTAAGCTTTAGGCTCCAATGTCAAATTCCTGCACATTTATAGAATATTTTAAGTTTTTCAACAATTTATTAATCTGTTAATATTATTTAGTTTTTAACGTAGTCAAGGTGCCACTGAGTAGGCTTTGCAGACCCCTTGGGGTCCCCGTAACACAGACTAAGAACCATTTTCCTATAGTATACATGAGTACATTGAGCACTTGTAGCTTTCTTGAGTTATCCATTCACATAAGCTTATGCATGTATCAGGTGGCACCTTTCCAATTAGCTCTTCTAGAGAGTAAAAACAGGATGCAAGCAAACTTGAATCGAGTCAGAAAGTTGCTTATATTAAAAATGTCCATTCACTCAATCACTAAGTGCAGTATTACGTCACAATCTTCAATATTCTATTGCAAATTAAAACTTTAAAAAAAACCTTCACAGCCTTTAAACATAAAATAAACCCATAGTAAATACGGCCCAAAAAGGTAGATCTCTACAGACTGATTTTCCAAAATAATACCACAATACTTTGCTTTGTCTTGTAGTACATACTGATTTTTTTTTTAAAAGAGCTGCTGGAAACTAAAAAAAAAGTTGTGCTCTATGTCTAAATTGTTTTACCTTTATTTCAGGTTTTTGGTCAGTGTAAAGTTATCTTCTACTTGAGTTTGCCTTGGAGGAGAGTCAAACTGTACAGTTACAACTGTATCCTCAGCCCAGGTACAGTGTTCTCCAATTCAAGAATTCACCTGTATGTATGCGTTTGACCATCAACGCCACTTTGAGGAGGAAGCGGCTAAAAAATAGATGACATATAAATATGATAAATAAATAATAATAAATATGATGTTTAGTAATGTGAACTGACATCTGACTCAAGTGACTGCAATATATTTACATTTATATCAATGTTCATGATCCATACGTGAGAAAGGCATAACGCGTAAAGCCAACAATACAAGTCAGAAGAGTGTAGCATGTGAACTGCAGCTCATAAACATAATTTCTTGTTTTCACCTTTACAGTTCCTAAAGATTTAATTCACTCCATGTGTCCAGATTGCCCTACTCCGGGCGATGATCCTCCTTTCTATGAACCAATAGCTGATATGATGATTGCAAAATACAACCGAGAAAGTAATAACACCCACTACTATAAGGTTTATATGGTAGAACACTCAACAATGCAGGTAACTACAAAAAGTTTTCTCACTAGACCTCAAAAGCTGATAAATGCTTCAGAACCATTATACTGTTTTAAGTTACATGATACATTATTTATTTTTCCCTTATTTTCTGTTTTTATGTGGTACTATTCATAATCCTTGGTGCAAAGTGGAGGGATTTAAACCACAGTAGGCCAAGGAAGTTGAACCTGAGCCTGTGTGATGTGATAGTGTACATCAAAGCCTATTGTCTTATTAAATGAATGTGCAGCCTGATACAGCTTTTTCATCAAGATATTAAAATCATGTAAGACTATCAAGAGGTTAAATCAGTGATGTGGTGTTCAAGCACTTTTATAAGGTGGGTCCATATACAGCAGGAAGGGCAATGTGGGAGAGGTACAACAGGATAACATACATCATATTTAAATGTAAAAATTGATTTGCATCAACCCAACAAAATTTGCCTTATGTAGTAAACTTAAAGGGGGTAACAAGGCAACCAATTTTAGGATTACATAGAGGCATGGGCCAAGATTTTCAGATACCTAGCAATTCATGATGGTGTACTTGAAGTAGATTATACATGTGGAATTATCTAGTGTTTCCATAGATGTGTGGGCATTGAGAAGAAAGGCTTAAAACCACCCAGTTACTGTTATGTGATTGAGTTAAATATCAAATACACTTTTTAAGCATGTGTAAAAGTTATACTTTCTGGGGTCAACAGTATGGTAACCATTAAGGACCTCATTACGAATGACCTCTTAATTCCTATGGATCGGGTGACAGCAGTTACCAGCCCCATCGGAACTGTAGGAACAATCCGAATCTGTGAAACTTTTGTTTAGAGATTTTGGCTGCTGAATGTAGCCAAAATGTGGGTCAAAATCAAGCGCAAAATGAGAAGTTAGTGGGGGAAACAAACCTAGAATTACCAAATTGTCTGATAATTCCTGATTCCTTAGTGGAACCCTAGGGAACAACTTTTAAAGGGTTGGATTTTGCCCACTCCCTGAGTCACTGGTACCCCTGGTATCAGTAACTTGAGTAAGGGGAAACATCTCTCATATGTCACAAGCCACTTATAATGAGGGCCTAAGAGTGTATTAATTGCATGGTATATTGAAGCTGAAAGTTACATTGGCATACTTTTTAGATACCTTAAAGATAACTAATTGATACAGAGCTATCATGATTAGTCTGCCAAGAACAACAAACACTTGACATATTAATATTAAGTGATCTGCACTTACCTCACTGAAGTATCCTGCTGGCAAGATATATTTTGACACCCAATTGTGGATTTGTGATTCAGTTACAGGAAACTTAAATGAGGGGCTTTTACTTTTGAGGAAAATTTGCCTTTCATTATAGCAGCTCTACTGGTCATTCTCATAATAGATGTTTAATTCCACATTTGTGAAGCGCAAATCTATCACCCCTAAGAGTATCAAGGCGCTGGAGGCCGTCGGGCAGATTAAGTGAGCTACTGCCCAGAATCACATGGTGCTGAGCTGAGCTGCTACCCGCCCCGGGGACAGAACCATGAGTCCAGCAGTCCGGAGTGAGCTGCTCTAGCCGCTGGGCCATTCCTCATCTGTTGGGTAGGTACCAAAACTTCACAGTGAAATAAGGGATTTTTTTTCTCACTAATCCAGAAAGTATAATGTGGTTAAACGAACTTTCATAAATTGTATGTAATATGCATTAATAGAATTGTACATTTTGGGTACTGCATTAGATTTGTATCATCATTTGGATATCACTGACAAACGATTTGTTCTTTTTCAGTGGGTGGTTGGTCCATCATATTTTGTGGAAATCGTTATTAAGGAAACAAACTGCTCTGGATCAGAAACTCATGTTACTGACTGTCACTTCCTGGAGGATGAACAAGCTGTAAGTGCAGAATTAAAAATGTAGTTCGTGTAAGTGATAACTAATTTATACGAGAGGTACCATTTATCTCATTCTATTACAATATATGTTACCCTTTTAGGATAGCTGGCAACATTTGTAAGAAGTTTCCCTAAAAAAACGTGCTAAAATTGTATTTCTTCTGCTGCTATATTTTCGTGAAGAATTGCTATTTTTTTGAGGTGCCAAATATATAATATGATCACCCAACAGTACCTAATAAAATAATTTTGAGCACTAATTTGGACCTGAGGGGCTTAAAATGTTGATTACGCATAGTTTGTTGTTTAGTCCGTGTGAGAAATCGGGTTCTTGGTTAGAGGGAGTTTGAAGCACTTCTCAAGCAACAGCCACAATACCCAACAAGCTGAACTACTAATGTCATTAAATTAACCTGCCCTTAATCCTCTGGTATCTTGGCACAAAAGCATTCAGGCTTAACTCAGGACCAATGTGTATAGTATTTATGCAGCACCCAAACAGCAATAAAGTGACAACTCAACAGAAAAAAACCACACACCCATTTGGAAAAATAGAATACATTTTAATAAATGATTTGAAACTAAAACACAAAACTCCAATCAGTAGAATCTGAGCTATGAAATTCTAAAGAAGATAGGGCGAAAACTTGCACCTAAAAGATCATAGCGCCATCTGCGGACATGTCATCATGCTAGACCGGGGCAAAGTTGAAAGTTATTGCCGACTGCAATGGAGTACATTTAGGATATACAAAGTGGGTTGGGCACAGTCTCGACTTACCTTTCAACTTGGAACAAAGTCTGGAGAAAAATGTCTGAGAAGATAAATTTCAGCTCAGCTACGCAGCTGGCGGTGTCCAAGGAGGAGGAGGAGGTGTTGTTGGGTAGCTCTTGGCCAAAGTCACCTTTTAGAAGTCGAAGAACTCCAGTGGGACGAAGCTGCAGGCTATATGTAGCTGACGAGGTTCCCATGTGCATACCCCTTCTGCAAAAATCAGCTAAACAGGATTTGCTGCAGCGGGGAGGAAGGTAGAGGGAGCTGTATCAAAATCCTGCTGACCCGCGATGCACCTTGGGCTGATGGAAGAGCAGGTTGGTCCCACTCTCCTCTTAGTTCTCAGAGCACTTTTTTGCCAAACATTTTCTGAGTCACAAAGTGTGGATTTTGACTTTCTGGGCAATTTAGCAGCACCTCCAATGGTCCAGGATTGGGGTGCACCACTTGAAAGGTCCGGACTCACTCGGGTAGGATCCAAGTTCGGGTTCCAGATGGTAGTAGCCTTTTCTGTCACTGAATCGGACTTTACCATTAAAGAGGATTTTAAATTACAATTCCTCAGACACTAAAATGCATTTTCTACCTCTCAATCACAAGATAGCACTTCTTGAATGTAATAACTTAACCCAATGTTATCCAATGGTAGAGATAGGCCTCACAGTAGTGAAAAACGAATTTGGGATTTTCACTACAACAAGTAAAACTTAAAAGTACATGCCCAAAGTTTTCATTACAGTGCACCCTGTCCTATGGCGGGTTAGTAGTCTACAAAAAGTGATGAATAGAACACTTACATTAATCTCAGCCACTGGTAATTACTTGGGGGGCTGCACCTGAGTCCATCTTTATTTATCATACCATGGCTCCTCAGTTTGGACCCAGCTACATGCAAATCAGTCTTGAACTTGCTCCAGTTATAACAATCCATCCCAAACAGCCAAATCAGGTCCTCCCGAAATAGGAACGCAAGCAACTTAGGACCAGCTTTTCCCTTGTTATGGGCTCATCGGCTGGGTATAGCTTGGTTCCAATGACACAGTGTGCACGGTACCCATGTTTGGGCATACCTGATCCACATAGGGTAACATTGTAAAGTAACCAGAAAATTATGAATGGAATTCCTGTTCTAATTTCAGCCACTGATAATTACTTGGGCTGCATCCCAATCCATCGTTGTTTTGCACACCATGCCACCTCAGTTTGGACCCATCTATATGCAAGTTAGGCTCGACCCTGCCCTCATTGGAACAACCCAGGCCAAACTTCCAAGCTAGGTCCTCCCTGTACCAGAACACAAACAACCCAGGACCAGTTTAACCCTTTTTATTGGCTCATCAGCCAGGCAAAGCTTGGTTCCAGCGACAGTGTGCATTGGACCCATGTCTGGGTACACCAGACCCACTTAGGGTGACATGCTAAAGTTTTTAAAAAGTGATGCATGGAATGCTTGAATTATTCTCAGCCACTGGTAATTAGTCGGACCGCATTCCAGTTCATCATTATTTTGCACACCATGCCACCTTAGTTTAGACCCAGTTCTTTGCTCCAATGGGAACAGTCCAGTTTGAAGTGCCAAGCCAGCTCTTCCCTGAACCGAACACAAGCAACCCAGGACCAATTTTGCCCATGTTATGGGCTCATCAGCCAGGTATAGCTTGGTGCAAGTTTTTTATTCTTTAGTATGTCGCCCTAAGTGGAACTCCTTATGTAACAATATACCAAAGGGGTTTTAAAGAGCTTAAACAATAAATATAAATTGGATCAGAGTATGACATATAGATTCTGCAAAATACTATGAAATTCTAAATTAGTACTTTTGTTAATTTCACAAGCAACCAATTTAGAATGCCGGGGTGTAGTTTAACACAGGCAGGAACATTGCTAAAATTGTTACTGTTCTTTAAAGCCTAACTGATCTGGGACTCAACCATTTGAAGTCCAGGCTTCAAATAGTTGATGTTGACGATGAGTGCAAATGCAGCCTATCACTGGCAAGAGTTATCAGGAAACGTTAACACCATAATTTTGGATGGAAGGTACTAGCTGGCCTGAACTATACACTTTGCATTTATTGACTTCAGGTTTCATTCAGTGGTTAGTGACTAATCATACAATTCTCAGTAGTTTAGCTTGAGTTGCATAACTTACAAAGGAAAACTGCATCACACTGTTTATTGGTCAATAAAGGAACCTTAGTCTGATATTTCTTTGAGCTTGAAGTTATAATTTTAGCAATTTCAGCTCGGATTTCCACTATCTCCCCTCAATGGTATACTTCTCACTTGGGAAAATCCTTTTTAAACATGGATTTTCTGTCAGGTTCACCTCCTGAGAAAGAGAAGGGACCTGTCCGGATGCTTCCTCTGAGGCCTACAGAGTCTCCCTCTTCCTCTTCCAACCTGTTTCTTAGGATTCCCACTTGTCTAGAAAAGAGACGGACACTTTTAAAATACTTCCTCTCAGAATCACAGATTCTTGTGTACTGACAGAAAGTTCCTGTTTATGTACCATCGAAATTCAAACTGATTCACACTTTCTCCTCCCCTCTCTCAATGTTTGGTATCCCCTTCTAGGACCCCTCCCCTCATTCTTTATTGAGTTATTTGTGTTATTAGCTCTTAAAGGAACAACTCTCTGGAAAAAGAGTTTCCACCCAATAGTGTTTGGGGAAAAAGGAGATTTGCATACCCCTTGGGTGGAATAGTTTTTGCTTTCCATGCTTCTTTTGGGCTAAGACCCTCTCAGATAATTTTATTTTTATGTCCTAAGAGTGATATGATTGGAAGCCCTTCCATATCTTTTGACAGCTCCACCCATGGGATTTAGATTGATAGGATCCACTGAATCATTTTGATATTTACCCAGCATGTGTTGTACAGGAGAACTAATCTCTAAATTTGAGAAGCATTCCCCTGCATACTATCCTCCAAATCTACCAAAGCCAGCCACATGGAGATCGATTCAACTAGGAAGGTATACACAAGAGTCATGACTGCTTCCACACATTGAATCACTGGCTGTAGTGTATCACATCACATATGGATTTGTGCTCTATGTCTGAAGTGTTTTGATACCAGCTAACATGCATGATGTTACATGTTCTTAGCCAGTGATGACTAAAGATGCCAAGTCGCTTTTTCCAAAATTCAAATCCTTGAGCAAATGCCTATTTCACAGGGATCAGAATTCTGAGGTGTATGTTTGTTACCAAACTACTACAACTTTCACAGGGGATTTTTGGCCTATCAAACTTGCTAAAATTTCCCTAGAGGAAATATCCTAAATAAGAGTACATGCAGATTTGATGTGGAAAGAATCAAATTCCTCATATGATATCACAATTTCCTGGTGAAACTCAGAAAACAAGGACTGCACCACATCTGATGTTGAAATGTACTAGGTGCAATAAATACCTCATCGCCATCCAGCCCACTTGGAGTCATGGCCAAAGTATGAAAAGGGAAAGTGTGGACGAATGTAGCACTCCATATTTCAAGATAATAACTGTAGAAGTGTACATTGCCTTCCTGCTGAATCAGTGATATGCTGCTAATACCACCTTCCTGCATATTTTGGAAGGTTAAACCTCCAGAAATGTACCGAGAGAAAATTCCCAGAAAATAAAATACCATTGCATATAGAATTCAGTCAGTAAGAACAAAATATTTTTGTATGTGATATTTATGGCTTCCAAATTCTGGTATACAAGCTACCGGCACATATTGAACAAGTGCAGGCCAAGATGTGCATTCTTAGATACAGATCACAGTGTAGTCTTTTATATGCCTGTGGCCCAGAGCCTTGGTTAGCCTGGATATGATCATAAGTAAATCCATATGCTCAGAGCAGCTTCACATACTTAGTGCAGTCTCATATTTATTGTTCTAACTTTATGTACTCAGTACAACTGCTTGTGGGAGATGCAGCTAGATATATGAAATTCTATTAAACAGGTATTGTTCACATGCACTCCCCTTCTCTTCTGTACTTCTTATAAGAGGGAATAGGGAGTCCTCTAGGGATGCTATTCAATCAGGGTATATAGTTGTAAATTTCCACACCCAGCATCATCCCCAACACCAGCGTTGTGCCACCCCTTGTTCAGAGGTAAAGAAGACCACAGATTCAGGGTTCTTATTAATCCTGGTATTGTTGAAGCATGGTGGAGGGGCCCACTGTTTAGGACACAATGCTAGAATGCACTCCTTTCTTTTTTCCTTTTTAAATCAGACGTACAGTCCAATCTAGATTCAGCGTGCTAGCCAGGAATGTGCTCTCCCCCAGTGGCACAAATAGTATGACAGTCACACTTGTGGTGAGTTGTCATGCTCCAACTCCAGGCTGAACAGCCATTCTATGTAAGTAACACAAGTCAAGAAATGTAACTCCAATATTCAACCAAGCAATCCAGATTTATTTCATCTTTTTCAACACTTTGCAAACAGAGGCATTGTGATTCCAATCTTAAAATGCCAAAGACACACCCATCCAGGCTTTTGTTCTTTGTAGCACAACAGAATTTACAATATATTCTGGGTAGCAATGGTGGTGAAATACCCAATGCATTTTTACTTAAAAAGCACTTACTCAGGAGTAGCTAAAACTGAAGTATGCCTCAATCTCTCGTGTTCTTGTGTAGCAGAGATTAGAAAAGGTAATTTATGTTGCCCAGTAGCAAATATGAGTCTACTGGGGGGGCTAAGGTAAGACATCGGGTGGTAGTTCCTCCCTCCTGTCTCACCCATAGCTGTTTAATATTATCCAATAGGCCTGAATATGCTGAAATATTGCAAGAAAAGATCATTAGCTGTAACTATGTGAGAGTTTCATTTACTTTTTTGATGTTGGTGCTATCCCACAACCTCTAGACAGGAAATGCCATGTCTGGGTCACAGTTTCAAGATATAGTAACTTGTAAATGATGTGTCTTGTATCTAACTAAGAACACCAGTAAAATGATATGGGGCATATGTAACACTTTCAGGAAAAGAGGAGTTTCAATGAAAGCATAAGCTCCTAAATGGAGTAATGAGCACTAACTTCTCTTCAGTATTTAAGCATCAAAACTATTATTAACATTCCTGGTTCAAACATTCCTCCCACAAACCTAAGCTAATAGGTTCCTGTAGAGCTTCTTACACATATATGTTTAGCTAGAGGGCCAAGAAAGCAGATAGAAATGCAGATGCAATGTAGGGGAACTAGACATGGTTGCCCTTTTTCTCCCTAATTGTCTTCATCTTGGAACTATTTTTAGAAAGGCTTAGAAGAGCTGTTGATTATATGGCTTCTTCAGTGATCAAAGTATTAAATTAATAGTGTATGCAGATGACCTTTTGCTTTTTATCTCTAAACCTAAAAAATTATAGCCGGTATTTTTAATGAAATGTCCTCCTCTTCTCATACTTTGGGATATAACTAAATGTCAAGATATCTGAAGTATTAACTCTGAATAGGTTTTTCATAAAGGAGCCTTTTCAGAACTGTGATTTATCCTGGATATCCCCCAAAATTAGATACCTGGGAATTTGGTATTGCAATTCAGTGATGGATTAAAGTGTCAACATTAATGAGCTATATCTGAAAGTTAGAACTCATCCACAAATGACCCCTTGATACATCTCTTGATGGAAATATTTAGACATAATCAAAAGATGATCTTACTCGTCATGAACTTTCTTTTTATGATCATACCAGTTAAAATACAAAAAGCTATTTATGCTTAAATTGATAGCATGTTTTCTAGATTTTAAAGAAATAAGAAGGAAGCCAGAATATAGCCTAAGAAACTTAAAAAACCTGAATCAAATGTGAGTGTTCATTTTCCAGATTTTGATAAGTTTAACACTGCTTTCAATTTAAAACAAATAATCTCTATAATGTTGAATAAGACATACTTAATAGTAAATTGTGTTTTTGCCTAGAGCACTGTTTTACAGCCCACTTTCGCACACATACACATCATCATCATCTTCATGTCCCAGGCTCCCAACAGTTGGATTGTAAGATGAAGGGGACCCCCTCAACAATATCTTGTAGGTCAGGGAGAAAGAAGAGGGGAAAGAAAAGAAAACCACACTTTAGAAGCTCCCTCTTGACCTATATTTCTTTTACAAAGATTATATAGAATTCTAAAAGTGGGCCATGTAAATTACATCATACAATTCTTTCTAACTTTATTTGTTCATTCTTAAAAACATTTTTTTTATTAAATATCAAATTCATTTCCAATAAACAATATCTGATTAATCATCATACAAAAAATATAATCATCATACACAGTTATAACTTTTCACAATTTTTTACAACAAGTAGACCCCAGGTAAACGGATTCACACACAAGAAAAACCACACTACCATACATTCATACTAGTTTCATCAACATTCATACTACATTAAAAACTCTGGCAAGTCAGAGACTTAGATGTACAAGGTAATCTCCTCTGACCAAAGAGATAACTGCAATAATCAGGATCTAAATGTCAATGGTCAATTGAATCTTTGTAAAAGAAATATAGGTCAAGAGGGAGCTTCTAAAGTGTGGTTCCCAACAGTTGGATACCACCAATATTTATGTACTAACATTCCCTACTTAAACCTTTTTGTTGTTGTTAATATTTCCTCCCTAAAGCAATACAAAGATAGTTTTATTTGGTATAAAAAATGGATTAGACTAAATAGTCAAGTGATTTTCTAGAAAACAAAGGGAATTCTTTTAGTCTCTCATCTTATGGAAGAGGATAAGATAATCTCTTTTGTAGATCCCATATACAAATATAAGCGCTCTTAAATAATTTTATTCAACATAAGAAACCCATTTTCCGCTCAAAAAAAAATCTGTCCAAACACAATTCAAATTTTAAAATATGAAGTCCACTTAGAATGTTTCAATCCACAAATGTAATCCTTTTCAACCATCTAACTTGAACAGATATAAAACTGCGACTGAGATACTTTGGGAAACTGGCATCAACATCTCTTTATCCACATCAACCTAGGATTAAATATGGTTTGAATGTCATTCTACTTCAAGATCTTCTAGTATGACAAAGTCCCTTTTCTTCTTTAACAATTCATACTATACTCCAATGTTTATGGAATAGATTAAACATATTACATTGTAAGTCATAAGGTGGTATCTATATACATATGTCTTCACATGCTCTGGAGTTCATCTGTATTTGATAGATGCATGGACTAAGAATACATTAATATGTGCTGCATCAATTCCTTTCTATATCATTTATGTTTTTCTTCATTGGGCAATAAGTTATTATGGCTATAACTCCTTGTTGAGTAAGCTTATTGCTACTGTATACTATTGCCTTGCAGGTCATAACTTCCAACTTGACTGTATCACAGACATGATTGATCTCTCTCTATCTATCTATCTATATATATATATATCTATCTATCTATATATATATATATATATATATATATATATATATATATAATATGCATCCAACTCACTTTGCTCCCTCGAAGTCTGTGGCACACACACACGAGTTAGTTCAAATCATTTGTGATTTATTTCAAATATTTCACCGTGGCTGACAAACGCGTTTTGGCCATGGCGGCCTTTGTTAATGTCAGCGTGCTGCCCATTTTTACACCAATATATACGTCACATTCCATATTACAACAAAAGACAGACTCAGATGAGTTTATCAGTTTCAATTCCGTTGTGGCCGTCTTAGAATGGTCAGAAAAATGGCCATAGCTGATGTTATGATCTCAAAATTATGTTTTTCCTTTCATTCAAAATAATAAATGAACATAATATCAACAATGGGAAACTGGCAACAACATCTAAAAAATATATATATATACATATTATATATATATATGAGGAATCCTCGTTCTCCCGCTCCTATTGTCGAACAAACGTGGACCCAAGTAAGTGCTAATTTTTCTTTATTGCATTTGTAAGCACTCCGCCATGACGCGTTTCGACAGCTCCTTCTGCCTTGATCACATGACCTATATATGTATGTATATATATATATATATGTTTAACCTTTGATATGTATGTGTATATATATATATATATTTATATATATGTTTCCAAAAGTTTGCCCAGAGACGAGGTCGCACTCCGCTTCAGGTATGTGCACAACACTTTGGGGCACATTAAGATGGCGGGCGGATTTTGTCCGCCCGCCATCCTGTCATAACAAGGGTCCGCCCACCATAAGGGAGGGGGGCCTGTATGTGCCATTAGGATGCGCCCGCCACAGTGGCGGGGGCATCCTGCATCCCTAACATTGTGGCAGGCGGTGCACTCAGCACCGCCCGCCACAATGCCAGGGAGGCATGTTGTGCTCTTCCATGCACAACATGGCAGGCACTGCGCCGTGCCTGCCATGTTGTGCATGGAACTGTAGGGGGATACCATAGGTACCCCCACCATGTGCACACCCCACCGCCCCGGAGTCCCTGGGGGCCCGCAACGGGCCACCAAAGCAGACTTCGCATTCTTCTGCTGAGACACATTCTAATATGGCTGGCGGTGTCTATTAGACACCGCTACCATATAGAACTCTTTTCCGCCCAGTCGAAAAGCAGCGGACAGTCTTTCCGTCCTCTGCGGACCCCCCAGCCATTATAATATGGCAGGGGGTCATTTCTGCACGGATGGCGGGCGGATCGGCCCCACCGGGCTGGCGGTGGATACCGCCAGCCCGGCAGGGTGATCCGCCCGCCATCCTAATGGGACCCTTTATTTCTGAATCCATGCGGCTTCCCATCCCAACTCTATCCGTCCCATTGGCCTGACGCGTTTCGAAGTATTCATTCTTCTTCCTCAGAGGCCCTGTTAGAAAGCAGTCAATACATCACCGCCACATCTTCCCCTGCATGTTTCTCAATTAAGGTGGCTTCCGGTGCACCACATTAATACTCTCAATCACCAATGCATGCCGGGACATGTAGTCTTTTCTTTGAACCTTTTCCCTCCAGTGGGTTGTGTCCTAACGCATGATCTTGTGACTAAACTTTTTACCCTCCAGTGGGCTTATGATCTGAAAGTGCATGGTTATTTAAATTACCTGCCGCACCCATGCAGAGAGAAACCTTTCCTCTCTCGCGGACCTTCACAGTTTAGCTGGCGGTGCGTACCTTCACGGCCTGGAACCGCCGCGAATACTCGTATCCAAACGTTTGCCCAGAGACACAAACATTAGAAATTCTTAAGTTCTAATTAAACCTTAAATGTATAATTTATGTGCCACATTTACACTCTTATAACTTTATTTATTATTTCTACACATCAAATTTATACTACTCAAACATCGGAAATTCTAACATTATTGTTATACCTTACATTTGTAATTTATGCACCACCTTCGTATTATTATAACTTGCGCACCTCCAAGTTCAGAAACTTTAGTACATTTTCAGTCATATGGTGAGAAAACCAAGACCAATTGCGAACCTAAGTTCAACTTATGTGCAAATATAGCATCCTTTAAATTCATGTTTGCAATGTGCATAATGCAAACTTACACCTGTAAATCGATTTATTGCTGTTGAATGTTATACTACCACTGTATAAAATTACATGGGAAAAAGGTGCTCGCAAGAGCAGAGAGCTGAGGAGCCAGTGTGGGAACACACACAAACCTATTAATTTATGAACATTCAGAAATATATTCGTGGAGGTAAATTTTAACCAGAATACAAATGGAGATTTGTTCCTGTCAAGAACAAGAATAAATCAAAAGTAGGGAATGAATGGAGGACAGATATAAAAAAGTAGCATGCACCAATGAACTTTTACAAAGTATAAATATGTGTACTGTACACCATGTACATTTAAGCATATAAGTACTTCTGGGACCCCTTGACTGAGTAATCTTCCAAGGGGTAGTATTAGAAATTTTTTTATTTTGCAAAAACATATAATTCTATTCAATATACAGATCCCTACGCATGATTTTGAACTCTGTACGCAATAATTGGTACTAAACATGATGGCATAAACTTGAATCCTACTGGCATAACTTGCTCTTTCAGTTATCATCAAATTTCAAAGTGACTCTAGAAAGAAAATATAGATTTTTTTAAATGACATCAAAAGGCTGCTGTAACAACTAAGAACAATACTGTGCTTTCTTTCCTCAACAGCATCTTGGATTCTGCAAGGGGAGCCAAATAAGCAGACCTGGAAAGGATGGTGTAACTGTTTCTTGTGAAATCTATGAACCCATGGTACAGTCTGCTCTGCTTGCATGTAATAAGTTTTCTCAGATGTAGTAATTTCAGGTGATGGTAATGCACAACTGATATAAAAGACATTATAGTAGCCATTCATATCACACATGTCTGCTCATATAGATGTATCACATTCAGTGTTGGAGTGATGTGGGTCTATGCTGAAATTTGGAAGCCTAAAGGTGCGTGAAGTAATTTTACTTGATAGGGTAAGATACTGAGGGATTCTATGGAGTGTAAAGGCTCTTTATAGAGTTTTAAGAAAGCTGAAGAACAGTACGCATTCTTCTTCCTCTCAAATATGTAAGCAGGATAGGGGGGCGCTAGGTGGCGCCAGACCAAGATGGCCGCACTATAGTGAGGCTCTCGCCAGATCGAGCCTTTGACCGATCCTGCTGACCATCCTGACCGGGGTAACTAGCTCTTTCTCCCCACCGTGGTGACCGCGGTGCTTTCCTGCACTCGGCGGTGCCAGCAGCGTCGCCATCGCCCGACTGGGAGCGAAGCTGTGAGAAGATTTGCTCTGAGGCGGCTCAGGCTGGCTGCAGGGGACTCGCCACTCCGGGATTGACTGGCCGGGAGAGTCCGGGGATTTGCGGCCTAACCGGAGCTGCGGGCACAACAACTGCGGTGCACACAAACATCCGCCGCTTCCTCCGCACCTGTTTTATGCTGACTGCGGGCCTCCATACATTGACAGCGAGCCCTCCCTCTTGCAGCCGAGTCCTGGCGGTGACTGCGGGCGGCAGCTAACGGCCGAAAAAAGGCGCGAAAACGGCCATTGGCGGCGGAGCAGATTTCGGCGAGCAGCGCCAGGGTGCACAATCTGGAGCCGCTTCCCTCATAACTTCAGGTACTGTGGTGGCGCCGACACGGCTGAGACAATACTTAACTATTGCAGGGAGCTGCCATACATTCTGCGCTGTGGCGCATTGACATCACGCTGGTCCCAACTGCTATCTCTGACCCTCCCATGCTGCTGGAGTGACCCTGCAAGCGTCTCAGACGGCGCTCTCTACACCCGCTTGCTCCCCTGAAACGTCCTCCTCGCCTCACACCACACGAGGTGCACTAACGGGGGGTTGTCGACCCACCGGCCCGGAGAGCACAGCGTTCCCAGCCCGCACTGACGAGACTCGGAGGCCGCCTCACTGCTCCTTCTCGTGCATGCGTGACCTTGCCCATCGGACACGCTGACCATTGGCACAGGGCCGGCGATATCTGCCCAAGACCACTTGCTCGGCTACAAGGCGCAAACTGTGACGGGATTTGGACCCCCCCCTTACAGGTACTGCTTTCCTGGTTGCTCTGCTGGTTGCTCTACTGTTGTGATCCGCACTGGAAGGCCCTGGTTAATGCGTCACTGTTAATAGATTCTTCTGCGTCACCGGTGGTATTGTTCACTAGCCCTGCCTCATTATTCTGGACTTGTGGGCCGAGGTATTCCGAAAGACGTCACCTCTGAAATACACTGCGCCCCTGGTGCCACCTCCTCAAGGGTTCTATCTCGCCCTGCCACTCCGCCTTGTCACATAAACGCTACTTCGCGTCGCCAAGCACTGTCTGCTCCTAACACGCCTACTGCGAGTGCACCTAGTCACGACATGGGCCGCAACGACGCTAAGCAGACCAAAATACCATTTGAATCTAAACGGGCCTCCAGAATCATGCAAGAACCCGCGGGTAGCCCTCCTACCCGTGGACCGCCGGGGGACGACTGGAAAGCCTTGCTGCTGACCATGCAACAGAGTTTGACAAGCATTGACGCCAAAGTTGACACGATCAATACTCGCATGGACAGTGTGGTTACCAAACTGGAACAACACGACACCAGACTCAAGGAAGCAGAAGATCGGATATCGGATCTGGAAGATGGTACCACCGCGAGCGCCAGGCAGGTGACCCAAATGGACAGGCTCCTAAAAATCATCGCGGAGAAAAACGAGGACTTAGAAGCCAGGTCCAGGCGCAACAACATCCGCGTCCTGGGCCTTGCGGAGTCCACCAACACTGGGAAACTGGAGGTGTTTATTGAAAATCTGGTCGTCGAACTCTTTGGTAAGGAATCGTTCTCCTCGCACTTAATAGTGGAGCGAGCCCACAGATCCTTAGCCGCACGACCGCCGCCAGGTGCCCAGCCTCGCCCCATCATAGCGAGATTTCTCAATTATAGGGACCGGGACGCAGTGCTCCGACGAGCGAGAGAGGTCGGCACGGTGAGATATGGCAATACTACACTCTCATTTTTCCCGGACTTCACCCAGGCAGTGCAGGAAGCCAGGAGGAAATTCATAGGGGTTAAGAAAAAGCTCCAGGATCGTGAGATGACATACGCCATGTTGTACCCGGCCAAACTGAAGATTTCCTACGGGGGCAAGCAGCACTTCTTTCAAAATCCTCAACAGGTGGAGGACTTTCTTAAGCACCACAGGGCAGATGAAACCAGAGAAGACGCTGAATCCCATCGCTCCAGATCCTCTTCGCCTATGAACCAGCAGGAATAGTCCATATTCACAGTGACCGCCCCGATGACAAGAAGTGGTGACGGACTAGAAGCGTACACCACGGTGAGGTACAAATCGATAATGTTGTTTGACTTGGTATACATATTTGGCAGGCTCGATCGCCCACCTCCGTCCCACGCCGAGAGACCGGGGCTTTGCCTGGGTCCTAGTGGGTGCGAGTAGGGAGGTGGATGGCAGGTTTGGTGCCCCTAGTGCGGTACCCCAATGGGCGAGCCCCAAAACCCCCCATCTTGTGATAGAATGGAGGGATACGTGACATTTCTAGGGTTTTTAAGTTGGGGAGTGGGAGGGATAATGGGGATTGGGTGGGTTCAGAATGCCCGGCGGGTTGGGGTTGCCGGAGTGGGTGGGGGAATGTTCCAACATATTGCCTGCAGAACAGAAGTGTTTGTTGTCCACGTTAGCAGTTGGGCATACCGAGAGGGTAGTTGGGTTTTGATTCCTATATTTGCTGCCATATGTTATTTATGCATGGATGTTGTGGATGATTGGCGATCTTTTTTTCCGATGGGAGTATGGGGGACGTAGCTGACCCGCTGCCCGCTTCGCAGTTCCGAGTAGCCTCCTGGAATATACGGGGACTGAACAACCCAAAGAAAAAAAGACAAATACTGGGGTATCTAGACAGGCACGGGATATCTGTAGCTATGCTGCAAGAAACCCATCTGATGCCAAGCGGCTCCCCTCCATTCGCTTCTAAATGGGCTGTGAGCAGGGTGTTCTCCTCCTATTCCAATTACGCTAGAGGGGTGGTGATACTGGTGAAAAGAGGAACACCTTTCATTCCAGCTGGGACTGAAATAGATGCTGGGGGGCGCTACTGCATGCTATGGGGGAAATTACACTCACACACAATACTGTTTGCATGTTACTATGGTCCCAACACGGATGACCCTGATGCTCTTCTCACCCTATGGGGGAAAATACAGGCTTTGGGGATAGACCATGTGATGCTAGGGGGAGATTTCAACACGGCCCTCATACCCGCGCAGGACAGGTCGCACCCACATGCCTCTCATTATACTAATACTCAGAGATCACTAATGGGAATACTGAAGGAGCACCGCCTGGTGGACTCGTGGCGACATATGCATCCCAACACCAAACAGGGTACTCACTGCTCTGCGTTCCACTCCACATGGGCCCGCCTTGACTATATATTTGTCTCAGCGGGTCTATCCCCATGGTTATCCAAAGCAAGTCACCTGGCGCGTACATACTCGGACCACTCCCCGGTTCTTCTCTCCCTAAACATTCCCCTCACTACTCCCCCTTTCCTAAACTGGCGCCTGAATCCTGCACACCTGACTGACACTGCATTCACTGCTGAATTGGAACTGGAAATCACAGAGTTCTTTGAACGGAATATTGATTCAGTGTCTAGTCTCACTACAGTTTGGGAGGCTTTTAAAGTGACTATGAGGGGGAGCTGTATCGCCAAAGGGGGTGGAGTGCTCAGGGCGCTGCGAACAGACATACACAAGCTTGAACTAGAGCTACGTCAGCTAGAGCGAGAAATGGCGAACGGAGATTGGGACGGCGCAATACATGCTCAGATCAGGGACAAACTGAACGACTACTCAGAAGCGGCGGATAGGGAAGGCAAATTTCTGGGTAAGCCCTTTAATGCTCGGATATATGGTGAGGGAGACAGGCCTGGCAAGGCACTGGCCAATGCAGTCAGGACCCCTCGATATCAAAGTTATGTCCCGACTTTATTGGACAAACATGGCACACCGCACCACGATACCGTGACACAGCTACAAGTGTTAACTGAACACTACACCTCGCTTTACACCTCACTTAGGAATGACACGCTTAATTTGCAGGAATATCTAGAGGACACTGCTATTGCCTGGCTGGGGCCGTCCCAGCAAAAATTCCTCCATCATGAGCTTGAGCTTGATGAGATCAAGGATGCCATCATGTCCATGAAGTCAGGGAAAGCACCGGGGTCGGACGGTCTTCCGATAGATTTTTATAAATCCTTTCTACATGTACTAGCACCCATACTGAAACAGGTCTTTTATGCGGCATTGGAGGAGGGCTCGCTCCCCCTCACGATGCGGGAAGCATTAATAACATCGCTACTGAAACCAGGTAAACCGCCCGAACATTGCGATTCCTTCAGGCCCCTCTCGCTATTGAATACAGACAGCAAGATCCTAGCTAAAGTTCTCGCTACACGTCTCAATCTCCTTATGGAAAGACTCGTCCTTCCAGATCAGGCGGGGTTCGTTCCAAACCGTGCCACGTCCCATAATTTGCGTACCTTACAAGCAGTGCTTCAAGATATTAACCCTGGGTGCGAGGCTGCTGCCATTTTCCTGGACGCTACAAAAGCGTTCGATACCCTGGAATGGGACTACCTGCTTCCACTGCTCGAGAGGATGGGAGTCCCCTTCAATTTTCTGGACTGGATTCGACTGTTATACTATAAACCCCAAGCTACGGTGCTGCTCAACGGTGCGCGCTCCGCTCCGTTTGAAATCCATCGGGGTACCCGACAGGGTTGCCCCCTGTCCCCGATACTCTTCGCTATTGCCATCGAACCCCTGGCCGCGAAGCTTAGACAACACCACAACCATCGTGCTCTAGTCTACCCGGAACGGCAACTCCTGATTGCACTGTACGCTGACGACATGACCCTCTACGTGAACAATCCACGGGATAATCTGAATCCCTTATTGCGCGAGATTACTAAATTTGGGGCTATAGCGGGGATACAGATAAACTGGGCGAAATCTGCTATGTTCCCCTTGACTGACAAGACCTCGGAATTTCCTCTTGACTACCCCCTGGTGTGGGAACCCGATGAAATCAAATATCTAGGTATCAACATCACTAGGAATAGAGAGAACCTTATCCGGGCTAACTATGGGACGGTCCTGGACAAACTGACGGATAGCGTTACTCGGTGGCTACATCTTCCTCTATCCATGGCGGGCCGCATATCCCTTATTAAGATGGTGATCCTCCCCAAACTATTGTATCTCTTTACGAATATTCCCTATAGCCCGGGGTCTTGCTTCTTTAGGGCCCTCGACTCCCAGCTCTCGCGACTGATCTGGGGAGGCAAACAAGCTAGACTTAGTTTAAAAACCCTGATGCTGCCTTACCACCAGGGAGGGTTTGAAGTCCCGGACTTCCGAAAATATTACGATTGTGCTCAGGGCCATTTTGCAGCGTACTGGCTCCATCCCCCTCCATTTATGGCCCACCTGGCGGTTGAGGATGGTTATATGAGACCGGAAAAACCCTCTGGGTATCTCTACGCTACAGTCAGCATGACCGATAGGGACCCGACTACGGTGGACTGCACTGTCAGGGCCTGGAAGCGCATTGCAGGGCACATGGGGGTACTATTCGCCTACTCGCCTCTAATGGCGGTGGCTAACGACCCCAGGGTGAGTGTCGCCCGAGAAGAATTGGGACGTAAATTCCTTGTCAAATACGCTATACACACGTGGGGAGATCTTTACTTGCAGGGCACCTTCCGCACAGCTGTACAGATATTTGGGGACAATGCCCCCACGATGATGGATACTTTCCTCTATGTCCGCCTCCGACAAAACATTAAATCCGTCACACCCAACTTTCCGGACGAACCAGAAATCATGGCACCTCTGCATTCCCTGCTACAGGCCGCGGTCCCGAAACATGTAGTCTCCATGTTGTACAAACATGTCCAGGTGGCCCCTTCGCCCCCCCCCTTTAGAGCCCGGCAGGACTGGGACGCTGACCTACCCGAACCCTTATCGGACGAGCAGTGGGAGACGAGCTGCTCTCACACACATGCTGTAACTGGAAACACCCGTCTCCGCCTGATCCATTATAAATTTCTGCACCGGCTCTATTTCACACCGGTAAAACTGCACCGGCTGGGCCTCAAGGGCGATGATAGATGTCTCCGGTGTGGCATCCCGGGGGCAGATTTTATACACCTAGCATGGGGATGCCAAGCAGTCGCCACATACTGGGCGGAAGTGTTTGATGCTCTCTCGGAAATGCTCGGACTATCTATAGACCCTTGCCCTAGGTTAGCGCTGCTCGGGCTAGCTCACCCTGCTGTTAAGACGAACCGCAAATTTTTTGCACTGAGCCTCCTTCTGGCTAAACGTCAGGTGGCATGCAGATGGGGCAGAGGGCGGGCACCCAAATTTAAAGATTGGTTGAGTTGCATGGCTACCTGGCAAGAACAATTACATAACTATGCTGACCTCTTACCACCTAAATCACGACCCAAAGATCTATGGGGCCCTCTTACTTCGTACCTACTTCACTTACACAGTGATGAACGTTCTGTGGAAGAGAATGATTGAGGGGTAGACTGCAGGGATCACTGCTCCGATCCCACACGGGGATTATATTCATCCACACACTTTCGAAAGCATTGCCACGACACGCGCCTCTAACATATGCTACCCCCTGCTGGACATGGCTTACTTTGGAACCTGCATAAGCGAACACACGCAGCACATACTGTTACGCCCCCCCTGATCCGTAACGCACGGAACGAGGTGTGGCGGGATTGCGGGGTGACGGGCGTCCCCCCCTCCCCCCTCTCACCTCTAAAAAAAAAAAAAAGAAAAAAAAAAAAAATATGTAAGCAGGATAGAAGGTGGTATGTATATGTTTATAAACCTTGACTGGGTGTAGAAAAGGTTAACATAAATGCTCAAGAAAAATGGCTGCAACTGAGATCAGGGATGGGGGCAGGGGAAGAAGCAGCAAACAGACCCCACCAGGCAAGAGGAAAGGGCAGGGGCAGCACAAAGTGGGGGGTGCGGAAGGGGCAGTGGCAGAACAACAAACCATGGGGGATGGGCAGGCAGAGGAAGCAAACCAACCATGCAGAATAACCAACTATGGAGAGCTCTAGGGATGGACAGTGGCGGCACAACAGACCGTGAGGGCAGGAGGGCTGGAGTAGGGGCACAGTCTTGGACAATGGAGAGCATAAGGTAGGTGGCATGGGTAGCAAGCTGACCACACAGTTCAGGTGGCAGGGTAGTGGCCGCAGAATAGATCACACATGCCAGGATGGAGGGCAGAGGTAGCACAATGGACCATGGAGGTCTCAGGGCTATGCACATGGACAACGGAAGGTAGGTGGAGGGGGGCTTTGTCAGCAAGCTGACCACACAGGGCAGGTGGAATGAGAAGTGACTGCATAATGGACCTTGTAGAGCAGGAGAGATGGGGCAGGGGTATGCACACAGACAACAGAGGAAGGAAACTGCAGCAATCTGATCACACTGAGCAGCTAGAAGAGGCATTGGCAGCACAATAGACCAAGGAGGACAGAAAGGAGCGGATAGGGGCTTTCCAACAGACCAAGGAGGGATAGTGGAAGGATATAGACAATGGAGGGCAGGGTGAAAGGAGGCAGGGGCAACATTCTGACCATGCAGGGCAAGTGAAAAGGGCAGTGGCCACAGTATGGACCATGCAGAGCAAGCGGAAGGGTCAGGGTCAGTACAGCAGACCATGGAAGGCACAATGGAGATGCAGTGGCAACACAATGGGCCATAAAGACAGACGGGAGGGGGTAGGGCCGCAGACATGGACAGTGGAGGTAACAAGGAAGTGAAGAGACAGGGGATACAAGCTGACCACAAAGGGCAGGCTGGAGGAGCACTGGCAGCCCAACAAACAATGGATAGCAGAAGGGAGGGGGCAGAGACATGGACACAGACAATGGAGGGCGGGGGAGGCAAGGGAATCAAGCTGGTCAATATGGAGGGACAGCAGCAGCACAACAGATCATTGAGAGCACAAAGGAGGGGGAAGAGAAAGCAGTACGCTGATCTTGCAGGGCAGGCAGGAGGGGCAGTGGAAGCACAATGCACTATGGCAGCCAGGAGGGAGGAGATAGGAGAGGGCATACGGACAATGAAGGGAAGGTGGGAGGGTGTCAGAGAAAGGGGTAGCAAACTGATCATATAGGGCAGGTGAAAGGGGTGTTGACAACCCAGCACACTATGCATTTCTGGCAGCAAGATCAGTGGCAGCAGAATGCACTATAGTGGGCAAATGGGAGGGGACAGGCCCATGCTCAAAGGACCAGAGAGGTCAAAAGGGAGGGGATAGGGGCTGGTGTCAGACACACTATGCATTTCTGGCAGGAAGATCAGTGGCAGCAGAATGCACTATAGTGAGCAAATGGGAGGGGACAGGCCCATGCTCAAAGGACCAGGGACACCAGAGGGAAGGGGACAGGAACATGGGCAGCAAGGAGACCACTAAAGGGTGACAGAAAAAGCAGTGGCAAGAGAGCAAACAATGCAGCCAAGGCATAAGGGGCAATGGACCCCTAGTGGACCATGGAGGGCAGCAGGGATGGGCAGCACAGTGTACCATGGAGTGCATTAGGGAGGGGGTGGGGTATGGACTCAG
The DNA here is from genome assembly GCF_964261635.1 of Lissotriton helveticus. Lineage (NCBI taxonomy): Eukaryota > Metazoa > Chordata > Amphibia > Caudata > Salamandridae > Lissotriton > Lissotriton helveticus. Next base: position 110,606,523 of record NC_136072.1, read on the forward strand.
ACAATGGAAGGTAGTAGGGGAGGGAGCAATGGTTAAAGTGCAGCTACATTTAGGTATAGTATAGCTTAAATTAACCCTAGAAATCCGCTGAGAGAAAAGGTTAATGTAACACTATACTTAGTTGTTGAAATTAGTTAAAAAATGAAGCTTAAAAAAACAACAACAAAAATGAAATTAATCAGTTATAGTCTAGCTAAATATAACTTATGCTCCTGCCATACACTTCTTATGACCTCACATATTACAACACACATGACATGTTCAATGGCATCATGGATATCATCTCACATGATATATATATATTGCCATCAATGAAGATATCACTGATGACATCACACAACCTACAGAGGTTCAATTTACTTTACAAAGGAATACAGCCTTTCAAATATGTACATAACTGCTACATGGTGCAGAATCATGAAAAGCATAAATTGCATGAAGAAATGTACTTGTATAAAATAGGTATACTATAGCAAGCTCTGCCTACATGCAAGCATCATTATGGTGAAAGCGCCTACCATGCACATCCATCACTGCTCTTTATGAAGTGTCTTCTTTCTCGGCACACCCAAAGGTCATTGGATGACCAAACCCCTCTACACATAGCTGTTACCCTATTAGTTGCCTATGCTTTAACTATGCACAGACTTCACCGTGTGCACGACTCTTTGTAGAGATGTCATTACCTCCACACATGCCCCATTAGGTGCCTAAGCCCATATTACATGCAGCCTTTACCCTGTGCACAGCTCTTTATGAAGAGCACACTCCCACCAGACAGAGAAATCCCATTTAGTGACTAAGGGCCAGATGCATCAACAAACTATTTTGCGATTTCCTAATTGCGAATCCTTGCGATTCGCAATTAGAAAATCGCAAAACAGAATGCATGAAAGTGTGTTTAACCCTTTCTGCGATTCCTAGTGGATCGCAAATAACCTACCTCATAAATATTAATGAGGTAGATCGCAATTTGCCACCCCCTAGGAATCGCAAAAATCACTGGGATGGTGGCTGGGGTCAGCAGACCACCATGTCCATGATTGCTTTTTGTTGTTGTAAAGCATCCCGTTTTCTTTAAAGGAAAACTGGATGCTTTACAATAGAGAAAATGAAAACTTTCCCTTTCATTTTCTAAGAGAAGGCAGTGGTCCATGGGACCACTGCCTGCTCTTAGGAAATGCATTTACAGACATTCACAAAGGGGAAGGGGTCACTTGGGGACTCCTTCCCATTTGCGAATTGGTTACCACCTACTTGAAGTAGGTGGTAAAATTCGAATGTTATGCTACCTCAATTCAGTCTCAAAACATTCATGCATCCCGATGCGATTCAGTATTAGAAAAGAACACCCTAAACACCCCCCTTCCTAATAGTGAATTACAAACCCATTTTGCGATTCAGTAACAGGTTACCGAAATGCAAAATAGGGTTTGCTGCATCAGAAGAGTATTTTTTTGCGTTTGCAAAGGGCTGATTCTGTGAATTGGCCATTTGCGAAGGCAAACAATGCTTGATGCATCTGGCCTTAAAACCCTACTACGTACAGCCTTCACCCTATAAACAGCACTTGAAAGAGAAGCCACTCATTCCAGACACTCAATGACTATTAGATGGCCAAGCCCATACTATGCAAAGTGTTCATCCTGTGTGCAGGCCTTCTCAGCGAGCGCACTGTCTTCCCACAATCAACCTCATTAAGTGGCTAAACTTCAAGTACGCAAAGCCTTTGTTCTGTGCAGAGCTCTTAACAGAAACTCCATACTCTTCAACCATCCAAGCCTCTTTAGGAGGCCAAGCATTTTACAAAACATTACACTTGTTAGCAGTATAAAAGGTATAGAAATATTCCAGTAAGTGAAGCTTATTAAGTACCTTTCAGTGTTATAAGTGCATAGAAAACTCTCAAACTCATTGGATGATGTAATCAGTGATGTCAACAGTGATGACATTGATGTCATTTGAGATGTCATCCATCAGTGATGTCATCAATGATGTCATTGGACATGTCATGAGTGATGAATTATTTGAGGGCATAAGCAGTGCATGGCGGTTGGCACAATCAAAATATTTAAATATTGAGAAAAGAGTCTATGTATAGTTCTCTGTCTCAATTATTGTAGAGTAGAAGTAATTAGTTTTTAGCTTATCTATAAGTCTTCCTACAAATAAAGATATGGGTTTTATAAGCACTTTTTCCCTCATCTGACCCTCAGGTCCTTCAAATCTAAAATATTATTAGAGTGCTAAGTACATGCCCTCTCAGCCAATGATTGATCAGAATAGAAAAGGTTCTAGTAAATGTTTTGAAGGTCATAATGCTGGTAGCATCTGTTGGGTGGAATCCACAATTTATTATGTTGACACAAATTGAGTTTTTACAGCACATGCTTTATTGCACTTAAGGTAACTTTACAAAACATTTATCACTTAGGGGTCAATTTCAATCTCGTTCAGAAAGCATTCTGAACGAATCGGTTCTGAAATGTTTTCCGATCGACTCGACCGCAAGCTTACCGAATGACGGATTATGATGCATTGCATGTTAAACACCAACCGAGTCGTATGGAACGCAATCCGTCTGACTGAACTGTCCGGAAACAGGCCTAATGCGACCAACTCGTTCAGAAATGCTCAAGAATAGCATTCCGATTACGAATTAGACGCGGTTTAACCCACAACCATATGACGATGCATCTGATGTGGTTTCGGAACCATGTTGGAAGTGTTACAAAAGGCAAGTGGTAAAAGTAAAAAACAACCATTGGCAATGCCAAATAAAAAAAACCGACATTTGCCACACCCACCAATCCACCTATATAAAGGGCCAAAAATATGTCCATGATCCTTTGCTGCAACACATCTGCTGCTAGCTCACTGGATTTGCCATACATTCCCTGCTCTCTACCTTATACGCTCACACTTCACCCACCGCACAATTTGCACAGATTTTTGTTTGGTTAAAAGTATTCTCACAAACACACACTCTTTTTCTCATTCACAGTCACCCTCCCCTTCACACTCACCCTCATCTTCACCATCACACCCACCCTCACCATGTCCCCAAAGAAGCATCCACATTTTACAGAGAAGGAGTTGGAAGTGCTTGTAGATGAGATTGTCAGAGTAGAGCCACAGTTATTTGGGAACCTAGTCCAACAGACCCCCGTGTCCCAGAGAAATAGGATGTGGGACAGGATAGTCAACAAGGTGAACGCTGAAGCACCTTGCCTGCGTAAGATGCATGATATCAGGAACAGGTACTATGTTGTGCAAAGGAGGGCGCAAGAAACTGCTGGCGAAAGAGCCAGCAGACTGGTGGTGGCCCTCTTGCACAACCTGTGCACTTCACTTCCTGGGAGCAGAAGGTGTGTGCCATCATTCCGCCGTACAGCGTCCATAGACTCACTGACTGGTAAGTACCCAATCCACATTCTAATAAAGTTACCAATTACACCCCTAGAGACATCACTGTAAAGGATACAGTTAAACAAATGACTGTTTGAACATAGAGAAAAAACTAGAGTCAAAGAGCATGTGATGTGTATGTCATATTGATAACAAATGTACCTGCAATTGAAAATGAAATGCACCAAACTACTACCATGTACATACTTCTCACAAACTCACACAAACGCTTTGTGCTCCAAGCACTAGTCACCTGTGTCCGTCATCTTGCCAGTACTTTTCCACTCACTCACAGGAAAGCTGAGTCACAGGTAGGCTGTTTGGGATGGCTGGGAAGGTGGGTGTGGGCATAGGCCTGATGGGAGTTGTAGTCACAGCAAACACTCCTCCTCACGCCCAGCCCAAACAGACCCACTGGAACGATGCGCCCATCACAGTGAGTGGAAATGTACTAGCAAGATAGCTAACACTGCTGCATGATGTCTGGAGCACAAGGCATTGATGGGAGTTGTAGTCCATCCAAGCAACATGCACCAGTTTCAGACATTTTGATAGTAGACTTCCATTCACTGTCGGGTAGCCATAGGCCCAGATGAGTTGTTTGGACAGTGTGGGAGGAGGAGTGTTTGCACTGACTACATCTCCTATCAGGCTCTGTCCTACACACACCTTCCCACCCAGCCCACCAGGAAGGGTGGTGTCCTGACAAAGAGGGGAAGTGTACTGGCAAGATGTCTGACACTTGTGCATGGTGAAATAGTCAACAACAACTCCCATCATGGCATTGTGCTCCTCACACCAGTCCCCAGTGTCAGCCATCTTGCTAGTACATTTCGACTCACCATCAGGAATAGCATAGTCTCAGTTCTGCTGTCTGTGTTGGCTGTGATGGTGTGTGAAGGACAGGGCATGATAGGAGTTGCAGTCAATGCAAACACTTCCCCTCACACCCAGGCCAACCAGCCCACATAGAACTGAGTTTCCCTGACAGTCAATAAGAATGTACTGGCAAGATGACTGGCACTGCGGTCTGCTGTTTGGAGCCCAAGGCACTGTTGGGGAGTTGTGGACAAATCAATTACCAGTCACCAGTGTCAGACATCTTGGGAGCACATTGACACTCACTGCCAGGAAAGCAGAGTCACAGGTAAGATATTTAGGATGGGTAGGAAGGTGTGTGGAGGATAGAGCCTGATGATAGATGTTCATTGTCACCTGCCTTTGCCAGATTGCCACCAACATGTCACACCTCCCTGTGTGACCACAATATCCCCTGTGCAACAACATCTGCACCAGCCACAGGGAGGGATGTGGACTCTGGTGGAGAGCCCCCTGTACCACCGCTGCCTGCACCTGATGGTCCCCCCGTGAAACATGGGAAGGGTTGTCTGAAGAAGAATCTTTGAGAGACATATGGCTGAGCATCACCCCCAGGTAGTGACAACCTGCTCCGGATATCCTCCATTGTGGGCCAAGCATTCTCTTTGTTGACTGTCATTGAACTGTCCCATACTAGCTGGAGGGTCTAAGTTGGACTATGAACTCAAATAACTGTGGATCTGCTTTGGAATAATACCAGTTTGTATATGGCCTTCATAGATCTCAAGACTGCTTTCGACCTGGTCCCTCGTGCAAAACTCTGGCAAATACTTGGCGAAATGGGGTTTCCCAGTAGCCTTCTGCATATAATAACGAAGCTGCATGAGGGGAATTATGCGCGGGTTAGATGGGGATCGCAGGGACAATTAACAGATAAGATCCCTGTGCGGAGAGGAGTACGCCAGGGTTGTGTTATGGCTCCGACCCTCTTCTCCCTATTTGTAAACGGAGTTGTGGACCATCTGAAGGGGGAAGAGACGGATGCCCCATCCCTGGCGGGGGAGAAAATCCCCACACTTCTCTTCGCGGACGATACCCTATTAATCTCTAAATCCCCGGTGGGCTTACAAAAACTCTTGAACCTGTTTAGCTCCTTTTGTACTACTCGAGGCTTAACCATTAACACTTCAAAAACCAAATTGATGGCTTTTGCCCCCTCCAAAAGATTTAAAAATCACCTCGTGCTCAATAGTGCCCCCCTTGAGCTGGTCACATCTTTTGATTATCTTGGAGTCCGGATAAATAGCCGTATGACCTGGAAAGATCATCTTTCCAAAATGCTCCTTAGTCATCATAGAGTTTCCGGGGTGACGCTGAAGGAACTCCGGGAATCTTCTAGTAAACCGGTTTCTCCAGTTATGGCCATCTATGAGGGTCAGATTCTTCCTTCAGCATTATATGGCTCCGAACTTTGGGGGTTTGAAGGGGTTACAGATTTGATGGTGGCAGAAAATAATTTCTTTAGGAAAGTGGCTGCTCTCCCTGCTTCAACACCAATGATCCCCCTAAGACTAGATTTGGGCAGAAGATCTTTAAAAGACCTGGTGAGGCTTCGCCCGCTGCTCTTCTGGTCTCGACTAAGAAGAACTGAGGAGCTGGCTAAGTATGCAGAAGGGATGGATGATTTACTCTTGCTGGACACAGGTAATAAAATAGGATGGCTAAAAAAACTGAAGGATTTGGCCATCAACCTGGGTCTAAGAGAGGCATGGGAGTCTCAATCCCCGCCACCCAAAGCCGTTATTAAAAAACTTTATTGGGATTGGGTCCAGAGTGAGGCCACGAGGGCTACGAATGTGGGTTCACTTACGGACAAATTTTTATCAATTAAGAGTGTAAGGAAATTGGAACCCTTTTTAGACCTAATAACTAAACCGTTGGATCGATCGCTGTACCTGAAACTGCGCTATGGGACGCTTCCAGTACTTGATTTCACGGCAAGTTGGTCGGCCTCTGATGCCCTCTCACGTACATGCCCCGGCTGTGCGGCCCCCAAGGAATCGGTGGCCCACCTGTTGTTTGCTTGCCCAGCCTATAAAGGGGCGAGGAAGCTTTGGCTGAAACCGGTCTGTAGGGAATTAGGGCTGAGGTGCCATAAACAGGCACTCCGTGTCCTCTCTACAGACTCTTCGTCTGCCCTCATGATCTGTGGGGTGGCCAAATTTTTGGGAAATGCATGGCGGATACGCTCCCGTTTATTAAAACCCCGGGGGGCCCTACTGGTCGATACTAATCTGGTTGTGTTGTAAATCTATCAAAATGAGATCTCCCTGTTCTTATGTATTTTACAAATTTTTTATTGGTAAATGTGAATTGTATATGTATATGTGCTCTTTTATGGTGATAAAATTGCCGAATAAAGATATTTCAAACATAATACCTCATCACCAGGTTATCAGACAACCCTTAGGACATGGTACAGATGCAATGTAAGTCTATTCCCTAAAATATTAGCACCTTTGCTAGCACAATCAACAATCATTGTCAGCAAACCAGATCATCATGGAACATGTTTTGTTTCAGAATAATCTTTTGAGCTGTGAAAACAGACAAGGCACTCCTCAATGTGGAGCACAGGTTTATTCGCCTGATACAACCTGGCGCCTTTACCTAATGTCAAATCACATCACACATTAAAAAATGCTCACAAGTAAAGATAAATGACCATCAGTTCAAAAGGAAGTGCGTGCCTGGGATTTCCACAGCAGCTCAATGTTGGAGTATGTCATAGCATCAGGGGTCTGGTGAGGTCAAAACTCTGCAGTTGACATGGCAAAGTACCCTGGTAAGGAGAAAATAGAACAGTCAGGCACACAGGACTAAGCCAGTTCAATTTTGCAAACAAGGTCATATGAAGCACAAGATTTACAGTGTGGACACTAGCCAGGAATCACGGTACCTCTGTAAACGTTAACTTGTCCATTTCAAAACTTATCATACAGCAAACCTCATGAAAATGTTCAAACACTCACAAGCATGCATACACATTGTCCACCAGCAACACAACAATAAACAATTGGGGGTAGTCTCCTCCTCTCATTGCATACTTACACTCATTTGAAAATGTTGTGGATGAGCTGTTGTCTCAAATCCATCCCATCATCATCATCACCACTGTCATCATGTCCCAGCCCTGGATTCTCCCTTGCTGGAGGCTGCTGGTCTCCATCGTCCTGTATGAGTGGTATTTCCTTCCGTATAGCCAGGTTGTGGAGCATGCAGCAAGCTGTGATGATCTTGCACACTTCAATGGGTTATATTGGAGGGCTCCTCCTGTCTGATCCAGACAGCGGAATCTTGTCTTCAGGAGGCCAAAAGTCAGCTCAATGACTCACCGGGTCTTACCATGGGCCTCATTAAACTAATTTTCTGTAAGGGTGACTGGGTTACAGAGAGTTGTCAGTAACCAAGGCTGGTTTGGGTAACAAGAGTCTCCTCTAGTGAACAAAGAAAAAAGATTCAGTAACAGATAACAGATAAGCTGGGAAGTCCTATGCAGCAAAAACCTTGCACGTGAGGAGCGGTAGTCTTTGGATTCTCATCGACGAAGAAGACAGACTGACGTTGTTCTCCACGCAGCAGCAACTTACCCTTAATAATTCGGACATTAAATACCACGTATTAGCTGGTACTTCACAGTATTCACTACTGCTCCTCACATGCAACGTTTTTGCTGCATAGGACTTCCCAGCTCATCCTTGTACCACACAGACGTGTAATTTGGTTTCACGCCACCTACATTGCCAGACTCCCCTATATTTCCACGGCGCCGTCTGGGCCCTATGTAAGTACCACTTCCCTCATTTACACTTCCTTTTGGTGCAAGCACTCCTTCTGACAATACATACACATCAATCAAGGTGTCCCACTAATCATAGGTCCTGACGAGACCTCATAATCCTTAAGAGGTCAAAACATTGTCGACCCTACTGCAAAGAGAGCTATTGTACTGAATGTTTACTGCAAATTGATTAGTTGGTCACATTTTGCTTTTCTGTATTTTCTTGAAACTTTAATTTATGTCACTATTTGTCACTTCAGTTTATAGGTTTCACCTTTTACTTAGGACACTGAACATGGTTCTTTAAACCCCCTTGTTAGGACTTTTTTAACTTAATATAAATCACAATGCATTTTACCTACTGGGCTGCAATTGTGCTTTTTTGAAAATCCGTATACCTTCTCATAGATTATTGCCATTGTGCTTAATTTCTATCATTATTATAAATACAACGTTTATTTGCATACCAATTCCACAGGTAACATTGTTTTTTGTGTAATGCTCTGAGTACAGTGGCATATGCAAAACATATTGTCCTCAAAGGACAATTTTCCTCCACCTAGCCTTGCCTTTTCTGAGTTGTGTGTGGGCAGCTGTATGGAGTTTCCCTTTGTAGGTAGTTGTAGTCAATGATTGTTCATTCTTGCCTTTGCTTACTACCTTTTGATGGAAGTTGTTATTGCTTGTATTGCAAAGTCATGATGCTGGAACATTGGATGACAGTACATTACACAGAGGGCTATAGCCCCCTCAAGTGGGAAGTCAATGATGTGTGTTGTTGTGCCATCTTGTGTCAGACTACTCCAGCAATGCATCCCCACCTTTCTCAGTAGACTACACACACACATGGTTATTATTGGCATACTGACTTTGAATGTTCAAGGTATGGTGACACCACGGGAGTTGGACTCATTGTGATTATATATCTGGTTGTGCTGAGGAAAACACATTGCACTCTATGCAAAAACACATGTGACACTGGAAAATTACACCCAGTTCGAATGAGTGTTTGCATTGTCAATGTTTTGCAACCTCTAATCTGGTTTGGCAAGGTAGCCCTTGTGTGTGTCCAAACGGCCACCCACAGGGAAGGGCAGGATGGCTCACATGGTGAGTCCAGAGTCCTGGGGAGCCATGTCCAACAACCTGGGCTGCCTGTGAAGAAGCATTGACCCCACTCACCGCAGTATTGTTTGTGGGCATTCTGCAGGGAGGCACTCATTGGTGCTACACATGTGGCAGCAGGCCTCAAAAGTGGGGCCCGCATCGTCGAACCCCGGCGTTCTCCAGTCGGATTTCACAGAATGCTGACATCGACGGGAACCTCCTCATTGCCACGGCAATGCATTGGTCGTGGAAGGCAGCCACTGACTTGGCGCGCACTGCCCGTGCATAGTGATCTAAAGGGGGGAACAAAGCAGCTGGGCACAAGAGGATCTTTCTATAAGACACAAAGCGCTCTACACATGCTACCTGTTGGAATGGAGCAGCGCTCACCACATGCTGGTTTGTAGATTATAAAGTGAGGAGCAGTGGGTCCCAGCTCCTCAATTAGCCCGCTGCTGCCAGACTCCCAAAAGACAGAGTCCCATGGCAAAGGGGCTAAAATGAATCTTTTTTGGCCCTGAGAATGCAAGAACAGGGGGAAAGCCAAAAAGACCTTGGAGATACTTGAAGCAACAAAGGGAACAGCAGGCAGGCCAGCACATAAAGTCAGGTTTGCAGAGTGGCAGTCCCTACTGCAGCCCAGCGGTCAGCAGACAACAGGCCACACCTAGCCTTATCTGTCTGCGTGCTTTGTAGAAGGCATGCTCAAAATGTAGCTGTGTATTGGAGTCAGAATGCAAAGCAGAAAGAGTCATAAGCACAGAGAAATGCCCACTCTGTAAAAGTGGCATTTCTAAGATAGTAATGTAAAATCCAACCACCCCAGTAGGTAGGATTTATCACTACTATTCTAAACATACCACATATGGCAACACCACTCCTTTCAGATCAGGAATTACCACTTAAAAGTATATACAGAAATGCCCAAGGTAGCCTATGAGAGAAGAAGGCCTAACAACAGTGAAATGTGTAATAGGCTGTTTGTTATGTACCAAGACATTCCATACATAAAGACAAATGTCCTACCTTTTACTGCACAGCACCCTGCCCATAGGGTACCTAGGGCCTACCTTAGGGATGACCTATGTGTAATAAAAAGGGAGTTTCAGGCTTTGCAACCAGTTTTAAAGGGCAAGTTGAATTAGCAGTAAACTGTGCATACAGGACCTGCAGTGGCATGCCTAAGGCAGGTTTAAAAAACTACCTCTGTAGGTGACACAAGCAGTGCTGCAAGCTCTCTAGTAGCATTTCATTTGCAGGCCCTGGGTGTATGGTATACCACTTTACAAGGGGTTTAGAAGTAAATCAAATATGCCAACCAGGTGCAAACCAATCATACCATGTTTAGAGGAGAGAGCACATTCACAGTAGCACTGATTAGAGGTGTTAAAGTGCCCAGCATCCTAAAGCCAACAAAAAGAAGGTCCGAAGAATAGGCGGAGAAAGGCAAAAGGTTTGGGGATAACCCTGTAGAAAGGGCCAGGTCCAACAATCTTTTACAATAATAAGCAGGCATGGACATCATTAGGGTAAGTGCTTGTATTTTTCATTTAGTTTGTGCAGTGTCTAGCAGCCTGAAGTTTTAGTCTTATGCAAGTGTGTAATGAAGAAAAAAGCAATACTAGGAATCAAATAATCATATTTAAATGAGTGAGAATATCATTGCTATGTAAAAAAAAAAAAATCTCGTTTGTGGTTTTTGTGCTTCCTTTTGTTACAGAAACTCAGTATTCCACGTTGTAGAGACCATGAGCATTACGGTAAAGATCATGGGAATGTTGACATATTTCAAAGACATCAATATGACTCTAGTGGAAAAATGGCCCGCCTACCAAAAGACACCAAGATCCACCTTAAGGAAAAGCATGAGGAGAACCATGGACAAGGTTCTCCATCTGGTGAACCCCAAAACCACCCTACCCAAAAACCTGATGAAGGTTCATCGCCAGAACACAAGGGGCGAAACCTGATCCCGCCACCTCCCAGAGGACCTGTTGGAACAGTGGAGTACTATCATATGATCAATGAGACTGATGTTTTTCCTTCCCCACGTTATCCTGCCCACTCTCATCCCATAGTTCTCCCTGGATCTTTACCAGGTCAAAGGCCTGTTGACCCAGAACACCCTATTGTCCCTGGGGTTATTGGTCCATTTCAGGATCCAGAACCACAGCCATTTCCACTTCACCCTTCAGATTCAGCAGGATGCCCCTCAGATCCCAAGCACATGCTGCCCCACATTGCATCCTTATTACCAAACCTTAAATGAATGTTGAAGCAACAAATGAAATGAGCATATAGTGTGTGCATCAATAAACACTCTTTCTCTGATTAATAATGTGACCACAACCCCTTGCTAGTTTTTTTAGTACTGGTAGGTCGAAAGCAATGAAACATAGCATCTTTCTCTAATTTAATTTTTTGTTGGAATAATATCCCTCTTTATTCCCTATCACTTGTGTATTTAGTTATTGATTGCTCATGGTGGCACATCTCACATGTATATGTGGTACACATGCAAAATATAATCTCATGTTATAAAATGACTTAAAGTCAAGCTATTGCATTTTGAATATGTATTTAGGAATCAACAGCAGTGTTTTCATTTTCGTGGTTATTTAAATGTATAAAGCACTTCACCTTATTGTCCCAGAGCTCCATCTTAGAGGGTGTTGGTTCTTTGTCTACTCTGGCACTGCTTTCTTCCTCCTGCTTTAAGAGTATGTCTTGTCCCCTTCACTTTAGATTGTTAAATCGTTTTTTACATCACTGACTATTTTCTTCTTTCTAAAACACGGTTAACGTGGTCTGCCACTGCCTGCCAAAATTGCCCACACACGTTTTCACTAGTTTAGAGCATTTCCTTGCTCAGCAGCTGTGGTTCTTCTTTCATAGCAACATCTGTAAGGGCCTGAAGTTCTTTCTCAGTCAATTTCTTCTTCATGTGTCTTTCTAGAGCCATCTTTTGGCTTTAATTTACAGCAACTGTAAGAAATATGACTGCAATACTAATAAGGCCTCTAACTGAAATCTTATTTTGAAATAATGTTATAGTTTTGTATTCTATAATAAACTGGAATCAGAAAATAAATACTCAGAATTCTCACTTCCTGTGATTTGTTTTCTATACATTTTCTTTACAATCGATTTAGCCGGCTTGAAAAAAATGGCATGTATAAAAATCGCCCCGAGAAAAACTGTGTGAGATAAAATTGTACATGGAACAGCGCACAGGCAGGAGGTGCGAACCCTCAACGGGAGGAGGTCTCGCTACTGCGGGGCGGCGACGGTGCGGCGACGGCACTGCGGAGCTGCTGAGGTGAGAGTGGCCCAGACCGCTCTCCCCTGCAGCGGCCACCATTAAATAGGGGGGGGGGCGGGCCGAGATGCTGGGAGGCAAAAGCGGGGGCTGTCCAGTGGCAGGGGACGCAGTGGCGGGAAAATCAGACAAAATGTGGTCAAAAAATAAAATTTAGTTCCCCCTCTCTTGACAAGTTGCGGGCGGTCTGGGAAAGTGATCTGGGAGGCTTAGAGGAGGAGGACTGGAGGGAAGCCCTGGAGGCCCCTAGGGGAGCAGCGATAACGGTGCGCCTTCGCTTTATCCAATTTAAGTACCTTCACAGGGCATACTACACGAGGGAACGATTGTGGAAGGCGGGGCTGATAGCCTCCCCGGAGTGTTTGAGGTGTGGCAGTGCGGTAGGCTCCTTCCTGCATACAGTATGGGGATGTGTGCGGCTGCAGAGGTTTTGGACCGGAGTGTGGGACTGTTTGGAGGAAGTGCTGGCATGGGAACTCCCTCGCACGCCGCAGCTGGGCCTTCTTCACGTTATGGAACAAGTGGGGGGTAACCTGTATAAACGGCACTTGCTCCTGCTGGGTCTTGCGATAGCCAAACGAGATATAGCCCAAGCCTGGAAGGCCCCCAAGGCCCCACTGGTGGGGGTGTGGAAGCGGGGCATGGACTTTAGCATGGGATTGGAACGCCCGATCTTTGAGGCCAGGGGCTGCCCCAGGAAACACTATAGAATCTGGAAGAAATGGGCTGACTATAGGGGCCTGCCGCTGGACCCCCCGGCGCCACGAACCACTGATATAGACCATATCTGTACTACCCCTAAGTGAACTGACCACACGTTGCTACCATGCTGCTTAGGCTTCTGTTTCTGGACAATGTGAACACCGTGCGGGGTGGGGGGTGGGATCCGGGTGGGGATGTTGGGAGGGGGGAGGTGGACACTGTGGCTAGAACTGTTTGACCAATTTTGCTTTTATATGCTCACTGTCTTTCTGCCACTATGGAAGCAGTGTTTTTCTTGTGTTCTATCAACTGCTACAAAAGTAATAAAATTTGTTCTGAAAAAAAAAATTTTTTTTTTTAAATAAGTTAGGTGAAATTACAATTAAAATAGAGTGGGGTGAGAGCAAGAGTCACCAAGCGGGCATAGAGATGCAGTATCGCCAGGCACGCGAAGGCTGGAGCAGCGCAGAAGCAGGAATCTGGCAGCAGGTGCAAACCCTTAACGGGAGGAGGCCTCGCTACTGTGGCGCAGCGACGGCACTGCGAAGCTGCAGGGGAGAGCATGGCCCAGACCGGAGGTTCTCTATGCGGCGGCAACGGCGCTGCGTTGGTTTCTCCAGCCATGGTCACCCAAGCGTTGGTTCTTGCAGCCACATAGAAGATCGTGCATTGGAGTTGCTGCACTGATCTCGGATTTCAGAGATCAGTGCATGGAATTGGGCGTGCATCGATTTCTCCCACTGCGGGCAGGCGCTGTGTCGGTTTCTTCAGCGGTACAGCAGTGATGTGTCAGAAACGGGTGCAGATGCATCGCGCTTCCCTTAGTTGTGTCTCTTTTTCAGCTCCCTACAGCAGGAACAACCTCCAGAGACCCAATACAGCAACAGGCACCTCTTTGTAGGTCAGAACTCCTAGCAAGAAAGTTCAGGGGAGCTGGTGGTGAAGTCTTTGTGTCCCTGAGACTTCAGAGCAGGAGGCAAGTTCTACTTCAAGTCCTTGGAGATCTTCTTTAAACAGGAGACACAGCACACAACAAAGTCTTTATCCTTTCCTCGGCAGAAACAGCTACTGTATGCCAACCCCAGGCAGCACACAGCAAAGGGGCAGTACTTCTCCTTCAGCTTTCCCAGCTTTTCTCCTTGGCAGAGGTCACTCCTGTGTCCAGAAGTAGTCTAAAGTTCTGGGGTCTGGGTCCCCATATGTATACATTTCCCTTTGTTCTCTGCTAGCAAAGAGGCTCTGTGGAAACCAGTTCTGTCCTCTCTGGTCCAGATTTCCGGCAGGAGGTGGAGACAGCATTGTGTAAGGCATACCAGGCCCATTCAGGTGAAAGGAAATCTCTTCCCCCTACTCCAAGTGCAGCCCAGGTCCATTCAGTCCAGCCCTGACTCAACCAAGAAAAGCAGGTCAAACCTCAACCCCACCCACCAGTGGCTGTCTGAGAGAATGCACATCCCCAGCCCCTTTCACTCCAAAGCCAGACAGTCAATCCACAAACCAGCAAAGGCACACAGGGTGGCTTAGCAAGAAAATACCAACTTTCTAAAAGTGGTATTTTCAAACACACAATATAAAAATAACCGGGGAGGAGCTTGGCGGGCATCCGAGATGGCCGCTTGAGCACAGCGCTCTCCGGACCCTCGCCGCTCCCGGCATTTTATCCTGGCTGAATCCTGATTTCTTGCAAGAATTCGTGTAGGGGACGTTTGGCTGATTACCCTGGCACTTTTCAGAAATCGATTTGGATCTCGTATTCCTGAGATATGGTGCTCTGAACTTTTGGGCTCCGCCCTTGAGGTGCGCCCGGGACGGGGTGCGGTTCTGTAGCCGTCCTGCAATTGAACAACAACGGCAGGAGATCTGGCCTTGTGGGTCCCCCCTTCCTAAGTTTCGGTTTCGATTCTGTTCCGACTTGGGCCACGGATGTGGATGTCGTGTTGCGACTGAGACTTGGAGGCAGATCGACTGTTGGGCTTTCATGTGACCTATTTGCTGGCTTGGCGACCTCTACCCGAGTTGTGCCCCCTTTTTTATGTACTTTTGATCCTGTACTTTGGGTGTCGGGCCCGTCGAACCTGGTGGCTTGTCCTGTGACGCATCTTCAAAATGGCGGGCAGAGGGGACAGAGAGACGCGCAAGACGAAAACACCTCTGCGCGGAGCTCCAGTTCAATCAAATGTCATGGACCGTTATACCCATTCTAAGGGGTCCCCCGGAGCTGCCCTGCCTGGTTCTAGTATAGCGTCCGAACGAGTTTTGGAAGAGTCGGCGGAGCCCTCCCTACAGGATATCATGGGCGCCATCTCGGGTGTGAGGGAATCCATCGGCCTACAGTACGAGGCCTTGGCCCACAAACTTGACACCGTGGCTATTGAGGTGAATCTGATTCGTGCTGATCTCGGCAAGACGAATGAGAGGGTACAATCACTGGATATTAAATCCTCTAGCCTTACGAATGACGTCTCGGAGCTCCAAACAGAGATTGGAAATCTCCGTCGGGGGAACGACTTCATGACCCGTCGCCTGGAGGACTTTGAAAATAGGGCACGTCGCTGCAATGTTCGCCTGGTTGGTGTACCGGAAAACCCTGAACCCCACTCGGTGGATCTCCTGGTTGAGGATCTGGTCTTGAACCATCTGGCCCCTTCTGGTCTCACAAAATTTTTCACGGTGGAACGCGCACATCGTGTTCCAGGGGGCAAAGTCAAGCCGGGAGCCCCGCCGAGACCCATTGTAGCGAAGCTTTTTCATTATAGAGACCGGGACGCTATCCTGCAGGCCTCGCGGGTGAAGGGCCCGGTGGCCTTTGAGAATGCTACGGTGAACTTTTACCCGGACTTTTCCCAACAGGTTCAGAGACAACGTATGGAGTTTCGTGGTGCCAAGAAACGTCTCCGGGATCGGGGCCTACGTTACGCCATGCTCTTTCCCACCAGACTCCGGATCGAATACAATGAGCGTACCCTTTTCTTTGATCGGCCAGATGCTGTTAATGACTGGCTGGACTCATTGCCTGACCGTCCTCCTGAGACGGACTCCGCCGCTCACCCTGGTGGTGCCGAAGGTGGTGTGGAGATCTAACTGTTCGGCTCTTATGTCTTATTTTGAATACATTCTCAGGAGTGTTGGCCGGCGTCCCTCTACATTGTGATCATTCTGTCTTTCGTTTGTTATTTTTGTTCTTGCTGAGGTCGGGGGGAGGATGGAACGGAGACCTTTCCTCCTCCGGGGTCTTTGTGTAGAATAGGGGTTCTTGGGCGACAGGCACACTGCAGGTTGGGGTGGCTCTTTAGCTTTTTGCAGGGGTGCAGGGTGGGGGGTGTTTCTCTTCAGTTTGGGGGAGGGGGGTTGGGAAGTTTTTTCTTTTCTGTGTGTTGTTTTCAAGGCGAGTTGCTCCTGTGTTTGCTGCTGTTTCTGATGTCTAGCTCATGGACGAGGGGTCTTGGCTCGGGCGGCTGGGATGGGGGGTAGAGGGTTGAAATTTCTTTCCTGGAACGTTAATGGCCTGGGAGATCGTATTAAGCGCAGTGTGGTCTTAAAATGTATACGACGTTTGTCACCGGACATTGTTTTCATGCAAGAAACCCATTTGATTGGTAATGTTTGTTATGCAATGAATAGATGGGGCTACCGCCTTGTGGCGCACTCGGGGTTTACCTCCGGATCTAGGGGTGTGGGTATTCTTGTTCGAACCTCCCTCCCCCTGGCGATCGATGAGGTGATTCATGATGACCGTGGGAGATATACTGTCCTGGTGGGTAGGTATGAAGGCCGCACCCTATCTCTCTTCAATGTTTATGTTCCCCCGGGTTTGCAGGCCTCTACTTTTACTGACTTGGGCCGTGTTTTGTTAGATCTCCCTGATAGCACTCTCTTTCTGGCCGGTGATTTTAATTCGGTGCTTTCCGGCCCTCACGATCGCCATCCCCCTAGAGATACCCCGCAGGCTCAGCAGTGGTTGGGTGGGTTTTTAGATACCTTTGGCCTTGTGGACTGCTGGCGACTGTTGCATCCTACTCAGCTCCAATACACCTTCCATTCTGGGGCTCATGGCAGTCTGTCTCGGCTGGATTATTTCCTGATGCCCGCAGCCCAATCATCGGCGGTTCGTGAGATTTTACATTTGCCGAGGGGTATTTCTGATCACTCGCCGCTCTGGCTTCGTTTCGAGGTTGGGGTAGAGGCGGCGGGCCGAGTGGCTCCCATTAACCCTTGGTATCTTTCCTCCCCTGAGACTCGTACCCTCTTGCTCAAGTCCATGGATGCATATTTCCTGGAAAACGAGGGGTCGGTCTGTTCGGCTGTGTCCCTGTGGGAAGCCTTTAAAACTGTGATTCGTGGACAGGCCCTTTCCTTGATTGTTGAAGCTAAGAGGGCAGGGAGGAGGGAGGTGGTGGACCTTGAGGAGGAGATCTCTGCTTTGGAGGACGAGTTGGAATCTGGTGTCACGCCTGAGAAACTCCATGCCCTGGGTCTAAAACAGTTTGCATATAAATCTCTGGTCACTGACGCTGCAAAGGTGATGTTTCGTGAGCAGCAGGGCAGATTGTACGATGTGGGTGACAAGGCGGGCAAACTCCTAGCGTGGTTGGACAAGAAAGAAAGAGTTAATCGTGTGGTGCCCGTGATTCAGTCTGCGAGTGGTGAGAATGTGATTGATCCAACCGCCATTGTTGATCGTTTTGCGGAATATTTCCGTGTGGTATATGCTCCCGTGTCTGTGAGGGATGTTGCCGACTCCCGCCTTCTTCTGCGTGATATCACTTTGCCCTGTGTCACCGACTTGGACCGTATTGCTTTGGACTCCCCTTTTACGAATGATGAGATAGCCAATGCAGTTCGATCGCTCCGTTCGGGCAAAGCATTGGGCCCGAACGGTTTGCCTATTGAGTTGTACAAATTACGCCCCGATAAGGTGGCGCCGTATCTCCGCGCCATGTTTCTAGAATCTCGTGAGCGGAACATACTTCCTTATGATCAGCGTCTGGCGACAATCGTCGTCATTCCCAAAGAGGGTAAACCGCGTGACCTCTGTTCCTCGTATAGGCCCATATCCCTGTTAAATGTTGAACCTAAGGTGTTGGCTAAACTTTTGGCGACCCGTCTCCTTTCGGTTCTTGGGGAGTTGGTCCATCCGGATCAATCTGGCTTTATCCCGCATCGCAACACTGCTCTGAATTTACGTCGCCTCCACGGCGCGCTGGCGAGGGCGGGGCTTTTGACTGAACCGGCCATTTTGGCGTCCCTGGATGCCTCCATGGCCTTTGATACTGTGGAGTGGCCCTATTTATGGGCGACACTTGAGAAATTTGGATTCGGGTGCGAGTTTATTAGCTGGGTTAGGCTGTTGTACGCGGAACCTCTGGCGCAAGTTGTAGTGAACGGTAGAGTGTCGGCCCCCTTCTCCTTGGGCAGGGGTACCCGTCAGGGTTGCCCCTTGTCCCCTCTGTTGTTCGCGCTCGCTTTTGAACCGTTGGCGGCCTGGCTCCGTTGGGAACCGTCCCTTAAAGGTATTCGTTGGGCCCCGGATTTCGAAGACCGCGTCTCGCTTTATGCGGACGACATCCTCTTGTATCTTACTTCTCCTCGCAAGTCTTTATCTGTTTTATTTGACGTTCTTGCGTCCTTTGGCGCTAACTCAGGCCTCGTCATCAACTGGTCTAAATCCTGTGTATACGTTTTATCTGGTATCTTGCCTCCGTTGCCGAGTAGACTTCCTCTTCAGGTGGTCCGGGATGGTTTCAAATACTTGGGGGTTTTTGTTACCTTGGATCCGTCCCTTCGTTTTGATCGTAATCTCCTTCCCCCGTTGCTTAGGCTCCGTTTGGACGTTGCCCGCTGGCGCAAACTTCCCCTGTCTCCACTGGGTCGGGCGGCCCTGTTTAAGATGATGTCACTACCGCGGTTTCTCTACGCTCTCCAGAATTATTATGATCCTATCCCCAAGACCTATTTTCGGGAGATTGAGAGCCTTCAGAGACAACTTATTTGGGATGGGCGACCGCGCATTGCTCTCGCGAAACTTTCCATCCCGTGGTACGATGGGGGCATGGCGCTCCCCGATATTAAGAGATACTACTGGGCTTCCCATCTGTCCGCTATTAATCACGCTATGTTCTCGCCGGGTCGTAATCCGGCGTTTGAGATGGATAAACTTCAGCTTCCGGGAGGTGACTTTAACAGAGTGCTCTATTCTCGCTCCGCTGGGCGCCATCTTGTGGGACCTACTTTGACTGCTTTGACGGTGTGGCGTGCTGCGAATGTGAGCCTGGGCTGGGAGGATCGCTTGACGTTGGCGACGCCGCTTTATGCTTCAGAACGTCTGGGCGGTCTTTGGTCTTCCAAGGGTTTTGACCGTTGGGACTTGATTGGGATCTCTAAAGTGGGGGATGTATACTCTAAGGGTTCTGTGCGCCCGTTTCAGGCCCTCCAGGCTGACTACGGCCTGAGTAGTCGGGAATTCTTTCGTTATTTACAGATCAGGCACGCTTTGGTTTCGGTGTTTGCTCCTGGTGAGATTCCGCCTGACTCTTCCCCACTTGAAGACCGTATCCTTGACGAATATCTTCCTGATAGCACTATCTCCCTGATCTATAAAAAGTTGATTAACAATCGGACTGACTTATTGGCCCGACTTCGGGAACAGTGGATGGGAGATGGGTTGGAACTTGATGATGAGGATTGGCAATCGGCCCTCTCCTCTCCGAAGGAGGTGGCTATACCGGCTCGACTCCGTCTGGTCCAATTGAAGATCCTTCATCGGGTGTACGTGACGGGACCGCGACTGATGGTGATGGGTTTTTCCTCCGATGGACTGTGTAAGCGTGGATGTGGTTTGCGTGCTACTTTCCTGCATATTCTTTGGGAGTGCCCGATGGTGGCTGCTTATTGGGTGGCTGTGCTTGATCTGATGACTGTGGTGACAGGGATATCCTTGCGTCCGGAACCTCGTCGCTGTCTTTTGAATGTTTGGGAGCCCACGGACTATTCGGTGGCACAGACTAGATGGGCCACCCTGGGCTATATGATTGCGAAGCGAGATATTGCGCAACTCTGGGGGGCCTCCAGGCCCCCTGCCCTCTCGCAATGGGAGGATAACATGGATTGGTCCATGTTCCGTGAGAAAACTGTCTATGTGGCCAGGGGCAGACCCAGGGCATGGGTGAAGGTGTGGGGTCAATGGAACGAATACCGTGGCGACATTTGTACTCCTCCCCTTGTGGACACTACCGAGATTACCCTGTCTCCTTAGGCTAGCGTTCCCGGAATCTTCATATAGGGACTGAGCTGGTGTCTCCGGCTCTCCCCCCTTCTTCTTCCTGATCTCTGCCCCCCTCCCCCCCCCCCCCCCCACTCCGCACTCCTTAGTGCTTAGGATATTGCTACTGCACTTCCGCTGCTGTTCCCCCCTTGCGTCCCTTGGGCTGACCTTCAGTGATACACTCTCGCCTTTCTGTATGTTTGTTCTTTCATATATATAAAACCTGTTTTTGTCCTGTATATAATGTGGAGTATTGCATTGTTGATTGACGTTTACCTCTGCGGGCATATATGATATGTGTCTACTCCTTTTTAGCGGCTGGCCCGTGTGGTTGTAGGCCCATCCTTGTACCTTTTTGCTTGCTCAAATAAAGGTTTTAAAAAAAAATAAAAATAAATAAATAACCTTTCCAAAAAGATGCATTTTTATATTCTGAGTTTAGGCATACTAAGCTCCATCTTTCTAACTTTTCCCGATGGGAAGTTATACTTTCAATAGTGAAAAACAAAATACACTGTAGTTCACGATCAGGA
This sequence comes from Lissotriton helveticus, assembly GCF_964261635.1. Classification (NCBI taxonomy): domain Eukaryota; kingdom Metazoa; phylum Chordata; class Amphibia; order Caudata; family Salamandridae; genus Lissotriton; species Lissotriton helveticus. The sequence continues at coordinate 110,627,513 of NC_136072.1, forward strand.
CCTGTCACACACATCAGTACATGTCCTACCTTTCACATACACTGCACCCTGCCCACAGGGGTACCTTGGGCTACCTTAGGGGTGACTCAAATGTAAGAAAGGGAAGGTTAGGCCCTGGCACTTGCCAGGTCGACATGGCAGTACTAGACTTCGCACAGGCACTGCAGTGGCATGTCTGAGAACATTTTGCAAGGCTGCCTTTGTAGGTGGCTCAATCAGTGCTGCAGGCTCACTAGCAGCATTTGACTTACAGGCCTGGGCACACACAGTGCACTGTACTAGGGACTTAGTAGTAAGTCAGATAAGCCACTCAGGGAAACACCAATGCGTAATAACAATTTACACAGTGAGCATATGTACTTTAGCACTGATCAGCAGTCGCAAAGTGTTCAGAGTCCTAAAACCAACAAAACCGGTCAAAAACAGGAGGCCAGGGGGGAGGAGCCTAGCTCGCGACCGAGATGGCCGCGTTTTAGCTCGGCTCCGTCCGGCCGCCTGTTTATCCTCATTTATCCTGTATTCCTCTTGCCCCGGGAAGCCCTCCTTGCTGTGTTTCGGTACTCCAGTCACTTAGCGGACACTTACCCGTTGCTCCGGTGATCCTGAGTGCTGTCGATCCTGTGCAGTGATCCCGCTCGGAGCCTCCGGGGCGGTCTGGCCGGGCCTCCTTGCTACGCTGGGCCGTGACGGAACATGTTGGTCGGCCCTTGTTGGCGCTGTGGAGCTGGACGCGGAGGCTGATGTGTGAATTGGCCGGCTGTGCCCCTTGACGGACCCGACTGGCCTGGGCCCAGAGGTACGAACGCTGCTCCTCGCGGGAGAGCCTACTCAATTGTCTGGTTGGGTCCCCCTTCTATTCCCCGGCCCGGCCATTTTGAATTTTTCCGCCCGGGCTCGGAGAACGGGGCCGGCGGTACGGGGGGACCGACGGACATCCTTCTTCTGGTGGCTCTCCTTTCTGCCTTGGGGCGCCCTGCCGCAGTCTGGCTGACCTCCTTTTGCTCTGGTGTTACCCCGGCCGGGGTTCCCGACGACCGGGGACATGCTGGGCTCTTAAGATGGCGGCCGGCCCTGGGAGTCTTTGCCGGGCCCGGGCGAGCACTGGGGGCCCGCCGCATGGCCCGGATGTCGGATCTTGTAAAGAGTTTCCTGCGCTTCGAGTTGTCCTGGATGCACTGAACTCCTGGCGGACTACCGTGGCTGCGTCTGTCTCCACTGTGGAGGCGGACCCTCATTTTGAACAATGCGGGCCCCCGTCATCGGATTTGGCCTCCTCGTCGATGATCGCGACTGATGTGCTCCTTGACTCTGTGCCCCCGGCGGGGACCGCATCCTTGGCTCGGAGAGTCTCCGACGCCCCCCGTTGTCCTGTCTGGTTGCCTCGGCCACTGGGCTGCGGTCCGCTTGTATCCTGGCCTGGCGTCGACGATCCTTCCAGTCTCTCTTCTCGTCGACTCCCCGACCGAGAAGTATGTTCCGGCCCGGCTGGGCCTGCCTCGTTCGAACTGTCCTTGGAACTCTGTCTGCAATACGATTGTTGTACTGTGTTTTTCCTGGATCTTCAATATTTTCTTTCCAGTTTCTTCTTTGGACTGCCGCGAAATTTTCTCCTGAGCCCTGTGTCCCTCATCGTTTGCTCTTTGTTTGTTCGGATGGTTACAACCTTGGACAAAAGTGGACAGGGCTGAAACGACTTTTATATGCGGTAGTCTGGTTTCTTTGTTATGTGATTGACAAGTGCTGTTGTGATGTTCCTGTAATTTTATGGGACTCCTGTAACTTTTTCTAATATCGTTAACTTCCCATGGGCTATACCCTTCCCTTGTAGCAGGTGGCGGGATGGAAGCAGATGATACTGGTTTTTCGCCCTCCCCCGTGTGCGTTGTTCCTTCCCTTCCCCTGCCCCTTCCCTTTTGTCTTTGTTTCTACCCTGCTCCTTTTCTTCTATATTTCGGGTTCTATTTAGGGCGACAGGCACGCTGCCGGGGGGTAAGCCATAGCCCTCTGCAGGGGTGTAGGGAGGGCTTGTGGGGTGGGTGGGAGGGTCTGTTGTTGTTTTTGGAGGGGTCTTTCTCTCCTCCTTTTTTCTCCCTACTTGGTTCTATGGCCCTTGTGTATCCCCTTTTTCGGGGCTCTGTATCGCCGTCTGTCCCCCGGGTGTCTTTCTGGTGTATTTTTCCGGTATTACAAAGATGGTGATTTGTTCTGTTTGTCTTCCTATTTTGTGGTCGATTTTGTACCGGAATTTTGTTTTTCCTGCTTTGTCACCTGGGGGCGGGTGGTTGGGTTGGGGTCCCTTCCTTTTCCTTTTTCCCCCCTTTCCCTTCCCTCTCCCCCCCCCTTTTTGTGGGGTTTTTTCTACTTGGGGGTGCATTTCGTATCGTTTTGGTATTTGGGTCCTTTATTGTGCTGATCGGTGGGACGGGTGGTGGCTGCGGTGGGCGGGCGGTGGATTGTGTGCACAATTGCTTTTCTTTCTACCCGTTGTTTTGCCCGGTACTTACTGGTATACCTCTGTCGTATTTATTTCTCCTGTGTCTTTAAGATCGCTGCGTTGCTGCCCGCCGCGACCCCGCCCCTCTGGCTTGTGTTATGGCCCGCCAGGCTCCTGACCTCCCAAACCCGTTCTTTAAAAAAGAAAATTACCTTTCTATTTGTTTGCTCCTGAGATTGCTCTAAGATGCTTGCTCTTTCCCCTGATTTGTTGCCTTAGTATATTGTGACACCTGATATATGTCTCCTGCTGTTTTTGTTATGTGGTGGCCAGCCCTGGTGGGTTGTAGGCCCGTATTTGTGAGCTTTCTTTGTTCAATAAAGGTTTTCAAAAAAAAACAAAAAAAAAAAAAAAAAAACAGGAGGCCAAAAAGCAAAAGGTCTAGGGATAAACCAGCTGGAAACCCCAGGTCTAACAACTACACAGGCACAAGAAAGCATCATGAAATGCCAGGGGGAAGTGCACCAAGTAACTGAGTTGTAGGATGTCACTTGCCACCCTAACACAAGAATGTGATGTGAAAGTTGTTCTGCTGGTGCTAGACTCCCGAGAGCTCAGGATAAGCAACAGGGTCTCTAGAGGAGGTGGCAGCTAGCACCGCTGCAATTGATGGGGGAATATTAGGGCCTTAATGGAAGATACAGTCATGTATCTTAGTAAAGAGAGAAACACCCAAGAAAAAAGTAATTTACTTTCTTAAATAGAAAATCCAAGGACCTGGAAGATTGCCTTTGATACATAGGCTTCAAATTGTTTGTCATACCTAAAGCTAGACATGGCTCAGATGCTGGCTGAATGACTAGATGAAGAGTTTCAACCCTTTGGTTTTGCTAAGGTGCTGGCCCAGCTAAATAGGGTCCAAGCTAACTCATTGTTGATATGAGTTAGTACTTGCTATAGGAACATTTGTTCTACATCTCTAATCACAACAAACAACATATTCATGAGAGAATAAACACTTTTTCAGACCTGCATTCAGTTGTGAGGCTACAATTTACCAAAGAGCTAGGGCAAAGCCTTCTCTAACATAGTTATCTTTACCAGGCCAGTTTGATTATAGTAGGAGGCCACAATGGCAAATGCCCTTCAGCAGTTACATTATCTGTAAGTGGTTATTTACATATTATACATTCAGTACATATGTACTCAGTGAATGCAGTACTATAAGTTACATTAGCCCCCAGACCACTGTCCCTGTCCATGCACAGTAATGCCATCTTATGACAGAATGCAGTGACTAAGCTGTCTCTGGCATGCACCATGCTGTGAATATTAATATTTTGTGCAGGGCTCAAAAATGGAAATCCATTAAATATAGTGTGCTGAGGACTAAAAAGTGGCTAATATTGCGAGTTGTTTCCACACACATTAAAACACCAAGGTGTTGCAAATCCTTGCAGAGTCAGGTCAAAATTGTTTCTGCACCCAAGTCTACCATGCATGCACTGCAGTCATAGGAACCAACTGGCAACCCCAAGAGGTGCTCACTTTACACTTAGGGAAAAAGAATTACAGATCGCTCAGAAACATTGGGGCAGATTTACAACTTCTGATGCATCTCTGCTAATCAGCAAGGATGCGCCAGATCAGTTGCGACACACCAAACCACCCTTGTGCCACCACTGATGCGCCGCATTTACAATGCGGCGCACTGTGGTGCACGGATGGGCAGATGCGTGTCTCATCCCCCGGCAGAAAGGTGGCGCATTGCTGGAGTCGCGCCACAAGTGCGATGCAGCTCCAGCAAGGCTTGGGGTGCCCCTATGCCTAACATGCTGCGTCAATCCTTACGCCAGCTTAAAGCAGGCACAGGGTTTTGAAGCAGCATGGCCATAAAAGTGACTGAGTGAAAACTTGTAGATTTCACTCAGCCACTTTTACGAGGCGTTCCTACAGATGCGTCACGTTGTAAATAGCCCGCAGCATGGCGCTGGCTTTGCGCCGCTGCGGCGTCACAAAAGTGATGCAACGGTGGCGCAAATGTGGCGTACGGGGCTTGTAAATCTGCCCCATTGCATGTACCCTCCGAGCTTTTAACTACTCAGCTTATCACTTGTTTCTCAAGGTACATGAAATGAATAAAACATACCATGTGAGGTAGATTAAAGATTAAAAACAATTCTCAAGATGAATAAAATGATTAAAATAGACTATGTGAGATTACTTTGAAGATGCATTTTGTTTCTCAAGATACATAAAATTAATATAACAAGGCCATGTGCGTTTACTTTGAAGATACATTTCCTTCAATATGTAAGATAAATGAATCTTCTTAAATGGGCGGGGAGCGAGAGCACCTTGCGATATCAGTTGGTGAGGTGGCGCCAGGACGAGCGAGCACTAGAGGCGGCACAAGCTTGGGAGACGTTGGTGCAGGCCCTGCGCGACCACGATATACACACTGACTCTGATAACGTTGATGGAGATCTGCCTATGCCCCCGTAGAGTCATGCAGGCGGGGTACTCTCATTGGAAAGGACATTGTCTCTTACCACACGCTCTTTGATCATATACTAGATTACCGATGGCAGGGTGGGAGGGGGGTGGTGGACAGATGGGGAGGGAGCGTCATCAGCTTCCGTTAAGCACTGGAAATCTATAACACAGAAGACTGGGAACTCAATCCACTGGGGGGGTCTGCTTGTTTGGGAGGGGAAGGGAGTTTATTTAGGTTGTTTAGAAAAGCAGAAGAGATTTACTCATTTTCACCTGTTCAACATTAACAGAGCGCTGAGCCATTAAACAATGATTCGGCATAAATGCCGCCCGACCTCCGGGTTGTGGGCTGAATGGCTGTGTATGGATGTTGTTATATTGTCGGTGCATCTGTTATGGAACACCGTACAGGTGCCCAGTCTGTAACTGTAATTGATCCCTGCAATAAAAATACATTTAAAAAAAAAAAAGAAAATGTAAGATAAATGAATCGTCTTATATCACACTTTGAAGGATGAAAGTGAAGATACTACACTGGTTATGAGACCCATTCCCCTTCTCGTGATCTGTCATACACTCCTATTGTCAGAAAAAATGTTTAATTAATTTTCGACATCACTCGATGATGCACCTGTAGATGATGTAATTTTGGGAATTATCCACTATGTTTAGATCAATGGTGAGGCCACATGAACTCTTTGGCAACTTAAATAGGAGTTACTTACCCTTCTCACAAGAATCGCCCTGTGCAAAATGATCAACCAAAAACTAGACAGAGCTAAAAACAGCACATGCATGCATACATTGTCCAGCAGCTGAAAGGAGTTTGTTGTTAAGAAATGTCACTCTATGCTCTACAGTGAAGGTGTGGTTTTTGTGTCCATATACGGAAAACTGTCTGATTTAGGGCTGCCTGGAATTACCTACAACTCAGAACAGTCTGCAAGTGCCTGCTGCTCACGTCTGGAGCAGGCTGTGCTTGCATCATTCTAATTGGCTGCTTAGCAGACAGGCACAATGGCTTTGATAATTCAAAACATTTGGGGGCATATTATCAAGCGGCGATAATGGGCTTGATAATATGCCCTTGAGAATTCCAATAGAAGCCCATGTTGACACCAGAACGCCGTTTCTTGATAATATGCCCCTTGGATTGGATAGGTTGTTTATCTCGGCGCAGCCTGTGGCCTGCTGAAGGATAATGCCTTTCACAGCTTGGGATTTTTTTCCATACATTAAAGAACTTCCTGGGTAAGGTAGTTTTGTTTGTCTGGTGATCGACATCTGCTGATCATGATACCGAAGACAGTCCAAAACTCTGTCTGTCTTTTATAGCGCATTTCGGATGGAAAACCTGCAGATGTGTGTGGCTGTCTCTGGTAGACATGCCAGGAACAGCCAATTCTAGTAATAATCCACTACCTCATAAAATGGTGAGAATATTTGTTTTTTCACACTTCTACTGTAAAATCTTGGTATTGCATGGGCCTCTTGCTCCTATCCCAGAGGACGAATGCTATAAAAGCCCATCCAATCAGTCAGATACTTTTCCTGGTCTCTGTTTTTGGTTAATGACAAGAAGGTTCAGGACTGACAGGCTGAACAATATTTGGTGAAGTAGAGAGACAGCTTACCCCTTTTGGGGTGAATCTTTCACAGAATATGGTCTGTATAAACCCACAAGCTCTTACCTCTGTTTCCATTTCTGTTTCATATTTGTTATTGAATTAATGAACCGGATACCCTTACAAGGGGGGGGGGGGCAGACAAGGTTATTCGTGGACACATTGAAAAAGTGCAAATATATATGTCACAGATAAGGTTCAGCATGGGTGTCATGACGGGTAGTGTAGCTAATGGTGACCTTTTCTGGCTAAGATGCAAGGTAATGGCTAGGGGATCATCAAGCAAATGCTCCAAGACACAAGAGTCACCCTTATATAAAAAAAGGGACAGGGTCGTGTAGAACAAGAAATATATATGCTTCCCCTTTTTCCCTTATTTTATATGTATATATACCTCAAACAATGTTGACACTCGGTAATTACATGTATACCATATAATGATGGTCTTATATGAAGGATATTTCTCTAAGGTGTTCTAAAATAGTACTTATCACTTATTTTAGCCTGTTAATACGTTTAAACTTATCAACGCTGCTATACTGATTTTTTAAACTTATATTAGTGAATTGGAATTTGAATCTGATTACCTTGTTGTTGCACTGAGGCCCGCAGTTCCTTTGCTGTTTCCCGATCCTTGGCCCGGAAGCCTCGCACCTCGATAGCCAATCATTGCGGGAGGAGGAGTCAACTCGGCACTTGGCACTTAAATGCGGCTACGAGCGCAGAAGTGCAGTGGCCGTGCACAGTGGGTGCGCCGATGGTGCGCCAAAGGCAAGCCCGTCTGCGCCCGTCCGCATCCGGATGGAGCCAGGGGCCAGTCATCATGCCCAAATTCTGTGCTATTCCCCTACAGAGTTGAAATCTTTGCATGGTAGCACGACTCTTGATAGTGCCACTCACATTAAACTGGACAACTTTGGGATCCTGAAGTGAAGGATAGAGACTTCTTCCCCGAAATTTACCTGACACCTTCCCGCCAGGAGTGCCACACAACTGCAAAAGCCTATTTGTGATACCTCAATTCGATTGGGCTACGAACTAACCAAACTTTCAGTCACATATTTGAACACTCGCTCTTTGGTCAAACACCATTTATACATCTTTCAGCTCTTGGACTCTGATAAACCAGATATACTTCCCACCGAAACTTGAAACTTGGCTAACTGAAGAGTCCACCCCTGATATATTAGCAGCAGTGCCCATCAGCTACTACATTGTTCAGCCTAACAGGGGTGCGGGGAAAGTAGGGAGAGGAGTCACAGCGATTATACATCAAAAGCTATAACTTACATCGCTAGCGGTGGCTGGTATACTATCAGTCAACAGCCTAATCTTAAAACTTGTTCCCCCTCACTCCCCCCTGAATTGTGTGCTGATCTACAGACCTTCTTATCATATGCCACTTTTTCCAAAGTTATTGGGTGAAACGATTTCCCAAATTCTCATTAAATATGCAAAAGTTATCATTATTGAAGACTTTAATTATTGGGCGAACGACGAGGAGACGCCGTCTCCTAGTCATGCTTCAACATCCTACGCATGCTACGTAAGATCTTCCGGTGGATCCACACCGAAACCAGGAAGACGGTCACCCAGGCCCTCGTCACCAGCCGACTGGACTACGGTAACTCCCTCTACACCGGAACCACAGCCAATCTCCAGAAAAGACTCCAGCGCATTCAGAGCGCCTCAGCACGCCTCATCCTGGACATTCCCCGACACAGCCACATCTCCGTACACCTGAGAAACCTGCACTGGCTCCCCGTCAGCAAGAGAATCACGTTCCGACTCCTCACCTACGCACACAAAGCTCTCCATAACCAAGGCCCAAGATTCCTCAACGACCGCCTGACCTTCTACACTCCCACCCGCCAGCTTCGATCGACCATCCACGCCCTCGCCGCTGTCCCCCGCATCCGAAGAGCCAAAACGGGAGGAAGATCCTTCTCCTACCTGGCTGCCAAGACGTGGAATTCCCTCCCCATCCACCTCCGCATGACCCAAGACCACCTCATCTTCAGGAAGCAACTCAAGTACTGTCTGTTCGAGCAGTAGCGGACCCCCCTCCCCCTAGCGCCTTGAGACCCTCCGGGTGAGTAGCGCGCTATGTAAATGCTTTGATTGATTGATTTATTGCCAGTTATGCTGAATTGACAGAACTGCTTTCTGGGCTTAATTGCACCAAGCATGTGAATGTGGCAATGCACGTCAAAGGCCACAGGCTTGACCAAGTCTGGACATCTAATCTTAGGGTCTCTAATTTAAGGATCACCCCATGCACTTGGTCAGACCACCGCTTTATAACATTTATTCTCACCATTGTTTACTCAACTAAATCTCACCTGAAGGGTGGCCGTATGGCTAGGAACTGGAGACGCGCAAATCTGGGAGATTTCTGTAATATGCTAGTCACCACTGCTCCGTTAGAACAGCAGTCTATTAATAACCAAGCAGATAGTATTAAATCTTGGCTCAAATTGTAAGTGATTGCTTTGCTCCTATGAAAAAAAATCAAAACCTCGAGACCTCACGAAGCTCAACGTTGGTTTTCTGACAACTTAAAACTTAACCCCTTCACTGCGGGGTGTTCCCCCCCCCCGCACAGTGACGAGACAACCACACCCGTTTTTCGAACGTTCAGCACAGCGGAGTAATTATCCCCGCGTGCAACATTCCAACGGCCGTGACGAGCTCAGCTCGTCATGAGTGCAGCTGCACTGTGCCTCATGACGAGCTGAGCTCGTCATGAGCATAGAAGAGGTTAATACACTTGACCAGCATCAAGCTGAACATAGTTGGAGACATAATTACTCGCCAGACAAAAAAGAGGCATCTGTGGTACAGTTAAAAGAATACAAAAATACTATCCTGCAAACCAAGATTGCTTAATTCTCCAATAAAATGTTAAATGCTGCTAATAAATCCAAGGTAATTTTTATGATTAACATCTACTTTATAGATAAAATCGCCAGCAATAAAGCTAGTATTCTGACAAACACTTATCCAGTGGTTCCACCTGCTATCTGTAGGAACCCCCTACTACTGGACCAGCTCCGACTTATCCCCAGAGAAGCCTTTTTTGTCCTTCTGAAGAAGGTTAGCTCTGGCTCCCCCATCGATTGTTGTCCTCCGCACATATTAAGGGAAGCCTTCCTTATCTGCCCGAACCCCCCTTATGCTCCTTAATAACTCCCTCAAGCAGGGTATTGTCCCAAATGCATTTGAAGGGGCAGTAATTGTTCTTATGTTAAAGAAACCTGGATCGGACCACTAGCCCCTACAAATTACTGCCCTATTTATTTGCTCCCCTACTTGACTAAGGTCCTGGAAGTTCATGTGGCTAGTAGTCTTAGTTTCTTTATCGAAAGCTTTCACTTCCTGGACCCCTGCCAGGCCGGCTTCCGACCGGCTCACTCAACGGCGACCCTTATTCTTATGGTCTTGGACGAACTTAGGAAGGGAGCAGTCATGGGGTTCCTTGGTTCTTCTTGATCTTTCAGCAGCCTTTGACATGGTCGACCATGATCTTTGGTCAATCGTGTCAGCAGTGCTGGGATCCGGGGCACGGCTCTTGAATGGATCATATCTTTCCTCAGCGATTGTCTCAGGCTGTCCGTCTCGCTCATAGTTCCTCTCCCAAAATTAAACTGGCTTGTGGAGTGTTGCAGAGCTCTTCTCTCTCACCACTTTTATTTAGTCTATACCTACTGCCCCTGATCCGCTCCCTTGGAGAAAGGAATGTCGGCACATTTAATTATGCCGACGACCTTCACTTTATATTCGACATCAATCAATCGGCCTCATCTGTTGTTAACTTTCAATCCGCCATGCGATTTATAAGCGGGTGGATGAACAGTAACCATCTGAAGCTGAATCCCGTTAAAATGGAGCTGATCTTTATCGGTGGGTCAGTAAACCCACGGAACTCCAACTTCTGGCCACCCAAATTGGGAATCCCCCACTACCAGCATGTTCAAGTAAAAGTATGGGTATCACCATTAGCAGTGATCTGTCGGTGAAAGCACAGATTGGGACAGTGGTCTCTTCCTGCTTCTTCCAGTTGCGAAGGATCCAGAAAATTAGTAGATGTTTTTCCATAGAGGCCCTGACCCAAGTCGTCCTGTCTTTAGTCATCGCTCGTATTGACTTCGACAACTTGCTTTACGTGGGCATCATGGCATATCAGCTAAAACGTCTGCAACGAGTGAAAACTCAGATGGCCAGACTGATATACTGCCAGCCCAAATGGCATCATGTTGCGCCATTAATGGTCAGACTTCACTGGCTTCCTGTAGCCAAACGTTGTGCATTCAAGTTGGGGTGCCTCACCTTCAAGGGTCTTCTTGGCAGCAGCCCAGTATTTATATCTTCCCGGATTTAGTGCTATGTTCCTCTCCGGGACCCTAGGTCCTCCCATCTGAATCTGTTGGTCATCCCGTCCTCAAAACAGAAGAAACACGGGGGGACTAAGATTTGCGGTACTGGCCCCTCAATTCTGCAAATCTCTTCCTCCAGAAATAAGATTTCTTACATCGTATGCTCTGTTTGTAAAACAGTTAAAGACCTGGCGGTTCTGACAAGCATATTGCTAAATCTCTCTTGCAGTGGCTTCTCCTGGACCTTAGCACCATGAAACCACTTGGTGTACATGTGCTTTACAAGAACTTTTAACATAACATAGCATACCATAAAATAGTCAGACCTGTTTGTTTTTGACTATTGATATAATGTGTTGTCTCATAAATCCAGAGAAACCATTTTTTAATAAAAAATAAAGAAGAATTCATACATACAGATTTTTGTGATTTATGATATTTATTGAAGGATTATGTAATACAATTGCTGTTCGTAGAATATGTATTGAATCATGTACATTTTGTTTTTTTCAAATTAGTTTTTAATTGATTTCTAAAACATTTCTTAATTTCTGACAGCCCACATTATATGAAGTATATATACATATAAAATAAGGAGAAATTAGGAATCATATATTTTTCTTGTTTAACAAGCAAATGGGCAGTTCCGTGCGAGATGGATGGACAGAGGAGCAGAGGGGGCTAGGATGATTGAATGGTGCTCGTAAAAAGAGATAACAGTACCAAGGAAAGCACATAAATTTCACAAAAAATTCTAGCATCCCTTGAATAACGTATGCATGGTTCACTGAGTGAACACTCAACCGAAGTGCTAAGTTGGTACTCAGAGTCACATCTTATATCAAGAATGGTACCCTCTATTTCAATTAAGAGAATGTTGATTTCTGGACATGTACAGCATGATTGCCCAGACTCACTTTGCTTGCAAGAAGCACATCTAACCATTAAGAATGTGTTTATTTCTGGAACTTGTTCAACTGCAGCACAAAAACACAAACTTAATCAGACTTAAATAGAGTTGCTATTGATATGTGACTGTTATGTTGGGAGAAGGATAAAGCAAGAAGGAAGATCATTCCTGGCACAAGTTCTCAGTCTCTGGAATGCCCTCTGTCTCAATTTGAGATCTAAACCCAACTATATGCAGTAATGGAAACATTTAAAAAATGCACTATTCAAACTTGGCCTGGACTGAACTGGATAGTAATGGGTCATAACTAAAGAATATACGATTGGTCTCAGTATTCCCTTTTGTTTTCTCCAGGCTGTATTTTCTTTCCTTCTTTAAGCTTTCCACAGTTTCAGAAAGATAAAATGCAGCACTCATAAAAACTCCAAATACATAAATACTAAATGTATAAAGGTCCTGTAGATAATTAAGAACCTTGGGTTATGCCTACGCATTTATTGCTAACACGTTTTTTGTGTACCCCTTGTAAAGTTAATCTCTCATAACCATAATAATACTAACAGAGTGAAGCATGTAAAATTAATCAACAAAATGCACGTACACAGATCAAGTGTATTTACACCCCTGAGGCGGAAGCCGGGGGTTGTTAGATAAGGAGGGATATTACTCTGGTAACTTTGCTGCTATTCACGTTTTTACCCTATTGCACGATCGATTTTTAAAAATTGTTTTATCACGTTCTGTGTTCTGTCCTGTGATTTTAAACTTTACATTGCACTGTTTTCAGCCCCAAGCTCTTCCCTACATCCATTTACCTTCCTCGCACAGCAGATTACTTGCTGGGGCGAGAGAAGGCGGACGCCATCTTGGGGGTAGGCAGGGGCAGCGCTCCAGTTGCTGGCTGACCCCCGCCCTCCCAGCTGATTTAAATCCCTGTTTGGAAGACGCGCGGCACAGATCAAGTGTATTTACACCCCTGAGGCGGAAGCCGGGGGTTGTGAGATAAGGAGGGATATTACTCTGGTAACTTTGCTGCTATTCACGTTTTTACCCTATTGCACGATCGATTTTTTAAAATTGTTTTATCACGTTCTGTGTTCTGTCCTGTGATTTTAAACTTGACATTGCACTGTTTTCAGCCCCAAGCTCTTCCCTACATCCATTTACCTTCCTCGCACAGCAGATTACTTGCTGGGGCGAGAGAAGGCGGACGCCATCTTGGGGGAAGGCAGGGGCAGCGCTCCAGTTGCTGGCTGACCCCCGCCCTCCTCTACTCCTCCTATAAATGAACGACCATCCCCGACGGCGCAGCGGGCGGGCGCAGCGGGCACGCCGGCAGCGCGCCAAAGGCGCGCCAAAGGCAAGCCCGTCTGCGCTCGTCCGCGCTAAGACCGCGCTGAGCGCCATCTCCCCTGGCCCTCCCAGCTCCCATCAAGGAGGTAAGGCTATTTCATACTCTAGCAATCATTTGAGGAACATAAGAAATACAATGAGAAGCTCGTGCTGTCCTCACTTTAAGGCAGATTCTTTAATTAACTTACAAACCGTACAATGCTCAAACTGCATGTATAAACTCACACTCCCAGCTCCTCAACAAATACAACATCTGCCCCAACCAAACACCAAGGCCAAATGCATACAGTGTGCGCTTATTAATGCTCGGTCCCTCATAAAGCATAAAGAGGATATCTTTGATTTTATACAAACCCAGAACCTAGATCTCCTCTTTATAACAGAAACATGGCGGATCAATCATCCGGTCCTGATCTTCGTATTGCCGTCCCAGATGGATATTTCGTGGTTAGGCAAGACAGACCCCTAGGGAAAAGAGGAGGCGGCATCGCCATTATATACAAAGAAAGAAAGCTGTTTGGCGAGCACTTACTCTGATATGCTCGTGTGCTGACAACTTTAGATTTTAAAACTCCCGCTTTTTGGTATTTTATTTTATATATTATTTTCGAGCGTTTCACCCTGGTTTTAATTCCCCGCGCGCACACTTGCACACTAAATTGGTTCCCTCACCGCCACTTTGGCGGCCCGGTCCCTCGCGCTCACGATTTGCTGAGCGCCATTTTGGGTGGGTGCAGGAAACGCAGGACACTCCCGCGCTGTAGCAGTCAGGAGGACTGGCTAGAGACTGACGTCGGGAAGTGCTTAAAAGTAGGTAGGAGGAAGGTTCTTCCTGTTTGGCGAGCACTTACTCTGATATGCTCGTGTGCTGACAACTTTAGATTTTAAAACTCCCGCTTTTTGGTATTTTATTTTATATATTATTTTCGAGCGTTTCACCCTGGTTTTAATTCCCCGCGCGCACACTTGCACACTAAATTGGTTCCCTCACCGCCACTTTGGCGGCCCGGTCCCTCGCGCTCACGATTTGCTGAGCGCCATCTTGGGTGGGTGCAGGAAACGCAGGACACTCCCGCGCTCTAGCAGTCAGGAGGACTGGCTAGAGCTCTATTTAAACCGAATACGATGACACGCAGCATGTGCGCGCAGCGTGATCGCCGCAGCCACGCCGGAGTCACGCCAGAGTCCAGCCCGTCTGCGCCCGTCCGCGCTGAGGACGCGCTGGGCGGCTGGACCACTGGTCAGAATAAGGTAGACTCCTATGCATTGAAATACTCTATACAAGAAGTACTACGGCTTAGACCCACACCTGCCCCATGCTTCCATCGGTACAGACCTGAAGACTTTCCAACATTTCTTGGTTGTGCTTGCTTTCAGATAAATGCGGAGGATCCTAAACTCTCTTTCCCTCCCGCTTTCCCGGAGTCTTGCCCCTCCTCGGCACTTAAAGGGCTGAGCGAAAATTGCCTTCTCCTTAACGCTCGCTCGCTCATTAAGAACAATATTGTTTTTAAGGAGCTCGTTTTAGATAGGAAACAATCCTGGGTTTTCATCACTGAGACTTGGGCTAAAGACTCTTCAGGCCCTGATCTTGTCGAAGCGGTTCCTGAGGGTTACTGCTTAACTCGACAGGACAGAATAGGCCGTGTTGGTGGTGGTCTGGCTATTCTGTATCAGGACAGATTCCACTGCCACACTATACCTCTCTCTGACCCTAAGGATGTGTTCCAAGTTTTATATTTTTCCCTGTCTGACTCCTCCAACCCTGCGTTTAATGGGATCCTGGTCTACCGTCCCCCCCGGCCCTAGAGCAGGTTTGGGCTGAAACTGATGCAGGTTCTGGAAACCTATTTCGGCCGACAAAATCTCACTATTCTAGGTGACTTTAACTTTCACCTAGAGTTACTTGAGGCTCATGACACCATTTCCTTATTGGAAGTAATGTCAGCCTGTGGACTCACCCAACTGGTGAATGCTCCCACCCACCGAGCGGGGCACACGCTCGATGGAATCTTTTCGAATGATCAAAGGCTGACAGTCACCAACCCTTTCCATCTTTCTTGGTCGGACCATCTGGCCGTTCCCTTTAACATGTTCAATCTGAATCGGGACTCTGTCAGAAGGGTCCCGAGTACTGTGGAAGTGCGAAGGAACTTCAAAAACATCAGGGAAGATTCTTTCCATCCGTGGACATCTAGCTTGTCCACTACTCAGGAGACGGACGTTTCCTCAGCGGTCCTTAAATATGAAAATACCATCTCGGAGGCCCTGGATGAGCTGGCTCCAGCTAGGTCTTGCTATTCAGCCAGGAAAAGACCCTCAGCTCCCTGGTTCTCAGAACAACTTAGGCTTCGTAGACAGGAAGTAAGGAGACAGGAACGCCTATGGCACTCTAGCTGGGCCCCCAAGGATAGAGAAGCTCATAAGGTCCTGCTTAAAAATTACAAATTGGAAGTGATTAAGACCAAGCAAGAATACTTTACGGCCCTCACTTCCTCACTTTCGTCTCCTAGAGAGCTTTTCAGGATCGCTGACTTCCTCACCTCCCTCCAGATCCCAGACCCTGTGGTTGCCTCTCAGGAACTGTGCAACAAGATAGCTGCCTTCTTTCAGTCCAAAATTGCGGACATTTATACTGCCCTGGAGGCTCAAAGATCCTCTACCGCCGTGCCTTCGGTGCCCGCTCTTTTTGAGCCTGATGATGCCGAATCATCTCGACTTCAGGATCTGGAATCCTTTCCTCCTCTTTCTTGTCAGGATCTTGAGATCCTGCTCAACAAAACTAAATCTGGCTCTCCGCTAGATGTCTGTCCGCTAAAGATCCTCAAGCAGTGCAGAGATTCCCTCCTTCCCCCACTGGTTGACATCATGAACAGGGCGATGAAGGAGGGCATTTTTCCCCAGCAGTGGAAAAATGCTGTAGTAAAACCTCTGCTCAAGAAGCCCTCTCTTGACCCTGGGGTATTAAAAAACTTTCGCCCCATCTCACTGCTCCCAGCTCCCGCGAAGATGTTAGAAGCCCATCTCAATAAACATCTGGCTGCATTCGTGGAGAGCTCGGGCTGTTTGGATCTTTCCCAGCATGGATTCAGGAGGGAACATAGCACCGAGTCTGCCCTCACCATAGTGCTCGATAACATCCGCACTAGGGTTGATGAGGGGCAGACCTCCCTCCTGATCCTTTTAGATCTCACGGCTGCCTTCGACACCCTATCCCCCTCGGTGCTAACATCTCGGCTGAGGGAGATCGGGGATCGCGGGTCGGCCCTGGGACTCCTTTCCTCTTTTCTCGGCCATAGAGAGCAAAGGGTGATGCTGGGATCGTTCCTATCTCCATCCCTGTCTGTGCAATGTGGGGTCCCTCAAGGGTCAGCGCTTAGCCCTACCCTTTTTAACATTTATGTGACCCCCCTTGCCAGACTTATTAGATCTTTCGGGATGGAGGTAGTTTCCTATGCGGACGACACCCAGATCCTCGTCTCTCTCTCCCAGTCAGTTACGTCGACTGCCGCCAATTTTAGATCTTGTATGGAGGCAGTCGGCCAATGGATGATTCACAATTCATTGAAACTGAATGGGGAGAAGACGGAGGTGATGGTATTTGGAGGAAAGGAAGAGATCTGGTCTGCTGAGTGGTGGCCAAACTCACTGGGCGTCTGTCCCGATCCTACCTCCTCAGCAAAAAATCTGGGGGTTATGATCGATCCTATCCTTAGTATGTGCCAACAGGTCAATAGGACTGTATCGACCTGTTGGGGGATCATCCATATACTAAGAAAAATCAGGCACTATCTGTCCCTCCAGGCAAGAAAGCAACTTGCCGTCGCACTTCTGGGCTCCCGTCTGGACTATTGCAATGCGCTGTATGCAGGACTGAATAAGAGTCAGCTACAGCGCTTGCAGGTGGTTCAGAATGCGGCAGCGAGATTTGTTCTCGACTTACCCAAACGTGCCTCTGCCACTGATGCCCGGAAGCAGCTCCACTGGCTTCCCGTCGGGGATCGTATCCTTTTTAAATCCATGTGTATGGTGTACATAGCCTTAGCTAAAACCAGCCCTACAGGCATTGGGTCTATCCTGTCTCAGTACAATCCCGGCAGGAATCTTCGTTCCTCATACAAACTTCTTCTCTCTGTGCCTCGTGTCAGGAAGACAAGATGGGGAGGCAGGGCCTTTTCTAACCTGGCCCCTAAATGGTGGAATGCTCTCCCTCTGGAAGTAAGGTCCCGCTCCACTCTACAAGCCTTTAGATCTGCTTTAAAGACCCACCTCTTTACACGCGCATACCTGTAGTGGTGCTCTGCATACCTTTTGATCTGTTTTGATAGGCGCCTTGATACCTTCGGGTTTAGTTTGCGCGATACAAATTGCATAATAATAATAATAATAATAATAAGATAAATTAGTAACAAGGATAGAACCAACTAACCTTGAGTCAGTGGAAGCACTTACCTTCTGCATTAAACTTTCTCCCATACAATCCTTCAATGGCACTCTTATTTACCGCCCACCCTCCCCTCGAACCCCCTTTCTAGCATCCCTCAACACATTACTAGAGCTCATAGCAGCTAAACCGGACTATACCATACTAGGTGATTTTAACTTTCATCTAGAAAATCTTAATGATAGAGATTCGTCAACTTTACTGTCTGACCTTTCCTCTGCAGGTCTCAAATTATTGAAGACCGCTCCTACCCATCAGGCTGGGTATACATTGGATGGTATTTTCTCCAACAACCCTTATATTACCTCACTTTCTTTACAACCACTAACATGGACAGACCATGCTGCACTAATGTTTACCATCACAATTAGAAATGTTAAAAATACAACCCTGTCAAACCGGTGCACACAATTCAGAGACTGGAAGAAATTGGACGATTCAACTCTACAATCCACTCTGCTCGTTACCCAACCAGAGGAAACAAAGGATGCACATATCGCCTCAGGAAATTATATGGCTTGGCTTAATAATGCCTTCAAAGTACTGGCCCCTGTAAAATCTATACAGCCAAATCGCAATACACCCTCAGCCCCTTGGTTCTCCGAAAGTCTCAGATTGGAAAGGCAACGTTGTCGAAATCTAGAAAGACGTTGGTGAAAACACTATCACAATAATGATAGAGATGCCTACAAAAAAACCCTAGCCTCCTACAGAAAGCTGCTAATTATAGATAAACAAAAATATTATACGGAGCAAATAGAGTTAGCAAAAAACTCAACTAAACAACTCTATCAAGTGGTTTCAAATCTGTCCACCCCACCCATGTGCACCACCATTGAACCATCTCAAAATCTTTGCAATGAATTGGCAGACTTTTTTAAACTTAAGGTCAACAATATTTATGCTAACTTTTCCTCAAAACTAACCTCAGAACCCCCTAGTCCCAACACAAATCACTCCCCTACTTCCACAGTTATGTCTGAATTTACTCAAACCACCCCATCTCAGATAAAGGAAATTATGGCCACTATCAAGTCAGGATCACCACTGGACCCATGTCCTCCTATGATAATAAAACCAGTGACTGATTTGATAGCTCCCATCCTAACAAACATTTGTAATGTTATGTTTTGTTCATGTTCCTACCCCTCGGTTTGGAAGAAAGCAATTATCAAACCTTTAATAAAAAAAACTAAGTCTGGACCCCTCAGAATCCAAAAGCTACCGACCTATCGCTTCCCTTCCTTTTCCGTCAAAAATATTTGAAAAAATCATGAATCATCAGCTGGCCAATTACATCGACCAGAATAATCTTCTTGATGAGACCCAATTCGGATTCAGGAAGGGTCACGGAACTGAAACCGCCCTAATAAAGGCGGCAGAGGAGATCAGAGTGATCATGGATCAAGGAGGTGCAGCAGTCCTAATATTACTGGACTTGTCTGCAGCCTTCGACACGGTCGATCATAATACTCTGATCGACCGTGTTGGAAAGATTGGCATTCAGAACAAAGCCAAATCACTGCTGTCGTCTTTTCTTTCTGGCTGTGAGCAGTCAGTTAAACTGGGTGACTTCTTCTCCCCTGTTTTCACTTTACCGTGTGGTGTTTCCCAGGGATCCTCGCTAAGTCCGACGTTATTTAACATCTATGTGTCGGACTTGGCGAGGGTCATTAAATCATACGGTATTGGGTTAACATCTTATGCCGATGTCACCCAGTTGGAACTGGCTGTTCATAATAATGGAGGAACAGTTGCGGCCAACTTTCAGGATGGTATGATGGCAATCAGTTCCTGGATGGACCATAACTGTTTAAAATTAAACTCAGACAAGACGGAGGTCATGATATTTGGCAGTCTGACCTTGTCTTGGTCTCCAGTATGGTGGCCTTCTGAATTAGGCCTTACCCCAACTCCGGTCAATAAAGTCAGGAATTTAGGAGTTCTATTTGACAACAAGTTGTCATTTGTAAGTCATGCCAATGCGGTAGTTTCAGCATCTTTTTATACTTTAAAGATGATTAAGAAATTACTTTCGTTTTTGCCAGCCAGTGCAGGCAAAACCCTGATGTCAACCTTGGTTCTTTCCAAGGTTGACTATTGTAACGGATTACTCCTAAATGCCCAAGAACAAGTACTGAACAAGTTACAACTTGTTCAAAACGCCGCCGCCAGAATCCTGACCAACACTCCAAAATTTTCATCCATTTCCCCTATGATAAGGCAACTGCACTGGCTTCCAATTAGGAGCCGCATTAATTTAAGGCGTTATGCATCATCTACAAGGCTAGGAACAGTATGGGACCAGAATTTCTAAAAAAAAGCCTTGTTAGTTAACACGCCTAAAAGAGCATTGCGCTCCGCTACAGCCAATTTGCTACAAATTCCGCGTACTAAAAAAGTGAATTGGGGGGACAGACGCTTCACTGTTGCGGCTCCTAGGCTATGGAACACTCTTCCCCTCCAAATAAAATCCTGTCCTTCCTTGATGAGTTTTCGGAGACAATTAAAAACGTGGCTTTTTATTCAATAAGATCTTGATCTCCACTTGCACATGATCTGTACAGCGCCGAGACACCTTAGGGTATTTGTGCGCTAAATAAATTGCATAAATAAATAAATAAATAAATAAAATCGACACCACATGGGGAAAAACTAATTACTGTTTTGCCGAAATAAATATACTAATATATACAAACGAGTCATTCTAATATGGGGAGAGGAGTTGGCCTAACGGCTAAGGCGCTCGGCCTCGGACCTGGGGATCTGGGTTCGAGTCTCGGTAACGAGTCTCGGTAACGACGCCAAAACCTCCTGTGATTCTGGGCAAATCACTTAATCTCCCCGTGCCTAAAAAACATGAAAGTGTGTGTCCTCATGTAAAAACGTAACTTGTGCAATGTAAAGCGCTCTGATGACTGATTCGGTTTGGTTCTAGTTCGCGCTATATAAAACTAAAAAAAAATATATATATAGAGCTGTGGTATTGTAGATTTAACTGCATAATCATGCTTATATTAGAAATTCTTTTTGTGGCAATAAAGAATGCAGATGGTGAGTAAAATGAAGCTTATGTGTGTGCTTTTGCTAGGTAACATTTAACGGGGGAAATTAGAATAGTGGGAGGTAATCAGAAGGGTTAAAATTCTAAATCTAATTTATGTTGTGTTTATTTTCTCATTAGTTCCCATTAAGGCCTGCACGGCCAAGTCTGAGAATGGCTGTTTAAGCGAAACAATGAAAAAGGACTCTGAAAGATGGCCCCCATGCCTATGCGGTGCAAATAAGAAGTGTGAGTGAACGGCCTATGCTCGGAGCGAGAGATGTCAAGGCCAGTTTAGCCTATGAACGGGAAATGTGCCAAAGGATCCTTGCATCTAAAAGCCTGGGAAAGGAAGTCCAAGAATCTTTATTATGAACAAATGGTACAAGAACTGAACGACAAGTGTAAACTTTGAATATGAAATCATGAGAAAGCCTTAAGAGTGACATGGCAAAATTTCGAACTGGTTTGAACAAAGAGGACATGAGGCGATCATCAACACCCCTTTAATGGGTCAATAAGAAATTATTATGGATCCTAAAAGTTTCAAATTTGAGTTAGATAGTTAGAAAAAAGGGTATAAAAGAGCTTGTGCAAAGGAGGTTTGGAGTTGGTTCCATGGATTTTATTTCGCATCACAACATGGTGTTGGTTAGAACAATTTTATGGATGCAA
The DNA here is from genome assembly GCF_964261635.1 of Lissotriton helveticus. Lineage (NCBI taxonomy): Eukaryota > Metazoa > Chordata > Amphibia > Caudata > Salamandridae > Lissotriton > Lissotriton helveticus. The sequence goes on from NC_136072.1 coordinate 110,648,869, forward strand.
AAGACTTTGAAATATTCTTGGACTTTAACTTTGATGGGGCAGAGAAGATGATTGATTGTAGAGATTCTATGCTGGAAGGGAGACATTGAGGAGAATAGAAAGAAAGTCAGCTTGGGAACCTGTTCAATGTGGTTCTGTCATCTACCTATGAGAGATTGGTAATATGCTTTTCTAATTTTATCTTTCTTAACAAGTACTAAATAAATGCTTAGATTTGTGCTTGTCTAATAGAATATATTAATTTCTTTCCTAAATCATAGTAGATAAACTATTATAATATAAACTCAAGTCTGTGTTCTTTTATTAGAATAAAAGTCAAGACAACATTTAATGTTAACAGTTATAGGAATGCTGTGATTGAGCTGGTCTTAATTGCCATCAACTGAATTCTACAAAATGCGGAGTACCTAGATATTTTGTTTCCTTATAACAAGTTAAATGATTTCTGAAATGTATATGATGTATAAAATATAGAATTTAGGGTAAAGAGTTCCTCGCTATCCAGCAGCTCGTTTTCTTTTCACTGATTCAGGGGCATGTGGTGAGTGAATGTGTGTCTCGCGGTGCTCCTGAGTTAAGTGGGAAAGTTGAGGGTTGTTAAGGAGTTTAGCTGGATCAGATTTCTTGGTAGCAGAGGTCTGGCTACTACAGGTCAGTTTGGAGATTATTAATGTTTTATGTTGAACACTGTATGTTGAGTTTGTATTGTTATATGTAGTCAGAATTTAAAGACTTCCGGGAAGTAGGATGTTGGTTACCCTGTATGCAGGCAGGGAGAAATGTGTGGCAAGTGAAGTCGCACAGTGCATTGTCTGATTTCACAGTGGTAACATCATCGTGTGTTATCTTTAGGGACATTTTTTCCGTGTGAGAGTGGTGAATGTATAGCGAAGGCCACCTGTTAAATCTCAGCCTTAAGAATAGGAGTGAATTGTGAGCTCTGAATAACGCTTATCCCTAGGAGAGTAACAGGTTTTCCCCTAAGCTTGAAAGAAGGGTAAGGTAGAGGGAAGTGCTGCTTTATCAGCGAAACTAAATTCTGTGGTAGAGAAGAGGTAAGCGCTGCCTACTGGAAATACAGATTCTTGTAAGTTTGGACAAACTATCTCTTTGGTTTTAATGAAACAGACAATGAAAATGTGTTTTATGGTGTAATTAACAGGTTTAGATAGTGTAAAATATATAAATATTGTGCCGATAAATTTTGTAAAGGAGGGGTCAGCAGAAGCAGGAGTAAAGTTGACATCAGCAAGAGTCGCGCTGGGATAGGTCCACGTGACTGTGACATATACAATCCTGATTGGTGCGTTAGTGTGAGAAGCACTGGAATATCTCAGTAAGATTGTGACGTAGACTGCTCTGATTGGTGTGTTAGTGTGAGACGCGCTGGGATAGGACAGAATATCGGTACAGATTGAAAGGAAGTATACGATCGTATTGCAGAAAAATGTGTAAAAAAGGGTTCATAATATTATGAGCAAGACAGGGAGAAACCTTCATGGTTCAAGAAAATCAAGAACCTATTTAAAAAGGATAGAAAAATAGTTACTAGGGAAGGAAAATGACTTCCTCCGCCGAAAACGCCAGCATCATACATGATGATGAAAAATGGCTATCATACTTGCATATGGTTGGAAAATTGGGCAAAATACACAAAAGACGATGGAGTATTGGCATTTCCCGAAACAGGTTCGTTTAGCATGGCAGTGTTACGCAACTTAAGAGAAAAAATTATGAAACTTGAGCCGAAACCTAGGCCAACACAACTTGAATCTTTAATAGAATAGGTAAATGAGATGTAAAAAAAAGAAAAATAGAGATTCCAAGATGTAAGGGAAAATCGAGGCAGTTCGAGAGGATTATGGGGAACTACTCATGAGGGTAGACTGAAAAGATGGAGGTGTGCTGATATGTGGGATGGTATGTATCCAATGCGAACAGTAGATGAAACTGTAGGGAGAAAATGTACAGAGAAAAGAAAACATCAGGTATCAGAAAAGAGTGGATGTGGAACGAGTGATACGGAGGACTAGATGTTGGAGAGCATTCTAAATAGGAGACCCCCTCCATATCAACCAACTTCTGCAGTGGTGACACCGAATGCACTGCCAATGGAGATTGGAATAACAGAAACCCCAAAATGACATTTAGAAGTAAACAGTGCTTTTGAAAAGCAAGAGTTAGTACAGATTGAAAAATCAAGTAACTCTGAATTAGAGTGATCAACAAAAGAATTGGCAGAGAAAATTAAAGAATTAACTAAAAATGTAGAAGCTGTAACTGTACAAGTAACCAAAGGTCCTGTAATACCAGTTTTTGAAAATCAGAAAATAGATGAGCATTCATTAACTATTCCTTTAAACTCTAGTATTCAAAAGGTAAGGGAAAAAACGTATCCAGATCTGAATGAATCAAAGAGTACAATTATAAAGACACCACCAGATTTAACTATGAATCGGAGTAGAATTTGTAAAAGTTAAATTATTACAGAAACCTTACTGAGTAGATTTCACTGAAAAAGACATAGATAATTTGAACACAGCAGGAAGATTAACTCAGATAAAAGAATTGTATTACTAAGAAAATGGGGAGATGTAGACCGATGGAAAAGCAGGTGGATAAAGAAAAAGGAAGAGGCCAATGATAAAATATCCTTAGCTTTCCCTGTTAAAGAAAAGGAACCAATAGTAGCAGAATATCCCATGAGAAAAATACCCGGAGGAGGCTATGTACATGTACCATGGACCTGACAGGATACATTATATTTTCAAATGATTTTCCGAGATTACGAGAAAAACCTGTAGGATGGTATAGACAAGTAGACAGGTTTGTAAACTTTTCAAAGGTGTTGTGGGAAAGATTTAGATGGATTGTTTGATACAGTTGTACCTGCACACTTATGGACTGAATGTAAAATTACAATTGATTGGCCGAAAGAAGAATATCGAAGAGATACCAAAACAGGGGCTCCAGGTCCAGAGGTACTGAGGAAATATGACCAAGTCATAACATTTTTGAAAAATACAATTCCACCAAAAGAAACGGATTTGCTTAAAATTGATAGGACTATACAAGAACCTATAGAATCTGTACAAGCTTATAATGAAAGATTGCTTCTAGTTTTCAAACAATATAGTGGATATGAAAATCTGAGTGAGAAGGATATGAGTTATTTTGTATATAAGTTCGTGTTTGGTTTGAGACAGGAAATAGGGGATATGCTAAAACATCACATGATGTGTTGGCAATCTAGTTCCGTTAATGAGATTTTGAGGTATGCGAAATATTGTAGTGATGATATCAAAGCTAGGCAGCCAGCGTAAGCTTAAAGAAAAGGTGATGTGGGCACAAATAAAAGTTGCAGAACAACAAGAAGCACAATTGACTAATCAAAATAATGATATGGGTCAGACAAAGATGAAAGGTAATATGAATAAAGGAAAAGGACAAATGAATATAGATGGGGCTAAACAAAATTTGCCATGTCATAATTGCGGAAAGATAGGGCATTGGAGGAATGAGTGTAAATTACCCCCAAAAGTTAATCCTGAAAATAAACCAATCCACAGGTGCAGAATGAGGTAAATCAACAATCACCACTACAAAAACAGGTAGTCACACAGCAGAGTCAGGTGCCATTACCACCTCTCCCAGAGAGTGTTAATCTTCAGAAATACAGTGCAGAGACAGGATTCTACTGAGGAGAGCAGGTAAAAAGATCGCAGCATGTGGCCGCTGTTTTGCAGTATTGGTTGAGATCAGATGGAAATTAGTCAGATGAGAGTTATTGACGGTGCCTAGGAGAGGAAGTGGAGTGCGTGCTTGATGCAACTCTGAAGGTAGATCAACTGGTCTTTTTGTGAATGGAAAGGTGAATGGTGTAAATGTTGCTTTCCTAGTGGACACAGGTGCTACCCGTTCCACAGTTAAATCAGTAGAAATTCAAAACCTTCCTCTCTCTGGAGATGTCATCCAAGTTGTAGGTGTAACAAACAGATTAAAACCCCTCTCACACAGCCTGTGGAAGTGGCAATTGCCTCTTTTTAAAAAATGCATCGCTTTGTAGTATGTGATAGCAGTCCTGTAAATTTGCTTGGACGCGACATACTCTGTAAAATTAACTGTGCCATTTACTGTTCACCAGATGGCATTGCTTTCCAAACAGCAGATGATGATATTCTATATAAAATGACAATGTCAATAATAGATTCAGAAAAGAGTGAAACATTCCCTGTGTTTGACAAAGAGAAAATCCCTATTGAATTAAAGGAAACAGTTAAAGAGGAGGTGTGGGACTTCACAGGAGAAGAGATAGATCTAATGAAAGGAGTGAATCCAGTAAAAATTACTGTAAGAGAAGATGCCATATACCCAAATTTCCCACAGTATAAACTAACACCAGATATAACTGAAGGAGTAACTCCAGGAATTAACAAAATGATTAAGCAAGGAATCCTGAAAGAGATAATGAGCAGTCCATGTAATTTACCAATCATGAGGCTGAAAAAGCCAAACGGAACTTTTAGGATAGTGCAAGATTTGAGAAAAGTCAATAAAATAGTCGTTCCATGTTGTCCAATTGTACCAAATCCAGTTGTGATACTATATCAAATTCCACATGATGTAGAATGGTGCACAGTTATTGATTTATGTAATGAGTTATTTACAGTTCCATTGCACCCTGACAGCCAGCCAATATTTGCATTTAAATTTGGCGAGCGTATTTTGCATGGTGCCGAATTCCTCAAGGGTATACTGAAAGTCCCCCCATTTTCAATCAGATACTGAAGAAATCATTAGAAAGTCTGAATATGCCAGATAAATCTGTTTTGGTTCAATATATTGATGTCCTACTAGTGGCATCAAAGACCAAAAAAGCTTGCATTTCTGATACTATTGCATTGTCGAACCATTTGGCAGAAGGGGGACATAAAGTGTTTCCATCGAAATTGCAGTTTTGTCAACAAGAAGTACGATATTTAGGTCATAAGACTGGAAAAGGGGTGAGAAAAGTGACCTCAGAAAGAATCAATATTATCAGAGGAATTAATCCACCAAAGACACAGAAGCAAATGAGAATGTTTCTGGGAATGGTTGGTTACTGCCAACAGTGGATACGTGGATTTTCATTAATTGCAAAGCCTTTACAAAGATGGACTAAAGGAAATGTAACAGACCCTATAGTACTGAATGAAAAAGAAATAGAAGCATTTGTACACTTGAAAAACAGTTTATGCGAAGCACCAGTGCTAGGCATGCCTGATTATGAAAAATAATTTGAAGTGTATTGCAGTGAAAGAGATGGGTGTGCATTATCAGTTCTGGTTCAAAGGCATGGAAGAATGAGAAGACCAATTGTGTATTTCTCAGCTGTTTTGGATCCATTAACAAGGGCATTACCTGGATGTCTGAAAGCTGTTGTTGCTAAGAGTGTGAGTTTGGCACAGAGTGAAGGTATTGTGAAGGGGTATCCAATAAAAGTTTATGTGCCACATTCAGTTGAAATACTCCTCACCAGAAACCAAGACACAGTACATGACAAATAGTCGTTTGACTAGATATGAAAAAGTGATTCTGGGTGCAGAAAATGTAACAGTTGCTAGATGTGTAAATGTGAATCCTTCCACCTTATTGCCTGATACATTAGATGTTGAAGTCAAGAATTACATTGATCATAAATGTTTGGATGTACTTGAGTATTGTACAAATCCAAGACCTGACATTAAGGATGAACCTTGGAAGAATCAGACTGTGTGCTGTTTGTAAGCATCTTGTTGAAAAGAATACGTTCCGCCCAAGTGATTGAGCTGATTGCTTTGATTCGAGCATGAAAATTGTGAAAAGATGTCCGAATCACTGTAGCGACTGACAGTCAATATGGATTCGGAGTTGTGCATGAATATGGACAACTGTGGTCCCAAAGAGGGTATATGAGCTCTGCAGGATCACCAATCAGAAATGGTAAGTTTGTGAGAATGTTACTTGAGGTGATACAGCTGCCAAAAACTATTGCGGTTGTGAAGTGTGCTGCTCACAAAAATGGAGATGATTATGTCACTGAGGGCAATCGATTTGCTGATGCTATAGCCCAATATTGTGCCAGAAATTTATCATCTATAGATCGGGACAGAGAAAAGGAACATGTTTCAAGTCCTTTAATGCTTACTAACATAGTTGAGACCTGGCAGGAAGTTAGACACTTGCAAGAAGAAGCAAGTGACGAGGAAAAAGACAGATGTATAAAATCAGGTTGTAGACAAAGAGGAAGATGAAATTTGGGTATACTGAGATGAAAGACCAGTCATGCCCGATAGCATGATCTCTAACATGGCCCGAATGTACCATGGAAAGGCACACATTGGCAGAGATGCAATGATTAGACTTTTCAGACAGACTTGGTACAATCTCAAGTTTTGTGTAATTGCTGAGAGCCTATGTCAAAGATGTCTAATATGTGAACAATTGAATCCGGGAAGGAGAACTGTTGTGAGTCTGGGAACAATCGGATGGGAGAGCGGTCCTTTTACCAGAATGCAGTTAGATTTCATAGAGATGCCACTACGTAATCGACTAAGGTATGTCCTTGTGACCATTTGCTTGTTTTCACGATGGGTAGAGGCCTATCCAACAAGAAGAAATTATGGAGGTACAGTAGCAAAACTCCTTTTGAGAGAAGTCATCCTGAGATACATATTTCCAATAACAATTGAAACAGACAAAGGAAGTCATTTCCAAAATAAGATCATACAATTGATATGTGAAGCATTGGACATTCGACAAAAATTGCATTGTGCTTACATACCAGAGGCTTCTGGGGTAGTCGAACAACTAAACGGAACAATCAAAAACAGACTGGGGAAAATGTGTTTGACCACAGGACTTAAATGGCCTGATGCTTTGCTATTTGTTCTAATGACCTTAAGGAGAATACCAGACAGAAAAACAGGTTTGAGCCCTCATGAGATAATGATGGGACGAGTAGGGGCGTGGCTTAACCAAAATGGCCGGCTACACGCTTTTCAGCCCGGCTCCTGCCCTAACAAAATAAATCCTCTATTATCCTGGCACTTTTCGCAACCAACACGGTGCTCCTGAGGTGGGCCCCCCCCCCCCGGACCTGAATCGCCGCAGTTGGAGACTCGCCGCTTCATCGGAGGAGGCAGGTGACCCGACGGCCTGCCCCGGACCTGCTCGCGCTGAGGGCAAATGGCGGCCGCCTCGTCCTAAGGGCATCAGGGGCGGAGGTTCCACTGGCGAGGCCCGGCGTCCCCCACTGAGGCTAGAGGTGCGGTAGGGGTGCCCAAGCGAGACGCGGACCCACCAGAGCGTCGCAGTGCTCCTGAGGCGGGGAGCCTCGCCCTGGACACGGGCCACCACACACGGGAACTGTTTGCCGCGCCGGAGGCGGCGGGGGACCCGACGGCCCGTCAAGCACCGGCCCGCACTACCGGCGACTGACGACCGCCCCACTCTGAGGTCGCGGGATTAAGGAGACCTGCCGGTGCGGCTGGGCGCCCTTTGCTGGGGCTTGCGGTGGGGCGCGTGGCCGAGGCAGACAGCATAGCCGCCGGAGAGCTCCAGAGGCCTACGGTGTGGCGGCGTCGGGTGCCGCCGTGGACCCTCCAGAGTAATCCCCTGCATACGGAGCTCACCTCAGCCCCCAGGTACCATCAGAGGGGCTGGGGGGAACCTGCGGACACTCGGGGGGTCGCTCTCCCCCCCCCCTCGGCCCGGCGGCAACTTTGAACAGGAGGCACCGGTGAAGCAAATCAGCCCACCCGGAACGACCCGAGGCCTCGTGGGGGTGCTCTGTTGACTGCCGCGATCCCCCGAGGTCCAAGGGGGGTTTAAACCAAAGACACAAGCGGACCGCACCGGGCGGCGGAGGCCGCGCAGAGACCCTGGCGAGGACCCTACAAGTAAGAGCGGCGGGGGTGCCCCCATACCACCGGAAGGCCCTGCGGTCTGTCATCTTGGGGCACCTGAGGAGTCTAGGCCCCCTGGGGGTGCTTTTCCCCCCCTCCCCCCCTTACCCCCCTTCCCCACATCCTGCTTGGGGCCCGTGCACTTGGTTGGTGTACCAGCGGTGGAACAGACCGGGCGGAGGGCGGACTCCGCACTGTAAAGCCGGCGGGGGAACGCGAGGGGAGGGCGGCCGCAACGGTGAGGCCCCCCATAACGGTCGCAGGGCCCTGAACCACTGAGAAGACGGCCGAAGGAGGGGGTGACTACTGAGATCGGGCCACCTCCGGGCAAACCCGCTTCCCCCTCCCCCATCCCAGTCCCGATTGGGGTCCAGGAGTGCTGCTGACGTGCCAGCGGTGGTCGGGACCAGGCGGCGGCCCCCTGGGAGAAGCCTGACGGACTTCCCTTGGAGTACACAGTATTATGGGAAAGGACCGACCGACGACGAGGCGTGCGCAGGCTAACAAGATCGTCCAGTATACAGTCCCGGGGCCCACTGCGGCAGAACGACCTGGAATAGGTCAGAGGATGGAGGCCCACACTGAGGCGGCGGCACGTGACAAAGCAGATATCCTGGCGGCGATCCGCGACTCCAGAGTAGCTCTAGAGAACAAGATGGATGGAATGGCCATGGACATCAACCACCTACGCCTGGACCTTAGAAAGGTGGCGGACAGGGTCACCACCACAGAGGGAGGTCTAACGGTACTCCAAACCGAGGTCCAACAGTTAAAGGACACTGTCGCAGCCCTCCAGGACCATACGGCCCGGTTAGAGGAACGGGCAGAGGATGCAGAAGGGCGGTCCCGGAGGAACAATCTCCGTTTTCTAGGTTTCCCGGAGCGGGCGGAACACCCGGCAGCAGACCTGTTGCTTGAGGACTGGATAGGCAAAGTCTTCCCGAACCCGCGCTTATCCAAGCTATTCGCAATCGAGAGGGCCCATAGAACCCTGGGACCGCCCCCAAAGCTGGGCTCTCCACCTAGGGCCATAATAGCTTGGTTCTTTAATTTTAGGGACCGCGATCTGATTCTTCAACATATCCGCAGGACTGGCCCACCCAGGTTCGAAAACGATGACATTCACATCTTCCCAGACTATACTAAGAAGGTGCAGGACCTCCGAAATGACTTTTTGCAGGTCAAAAGACGAATGCGGGCCCACGCTGTCAAGTACAGTCTGCTCTTCCCAGCCCGGCTCCGAGTGCAACACGACGACAAGACACACTTCTTCGACCACCCCTCGGACGCGGAGGGGTGGATGGACGCACTGGGACTGGCGGGCCACGACCACACGCAGGGATGGCAGGAACAGCGACGACGAAGTGCACGACGGCGGAGCCAGCGACGCGGTGAGAGCAATTAACCGCCGAGGTCGCGTGCCACCGCAGACAGTGGACGCATCACGGTGGGACCGGATGGCACCCTTCGGACAGAACTACCGGCGGTCCCAACCCAGAACCAATTTTCCCCCTTATGCCTGGTACAGGAAACCCAGTCGGACTCAGGGGGAGCAACGAGTCCAGCAGTTGACCAGGAGCAAAACGATTGACTGCTACACCAGGTGATCCAAATGTAAGGCAAGGGGTCATGGACACTGTGAGTATTTTCCTATCTTAATCTGGAGGGGACGATGCAGTCTGACAGAGTGGCGCGGAGGCGATTTCATGAGGTGCTGGGAGAGGAGGGATGGGGGACGGGGGCGATAAAAATATTCCTATACAGCGACTTTATTATTGTGCCAACTTCCACTTACGTGGCCGATTGTAATGTGCCACAATGACCAGCTAGGCCTCGGCCGGGCAGGACTGCGTGGTACCAGGCAGTCGGCTGAAGATCCAACTACACGGGAAAAGGACACTTCAGGACTACTAAGTACTCAATTGTTGTGATAACCTTGTTTAATTCACTAACTTCACGTTGAAGGGGGGATCTGAGGGGGGGTACTTCTTTGGGGCGGGGTTCGAGGTCTCCTGACCGGTTCCAGATTGGGAGATGCGATACTACCGCCTGAGGGTGGGTGTTGTTGCAGTTTCATGTTGGGGTTAGGGAAGGGTGCTGCCGAGACTCAGGGATGTTTACTTAATAGAGGGTCGGGTGCTCTGCAATGCCTAAAAGGCTCAACCACTTTGGGGTCATGTCATACTGTGGTAGGGGCTATTCCCTGCTGGGGGTCGTTCTGTCACACACTCAGCTATCATGACAGGTGATACATGTAAATATAAGCTCATCACATGGAATGTCAGAGGGCACAATAATACGATCAAGCGAATCAGGGTGGCCACCTATCTCCACCGCTATAATGTCAGTATTGCTTTCCTTCAGGAAACGCACCTCTGGGGGGACTGCCTTAAACATGTCCAGAGTAGGTGGCGGGGTCAGTTCTTCGCTATCTCTTACTCCGGGTTCACCAGGGGGGCCCTTATTTGGGTAGCTCCGGGGGTCCCTATTAAAGCTGTTCGCTCAAAGATAGACCCAGAGGGCAGATTTGTTATAGTGGTGGGCACCCTGGATGGTCGTAATGTATGCCTGGTGAATGTGTACGCCCCGAATGTGGATGATGGTGAGTTCCTGGGTCGAGTGTTGGGACAGTTGGATATTGACCCTGACACGGAGCTCCTTATGGCTGGTGATTTTAATTATGCACTGGATGGTGATTTAGATAGGTGCCCCTCCAAATTAGACGCGACGCCTAAAATGAAAGAAGCACTGACCCAAATTATCCGTAGCTATGACCTGTTAGATGTTTTGAGGCATCGTAACCCGGTTAGGCGGGTATACTCGTGCTACACGCCCGCTGCCAACACCCACAGTAGACTGGACTATTTCTTCCTCCAGGGCAGAGTCACCGGTCGGGTGAAGGACATTCACTATTTGGCGCGTTACCTATCGGACCACTCTCCGCTTATGCTTACATACCTGGTGGGGGGTCCCCGGCCCAAGGTCCCACTCTGGAGGCTTAATATTGAGGCTTTTGCTGATCCCATACACAGGGACGCAATCTCGCAAGGAATTGAGGCACATTTAGATGTGAACTGGGGGTCAGCCAGTACCTGGGCGATTGAATGGGATGCCATGAAGGTGGTTGTCCGGGGTACTTGCCTCTCCACAGAAGTAGGGGTCAAGCGAGTATTAGAAAGGGAGCTTAGGCGACACGAGGATTGTCTGGCAGAACTAGAGAGAAACTTCCCCACTGATAAGGAGGGAAGGCCGGAATGGACGGCCACGCGACAACATCTAGGGGACACTTGGGCCTCCCTTGGCAAATTTAACCAGACTGCTAGTAGGAAGCGTTGGTACACAGAGGGCGACAAGGCTGGGAGATTACTGGCGCGATTGATTCAAGCAGAAACTCAACCTCACCAGATCTTGGCGTTGCGGGATGACCTGGGCCACTTAGTATACACTCAGCAGGAGATCAATGAGGTGTTCCGATCCCATCTATCTAGAGCGTACTCTGACTCACAGCCCCTACCGGGCATAGAGGACATGGAAATGTATCTGGACGGAGTACAACTACCAGGTGTCGATGCTGAGAGTCAGGAGGACTTAGGGGGGCCGCTCCGAGAGGAGGAAATACATGCTGCGATAGCCCATCTACAGACGGCTAAGTCCCCAGGGTTGGACGGCCTCGCAGCTGAACTCTATAAAGATTTCAATAACGTTTTGGTCCCGAAGCTCCGGGAAGTGGCGTCGGAGGCATACGATCGGGGCCTGCTCCCGGACTCCATGAGAGCAGCAACAATTGTTATGATCCCCAAACCGGGGAAGGACCCCCTCCTCCCGGGATCCTACAGACCCATATCCATGCTAAATGTAGATTTAAAAATAATCAGTCAGGTTCTCGCCTCTCGACTCCTTCCATATCTTCGACGCCTGGTCCATGATGACCAATCTGGGTTTATTCCGGGCCGCAACACCTTGCGGAATATCCGCCGCTTGGCCAACGTTATGCAGACACTGGAGGGTCAGCTGGGCAGAATACACTAGTTTTCCTGGACATCCAACAAGCGTTCGATTCGGTTCGTTGGCCCTATTTGTGGAAGGTGCTTTTAAAACTGGGATTGGGGGAGGGATTCGTACGGTGGGTGCGACTGCTCTATACCAGACCGGTGGCCAGAGTCCGCACGGGCAGATGTGTCTCGGATGAGATACCCATTTTGAGGGGCACTCGCCAGGGGTGCCCTCTCTCCCCCCTGCTCTTTGCCTTGGCAATGGAGCCGCTGGCATGTCACCTCTGTTCGGTACTTAGAGACCAGGGCATTCAAGTAGGGGCGGCGGAACATGTGGTGTCCCTATATGGGGATGACGCATTGATCTACCTCCGCCAACCGATGCACTCACTACCACTCCTGATGGCCGCACTAACGCAGTTCACAGCCGCCTCCGGCTTGGCAGTCAACAAAGCAAAATCCCAGTTGTATGCGATTGGGGAGCGGGCGGAGTGGGAGGGGGTTCAGCGCCCAGACATGGGACTCCCATGGGTGGAGGACACACTACGCTACCTGGGGGTGTGGATAAGCCGAAATTCAGCCACTTTTTTCCAGCATAACCTGGGACGGATAATCCGGGGTCTAAGGGGAAGCATCGCCTTCTGGAACACCCTTAAGCTTTCCCTGATGGGAAAGATAGCCCTAATCAAAATGGTGATCCTCCCACGTTGTCTATATACTATGCAGGGGTCCTTCTATGAGATACCACACCGGGTTTTCCGAGAGCTGGACTCTCTTCTCGTCCTACTATTATGGAATGGGAAGAGATGCAGGGTGAGTTTGGAGGTCCTCAAACGCAAATGGGGAGCTGGTGGTTTAGAAGATCCCGACCTGGAGCTGTATTATTTAGCCTCACAACTACAACACGCGATTGCATGGCTGGATACGGACCCATCGTGGAAACGATCCTTAATGGAGGGGACGTATGGAACTGAGCAACTGGGGGCGAAGCTTTGGCGATTGGGGGGACGACAGGATCATGCCCCCCCACTGGCGCGGTTGATGGCTGCAGTCTGGGATCGGGTGACTCGACGCCTCCTCCACAGCAAACCCTTTGCCCCGGACCTGGATTTGTGGCTACTGCCACCTTTTGCCCGGATTACGCGGGTCATGTCCACGGATAAATGGACGGGGGGAGGATGCCTGATGCTAGCGGACCTGTATCCGAATGACCAATTTATATCCTATCAGGAGGCGGTTACCTCTTTTGAGCTTGGCCCGGGACAATTCCTTCAATACGCTAAAATAGCGGTGACCGCGCGGCACCTTTGGCCAACATTCCCGAAGGCCCCGGCGCACTCCCATATACTGGTCACAATGTTGGCGATGGCAGGGGGTCGGAAGTTGATAACTCACCTTTGTAGGGCCCTAAGGGAGGATAAGAAGTTGCGGCCCTTGACAATAGAGGATAGGTGGCATCGGGCGTGTTCACAAGAGATCACTTCCCGTGACTGGGAAAAAATTCATGAAAGTGTGAGGAAGGTGTCAGTTAGCAACCGATTCAAATTAATTCAGTACAATATTATACATATGACCTACCTTTCCCCCAGGCGCCTCCAGACCATAGACAACACCGGGGATGCGCACTGCCCGAGATGCCGCAGCCCAATGGCAGACTTTGTGCATATGGTGTGGGTGTGTCCGGTTCTCCAAACATACTGGGGGTTGGTCCTGGAGGTTCTGGTGCAGGTGTCGGGATGGGCGGTAGAGTTGGACCCCCGCCCCTGCCTCCTGGGCCTAATCCCTCTGGACCCCAAACGAAAGGTGAGCAGGCGGTTTTTGGTATTGGGCCTGGTTACGGCTCAACGCCGCATTGCAATACACTGGTTGTCCCCACAGGGTCCGATGCTGCAGAAATGGAAGACGGACTTGAGGGAATGGGCGTTAGCGGAAGAAGACCATATAAGATGCACAAGAAGGGATGGGAAGCTGCCCGAGGTTCTCCAGGCCTGGGGGGTCATGATCCAAGAGCTGGTGGGATTGGATACCCCTCTGACGCAAAATAGCCCGGAACTGGTAGATTTGGGACGAGAGGAGACTCAACCCCAAGACATCGAGACACCAGGTGACCCACTATGAGGAACTAGTTGCAGAGACCTGAGGTTATCAGTTTTTACTTATTCCTGTTGAATCGAACGTTAGGAACACAGACCACACAGGGGGGGTTTAAATCTCGGCAGGGGTGGGATAGGGACGGGGCGAAGTTGAAGGTTAGGGCGGGGAGACGGGAGGGGGGTTTTGGGAGTTGAATGGAGTTCAATACAGCCTAGGTGGCAAGCAACGACGCGGGGGTCACACAAGGGACTGTCGGGGACCAGGTCATCCTCATAACTACTATGCAACTGACTGTTTGAGAATATTGCTGTGATGATTTTTGTTAATGGCAAGAATACCTATAATGTCTGATAGTACCTTGCTGGACTTACTGTGCTGGAGATGTAACCTGTAAAACTTGATAAATAAAGTTTAAAAAAAATAAAATTAAAATAAATAAATAAATAAAAATGATGGGACGAGTAATGAGACAAGCATTTGTTCCTATCAACAAACTACTGACTATAAATGATGATATTGTCATGGAGATGGGCTTTGCCTTTACACTGTATTAAGTTAGCATGAGCTTATTAGAAGTTTAAACTGCATTTTTCCTCTCTGCTGCTTTTGCACACGGCATAAAATATTATTAATGTTTAGAGTCTAGCAGAATATTTTGCTTCACACGAGAACAATATGTTTTCCTATAGTATCGGCCTTGCTTGGTAAGCTATGTCTGAACAGTGAGTGCCGAGGCCTTCAAGGTTATTTCAACACAGTGGTTGTTGTTCGGTCTGATCAGCGCACGTTCTAGACATAACATATATGCAGCTGTGGGCACCTCCGATTTCGGCGCGTTTAATAATGCACTGCGCAGAGCATGCAGACACAGTTTGGAGAACATTCTAATGCAGAGAGCTGGTGTAGAAAATGATGTGATACCTTTCTACTAGGACCAGAGGTATGGGGCCGCCCTTGTAATCCCAAGAGACCTTCTGTAGATATAATATAATATACTAGCAAGGGAGGGTAAGATTTAGGTGCAATTTAGCCTTCTTCCCTTTAGCATTGTAACATGCTTTCTCCCTTTGTATTTTATGGAATAGTAACTATGCTGATAACCTTATTGCTAATAATCTGTCTGCTTGTATTAGCTAAGATACTGCGCCTGAGAACAAGGCATTAGAAATAAATATTTCAAACTTGCACGTGTCTTCATTTACTCCTCGATTTGGACTGATAGAGTATAACGAAGGAGTGTTCATGTGTTCCACGTTACCTGAGGTGTTCTAAGTTCATGTTCTGGGTTGTCTAATCATTGGGGGTATGGAAGAACCAATGAGACACTGATTGCTAGTCTGGTAGGGGATTTTGGATACTAAGGTGAGTTTTGGTACACCCTAATTTACTGAGGTTCCAAGTCTCTATGCACAGTTCTGTGTATGAGTAGAATCCCTGTGACAATTTCATAATGGATTACTAAGGGACTTTCTGATGTCGTCACTTCTCTGTTTCACCAGGTTGGAACTGATGCGTGTACTCAGGGAAAACATCCAGCTCATGATCTAAGCCCTGGAGACTGGGTTCGAATAAAGGTGCACAGAAGAAGAAGGAGAAATTGCCTAGTTCCACGCTGGGACAAACCACGTCAAGTGATTCTGGTCAGCACCACCGCGGTGAAGTGTGCAGGTGTGAAAAGGTGGGTGCATGCCAGCCACACAATCCAAGTTCCAGAACCTGAAGATCGGCATGTGAGTCGACATCTGGAAGAGGTAAATAATAGTTCAGATTCTGATACAAAAAGAGAATCAGACAGAAGTTCAGACCCAAAAGCTCAACCTACTAAAATTTATCTCGAGATATCAGATACAGGTTCAGCATCAGAAGCAGAGACTGAAATAGTTGAAATTCCAAATCTTGAAGATCGACCTGTAAGTCGACATCTGGAAGTATCAGATACCAACTTGGACATTGAAAGAGAGCAGAGTAAAATTGGTGAAAACAAAAATTCTGCACATCAAACTGAGAATTCTGAAAACCCGAACGTTAATCTTGAAACTGGTGAAAAGGAAATAGCTCACGATGAGGATGAGACTCCAAGCACCAGTCATGGAAAAGTTCCTTGTAAAAGAACTGGATTAACATAAGAAAAGCAAAATTCAGTTGAGGAACCAGAAATCATAAAGTTCCAAATAAGAGGAAGTGAAATAGGTTCTGAAACAGAGTCTGAAGAAAGTGAAGGAAAAACAGCTCTGAGAAAAAGTCCCAGCTTGGAAAGTTGAACGTGAAATAATAGAGCCTGAAGTTAAAAAGCCAAGATATTGAGATAATTGGCCCACAGAAATTAAAGAACTGAAGTTCAAACTGATAAATGTGAAAAGAGATCAAAAGGAACAAGTGAATGAAATAACAAGTCAAGAAGGTCAAATAGAAGGAAATAAAGACATTTTGCAAAGACCAAAAAGAGTGAGGAAACCAAATCAGAAATATAAATCATCTGAAAGGATTGATATTGCATTACCTGACATAGAAGAAGTTGGAACCAGTCAAGAGATTCAAAGTGATTTTAGTGAGTGAAAAAAGCAATTGAAAACAAACTGTGTTTATATTTAAAATCAAAGGATGACTAGTTAAGAAAAAGTCAACAAAATAAAAGAAAAGAGACATTATTAACAAAATGGATTTTAAAGGACACACATTTTTCATGTGCAAAGAAGTGAAAGAGACATTATAAAAGAGAACAATTTAAAGGGTACATATTGTGTAAAAAAAAAAAAATTAAATGACTGGAAACGATACTAGAAGATCTAGATGTGGCGTTTTCTGTAAATGGTGTAGAATGTGGGTAATTTGCGCAGGTTTATTAATGCTTATATGGCTCATTTTAGCAATAATTATTCCATTTAATCTGAATTTTGAACATTCTTATAGAAAACAAAATCACAACAGGAGTGAAAAGATACATGATGTGAAAAATGACGTGAAAATTGTAGATAACATTGAACTTCATAAAGATAAGTCAATTAAGGATTTTTCAAAGAATGTTTTTTCAAAATTATTGTATGAATATGTAGAGACGATGGATGTTAATGATTGCTATGTTTGTATGCAGTTACCTGCATCAGTAGCAGAAGGTGTCACATATCATCACCTTCCTTCGACTTATGGAATGTCTTGTGATGTGGTAGCTAGTTTATTTTATAAAACAGGCAAATTAGAATTTTATTATTCTGATGTAGATGAAATCTTTGCTAACGTTTCTGTAATACATGGACTAAACAAAGTGAAACCTGCTAAAGTCTTCGGTGAATTTTTCTTGGAAACAAAAGAATTGACTATAGAATATGCTTTTAGAAATAGTTAAACATGTAAGCAAAAAAAGGAGGAGAAAGTATTTTTAGAAATGGTGGAGGACTGAAGAATTGTATACCAAAGAAAAGCAACTGCAAGTAAAATGAAAACACCCCCATGGAAATTTAATGAAGAGAATTATGTAAAACGTGACACTAATGTAGCATTGGGATTAGATGTTACCAAGCAAGGAAAACTGTGTATTCGTAGAGATAATACTGTGTATGATAATTATTTTGTGGGAGCAAGTGATTGTAAAGACACATACAGAATTATCGGGGGATGGGGATTTAAAAGGGGAAATGATCCTGTTTTTCCTGGAATTTAATTTATATGTGGAAACAAAGCTCATTATAGATTGCCAGATCATTGGTATGGGACATGTTACGTGGGTCTGGTCTTTACAAAAATGTTCATGAAGATAGAGGAACTAATGGAGTTCATGAGATAGGTAAGCCATTAACACGTAGAAAAAGGGAAAGTTTTGTAGAAATAATAGGTGACATTTTTGGAGCATTGATACCAGCAGTGGGTTTATCATTAAATGCAAATGAAATTCAAAACTTATCAGCGATAGTAGATTGTTTTTCAAAAAATACTGCCAGAGGATTTTTAATGGTAAATACCGAAATGGTTACCATGAGAGCTATGGTGATGCAAAATCGACTTGCTCTTGATATTCTATTAGCAAGAGAAGGAGGAGTTTGTGGAATATTGAAAGTGCAACATTGTTGTACGTACATTCCAGACAAAAGTCAAAACATTCAAAGATATATTAAAAATACTACTGAAATACATAAAGACATTACTCCACTGGAGGTTGATGGTGTTCTTGAGAAACTTGGTAAGAGTTTTTCTGCTGTAAAGAAATGGTTTGTAGAAATAGGTAGCTCATTAGTGGGAAAAATACTAATAGCAGTAACAATAGTAATAATGACAGCATTAAGATTAGGGTGTGTCTGTATTAGAAAAAGAAACGTTGAAAGACGAATAAAAATGAATATAGAAAATAATAAGCAAAGAAAATGTGAAATGGGAGAGCCTGAATTGGAAGAGTTTAAAGAGAAAATGTATAAAAACTCAAAAGGACAAAATGTGAGAGATACTAAAGTCTAAACTAAATAACTTGAAACATGTCCTCAGAAAAATTTAGTTGGGATGATTTGTGGTGATAATTCACCAAAGGGGGGGGGGGTTGATAGAGCAGGGGAGGGACCAAAATATTTGTGTACCCCTTGTAAAGTTAATCTCTTATAACCATAATAATACTAATAGAGTGAAGCATGTAAAATGAATCAACAAAATGCACGTAAAATCGACACCACACGGGGAAAAACGAAATGCTGTTTTGCCGAAATAAATATACTAATATATACAAACGAGTCATACTAATATAGAGCTGTGGTATTGTAGATGTAACTGAATAAGCATGTGTATTTGTGCTTATATTAGAAATTCTTTTTGTGGCAATAAAGAATGCAGATGGTGAGTAAAATAACGCTTATTTGTGTGTTTTGCTAGGAAACGTTTAACGAGGAATATTAGAATAGTGGGAGGTAATCAGAAGGGTTAAAATTCTAAATCTAATTTATGTTGTTATTATTTTCGCATTAGTTCCCATTAAGGCCTGCACGGCCTAGTCTGAAAATGGCTGTTTAAGTGAAACAATGAAAAAGGACTCCGTAAGATGGCCCCCATGCATGCGTAGTGCAAATAAGAAGTATGAGTGAACGGCCTATGCTCGGAGCGAGAGATGTCAAGGCCAGTTTGGCCTGTGAACGGGAAATGTGCCAAAGGATGCGTGCATCTAAAAGCCTGGGAAAGGATGTCCAAGAATCTTCATTATGAACAAATGAGACAAGAACTGAACGACAAGTACAAACTTTGAATATGAAATCATGAGAAAGCCTTGAGAGTGACATTGCAAAATTTCGAACTGGTTTGAACAAAGAGGACATGAGGTGATCATCACCACCCCTCTAAAGGCCCAATAAGAAATGATTATGGGGGGGAGGAGCTACGCTAGCAACCAAGATGGCCGCATAAGCTCTCGGCTCCACCGACCTCCGCCAGTTGCTCACAAATCCTGACGATTATCCTGATTTCTCCCCGGCCTCCCGTGCAGCTGATGTGTTCCTTACTTTCAAGGAGCAATACCGGAATTTCTAGCTGCTTGAATAACGAAGATACGCCGTGTTCCATTCTCGGCCTAACCCAGAGTTGAAGCCGGGGCCTCGATTTCTAACCCAGCCGGGTTGGAGTTGAATAACATTGGCCGTGGGACGTGGGTAGCGTCCGGTCTCCTGGAGTGGAGTGTTTTTTGTCCGTTTCGGATGGTGGATAGGTGGCAGTCTTATCTCGCAGCTATGGCGGCGTGACGCATTGGTTGCTGTGGTCGGGGATCCACTGCCCGGAGGCCCCGTTGGGCTCCCGGGGTCGATGGGCTTCGTTCCTCGCTGGAGGCGATGGTGTTGGGATCGCGCTTTTGAGAGTGCCTACAGTTGTCATCGGATTTGCCTGTGCCTGGTGCACCGGAGTAGTCGACCTCCGGGGTTCAGAGACCTGCTTGGTCGCTTCGTTTGGGGCGGTGGAGCGGGTGGAATGTATACCGTCGCTGCATACTGTAATGGCCGCCATTGGGGAGCTCCATTCACAGGTCACCGCCATCATCCAGAGGATGGTCGTAACGGATGATATCATCTACCGGAGACCGGACTCCGGCCCTTTGTTGGTTCTGGAACAAGCTGTTCTACCCGCGGAGCAGGAAGCGTCTGAGGGTCCCGTTCTGAAGCCAGACTTTGTATCTTTTGTCGACCCCCGAACGACTGCTAGCGAGCCCCGGACTATCGAATCTACATCATGCTTTATGCCACAAATCACTCTACGACATCGGACCAGATAGCCTCAACTCCCGACTGTCCTTCTACACCCCCTCCCGCCAACTTCGCTCTTCCAGCCAAGCCCTCGCCACTGTACCTCGCATCAACAAGACCACCATGGGAGGCAGATCCTTCTCATACCTGGCTGCCAAAACATGGAACTCACTCCCCGCCGACCTTCGCCTCACCCAGAATCACCTAGCGTTTAGAAAGCAGCTTAAAACGTGGATATTTGACAAATGATCCTCCTCCCCTTCCTAAGCGCCTTGAAACCCTCTGGGTATGTAGTGCGCTATACAAATCTCATGACTTGACTGACTTGACTTGATACCGCCCCAGAAGGACATGGATGATCCTATATTTCAGAGCGAGTTCCCCAGTGACTGTAGGATTGTTACCTCACCCTTTTTCTCCTGGATGATTCAAAAATGCACTAGCGATTTATCTTTGGTGGACCGCGGATATCGTTTGACTCTTAGACTTTGTGTACTATTCTCCTGGCCTCAATCCTTCCGTACTGACTTTGAACTTTCTCAACATTTTGATACTCCCATGGAGATGGCGGATCGAGCGGACAGGGCTTGCATGAAAAATCGCAGCGGCCAGGGTTGACTTTGACTGGATGGGTTTGAACAATGATTTCATTTGATACGGGATTGTAACCTATACTAGCGCGGGAGTTGGGTGGTTCTCCTAAGCTCCCCCTGTCTGATTCTAATCATTGCATTGTATTATTCTGGATACGTGTAGGGGCGGGCTGCTACTGGCGGGGGGTAAGGGAGACCGGGGGCCTGTTTGATATTTCCTCCTCCACTCTTTCTTCTTCCTTCTTTTAGGTCTAGTTCCGGGGCGACAGGCACGCTGCTAGTGGGGATGGGCCGTAGCCATTGCAGGGGTGCAGGGTGGGGGGATTGGGGAGGGGTTTGTTATTTTGCCTTAGTTTAGTTCTATGGCCTTTTTTTTCTTTCTTTCCTTTTTTCTTTTACGAGATACGGGTTGTTTATCCTGTATTGATTTTCTTATGTATCGGGTGTCTGACTTGGTCTTCATTATCCTGAACTATGGGTGGGTGAGCCCTTCTGGCTGCTACTTCGCTGTATTATTGATCGTATTTCTCCTTATTGATGTACCGAACTAGGTTGACATTGCATACTCCTTGGGATTGAATTTTCCACATTGATTTATTCGCTCACCTATCGCAATATTGTATTCTATGTATGACACCCAATATCTGTGAATTTCTCTTGTTTTCTTCAATAAAACCCTTAAAAAAAAAAAAAAAAAAGAAATGATTATGGACCCTAAAAGTTTGGTTTCATGGATTTTATTTTGCACCATGACATGCTGTTGGTTTGAAAGATTTTATGGATGCAAAAGACTTCGAAAGATTTTTGGCCTTTAACTTTGATGGGGCAGAGAAGATGATTGTAGAGATTTTATGCTGGAAGGGAGACATTGAGGAGAATAGAAAGACAGTCAGCTTGGGAACCTGTTCAATGCGGTTCTGTCATCCACCTATGACAGATTGGTAATATGCTTTTCTAAATTTATCTTTCTTAACATGTACTAAATAAATGCTTAGATTTGTGCTTGTCTAATAGAATATGTTAATTTCTTTCCTAAATCATAGCAGATAAACTATCTATATAAATAAAAATGTAAATGTTCGTTTGTTCAAAATCGTAAATCTCTGAAAGTTCTTCACCGATTGCTTTGAAATTTTGACACATCGTTGGATTCGAGTACGCACGTGTTTTTATATACACAACGAATCTCCGAAAGTTCTTCACCGATTGCTTTGAAATTTTGACACAACTTTGGATTCGATTAAGCGCATGTTTATATATACACAACGTTGGATATGAATACGCCCGTGTCCAATAAGTGCGTGTTTTTAATCGAAAGGCCGAACAGACCCCTTCAATTTGGTTGCTGCACAACAACTACAAGGGACGCATAGAGACAATAGTCTACATATATTAGGTTGGACAGTTGGTGTCAGGATGGCAGACCGGGAAGTGGGTGGAGGGAGGGGGGGGGGAAGGGGAGTTGGTTCACTTTGCAACATTACCAAAGACGCATAGAGACAATAGTCTACATATATTAGGATGGACAGTTGGTGTCAGGATGGCAGACCGGGAAGTGGGTGGAGGGAGGGGGGAGGAGTTGGTTCACGTTGCAACTTTTTTAAATCGAAAGGCCGAACAGACCCTATCGATTTGCTTGCTGCGCAACAACTACAAGGGACACATAGAGACAATAGTCTACATATATTAGGATGGACAGTTGGTGTCAGGATGGCAGACCGGGAAGTGGGTGGAGGGAGGGGGGAGGAGTTGGTTCACTTTGAAACATTATTTAAAAGAACATGATGCAACCGCGACATCCGGTTCAATTACATGTTATATATTAAGGATGCGTCCAACATCTACCATCTGTACTGATTGTTTCTGTTATATCAACTGATGTGATGTGATTTAAATATGTATCAAATTGATATCGGGAAAAACTGGATAACAAGCAGCAAAAAGAAAAATACCTTGAGGACTTGCTATGATACATGTACTACTAACTGTAGTTTTCAATAAAGTTTGTTATAAAAACAAAGCTCAGGGCCAATCTTTAGAATTCTGCGGTTTAGATCTAGACACGGATTGCTTCTCACATGGACAATTATATGTTGCGTGTTCCAGAGTTGGCAAACCAGACAATCTCTATATCTGCAGACAATGGAACAACAAAAACATATTGTATACCCACATGCATTGTGAAATTAAACATATTAGAAACGTTCGCTTACTCTTTTCTTTCTCTTCCATTTAACCAGACTGAGCCACAGCAACGCGTGGCTGGGTACAGCTAGTTATAAATATTAACTTGAGTCTGTTTTCTTTTATTAGAATAAGTCATAGTTATAGGAATACCGTGATTGAGCTGGTTTTAATCGCCATCAACTGACTTCTACTAGTTGGTCCATTGACCAAATAGCGGAGTATCTTGATGTTTTGTTTCCTTATAGTAAGTTAAATGATTTCTGAAATGTATATAATGTATAGAATATAGAATTTAGGTTAAAGAGTTACCCTGCTATCCAGCAGCTTGTTTTCTTTTTACTGATTATGGGGCAGTGTGGTGTGTGAATGTGTGACTTGCGGTGCTATGGGCCCCATCGATGAGTAGAAATGGGTTTGCTCCTGAGTTAAGTGGGAAAGTTGAGGGTTGTTTAGCTGGATCATGACGCATATGGCCCAAATCAGGAAGAGGATTGCTTCTGATCTAAGATATTGTTAGAACTTACAAAATGCCTAGAGTGACTTGCAATGTAGGTTTAGACACAACCATAAACTACCCAAGCTAGAGCTTATAAAATGAAGAAAACCAGTAGGAATAGATTTTAATTCTAGATCGTGTCCATGTGTGTTAATTAGAGCATTCAGAAAACTATGAAAACACACAAAATATTGATACAGCGGTCATACACATGAAATTACTTCTTTGATTAATGCTGTCATACAGCTTGATATTTATACCGGTGATGTCCAATGCCAAACTTAATGGTGGTCAGTTGATCGGGAATTACCTAAAGATCCTCAATTGATCATGTATGCAGAAAACAACAATAATTTACTAAGGTCACCATCAACAGTCTAGATATATTTTTTAAGTTGCCTTAAAGGCTGTGATTAAGGCTCTCTGTTTTCCATTTTAACTGATTATTACAGATTAGAGACAGAAAAACATTTATTTTCTTGTCTGTATTTATTTTTATATGTGGATAAAAATGGAAAATGGGTTGTTTTTTGAGGAGTTCTAAATACTCTCTGCCATGACTGCCAGGCCAAAAGCTGTGTGGATTGATAGGTAAGGGGTACAAAAATGAAGTAAAGAGGCTTAAACAGCAGCAGATAGGCACAAAGGTTGATACTGAAATTTGCATATATATATATATATTCATATACATGCATTAATTTATATTTTGTGGGTATTCATAGCATTGAAACCTGGCAGGCATTCAAGCATGAGTGCATATTTATCAGTTAAATAAATGTGGATATATACTAATTTTAGCTTCATTTATTCACAAAACGCAAAATAAATATGGATAAAAAGAGGCTGAAATGTAAAAAAAAAAATACCTTAAAACCAGGAGCCATAGCTATGATTAAGGTATTCTCCGGTTGTATGTCTCAGCATATGTATGATAATATTCTCTAACAAATATCATCTGACATAAATATTGTGTCCTAAATGTCATTTACAAAAATACTATCCCACTGGGAGTTGATTTTATGTCAATAACTCAAGTGGAGTGATATTTTTCTAAACAATATCTAAGACACAATATTTGTGTCAGCTATTTAGTCCATGATATTCTATTACCATGTGCCCTTCGGCACCAACTATGTCATAGAGAATTATTGAGGAGGACAGATGACAAACAATTACAGAGAATGGGTATATTCTACGCTTATAGGCTAAGCTTATAGAAGTTGAAGTGAAATCCAGAACAAGACATTGTTTAGAAGACTTGTTTTTAGCATCATCTACTCTTATTATAACAGCTAATTTCAAGAAAAAGACTAACCTTTGGACACAAATAATAGCCAAGATGCAAGATATCTGGGAAATGAATATGGAGATAATGTCCATTAAAGCATATTGCATGATCTGTGTCAGATGACAAGGGTGTCAGGGGAAGTTAATCGCATATCAGTGAGAGCCCTGGGACTTCCCAATGTCAGGTGTTATTACTCAGTAAAACTGGAGTAGGGGGCAGACCATCTCCAGCTATGAATTCATTTTGTTTACTCAATAACTGTCGAAATAGAATGCATAAACATAAAATTCAATTTGGCCTGTGTTTCTGCATATATAACTGTTGGGTTTAATCAAAAGGTGTTCATAAATCTGATTGCCATTGTAGGATTACAGTGGTAATAAGCATTGGCAAGGCCAATAAGTCATTCCTTTGAAAAAGTGTTAAGCAACATTTTGGCTTTTCCAGTGCCTATTGCCAATGCTGAACAGCATACACAAATAGAAAAAAATGTTTGTCGCTTTTGCTGAACAGCATTGTGGGGGGGGGGAGCATTGGCAAAGCCAAAGCTGTCTGGCCAATATTGGCTTCCAGCTGAGCTATTTGCCTTGCCAATCCTCATGGCCACGAGGGTGGCCACGTTAGAATAGTTTTGTCCACACTTTATTATTAGTTTAGTGATCCAACATGTAATGATGTGTTACAAACAACAAGTTTCCAATCTAGTAATGGTAAGCAGATGATAAAGTATGGCACCCCCATTTAAAGATGGGCACTTGTGCTTGTATATGTGGCTTTCTTTGATTGTTTCTGTCACATTTTATCATTGCTTTACTACTCCGGGATGCAGATATGTTTAGAAAAAACATGTTGGCCATCCTTTAACACAAACAGCACAGTTTGCCAGGGCTGGACCAATTCGTTTTATCATATTAAGATGCACAACGCATTGATGTTAACACTTCACCAAACTTAAATATGTAAACTAATAACAAATTATGGACAAAACCACTCTTAGGTGGCAACATGTAGAAGCAGTGCCTGTGGACTTTGCCAATGATTATGTATTACTCACATTCTAGCTGGCAAGTTGACTTAGTGACTTAGGGCATGATTATGATGTCGGGACCTCCGGTCCGCGGTCCTGACACAGAAATTACAATGCAACCATGCATGGTGCTGTCACATACTACAATTTCTCTATGAGAGATTGTGCTGTGCCAGCTGTAGCACAAGCTCTCATAGAGAACTGAGAGATTATGTATATCCCTGCCTCGTGTGGCAGGCACCTCATGGTGCCTCCCACACGGTGCAGGGATTTACTGCGGGGCATCATAGGTACTGCCCAAGCCCCCAACCAGAGGACGGGGGAAGGGTGCCCTGCTAGGAGCCCTCAAAGGCTCTTTCTGACACGAAATCCATGTCGGAAAGGCCAACATGGATTTGCTCTCGGAAAGCTGCCATCATAATCCCAAAGGCGGAAATGTCTTCCTAATATGATTATGCATCCCTTCCGACTGGTCAACGGTCTCCTCGATCCTGTTGGAAGTCAGCCCAAAAACGGTTCTAGGAAGCTTGTTTCCGTTCCAGGGAGGACCAGGCTTAGCAGTTTGAGCTGGACTGTTCCCATGAGGCACAGGGTCAAGACTGATTTGCATATGGCCAGGTCTAAACTGGGGTGGCATGGTGAGCAAAAGAATGGTGGATTTAACTCAGATCTCTTGACTGGGGGTGAATTGCTTTGATTTGATCTGCATTCTGTCCATCAATTGTGTGTCTTTTGCTTCACATAAGTTCCAGCATGGACTTTTCAGTCCATTCCATGCTGGAACTTCCTTTGTGTTCCGTTGCGGTGCATATTTTATAGGCACCGCTGTGGGAACAACAAAGGAAATGCTCGCCAGTGATTAAAAAAGTCATTATATGGCGGGTGGTCCTCACGCGGGTTTGGCGGTGCGGCGGCGGGACGGTCCAACTGCCAAACTCGCAATCTGGCTCTTAGAGCAGATTGTACAGGGGTTCTGGCATCAAGAGAGCTCATAGGCTGGCCCTGGAGAGGGTTGGGAAGGAGGGGGTGTGTGACAGCCCCTTTGTCACAGAAGCAGGCTGGCCTCTCACACTGCTGCAGCTGAAGCAGTGGCCTTTGTGATGCCTCCAGAGCAGCAAAATGCTTGAGAAGAAACCAACATAGTTTGCCATACACCGCTTAATACCATGGTGCTTATGGTCACGGGTGTCTATAATTTTAGCTTTGCAAAATCTCCCTTAGCTTTTAAGGCTATATGCCAGTAATACCCATGGTTCACTATCACATATTTTTAGCACTTTACTTCGCTGAAGACCAAATCCTTATTTTTCTGTATACTCAAGGGGGCTCAGAATAACCATATGAAGACTATCACCTTGATCGGATCAAACATATTTTCATAGCTGCTCCAATGAGACCTTACAGTGTAAGCTTTTATATTTCTCCTTAAAAGGCCATTATTCCTTTGAGACTTACTCCACTGCAAATTCATTATGTGTGGTTGTATGGGAACCCCCTGTACCACTCATAAAATGCTTCCTTGATGCAAAGTAACTCAAAGCAGAAGACCATGCAAACCCTCGTTTGTGTAGGATAGTAAATCGCACTCCCACATCTTTGTGTTGGGTTTGCATCACTTTTGTGCAAACTGCTAGTAAATCTGCATTCAGGTTTTCATCTTCATAAAAGCAACTTTTCAGTGACCCTAAGGCCTCACCTCTTTAAGACTCTCTAATTTTATGTGCCTGGACAGGTCCCAATATTTCTCAGAGAGTGCTGACTCATTAGGTGTGGTTCAAGCTGGGGCAAAAGCGTTGACTACCCCATAACTCCCTTAGCTGCCTTATCACTTGTGTAGCAGCAGAGGGATGTGAGCATCGACACATCAAGCCTAGGTCACGATGGGGGTTTGGACTCTGCAAGAGAGCCAACTCACCCTCAACCTACTCAGCGGCCTTTTTGTCAGGGGCGGCAGCTGGCACTTTCCTTCGTGCACCACACCTCCAACCACTCCTTACCTTAGCCTGACACACCCTTAGAGCCCTCTGCTCATCAATTAGGCATAGTTCTTAGAAGGCTGAATCAATGATCCTTAGTCATCCATACACTATCAGGAGCTTCGCTTGGGTGGATACGATCCTTCCTGACAGACAGATGTTTTCAAGTTCGTCTGGGCGACTGTTACTCGAGGGAGATTGGGCTGGGCCAGGGCGTGCCTCAGGGCTCGTCCCTGAGCCCGACCTTATTCAATCTTTATGTTTCCCCTCTGGCTACAATCGTAGAAAGATACGGTCTGCGCTTAGTGTCCTATGCCGACGACACGCAGTTGGTCATCTCCCTCTCGCGTATGCCCGGTCTTGCGGCGGACATCTTCAGAGATTGCATGAAAGAACTGGCAACCTGGATGTCCGCCAACTGTTTGAAGCTTAACGGTAGCAAGACCGAGGTACTCGTAGTGGGGGGAGGGCCGTCTGCTTGGTCGTCGGCATGGTGGCCTCCCTGCTTGGGAGAAACTCCAGTCCCCTGTCAGGAGGCAAGGAATCTTGGAGTGTGGCTGGATGCGGACCTGGCCTTTGGCCTCCAGATTGGCCGGGTGGCAGGGGTATGCTTCGGCGTTCTGAAAATTTTAAAGAAGGTATTAGATCTCCTTCCTGTTGCAGCACGCTGAACGCTGGTGCATGCCCTGGTCACATCGCGCCTTGATTACGGCAATTTGCTGTATCTGGGTGCCACGGGAAAGGTCATAAGCCGCCTCCAAGTGCTGCAAAATGCAGCCGCTCGCTTAGTACTGAGGCTCCCTAAGAGATCTCCCTCTAAAGCAGCGCTCCAAGCACTACACTGGCTCCCTGTTGGGAGAAGGGTGGAGTTTAAAGCCCTCTCCACCTGTCACCGTATTTTGAACGGTAAAGCTCCTGCTCCGCTTCGGAGCTTGGTGACCTGGTATGAGCCCACGCGCAATCTCCGCTCCTCCCGTTCGGGACTACTGATGGTTCCAAGAGTAAGGAAGGCCCGAATGGGAGGGAGGTCTTTCAGATACTTGGCTGCCAAGTGTTGGAACGCCCTACCTCTGGAACTGCGCCTGGAACCGTCTGAGACCATTTTCAGAAAAAAATTCAAAACTCATTTATACAGTAGGTAGGCGTTTATGAGGGTGGTTGGACTGCAGCTCCCACTTATCATAGCGTGGGGACACGCCGGTGTGCGTAACCAGGCGCTCTACAAATGTCCAAATAATAATAATAATAAGGCATGGAACACCCTCCCCATCCGCCTGCGGCAGACCTTCAGGAGAATTCTTAAGATCTGGCTCTTCGAACAGTAGCAGCTCCCCCCCATAGTGCCTTCAGACCCTCATAGGTATGTAGTGCGCTTTATAAATGCTATGATTTGATTGATTAAGATGGTACAGGAATATATTGTGTGACAATAAAAATGGTGTCCTACGTATCTCCTACAGAATTGTGCCTCACTAAAGTTAATGCAAAAACAACAGTTTATGGACAGAATGCAGAACAATGTCATACATTCACCCCAGTACAGAGATCTGGGCCTAAATCCAACGTTTCATTGCTCACCACACCACCCCAGTTCAGACATGGCCATATGCAAATCAGCCTTGACCATGTGCCTCATGGGAACAGTTCAGCCCGAACTGCCAAGCCATATCTGCCCTGGACCGGAATCAAGCATCCTTAGACCGGTTTCTGGCTATCAGCCGTCTTCAGCCAGGATAGCTTGACTCCAGTGGCGTGGAGAGCACGGGACTCACGTCTGAGCATAGCCGTCCCACTCGGGGTGACAAATGCAAAAACAACAGATGATTGACAGAATGCAGAACAATGTCATATATTCACCCCAGTACAGAGATCTGGGCCTAAATCCATCGTTTTTTTGCTCACCACACCACCCCAGTTCAGACATGGCCATATGCAAATCAGTCATGACCCTGTGCCTCATGGGAACAGTCCAGCCCGAACTGCCAAGCCATGTCTTTCCTGGACCGGAATCAAGCAAACTAGGACCGGTTTCTGGCTATCAGCCGTCTTCAGCCAGGATAGCTTGACTCCAGTGGCGTGGAGAGCACGGGACTCAAGTCTGAGCATACCCGTCCCACTCGGGATGACAAATGCAAAAACAACAGTTGATGGACAGAATGCAGAACAATGTCATACATTCACCCCAGTACAGAGATCTGGGCCTAAATCCATCGTTTTTTGCTCACCACACCACCCTAGTTCAGACTTTGCCATATGCAAATCAGCCTTGACCCTGTGCCTCATGGAAAACGTCAAGCCCGAACTGCCAAGCCATATCTTCCCTGGACCGGAATCAAGCATCCTAGGACCGGTTTCTGGCTATCAGCCGCCTTCAGCCAGGATAGCTTGACTCCAGTGGCGTGGAGAGCACGGGACTCACATCTGAGCATACCCGTCCCACTCGGGGTGACAAATGCAAAAACAACAGTTGATGGACAGAATGTAGAACAATGTCATAAATTCACCCCAGTAAAGAGATCTGGGCCTAAATCCATCGTTTTTTTGCTCACCACACCACCCCAGTTCAGACATGGCAATATGCAAATCAGCCTTGACCCTGTGCCTCATGGGAACAGTCCAACCCGAACTGCCAAGCCATGTCTTCCCTTGACCGGAATCAAGCATCCTAGGACCGGTTTCTGGCAATCATCCGTCTTCAGCCAGGATAGCTTGACTCCAGTGGTGTGGAGAGTACGGGACTCACGTCTGAGTATACCCGTCCTACACGGGGTGACAAATGCAAAAACAACAGTTGATGGACAGAATGCAGAACAATGTCATACATTCACCCCAGTACAGAGATCTGGGCCTAAATCCATCGTTTTTTTGCTCACCACGCCACCCCAGTTCGGACATGGCCATATGCAAATCAGTCATGACCCTGTGCCTCATGGGAACAGTCCAGCCCGAACTGCCAAGCCATGTCTTTCCTGGACCGGAATCAAGCAAACTAGGACCGGTTTCTGGCTATCAGCCGTCTTCAGCCAGGATAGCTTGACTCCAGTGGCGTGGAGAGCACGGGACTCAAGTCTGAGCATACCTGTCCCACTCGGGATGACAAATGCAAAAACAACAGTTGATGGACAGAATGCAGAACAATGTCATACATTCACCCCAGTACAGAGATCTGGGCCTAAATCCATCGTTTTTTTGCTCACCACACCACCCTAGTTCAGACTGTGCCATAGGCAAATCAGCCTTGAACCTGTGCCTCATGGAAAACGTCCAGCCCGAACTGCCAAGCCATATCTTCCCTGGACCGGAATCAAGCATCCTAGGACCGGTTTCTGGCTATCAGCCGCCTTCAGCCAGGATAGCTTGACTCCAGTGGCGTGGAGAGCACGGGACTCACATCTGAGCATACCCGTCCCACTCGGGGTGACAAATGCAAAAACAACAGTTGATGGACAGAATGTAGAACAATGTCATAAATGCACCCCAGTAAAGAGATCTGGGCCTAAATCCATCGTTTTTTTGCTCACCACACCACCCCAGTTCAGACATGGCCATATGCAAATCAGCCTTGACCCTGTGCCTCATGGGAACAGTCCAACCCGAACTGCCAAGCCATGTCTTCCCTTGACCGGAATCAAGCATCCTAGGACTGGTTTCTGGCAATCATCCGTCTTCAGCCAGGATAGCTTGACTCCAGTGGTGTGGAGAGTACGGGACTCACGTCTGAGTATACCCGTCCTACACGGGGTGACAAATGCAAAAACAACAGTTGATGGACAGAATGCAGAACAATGTCACAGGGTCAAGGCCGATTTGCGTATGGCCATGTCTGAACTGGGGTGGTGTGGTGTGCAAAAAACGATGGATTTAGGCCCAGATCTCTGTACTGGGGTGAAGGTATGACATTTTTCTACATTCTGTCCATCAACTATTGTTTTTGCATTTGTGACTCCGAGTGGGACGGGTATGCTCAGACGTGAGTCCCGTGCTCTCCACGCCACTGGAGTCAAGCTATCCTGGCTGAAGATTGCTGACAGCCAGAAACCGGTCCTAGGATGCTTGATTCCGGTCCAGGGCAGACATGGCTTGGCAGTTCGGGCTGGACTGTTCCCATGAGGCACAGGGTCAAGGCTGTTTGGAATATGGCCATGTCTGGACTGGGGTGTTGTGGTGAGCCAAATAAAAAGATGGATTTAGGCCCAGATCTCTGTACTGGGGTGAATGTATAGCATTGTTCTGCATTCTGTCCATGAACTGTTGTTTTTGCGTTTGTCACTAAAGTTAATAACCGAAAATCTACATGCAGTGAGACAATATTTTCGTAAAGAGCATTTAGGACACGCTTTTTGTGACACAATATTTTTGTATGAGATATTCTGATAGACAGCCCTTTGAGAAATTCATGTCTGGGGTCCCTAGCCCACCAGCTTTCCAGGTGAGCTCCAATCACTTTTGGATTGTGCAGGAGATTTGCTGATTAGTCAGACATATTGTCAGCAACATCTACTTTGCTAACATGTTTTCTTTTGAATTGTAAAAGCACATGTATGTTTCATCAATGATTTTAAGAAAAATGCATACATGCATTAATGGTGTTAATTGACATAGTTACATGAAATGTTTTAAAAGGCAATAAAAAGGAGCCAGAGCCCGAGACTGAGAGCTCAGGCTGAAAATATTTGATGAAGCATTAGCCAAAAAGGTTTGATACACTGGTAGCAGCTGCTGACCTTTTGCATGAAAGTGACCTGTTGCACATAAGTTTTGACTTTAGCTAAACATCACAGATCAATCATTTACTGCAGACTGTGCTGGTTCAGCTCGGGTTATTGTCAAGGCTGCATTCACCTCTGATTAATGTGGTTGTATAAAAACAAGACAACCTGAGCTGCATTTATTCCCATTAATGGTTAGTCCTCAGGGTAGCTAGTTTAGCAGCTCAGACTGGACAGAACCCTCCTTCAGACTTTGAAGAACATGAAGCCCTTTGTCCAATTTCTATGTCTCACACTGCTCTTCCTGAGCGGTGCCCTCAGCTCTGTGCCCCCCATCCCCCCCATGCCTTTGATACCTGAAGACTGCAATGCTACAGTATTTCAAGCAGGTCTGGCCCTGGAAGAGATCAATAAAGACCGAGATGAAGGCTTTGTGCTCACTCTTTACCGGGTAGCTGATGCCCACCGTCAACCTGTGGTAAGAAAATTTAAATTTTGTTTTCCTTATTTATTACCTTCAGGAAGATAAAATGCTGAAAACACACAGGGAGGGGAGGGGGGTCTCTGCAGCAGACATGTTCACCTACTAAAAAAAGAAAAAGAACTTGTTTTCATATAGCGCTAATACTGCAGATTTAAAGAATACTCATTTAGCAACCTCAGACAGATGATTCGGTCTAGCCAGGATTCAAACTAGCTTTGTACAGAAGAAAGCATTCAGCTCACTCAGCCATCTTACTTGCAGTGCTAAGCAAGTTCATGAAGCCACCTTATCATATAATTACGTGCATTTCTCTTATCCCTCTTAAATGGGTGAGATTGGGGGGGGGGGCATTTTGCTTCTTGTGTCTTGTCTCAGGCATATGTGTTTTTTATAAGTTCCTTTTCGAAGTTCTTCTCAATGCATTTTGGTGGGCAGCTGGAAAAGTTACTATTTCCACTGCAAAATTCCCTTCCAGTCACCTTTCTTTTGATTGTTGGGACCATTAAATGTCTCATCGTTTTCCATCTTCACCAATCTCAATGTTAATTAACACAGTTGTTTCACACATGCATAGTTATTTATTCTGTTTTCCACTAAAGCTATTTTATTACATTTCCAAGAATAATTAATGAGGCAGAAAACAGCATGTAACAAGGTAAAAGTGCAGCTATCTGTGAATTAAATACAGAGCAGCGATACCACCAAAACTTGTCAGAAGAATAAAAAAGAAATCTAATACATATAATAACTAGCTACCTATAGGTGAAATGTCAATTACATAGTGCTATTTACACAGACGGTCCATGTAGCCACACACAATGACAGCCAACTGACCCTTGGAGTTCACGTCCTTGTCCTGGGTACAAAAGGGAGCAGGTGCAGTCCATAACAGCTCCTTTCTGCTCACAAACTGCAGGGCTAGTCCTCTTCTAAAATTTTACAGGTCCAGAAAGTGTTCTGAGGAGGGTTCTTTGGAGTGCCACTTTTGTCGTTTGCGCTAGCCGGTGGGTAGGGGGAACTAATGGACACTCGTTAACCATTGAAAAAAAGGTTCCATAGGCAAGCGCACCACTTTTGAAGCACATCCTGTTTGCTTTCCTGCAAACAATTCCACAGTGCACCTCGTCCCGGAATCCAAAATGGTGAACCCTTCTTCCCTTGAGAAGAGTTCTTGTTTCCACCCAGAGTTTGGGCCAGTTAAATGACAAGTCCCCTTCCCTGTGCACACTCCGAACCATTTCTAAGGGTAGCTTCCCTCCCACTGAGTTCAAAACCAGCATGGTTTGTGTGAGTCCTGGGGCAAGGTTTTCTTTTCTTCAGGTCTTTCTTACACTAAACTATAAATGGGCAGGCTTTACATCTGTCTCTTGCACATTAAAGAAATTCTAGGGCCCACTGAACTCTTTTTCCTGAGCTGATAGGGATCACTTGCCTTACACCTAGCCCATACTGTAATCAGGCATAAGCCATGGTTCTGCTCTGGGAACATTTTTCACACTTCATTAAGGTCAAGCAATGTCTGGGAATCTGCTGACTGGTTAAGGTAAATAAGCTTTCTGGCGATTCAAGTAGGGAAAAGGTAACTTTCTAAAGGACAGTTTTCCTAAATATTTATTAACAATCTAACTTCACCAATGACTTCACATTTGAATAAATATGAAAACAAGTCTTTGAATGACTCTTTTGAGGTGTTTCGTTTCAATCGTTACAGATTAACGTTCATAAATCTGTACGTTTATATTTTATAGGATCCAGGTACAGCCTTGCCATAGTTTTGGGGTATACACACTAGCGGTACATGCCAACCTTAATTTCTTATATGTTCAACTTGTAAATATCAGACACCCTACCGTGTGGGTTACAAAGCATAAGTGGGGTGACATCATATTATTTAAAGAAGCAGGGCTTCCTGCCTGTCAAAAACCATTATTTTGACAGGTTTGAAAGCAGGTGTTTAGGCTACTCTAGTCAGGTTACACATGGTAGGCCTGAAACTGTTTTACATGCTAACCCAGTGGATGGTCCCTTAGGGGCTGCAGTCCACATTCCGCAGTTAACTTACACACCCTGTGTGTATATCTTCCACCATAGTTGAGCCTTAAAGGGAAAATTAAGTATGTTCATCGTGGAAAGTACATTTAACAATGATTTAAAGGAGGGAACAGGCACATTACTCCAGTTTAGCAGGGGTAAGGTTTACAGAGCTAAACAAACAGCAAAAATAGGATCCATAAAAGGTGAACAATCTGGCAAGACAATGTGGATAAGGCAGTTTTGCTAGAGAGGATTGCACACATTTCATATTTTGACAGCAAAATTCACCCACTGTTAGATAAATAACTTCTGCAGTGTGCCACCAATCTTCAAAGCACCTTATTTGTACCACCATGAACATCTATTGTCAAATAATACACAGCATGAGTGAAAAACTAATGAGGGGGTCAATCTTTCATTTCAAGCAAATCATGGATGTAATTTTGTCATCAGATGCACTGCTAGGGCCCTTGCTTGGAATAGCTCTTTATAAACAAAACAGAAAGGAAACATTGCTTCATCTGCACTCAATCATAAACTGTGGGAGGTTGGAAGATGAGTTCTGATGAAAGAGAAAACAACCTAACAACTAAAACATAAAAAATAATAGCTTGGGTAGGTTTTAATGTGTTCTATTAACAAAGAGCAAAGGATAAAATGGTCAAAACAATAAAGTGTATCGCATTGTGGAGGCAAGTAGCCAGGGAATGCGGTATTACAGTAAAACACAAACAATTGAAGAAGGGTCTGAGGGAAATTTAAAGACCTGCCCAGTTCGTATCCCCCTAACTGTAATCCTAACAACAAAAGAACCGGGGGTCTATAATGGAGCTTCAAGTACTCCGAGCTGCTGCAAAACTCCTACATAAGTGAGTTAGGCGCTAATAGAGCTACATAAGTCTCTATATCGGAATGTGTGCCAGGACAAACTTGTCGAAGGACCTACTGAGATTGTTGGTAAGACCCATACAGAGATGTGTTGGATTCCCATCAAATAGGTATGTAGATCAAGTGTTCTCATTTGGTCATCCAAAAATGGGGTGGTATGTCTCTTGATCAATGAGACCCATCCATCGCCCTTACTCAATTGGGTCGCACCATCAATCGCTAAGGTACCCATGAACAAATGATAAAGATGGGATCGAGTGCAGTGCAAAAATCAAAAGATGTGTGAGTTAAAAACAAGGGGTAAAAGGATCAATAGGCGAAAAACTCTAATGTAATTTGTCCTTTCCCTCAAACAAACAAGAACAATGCAGAGGAAGCAGTCTAAACATATAACTGCATTTACAAGGCCAACATGTTTCAGCCGGTAGGGACAAGATCCCATGGCTTTCTTCAGGGCCAGAGTTCTAAGCATTAGCTACTCCATACATAAAGTGAACGTAACGACAATCTGTAAAGGATATACATAAATAGTCCAAAATCGTGTTCCTCTGTACCAAACGGTGTCTCTTACATCTGTTAACAAGAAAAAAGAAATAAATTGTAGTAAGTCCTATCAAAACAGGAAAGACCTGGCACTGGCTTCTACTAATTAGGCCAATTTATTTTACTAATGTTACTCACCTGAATAGTACAGGGAGTGTACCTCACCTCTCCTGGAACCCAGCTCAGGAAAAAGGAGGCCCCGCTCTGTGAAGGCAAGGAAGGGGTAATGAACGGAAGGGTGGACACAGGCAACTTATATTACATACTTTATAAGTGTTTGTTTTCCCTGGTTCTGGATAACATCCCTTAGGGTTGTGAAATCAATAAAATGACAACCGATTGCTTAATGGCAAACATGTTTAGCTTTCTAGAGTAAAACCCATGTAAATGCCTTTGTTTGTCATCTGAACTAATGTCACTTCTAAACGGAAATGCAAAGGTATTGGCCAAACTTGTGTTGAACAAAGTATCTTCAGTAATAAA
Organism: Lissotriton helveticus; assembly: GCF_964261635.1. Classification (NCBI taxonomy): domain Eukaryota; kingdom Metazoa; phylum Chordata; class Amphibia; order Caudata; family Salamandridae; genus Lissotriton; species Lissotriton helveticus. The sequence goes on from NC_136072.1 coordinate 110,685,791, forward strand.
TGTGAATTTGTATTTGAAGTTTATATTGCCCACTCGAAGGTGCAACATAAATATATTCTTGCCCATGTATGAAGGAACTTGCTTATCTGGGTGTATCCCTTTTCGACCAGGCACTGGAGATCGCCTTCCAAATAAATACTGGATGAAGAAAAGGCATTCAGCAAGGTCAAATTGATCCATTTGTGGGCTTTGCTCACCAATTCTTGCCTCAACTATTTAGAGGGTCGATAGTGAATCTCCATGAGTGCTCACTGACACCTCTTTTTATCGATTTGCCATTTCAGAGAGATTCTCTGTAGAAACGGTTATCCACCAGTGCTACCAACTCTTTCCTTTGGTTTTTGCTATGTATATCAAGATATTATATCTCAGATGATGGGACATAGCAGAATACTTTAAGTCAGTGAGTCTTAACCTTTTGCCTTCTATGGACTCCCAGTTAATCATTATTGGACCCCGGGAACTGCCACTGATTCATTCCTGGAACCTGGTGATCCCGCACTGAGTAATTACTGGAAGCCAGTGATTCCCGCTTAAGCATTTTGTTGACTTGAACAACAAAATAATACACAAAAAATACAGAAATAAGCATTCATCAAAGAAACACACAAATGCTAAAATATTTCCTTAAATTCACAAACAAATATAAAGAACATCAAAATTGTATTTTTTTATGGGAAAGTTGAAGCTTTTCTAAAGTCAATTGAGGCCACTCATTGCCCTGACTGTATTCTGTTTGATGCATTTACAGTGCGCCCACAAATCAATCAGAGGATACTTTCTTTATTTTTAGCCTCCAATTTCGAATTCCCTCACATTTACAGCACATTATAAGATGTTCAGTTTTACGTGTTGTTTTTTATTCATATTAAGTTTATTAATCTGTAAATATAATTACATTTTCTAAGTAGTCACCGACCCCCTGAGTAGGATTCGTGGTCCCCACGCAGTCCCTGGACCACAGAACACAGATTAAGAACCACTAGTTTAAATTATTTAAATATTGGGAAATCCAAATCTCCATGGGGTCGATTCACAAAGGTATTTGCAAAGTAGACTACAGGAATACTCTTTTACGTGCTCATAGATATCTTAGTGAATCTCTGTGGAAACTTTCATCTTCCAATTAAGAAAAGTTGAAAAAGGGCACAGTACTTTCAATTTATGTAACTCATCTGTGAATATTAACTGAATATTCCCATTTTATGAATTGTTTTTGGCTAATTCACTCACACGTGTAAGTGTAAAAGCCTACTACAGGAGCACTACTTCATTCCCCTAAATACCTTTCTGAATCTGCTCAGTGTAATTTTGACCTGCTATTTGAGGGTGTAGAGACAGAATATCGAGTACAAAAGATTGAGTTGCACAAATATCGAGGGTCAGGAATATTGACAGCATGGTCAAGAATATCGACTTAAGGTAAGAAATTCTGTTTTTGAAAATATCAAAGTGTTCAATATTGTTTGCCACAATATAGCTGTTAAAAACATAGTTTTTTATTATTGTATATTTTTAGTAAATATTTTATATGTATGGGATGTATGTTTTTGTATAAGATTTGCACGTATTTTTAATACATGTATTATATTTGTTGTAGTTATGAATTTTTTTTAATTAGAATTTTGCGCTTTTAGTACTGTAGCGGGTTGTGGGTTTATAGGGGAATAGGGTGGGAAGTAATTTAATTATGTTAAATGTATTCTTTTTTATTTATTTGAATTTTGCGCTTTTAGGGGGATATTCACAAGGACTCAACTCCGAATTATCCCCACCTTAACGCATCAAAAGTGGAGATAGATTTAACACCCCATTCACAAGCTGGTGCAAACTGCAGACATCTCTTGTATTCCCACGATAACTGCCCCAAAATTCATCTCAACGGTGGACACCACCAACTAATCATAATGAGATGCAGAGTAGGCATTCCCGTGCAAAAACACACAAAAAAACCACAACATCACATACACAGCGAACTGCCAGATCTGCGATGCAAACCAAAAACAGGCGATAAGCCGCGGTAGCAGCAGAGAATTAACACCTGTCTTTTGCTGGTGTTGAGCAGGCCGACTACCTGTAGCATAAAAGGAAGCCCAGCCAAGAGCCACACCTGAAGACCCACAGATGCCATGAAGACAATGATTATTCAACGCGGATACCCATCAGGGTCACAACACCCACTGCAACTACCCCAGGCCCCCCCGGGTTCCCCTGGACATACACATACCATGCACGACACAAGAGCCACAACAAACGCATGATGACGCACAGTGCCAAAATAAATACACACGTGCGGCCAGTACGAGAAACAGTCACACACCACTGAAGCAACAACCAATAACTTTATTGAAACACAACACAAAACAGCAATGCGGAAGAGTCCTGTCGGGTCCGCCAGGGACAATCCTGACGACACAGCCTGGAAAAGGAAGCTCAAAATCAAGACGTGTCATGCGCACATCAAAGGAGCGAGACACAGAGAAACAGAGAAGGAAAGTGAGCCAGAAAGAGAAAGAGAGGGAAGGAAGGGAAGGGAAGGGAGAGAGTGAGAGAGTAAGAGAGAGAGAGAGAGAGAGAGAGAGAGAGAGAGTGAAGGGAGAGAGAGTGAGAGAGAGAGAGGTAGGGAAGGGAGAGGGAGTGAGAGCGAGAGAGGGAAGGGAGAGGGCATGAGAGAGAGAGGGAAGGGAGAGGGAGTGAGAGAGAGAGAGAGAGGGAGTGAAACAGAAGGAAATGAAGGGAGAGAGAGAGACACCACCGCCCCAGCGCACACAGGCCCCACTTCTCACCTGCTGCCACCAGTGTGTCCATCCGGAGGAACATCGCGTGCCTGTGCGAGCTCCAGGCCTCAGTCATGCCTCCATGGCATGGTGCACATCAAGCGGGCCCAACCCACGGCACAGCAGGTCCCACACATGATGCTGAATCCTGAGTCATCAATGGCGGAGACCACATCAGTGCACACATCATCATTGCAGGCTGCACACCCGCTCAGCAATTACGTGTGCCACTAACCCTATGCAACGCCAGTCAGCGCCACGTGGTGGTAGTCCTGTGTGAGCCGCAAGGCCTCGGGTGCCACTAACCCTGTGCAACGCCAGTCAGCACCAAGTGGTAGTAGGCCCGTGTCGGCTGCAAGGCTGCGGATGCCACTAACCCTGTGCAACGCCAGTCAGCTCCACGTGGTGGTAGGCCTGTGTCGGCCACAAGGCCTCGGGTGCCACTAACCCTGTGCAACGCCAGTCAGTGCCACGTGGTGGTAGGCCCATGTTGTCCGCAAGGTCTTGGTGCCACCAACCCTGTGCGCAGCAAATCATGGGCCCTTTATGATTGAGCACCGTGGAGCGTCCATCATCTAGTCACCACCGGCAGAGGGGAATATGACATTGTCGGCCCCTTATATTTGTGGGGTCACATGGCCTGTAACACCTGTGCCGGGTGGATGTGGTGTGTGTGCAGACCTGCCCTCAGGGAGTTGCCGTGACATGCTGACAATTAGACCAGTGACCTACACACCACCAGCGATTACGCCTGCGACAGGTAGCTATGTGGGTGTTGTAATCAACCTGCATGTGCCAGATGTAGAATGTTGTGACCTCATTGTTAGTCTGGCTCGGTGGGACTTTGGATGTGATGAAGATAGGAGCTGGATCTGTTGGTGGTTGCTCATAATAAAGCCTTTTACTGGACCTCAACGTTGACCGCTTTTATTACTGGCAACGATGATCACTTGATTGGGGACAAGTATACAACCACCGATTTCCCTGCGAACCCACTAATCTGGATTTCATGATATTGGATTGGACGAAACTGCAAACTACAGACAGCGAACTTTAATTGCACTTTAAACATCGTAACTTTCTCTGGAGTGTGCCTTGTCGATGTGGAGTTATCGGAGAAATTATTACTTCAAAGTAAGTAGATCAACGGTTTTGTGCTTACTTTCCAGTTTTTTCCATAGCGTGCTCACTAACAGTTCCGCTGTTTATTCTTGAATCTCCGTCTTTGCGTGCACAGAAATCAGCATACCTCGAGGTGTTCATGTGTGCGTGGAGTTCTCTACATCATCGTCATTACGTTGACACTGACGCATATACATTGCGTCACTCAACGTGCAACGTAGCGGCCATATTGGTAAAACCATACTCATTACAAGTCCGGCTTCAACTCACAATTAAACTCAAATGATGAAACTGATCACAGCGATGCAAGCTGCAACAAGCATTGAAAATGCAATAGGTCTCACAATAGAAGAGTTTGACATTTTTCGTTTTGCAAATGGATGAGTGGTGTTGCGTGGATGAGTGGCGTTGCGTGGATGAGTGGCGTTGCGTGGATGAGTGGCGTGTGTGAGTGGCGTTGCGTGTGTGAGTGGCGTTGCGTGTGTGAGTGGCGTAGCGTGTGTGAGTGGCGTTGCGTGTGTGAGTGGCGTTGCGTGTGTGAGTGGCGTTGCATGTGTGAGTAGCGTTGCGTGTGTGAGTGGCGTTGCGTGGATGAGTGGGGTTGGAATGCAATAGGTCTCCCATTAGAAAAGTTGTAGGTATTGGTCTTGTAAATGACATAAATTTTTTTTTTTCGTTGTTAAAATTGCTAAATTGATGGCTTTGTCATTTACAATGCCAATAGTTATAACTTTTGCAAATGTGACACCTATAGCATTTGGAATGCAACATGTTTTGTATTTACGTGACTTATATGGCAGCTCTGGTCGTTATGCTACATCTCTAGATAGTTTTATCTTCCGCAAATGTGACACCTATTGTAACACAATATGTGTTGTGAGGGTGGGTGAGGTGTTGAGGGTGAGGGGTTGAGGGTGAGTGAGGGTGAGGGGTTGAGGGTGAGGGGTTGAGGGTGAGTGAGGGTGAGGTGTTGAGGGTGAGTGAGGGTGAGGGGTTGAGGGTGAGTGAGGGTGAGTGAGGGTGAGTGAGGGTGAGGGGTTGAGGGTGAGTGAGGGTGAGTGAGGGTGAGTGAGGGTGAGGGTGAGGGGTTGAGGGTGAGTGAGGGTGAGGGTGGGTGAGGGTGGGTGAGGGTGAGGGGTTGAGGGTGAGTGAGGGTGAGGGTGAGTGAGGGTGAGTGAGGGTGAGGGTGAGGGGTTTAGGGTGAGTGAGGGTGAGTGATAGTGAGGGTGAGTGAGGGGTTGAGGGTGAGGGGTTGAGGGTGGGTGAGGGTGAGGGATTGAGGGTGAGTGAGGGTGAGGGTTGAGGGAGGGTGAGGGTGAGTGAGGGTGAGGGTGAGTGAGGGTGAGGGTTTGAGGATGAGTGAGGGTGAGGGTGAGTGAGGGTGAGTGAGGGTGAGTGAGCGTGAGTGAGGGTGAGGGTGAGTGAGGGTGAGGGTGAGTGAGGGTGAGTGAGGGTGAGGGTGAGTGAGGGTGAGGGTGAGTGAGGGTGAGTGAGGGTGAGGGTGAGTGAGGGTGAGTGATGGTGAGTGAGGGTGAGTGAGGGTGAGTGAGGGTGAGTGAGGGTGAGGGGTTGAGGGTGAGTGAGGGTGAGGGGTTGAGGGTGAGTGAGGGTGAGGGGTTGAGGGTGAGTGAGGGTGAGTGGTTGAGGGTGAGTGAGGGTGAGGGTGATTGAGTGTAAGGGGTTGAGGGTGAGTGAGGGTGAGGGTGAGTGGTTGAGGGTGAGTGAGGGTGAGGTGTTGAGGGTGAGTGAGGGTGAGGGTGAGTGAGGGTGAGGGTGAGTGAGGGTGAGTGAGGGTGAGGGTGAGTGAGTGTGAGTGAGGGTGGGGGTGAGTGAGGGTGAGTGAGTGTGAGTGAGGGTGAGGGGTTGAGGGTGGGTGAGGGGTTGAGGGTGAGTGAGGGTGAGGGGTTGAGGGTGAGAGGGTGAAGGTGAGGGTGAGTGAGGGTGAGGGTGAGGGGTTGAGGGTGAGTGAGGGTGAGGGTGATTGAGGGTGAGGGGTTGAGGGTGAGGGTGAGTGAGGGTGAGGGTGATTGAGGGTGAGTGAGGGTGAGGGGTTGAGGGTGAGTGAGGGTGACTGAGGGTGAGTGAGAGTGAGGGTGAGTGAGGTGTTGAGGGTGAGGGGTTGAGGGTGAGTGAGGGGGAGGGTGAGGGGTTGAGGGTGAGTGAGGGTGAGGGGTTGAGGGTGAGTGAGGGTGGGTGAGGGTGAGTGAGGGTGAGGGGTTGAGGGTGAGTGAGGGTGAGTGAGGGTGAGTGAGGGTGAGGGGTTGAGGGTGAGTGAGGGTGAGGGGTTGAGGGTGAGTGAGGGTGAGGGTGAGGGGTTGAGGGTGAGTGAGGGTGAGGGTGAGGGTGGGTGAGGGTGGGTGAGGGTGAGGGGTTGAGGGTGAGTGAGGGTGAGGGTGAGTGAGGGTGAGGGTGAGTGAGGGTGAGGGGTTTAGGGTGAGTGAGGGTGAGTGAGACTGAGGGTGAGTGAGGGGTTGAGGGTGAGGGGTTGAGGGTGGGTGAGGGTGAGGGATTGAGGGTGAGTGAGGGTGAGGGTTGAGGGAGGGTGAGGGTGAGTGAGGGTGAGGGTGAGTGAGGGTGAGGGGTTGAGGGTGAGTGAGGGTGAGGGTGAGTGAGGGTGAGTGAGGGTGAGTGAGGGTGAGTGAGGGTGAGTGAGGGTGAGTGAGGGTGAGGGTGAGTGAGGGTGAGGGTGAGTGAGAGTGAGGGTGAGGGTGAGTGAGGGTGAGTGAGGGTGAGTGAGGGTGAGTGAGGGTGAGGGTGAGTGAGGGTGAGTGAGGGTGAGGTGTTGAGGGGGAGTGAGGGTGAGGGGTTGAGGGTGAGTGAGGGTGAGGGGTTGAGGGTGAGTGAGGGTGAGTGGTTGAGGGTGATTGAGGGTGAGGGTGATTGAGGGTAAGGGGTTGAGGGTGAGTGAGGGTGAGGGTGAGGGAGGGGGGTTGAGGGTGAGTGAGGGTGAGGGTGAGGGGTTGAGGGTGAGTGAGGGTGAGGGTGAGTGAGGGTGAGGGTGAGTGAGTGTGAGTGAGGGTGGGGGTGAGTGAGGGTGAGTGAGTGTGAGTGAGGGTGAGTGAGGGTGAGGGGTTGAGGGTGGGTGAGGGGTTGAGGGTGAGTGAGGGTGAGGGGTTGAGGGTGAGAGGGTGAAGGTGAGGGTGAGTGAGGGTGAGGGTGAGGGGTTGAGGGTGAGTGAGGGTGAGGGTGATTGAGGGTGAGGGGTTGAGGGTGAGTGAGGGTGAGGGTGAGTGAGGGTGAGGGTGATTGAGGGTGAGTGAGGGTGAGGGTGAGGGGTTGAGGGTGAGTGAGGGTGACTGAGGGTGAGTGAGAGTGAGGGTGAGTGAGGTGTTGAGGGTGAGGGGTTGAGGGTGAGTGAGGGGGAGGGTGAGGGGTTGAGGGTGAGTGAGGGTGAGGGGTTGAGGGTGAGTGAGGGTGAGTGAGGGTGAGTGAGGGTGAGGGGTTGAGGGTGAGTGAGGGTGAGTGAGGGTGAGTGAGGGTGAGGGGTTGAGGGTGAGTGAGGGTGAGGGGTTGAGGGTGAGTGAGGGTGAGGGTGAGGGGTTGAGGGTGAGTGAGGGTGAGGGTGGGTGAGGGTGGGTGAGGGTGAGGGGTTGAGGGTGAGTGAGGGTGAGGGTGAGGGTGAGGGTGAGTGAGGATGAGGGTGAGGGGTTTAGGGTGAGTGAGGGTGAGGTGTTGAGGGTGAGTGAGGGTGAGGGTGAGTGTGGGTGAGGGTGAGGTGTTGAGGGTGAGTGAGGGTGAGGGTGAGTGAGGGTGAGTGGGGGTGAGGGTGAGTGAGGGTGAGGGGTTGAGGGTGAGTGAGGGTGAGGCGTTGAGGGTGAGTGAGGGTGAGTGAGGGTGAGGGGTTGAGGGTGAGGGGTTGAGGGTGATATTTTTTTTTTATTTAAATGTCGGACGCAAAGCGCCACCTTAACGCTACCAACATTTATTAGGTTAGCGTTGTAGTTTTTTTCTTTTTTCCTACCGTTCCGTATTATTTTTGATTGACATTTTTTTTAGCCAATCGGAGCGCTACGTTTTTGACGTCGCGTTCCGATTTGCATACGTAATCGGTGGAATTCTCCAGAACATCGAGAATCGTGGGATGCGGAAGGCGTGTTCCTGTTCGTGTGCTGTTGGTGCGTCGTATGATAGGTAAGAGATTTCCTCTAACAGTTTTTTTAATCTAATTTAAAGTAGTATTGATAGTATGCATAAATTAGTTAATAATTATGAGTGTATTTATATAAATAGTGACATATTTTGTTAGCGATTGCAATTATTTTAGTTATTTATTTAATTTATATGTAAGTGTTTCTATTTACTACCTATAGTATGTTTAAGTTAACGAATGAATAGGAGTGTATTTTTAATAATTTTGACATTGTATTTTTTTGTTTGTAATATTTCGAAATGAATATTATGTAATGTAATTAAAGTCTTGTTTTTATTCTTCGATATGTAATGTATTTATTTTCTTAAAGTGTTAAGTAATGTATTATTAGCAGTTGTTTGTTATTTGACGTCCAAGAGCTGTTCTTTGAGTTTCTAAGTACTCTTTTCGCCATGAATATTGTACACTTCAAAAGTATTAATTGTATTACGCGTTGTTTTGTGAAGCTAAGAGACATATGTAATGTTTATTGATGCTGTTAGCGCTGAATCCAAGTTGCGTAATATGTTTTTTATATTTGATGTAATTCCGTGTGATGAACTGCTATTGTTATATGCGTACGGCTTTTTGTGTAACTCTTGACCATTGTGTTTAATCCGTCCCATTCCCCGGATGAATAGTGCTTGTTTATTACCCCTATTAAAAATTGGCTGTTTCACTTTTGTGTTTGTACATCCTCGTCCTCGCTTCCTGCCACATATTTTTCTTTGTTTTGTTGGTGTAATATTGTAGGAATGACTTTTGCTTTTTGGCCTGAAGCCTGATCAACATCCTTGCATGCTGTAGCTCAGTTTGGGAAGTATATTTTGTGTGTAACGTATCTGATGCAGTACTCCGTAGACCCCCTTTTTTTTCCGTCCTAAAAGTTGTTTATGTCAATGAAAATGGCATAACATTCATTAATTTGCAGGTTGGGTGAACGATGCAGAGTGGGTGAATGATGCAGAGTGGGTGAATGATGCAGAGTGGGTGAATGATGCAGAGTGGGTGAATGATGCAGATTGGGTGAATATTAGATTTGTTGTTTCCTATTATTTTTATTGGCATAGTAGTGTCTTTGTTTTGCAACGAAGGATGTTTATTTTGATTTGTCGGCTCTTTATGTATGTAATGCATTGTATCCTATTGTTCAGATCTAATTTTTAAAATGTATGTATTTTGTTACTAGTTGTGTTAATAATTAGAGCAGTGTTTTTTTGGTGTAATTGTGTAGTATGTTGTATATCTGCGTGAATAATTTATATTGTTTCATCTCTACGTTCTGTTATTGCAGTTTTTATTAAACGTATGTTTGTATAGCTTTTTAATTTGATGTTTATGTAAATTTCGTGCTGTTGTTTGTGATACTTCCTCTTCGTTAATAATCTATGCAATGTCTCCGCTTTGTGTTACGATGTATTTTTAAAGCAATATTGGCTTGTTATATATGCTTTCTCCATGTTGCTATCAGAATTGTGACTTATGTCCACATTACTGTAGAGTAGCGACATTTTTATTTTGTATATTTGCGCTAATTTCGTGTGACTAAAAGCTCGTGTTATATGCGTACGGCTTTTTGTGTAACTCTTGACAATTGTGTTTAATCCGTCCCATTCCCCGCCTGAATAATGCTTATTTATTCCCCCCCAAAAAAGTAGGCTGTTTCACATTTGTGTTTGTACATCCTCGTCCTCGCTTCCTGACAGATATTTCTTCGTTCTTTTGTTGGTGTTATTTTGTCCGAATAATTTTTGTTTGGTGACGTGAAGCCTGATAAACATCATTGCATGTTGTAGCTCACATTTGGGAAGTAGATTTTGTGTGTAACGTATCTGATGCACGACTCCGTTGACCCCCTTTGTTTTTAATTGCGTGCTAAAATTTGTTTATGTCTCAGAAAATGGCATAAAACTTATCTATCTGTTAAATGCACAATCAATTTTTTTAATAGGGTGGAATAGGAGGCTATTTTTTGAGTCTTTACTTATATTGTGTTTTGTTTAGTTTTATTTGATTGTTTATTTGGCTGGTGCATTACGATGGCGTATTTTTCCTTTGGTTTTTATTTTCTAGGATGTCTTTCTGTTGCGTATCTTGAGGGTGTATTTGTAGGGTGAATTAGGCTGTTAGTTTATTAGGGTGAATTAGGACTCAGGATTTCTATCTTGGAGTTAGAGTGTGGATTAGGATAGTTTATTTCTATTCTTCCTTTTGTTGTTGTATGTGTGTGTGTGTGTGTGTGTGTGTGTGTGTGTGTGTGTGAGGGTGAGTGAGGGTGTGTGAAGCTGAGGGTGTGTGACGGTGTGTGAGGGTGTGTGAGCGTCAGTGAGTGTGTTTGCTGCATGTCTGATGCTTGTGGATGTCTGTTGCTTGTGGATGTCTGTTGCTTGTGTATGTGTGCAGCTTGTGTTGCTTGTGGATGTCTGCTGCTTGTGATGCTTGTGGATGTCTGACGCTTGTGGATGGGTGAGTGGGTGAAAGGTACAGAGTGGATGAAAGGTACAGAGTGGGTGAAAGGTACAGAGTTGTTGAAAGGTACAGAGTGGGTGAAAGGTACAGAGTGGGTGAAAGGTACAGAGTGGGTGAAAGGTACAGAGTGGGCGAAAGGTACAGAGTGGGTGAAAGGTACAGAGTGGGTGAAAGGTACAGAGTGTGTGAAAGGTACAGAGTGTGTGAAAGGTACAGAGTGTGTGAAAGGTACAGAGTGGGTGAAAGGTACAGAGTGGGTGAAAGCTACAGAGTGGGTGAAAGCTACATAGTGTGTGAAAGGTACAGAGTGGTTGAAAGGTACAGAGTCGGTGAAAGGTACAACGTGGGTGAAAGGTACATAGTGGGTGAAAGGTACAGAGTAGGTGAAAGGTACAGATTGGGTGAAAGGTACAGAGTGGGTGAAAGGTACAGAGTGGGTGAAAGGTACAGAGTGGGCGAAAGGTACAGACTGGGTGAAAGGTACAGAGTGGGCGAAAGGTACAGAGTGGGCGAAAGGTACAGAGTGGGCGAAAGGTACAGAGTGGGCGAAAGGTACAGAGTGGGCGAAAGGTACAGAGTGGGTGAAAGGTACAGAGTGTGTGAAAGGTACAGAGTGTGTGAAAGGTACAGAGTGTGTGAAAGGTACAGAGTGTGTGAAAGGTACAGTGTGTGTGAAAGGTACGGAGTGGGTGAAAGGTACAGAGTGGGTGAAAAGTGCAGAGTGGGTGAAAGGTACAGAGTGGGTGAAAGGTACAGAGTGTGTAAAAGGTACATAGTGGGCGAAAGGTACGGAGAGGGTGAAAGGTAAAGAGGCGGTGAAAGGTACAACGTGGGTGAAAGGTACAGAGTTGGTGAAAGGTACAGATTGGGTGAAAGGTACAGAGTGGGAGGGAGAGAGTTGGAAGAGAGTGAAATTTGCAGAAACGTGGAGAGGAATAGAAAGAGCGAAGGGATCTGTAACCTGAGAGATGTGGCATAACAGAACGCTTGGTAGTGCGGGCACTGCTGCTTGGGGTATCTGCGAGATTTGTTTAAGTAAATGGAGAGGGGGGAGAGAGTTGGAGGAGAGAGTGAAAGAGGCAGAAACGTTGAGAGGAAAAGAAAAGAAAGAGCGAAGGTATCTGTAAGCTGAGAGATGTGGCATAACAGAACGCTCGGTATTGCGGGCACTGCTGCTCGGGGTATCGGCGCGATTTGTGATGGAAGCTTGCACTGTTGCTGCCTGTGCTGTACCTGCTCTGTGTGTGAGGGAAGCTTGCACTGTTGCTGCCTGTGCTGTACCTGCTCTGTGTGTGAGGGAAGCTTGCACTGTTGCTGCCTGTGCTGTACCTGCTCTGTGTGTGAGGGAAGCTTGCACTGTTGCTGCCTGTGCTGTACCTGCTCCGTGTGTGAGGGAAGCTTGCACTGTAGCTGCCTGTGCTGTACCTGCTCTGTGTGTGAGGGAAGCTTGCACTGTTGCTGCCTGTGCTGTACCTGCTCTGTGTGTGAGGGAAGCTTGCACTGTAGCTGCCTGTGCTGTACCTGCTCTGTGTGTGAGGGAAGCTTGCACTGCTGCTGCCTGTGCTGTACCTGCTCCGTGTGTGAGGGAAGCTTGCACTGCTGCTGTCGGTGCTGTACCTGTTCCATGTGTAAGGGAAGCTTGCACTGCTGCCGCCTGTGCTGTACCTGATCTATGTGTGAGGGCTTTTTGTAAGTAAAGGTAGAGGGAGGGAGAGAGTTGGAAGAGCGAGTGAAATTTGCAGAAACATGGAGAGGAAAAGAGAGAGCGAAGGGATCTGTAAGCTGAGAGATGTGGCATAACAGAACGCTCGGTATTGTGGGCACTGCTGCTCGGGGTATCACCAAGATTTGTGTAAGTAAATGGAGATGGAGGGAGAGAGTTGGAAGAGAGAGTGAAAGAGGCAGAAACGTGGAGAGTAAAAGAAAGAGCGAAGGAATCTGTAAGCTGAGAGATGTGGCATAACAGAACGCTCGCTAGTGCGGGCACTGCTGCTCGGGGTATCGGCGAGATTTGTGTAAGTAATTGGAGAGGGAGGGAGAGAGTTGGAAGAGAGAGTGAAAGAGGCAGAAACGTGGAGAGGAATAGAAAGAGAGAAGGGATCTGTAACCTGAGAGATGTGGCATAACAGAACGCTCGCTAGTGCGGGCACTGCTGCTCGGGGTATCGGCGAGATTTGTGTAAGTAATTGGAGAGGGAGGGAGAGAGTTGGAAGAGAGTGAAATTTGCAGAAACGTGGAGAGGAATAGAAAGAGCGAAGGGATCTGTAACCTGAGAGATGTGGCATAACAGAACGCTTGGTAGTGCGGGCACTGCTGCTTGGGGTATCTGCGAGATTTGTTTAAGTAAATGGAGAGGGGGGAGAGAGTTGGAGGAGAGAGTGAAAGAGGCAGAAACGTTGAGAGGAAAAGAAAAGAAAGAGCGAAGGTATCTGTAAGCTGAGAGATGTGGCATAACAGAACGCTCGGTATTGCGGGCACTGCTGCTCGGGGTATCGGCGCGATTTGTGATGGAAGCTTGCACTGTTGCTGCCTGTGCTGTACCTGCTCTGTGTGTGAGGGAAGCTTGCACTGTTGCTGCCTGTGCTGTACCTGCTCTGTGTGTGAGGGAAGCTTGCACTGTTGCTGCCTGTGCTGTACCTGCTCTGTGTGTGAGGGAAGCTTGCACTGTTGCTGCCTGTGCTGTACCTGCTCCGTGTGTGAGGGAAGCTTGCACTGTAGCTGCCTGTGCTGTACCTGCTCTGTGTGTGAGGGAAGCTTGCACTGTTGCTGCCTGTGCTGTACCTGCTCTGTGTGTGAGGGAAGCTTGCACTGTAGCTGCCTGTGCTGTACCTGCTCTGTGTGTGAGGGAAGCTTGCACTGCTGCTGCCTGTGCTGTACCTGCTCCGTGTGTGAGGGAAGCTTGCACTGCTGCTGTCAGTGCTGTACCTGTTCCATGTGTAAGGGAAGCTTGCACTGCTGCCGCCTGTGCTGTACCTGATCTATGTGTGAGGGCTTTTTGTAAGTAAAGGTAGAGGGAGGGAGAGAGTTGGAAGAGCGAGTGAAATTTGCAGAAACATGGAGAGGAAAAGAGAGAGCGAAGGGATCTGTAAGCTGAGAGATGTGGCATAACAGAACGCTCGGTATTGTGGGCACTGCTGCTCGGGGTATCACCAAGATTTGTGTAAGTAAATGGAGATGGAGGGAGAGAGTTGGAAGAGAGAGTGAAAGAGGCAGAAACATGGAGAGTAAAAGAAAGAGCGAAGGAATCTGTAAGCTGAGAGATGTGGCATAACAGAACGCTCGCTAGTGCGGGCACTGCTGCTCGGGGTATCGGCGAGATTTGTGTAAGTAATTGGAGAGGGAGGGAGAGAGTTGGAAGAGAGAGTGAAAGAGGCAGAAACGTGGAGAGGAATAGAAAGAGAGAAGGGATCTGTAACCTGAGAGATGTGGCATAGCAGAACGCTCGCTAGTGCGGGCACTGCTGCTCGGGGTATCGGCGAGATTTGTGTAAGTAATTGGAGAGGGAGGGAGAGAGTTGGAAGAGAGTGAAATTTGCAGAAACGTGGAGAGGAATAGAAAGAGCGAAGGGATCTGTAACCTGAGAGATGTGGCATAACAGAACGCTTGGTAGTGCGGGCACTGCTGCTTGGGGTATCTGCGAGATTTGTTTAAGTAAATGGAGAGGGGGAGAGAGTTGGAGGAGAGAGTGAAAGAGGCAGAAACGTTGAGAGGAAAAGAAAAGAAAGAGCGAAGGTATCTGTAAGCTGAGAGATGTGGCATAACAGAACGCTCGGTATTGCGGGCACTGCTGCTCGGGGTATCGGCGCGATTTGTGTAAGTGGGTGACTGAAGCAGAGTGGGTGAATATATATGTCTGATGCTTGTGGATGTCTGATGCTTGCATGTCTGCTGGGGTGCAGGGTCAGTACAAGTCAAGCTCTAAGTTGGTGTGTGTCAGAACTGGTTGCCTCGGGGCCAACGAAGTCTGTTGCGAGGCGTGGGGGGGCAGCCTTTGATGTGCGAGAGAGCTGCCGTGAAAGAAGTAAACAGCAGGCATGTAATTAGGGGGGAGGAGAAGTCGCGCTGGGGTGAATACCTGAGGCCAAACTGCCCGCGGGAGGGAGGCTGATGGCTGTGATGTGGACGCGCGTCGTGAACTAGTGGGAGGGAAGACGGAGGGAAGGCAGAGAAGGGGAGGGGGGATGAATGCGACACGGTGGGCAGGGGAGGGGGTGAGCGGGGAGAGCGGCATGAGGGTGTGAAAGCAGCAGGGGCCTGGAGTGCGGCTAAGATAACTGAAGAAACGCGACAGGGCAGGCAGGGGAGGGGGCGGAGCGGGGGTGTGGGAGGAGTGCGGCTGAGGGAAAATACATGCAAGCAGGCGGCTGGGGGCATGTGCACGTGCTTTTAAGCTCAATGCACATGCGCATTAAGCTTGAATTTCACGAGCACTGCAAGGAATCGCCACGATTCCTTGCAAGTTGGTTAAAGACTGTTTAAGCCCCAATAGTCTCGCAAGCTCGATGCGCATGCGCATCGACAGGCGAGACCTAAAAACGAATCCGGTTTGAACAGTGAAATCAACAACAGCACAACATGTATTATAAGGCTGTTTTACCACAATTTCTTAACGAAACGTATCTATATTTCTTTTAAAAATGGTTTTACTCACAGTGAGAATGTTATCTTTGCATTATTGGCAATATTATTCTGATTTCCTTTTCTTTCATAAGTCATGGCCAAACCGACCAGCATGTCTCAACCTCCTGCATTCCTATCTGAAAAAGGAGAACCAATTTTTCACTGGAAGAGATGGAGGAATTTATTTGATTCCTATATTGTAGCTATTGGGGGGGAGAAATTCTCTGCTTTCAGGAAATAAGCCATTTTATTACATAATTTAGGTGTGGAGGGCAGAAACATTTATGATAGCATGGACCTCATAACTGTAGGGAATGGCAATGGTGAACCAAGAGACGTTTATGAGATGTCCATGACTATGCTGGAGCGATATTTTGGGCCTCGTATCAACGTAGTTTTTCTAGCGACATAGATTCTTTACAAGAGTTCAAGGTCCCATCGAACGTGTAGGGAGTTATGTTGCTTCTCTCAAAACGTTGACACGCACTTGTGAATTCGGCGAACTTTCAGATTCTCTAGTGAGAGATCATTTTGTGAGGTGAACCACCAGCTCTAGAGTGCAGGAGAAACTTTTATGCAACAATCCACCGTTGTCAGAAGCCATTGCAATTGTGGAAGGCGTAGAAAATACTTCCTCTTGGGTAATAGAGATAAGGAGGATAGTAGTCAAACTCAGAGTGATGGCATAAAGAAAAGTCAAGATGCTGTACGCACTGTGTCTGAATGTGACATGGATGAAGAACTTTCTGACAATAATGCTAAAGTGTCAGTGAGTACAAAGAATAAAAATGTCTTAAGGGACTCTCAACCTCATGCTACCTTGAATAGAGATGTCCAGCCATGCAATGAATGTGATTTGCGTCAACAGCGTTCATTTGATGGTGAAAGGAATAGCAAAGACAATGAAAGAGTGCGGTGTTACAGATGTGGAAGTTTTTCTCACTCTTCAAGTTTTCCCAATTGTTATGCTAGAGATTCTGTATGTCATAACTGTGGGATCAAAGGACACTATGCATGTGTTTGCAAAATCTCCTCGAGGGGTTGTCCAACTGAGACCACTTCTGATACTATCCGTACTGTGGTTATTTCAAGTGTTTCTGAGACTGATGGTAATGTTGACTCTGAGAAAATTAATATGCCATTCTCTAATATTTCTGTAGATGGCAATGATTTCAGTGTCGTGGCTGATTCAGGTTCCCCATTTACTTTAACAGGAAATAAAAAATGGGATGAGGTTGTAGGATTTGCAAATGTAAAACTTCTACCTCCTGATATCTCTCCACTTAGTTATGGTGGATCTTGTGTAAATATTATTGGGTATGTAATAGCCAAAATTGTGTTTAAAGGGAGAGAGACTGTGGGGAAAGATTATGAGGCTGTGAGAGGTAATAACCTTCTGAGTTGGAGGCATCAAAGTGACTTAGGCATAATTCTAAACCCAAATGCCAAGAATCCACAAGACCAAGTTATGTTGATGAGTGATGTGTGTGAAGATCCCAAGGACAAGTTTTGTCAATTGATACTATGGATAATGGAAATAAGTATTTTAAGGATTTTCCTGAAGTATTTTCTGATGCCCTTGGTTGCCTCATTGGTTTTGAGCATCGGATCATTTTAAAGAATTCAACTAAACCTTGCGTGTATAAAGTGCGGAGGGTGCCACACTTGATGGTTGAACCATTAAGACTTGAGCTTGAAAGATTGTTAAAGTTGGAAGTGATTGAAGAGATTGAGGCCTCGGAGTGGTTAGTTACGGTGGTTTTGGCACCCAAGAAAGGTGGTTCTGCTGTGAGGATGTGTGTGGACCTGAACGGATTGAACGAATGATCTGGGTAGGCTGACAGCCCCTTTGAAATATATCAGAATCTATCAGTTTGTTGAAGTGAGCCAACATTTTTAGTGTGTTGGACCTTTCATCCGCATATCATCAGATCATGCTTCATAAAGATTCCAATGCAAAAACAACAGTTGATGTTGGGATCCATTGGTATGGTTGGTCTTGGGCCCTCTGTTTTGGACCCGGGGCGGCCCATGCCGCGACAGGTACTTCAATGTTCTATGAGGTATGGGGGTGGGGGGTGTTTGCGGCAGGGGTTGGGGGTAGGACATGTGGGTACAGAGATGACTGGGAATGTGGGATATACTGGGGTAGTTTTTGTTGATGTTGGGAGGGTCTGGGACGGGCGGGGGGGGGAAATGCACGTGCTGCTTGTTACGGACCTGAAGAAATTGCGCGGTGTGTGGAGATGGCACAGGAGGCATACTTGTTGGACCTCGATTGACTATGGCTGACTTGAATCATAGACTCCCCGGGGAGTCCCTACGGATAATCACTTGGAATGTCAGGGGGATGCTGGATGCCGTTAAAAGGGGGGCTGTTTTACGTTGGGGGAAGAGGGAGGCTGCTGATGTACTCTTGCTCCAGGAAACTCACATGATGGGCTCTAAAGTACTTAGCTTGCAGAGGTTTGGATATCATCAGGTCTTTCATGCTGGTTTCGTCATGGGCTCTAGAGGTGTTGCTATTCTGGTGCACCGCAGGGTGGCCTACGTCCATGAGAAGCAGTGGGCGGATCCTCAAGGCCGCTATGTATTTATCAAGGGTATGGTGGGCACAGAACCGGTAGTCTTTGGAAGTGTGTATGCTCCGCCCCCTCTGCAGTGGGCCCTGTCCGAGAAGCTGTTTACGGTGTGGGAAGATATCCCAGAGTCCTTGGCTGTGATTGGGGGTGACTGGAATGAGGTGATGGATGTTAGTGTGGACCGTCAGAGGCAGCAGGGAGTGCTTGCTGGCCCTTCCCCAGGTTCCCCTACCCGGCTACAGGCCATGGCTGAGGGATTAGGATGGGTGGATGTGAATTGAATTGAATTGAAACAACACTTGTATAGCGCTATCTACCCGGAGGCCTCGTAGCGCTTATGACAGGAAACTTATCTAGCGAGGGCTCAAGGCAGATCAGCAGGGTGTAGCATACAGGTGTGTTTTCAGGGTTTTCCTGAAAGAAAGATGATTTACCGTTCCCCGGAGGGATAGAGGGAGGGTGTTCCAGAGTCTAGCCGCAGTGTGTGAAAAGGAGCGGCCACCCCAACGGGCTTTCCTGACTCTGATGGACGTGGCCAGCTGGAGGGAACAGGAACGAAGGGAGCGGGATGGAACATAGGGAGTGACCAGGGACTGAAGAATTGCGGGGCCAGCAAGCGACATATGCATCCAGCAGCGCGCGAATACACGTATGTTTCTGCGGTGCACGGCTCGTTCTCGAGACTAGATTATGTGTTTGTGCCTGGCGTTTGTCTGAGCAGGGTGCGCGACGCTGCGATGCTTCCGAGGGGGCTCTCGGACCATTCCCCAGTTTCAATCACGATAGAACTGCTTACGAAGCGACAGCCTTTCCGGTGGAGGATGTCCTCGTGGCATCTCCAGCAGCCCACTTATGTCCAACACCTGCGGGAAGCCGTCGCACACTACTGGCGGGAAAATCTAGTAGACGGTATGGACGTTGCAGTAGTGTGGGAGGCCATGAAACCTACTATACGGGGGTGGATATTGCGTGGTGTGCTGAGGCTCGCCGTAGACGACGGGAGGCGACCACTACAGCTGCCAAACTCGTAGAGGACCTGGAACAGCGGAGTCGGGGAGGAGGAGACGAAGTGGCGATACGGTTGCTTCTCCAAGCGCAACAGTCATACGCCTCTCTCTTGATGGATGAGGCTAAACAGGCGTGGCTAGCCACGTGGAGCAGAATATACCAGTGGGGGGATAAGTCCGGTACCATGCTCCATAGGTTGTGTCAGCGACGTCTCCAACCGATCACGCTGCCGGGCCTTACTGCTGAGGACGGAGTGATGATTACAGACCCAGCTGAGCTTGCAGCGAGTTTTGCTGATTATTTTAGGTCACAATATGCCCCGCAAGACAGTCTCCACGCAGACAACGTAGCAAAATTTATTGACGACTTGCCGCCTCGGGTGTCTAACGAGGCCAGGAAGGAACTCGATGCTCCCCTCTCGGCCGAGGAACTTGGGGAGGCACTGGGCCAACTTAATGTGGGGAAAGCACCTGGTCCAAATGGCTACCCCTGTGAGTTTTTTAAGAAATTCCAACTTCTCCTGGGGTCCCATTATCGGTGTACTCTGGAGGTTGCACGTGAGCGGGGCAGATTGCCTCCTGACTGGCGTCACGCCGAGATCGTGGTCTTTCAGAAGCCTGGCAAACCCCCTGACAGACACGACTCGTATCGCCCCATCTCATTGCTTAATGTAGAAGCCAAAATACTAGCAAAGGCGCTAGCGAACCGCTTACTCCCATATATGGCGGACCTAGTCCATCCGGACCAGGCGGGTTTTATGCCTCACCGTGCGACACGACACAACATCCGGCGCGCGCAGGCAGCGGTAGACGCGATGGGGACCTTGGGAGACAGAGCGGCTTTGTTATTGGCAGACATCCATAAGGCGTTCGATTCAGTTAGCTGGGCGTACCTTTTTGCACTCCTGTCTCGCCTCAACCTGGGCCCGGTGTATCTGTCATACATTTCATTGCTCTATACCGATATCACGGCGTCCGTTAGGGTCGCTGGGGCCACTTCGGGGGTGTTCTCCATTGGACGGGGGACCCGTCAGGGGTGCCCATTGTCCCCGTACCTGTTTGCTCTGGCCATGGAGCCTCTGGCTTCTTGGGTGCGCATAGACGCTCAGCTCCGGGGTTTTGTCTGGTCTGAGACTCTTTTCGACAGGATTGCCTTATATGCAGACGACGTCCTCTTCTTTCTCACTGACTTGAGTCGCTCGGGACCCCGAGTGTTAGAAATCATGCGCTTATTTGGAGAGGTCTCGGGACTTTGCTTGAATTTAGGCAAATCCACCCTTTGGGTGCTAGGCGGCACGGCGGAGATGGACCCCTGGGCGGCGGACTTACAGCAGGCAACCGACGGTTTGAAGTATTTGGGGGTGTTCCTCTCCGAATCCAACCGTATTACGTGGGAGCGCAATATTGTACCCGTGTGGGATAAGGTTCAAGAGGACGTTAAGACTTGGTCCCGGATGCCTCTAACCATTTTTGGTAGATCAGCGATATTCAAGATGGTGGCTCTTCCGCGACTCCTGTACCAATTACAGAACTATCCTCATCCTATTCCTCCCCAGTGGTTTCGGCAGGCTAACTCTGCCTTGAGTCGCTTTCTGTGGATTGGGGGCGCGGCCAGAGTGGCGCTAAAGACATGCTTCCTTTCCACATATTGTGGTGGCTTGGCCACCCCTGATCTGCTATCTTATTATCAGGCCTCACAGCTGCTCATACTCAATGAGTGGTGGTACGGCGACAGAGGAGACCCGACATATGCCCTGGAGCGCTCATTGATGGGCGATAATACATTACACACGATTCTCTACTCGGCCCGGCTGCGGCGGGCGTTACCGTGCGTTACGAAAGTGGTCTTTGCTGTGTGGCGGCAGGTATTACGTCGTATGGGTTGGTGGGGTAGGCTAACTGCTGAGACACCATTATGGCATAATGGACGACTCCCCGAACTGACGACACTCTCCGGGTTTGATGGCTGGGAAGCCATTGGGATATCAATGTTAGGACATGTCATGTCTGGGACTACTCTTAAGTCCTTTCA
Source organism: Lissotriton helveticus (assembly GCF_964261635.1). Lineage (NCBI taxonomy): Eukaryota > Metazoa > Chordata > Amphibia > Caudata > Salamandridae > Lissotriton > Lissotriton helveticus. Next base: position 110,706,529 of record NC_136072.1, read on the forward strand.
GGAACTCAGCGCTGAGTTCAGTATGCCCCAAACCCAATTCTTTCGTTACTTACAATTCCGGCATGCACTCACACCCAGCATTGCGGATCTGGACTCGCTCCCTGAGTTTAGCCCCATTGAAGCGAAGGTATTCATGGGAGACCTTGGTGATAAGAAGATCTCTCGCATCTACCAGACGATAGTGACCCACTGCTCTTCTACCCTGCTCCCTCTGAAAGCAGCTTGGGAGGCTGACATTGGTCCCCTAGATGAGGATGACTGGAGGGAAGCCCTGGAGTCCCCGCGCGGAACTGCAATAGCGATGCGGCTTCGCCTGATTCAATTCAAGTACCTCCATAGGTCTTATTATACCCGAGAGCGACTCTGGAAATCTGGACTGATTGGCTCGTCGGAATGTCTGCGGTGCGGCGCGGCTGTGGGTACGCTGCTACATACAGTGTGGTCATGTCCTAGACTGATTGGATTCTGGAGGGGCGTATGGAATTGCTTGTCTGAGGTTTTGGGTTGGGACCTCCCACGCACTCACCGTTTGGGCTTACTCCACATACTTGAAGGAGTCGGTGGGAACATATACAAGCGCCACCTATTACTACTAGGACTAATAGTGGCCAAGCGAGACCTAGCCAGAGCGTGGAAGGGAGTCCGAGCCCCCCCCCTGTGTGCATGGAAGGCCGGCCTAGATTATTATATGGGACTGGAACGACCTGTGTTTGAGGCGAGAGGCTGCCCCCGTAAACACTTTAAGATCTGGAAGAGGTGGGCGGAGTATAGGGAGTTGCCTCTTGATCCCCCTGTAGCGCACGAGGAAGAGATATAGACAGGGGTACCTAGAGAGCCTCATTACTGTGTCATACCTTACGACCGATAACAACTGTGTTTCTGCTGCACGTGCATAGGGTTAGGGAGGGATAAGGGGTGGGTAGTGGGGCAGTTGGGTACTGGGGGTTGTTGGGGGGGACAGGGGTAGGGAAAGGGGTTACCTACTTTGATTTACTCGCCTCTTACTTGGTATCGTTATGACAAAAATACAATGTACTACAATGTTTGGTGGCGCTCTCCTGATTGTGGGGAACCACGTTTTTTGCTCTGCTTCCCCTCACTTGAATAATAAAAATGTTGTTGTGAAAAAAAAAAACAACAGTTGATGGACAGAATGCAGAACAATGTCATACATTCACCCCAATACAGAGATCTGGACCTAAATCCATCGTTTTTTTGCACTCCACACCACCCTAGTTCAAACATGGGCATATGCAAATCAGCCTTGACCCTGTACCTCATGGGAACAGTCCAGCCCGAACTGCCAAGCCATGTCTTCCCTAGACCGGAATCAAGCATTCTAGGACCGGTTTCTGGCTATCAGCCATCATCAGCCAGGATAGCTTGACTCCAGTGGTGTGGAGAGCACGGGACTCACGTCTGATCATACCCGTCCCACTCGGGGTGACAAATGCAAAAACAACAGTTGATGGACAGAATCCAGAACAATGTCATACATTCACCCCAGTACAGAGATCTAGGCCTAAATCCATAATTTATTTGCACTCCACACCACCCTTGTTCAGACATGGCCATATGCAAATCAGCCTTGACCCTGTGCCTCATGGGAACTGTCCAGCCCGAACTGCCAAGCCATGTCTTCCTTAGACCGGAGAATAATGAATATGATCTCAGGAGGGCTACCCAATGTCTTATTTTTTTCAGGACAATATTCTTGCTTATGGTAGGGATGAGTATGAACATGAAAATGTTCTGAGCTCTGTGTTGAGTAAACTGAAACAGAAAGGGCTCACAGTCAAGAAAGATAAATGTCGTATTGGATTAAAATCAGTTACTTATCTTGGTCACGTCATTTGTGGGGCTGGTATACAACCTAAGCTGCAGCTCGCGGAGAGCATTGTCAAAGCCCCGGCTCCTGAGGACAAAGAGCAGGTTAGGTCCTTTTTGTGGATGGCAGAGTTCTATTCTAAATTTGTGAGAAGTTTTGCGAGTTGTTGAACCAATTAGAGTTTTGTTAAAGACGGGAGCACGTTTTGTCTCGTCACCTGAATGTGAAGTGGCTTTCAATTTGGTCAAGTCTGAAATTGGAAAGATGCCAACATTAGGACACTTTGGTACCAAATTGAGAACTATCCTGACAACTGATGCCAGTCTTAAAGGACTTGGGGGCATATTACCAAGCTATAGCGATAATTATCACTAAGCTTGGTTAGCGGGTATAAAAATATTGCCGCGCTCCGACGATTTTTACCGCTGAGATACCTTGATATTATCAAGGTTTATCTCAAAAGCGGTAAAAATCGTGGGAAATGCATGAATATCGCTGTAAAATCAGCGATATTCATGCATTATCGTGACAATGCTCTTAGCCATGTTATCCACATTCCATTGGATAACATGGCTAAGAACTGCTCTGGGCAGGCGTTAGCTTTTGGAGATAATCGCGCTTAGCTTGATTATTTCCAAAAGTTGGTAATAGGTGATAGCGATGTTAGCGACTGTTTCCAGTCGCTAACATCTTGGCACGCCCACTATGCATGTCATTAGCGATAATTATCGCTGACATGCATAGTGGGCCCCTAAATGCCCGCTATTGCCTATTAGCTGTTGCTAACGGGTGTTAGCGACAGCTAGGTAATAGTGCGATTAAATTATCGCCGCTTTAGTGGGAAAAATTCCCGCTAAAGCGGCGATAAGGCCCTAGGTAATATGCCCCTTGGAGCTGTACTCTTTTAAGTTGTGAGTGGAGAGGAAAGAGTGGTAGCCTTTGCCTCCAGAGCCCTTAGAGAGGCTGAAGTCAACTACTCTTGTATTGAAAGGGAGGCCCAGAGTGTTTTTTGGGCAATACAATTCCGTTTACTGGGAAATCTGACCATCGTCCCCTTGTTCAAATATTTTCATGCAATCACGGTGACCATATGACTCCTAGACTTAAAAGATGGATTGAAGGCTTGCAAGAGTTTAATTTTCGTGTACTGTACATCTCAGGCCTGAGTAATAAATCTGCTGACTGCTTGTCATGCCTGCCTTTGAATTTTGAACATGTTGGAGAGGAGCTTGAATGTATAAATTGGTTGACAGAGCCTTCTTTGTCAAAGGAAGAATGGTTATCCTGCACTGACAGTGATAAAGTGTTTTCTTCTCTTAAAGTAGTTATTTCAAAGAGTTGGCCATGTTACAAGGATCTTGATCCTAACATGAAGCCTTTCTGGACTGTGAGAGAAGATCTTACCTTTTGCCAGGGAAGTCTCATGTGGGGTCAAAGGGTGGTTCCACCTGATAAGCTTAAATGTAAGGTGGTTAACTTAGCTCATAAAGGGCATTTGGGGAGGAGTCTTACCAAGGCATGTGTCAGAGAAAGATATTGGTGGCCAGGGATGGATCAAATGATAGAAGATGTTGTCAAAGACTGCCACTTGTGTGCGATTAATGAAAAGTCTCATGTGACTAGTCATGCTCCTCTTTCCCCTGTGGAAGTGCCTGATGCTGTCTGGACCAAGTTGGGATTGGATATTATTGGTCCTTTTGAGTTATTGCCTCCTCATGAGAGATTTGTCGTTCTCTTGGTGGACTGCACCTCAAAGTTGGTGGTTTCAAAGTGCATGAGTACTGTTAATTCCAGGTCAGTGATTGAATTTCTAAGAGATGTATTTGTTTCGGAAGGTGTGACAAATATTTAGTCACTGACAATGGGGTGCAGTTCACCTCCCATGAGATGTATGCTTTTCTTGAAGACCTAGGTATCATTCATCACAAGACAGCTCTCTATTCTCCACAGGCCAATGGTCTTACAGAAAGGATGAATAGAGTTGTCAAGAGCTGTGCTCAATAGGCACTTGATTCTAGAGTTTCTTTTAGCAATGTGTTGAGAGAGACTTGGTGGGCACGCCGCACTGTTACCAATGCTATTTCTCAAAGATCACCTTTTGAAGCCTTGAGAGGGAGAGTAGCAAGTTCTAAATTGAACCCGGTATGGCTTCCCGCATGGAAGAGCGGTGCTGTGTCCGATGAACTAAGGAAAAATAAACTTACTGAGTATCAGCAGAAGTACAAATTGCGGTATGATGACAAGCTGTTAGTCAGGGAGAGGAGGTGGAATTTGGGTGACCGTGTTCTGGTGAAAAAGGCCAAGCATATTCACAAAGGTTTGTCTAATTTCCGTGGCCCTTTTGTCCTCACCGCAATTAAGAAAAACGTTGTAACTCTAGACAATGGTTGTGTCTGGAGTATGTTCAGACTGGTCAGGTTCTCTGAAACTCTGAAACTACTCACTGCACAACTGTCAATCGTCGTTGTGTTTGTGAGTAAAGGTGTGAACACTGGTTACTCGACCAGACACAGGTGTGTACCTGTGAGAGTCAAGGATTACGTTTTGTATTAGAGAACTAATAATTATTATGTTTTGTTGTTATTTCTATTTCTGCTAGTGTTAACATTTTAATTACCTTTTTACTTAATTGTTATTGTTTTCTTATATATAAGTCACTTTATAAAGATATTTCATATTTTATTGTTTCATATGATTTTGTAAAGGGGATGTGTTGTAATCAACCTGCATGTGCCAGATGTAGTATGTAGAATGTTGTGACCTCATTGTTAGTCTGGCTTGGTGGGACTTTGGATGTGATGAAGATAGGAGCTGGATCTGTTGGTGGTTGCTCTGAATAAAGCCAAAGCCACTGGACCTCAGTGTTACGGCTTTTATTAGTGCCCCCCCCTTGGAGCGTAAGTGGAGTGGTCTTGCCTGGTGTACAATGGACCAGCGCAGGGCTTGCAACAATGACTCGGGGGCTCTGGGCATGTGTCCCTGTTGTAGTGTCCACGGCACCTGGGACACAATTGGCAATGTAGCACACAGTGACTGGCATCCCACTACATGAGCATCATGGACGTACGGAAATCACTGTCCCTACTTCCATCCACACATTCATACATGAGTGATAAAAGACATGACACAGCAGTGCGTCACTGGATGTTTATTGCACATCCAGTGGAGTTTAGCAGCTGGAGCGGTAAAGGGCCATGCCAAGCACACTACACAATATGGGCCTGTGGAGGGCCAGCCAGAGTCCATCCAGGGATGACAGGTACTGTGGAAGAGGAAGGGTACAGTCCGCTGCCTGGTCGCCGTGTCATAGGTCATCAAACAGGATATGGCAGTCCATGTCGTGGTACAAGGTGAGTGCAGCAGAGTGTATCGAGGGTCAGTGGGAGGTCATGAGGCCATGTGTGGCAGAAACAGTCCAGTTAGCAGAAATGAATGCTACTGCCTCCTTCTGACAACAATCCCATCCATGTCCTCGTATGTGTACAATGCCCGACCTGTGGGTGTTGCAGTATCGGCTGCGGCACTGTGTGCCACTGAGACATCAGGCGCCGGAGGAGGATTGTCGGCCACACTGTGTGGCAGTGGCACATCAGGTGCCGGAGTGGATACGCCTGCCGTACTGTGAGGCACTGACACACCAGGGGGCAGAGATGTGGATTCATCAGCGCCATGCCTTGTGGCAGCAATGTCATGATGAGGATCTGCAGGGCATGGTAGATCCCAGCTACATTTCGCTGATGTGCAGCAGTGACTACCATCCTTTCCGCCTCCATCTGCACCATGTCCTCCATGAGCCTCCGCATGTGTGCCAACTCACGGCTGGAATCGCTGGAGCCAGTCTGAGCGGGCAGGTGTTCTCTACCTGTCATGACTCCAGCGATGTCAGTCAGGGCTCGTTGGAGACCATGGAGCAGGCCGTGGGTGTCCGTTAGGGACTGGAGCTGGTCCCTGATGGGACCTAGACACCCATGGATGGTGTTCAGTTTGGTAGCCATGAGGCCAAACCCCACCCGCACCTGCTCAGCCGTCTCCCTCTGGCCCTCCAGCACACGGCGTTGGAAGGCCATGGTTTGTTCCTGGGGGTATTGGGAGAGTGCTGGGGCTGCGGGTGCCTCCTGCTGGGTGCTTTGGGTAGTGGGTGGGGTCTCCTCAATGCAGCTGGGCTGCCCTGATCCTGGAGGTGAGTTGTGGATGATGTCCATGATGTGTTGGATGGCTTGGGTGTCGATGCTGGCATTGTCCTCATCATCAGAGAGTGGCTGGGACTGCTCTGCAGGGGGTGTTGACGTTGCCCCTGCAATGTTAAGGGGAGATGCGGTATTATGATGTGTCCACATGTATGTAGCAGCATGGTACATGTTGACATTCAGACAGCATGGCATTATACATTGTGACAGTGTGTAGATCAGGGGCATGACCCAGATTCATTGTCGGTGTGCACATCTTGATTGCGCATGTGTGCCATTGTGGCCATCTCCACCCATCCCCCAGTACCTGGTGGTCACTCACCTTGTTGTGGTTGCGTTGTATCCTGTCGATCAGTGTCCGGTCCCCCGACTCTGGCCACGGTCTCCACACTGATGACAGGTCAACACCAGCTCCTGGGTGTCATCCAGCATGAGCTCTGGCGCTGGGCTCCCATCTCCAGTCTGCATTGCTGCCTTCTGGTTGGCTGCGAGTTTCTTCTTGGTCTTTTGCTTGATGTCAATCCATCGCCTCTTGGCCTCGTCCATTGACCTCCTGTGTTCTCCGACGGCATACGCCTTGTCCATGATGTTCCTCCATATCCCATTTTTGGTTCCCAATGACACCTTGGAGGTGATGAACAGTTGTTGATGGTGTTCCATCACCTCCGTAATCAGGATCCTGTTTTCCTGCGGACTGAATTTCGTCTTCCTCTTCTTCTTGTCCTTGCCCTTCCCTGTCCCCGAGGTACCAGGCTGGTCGTCCGGGGTGCTTGTGGGGTTGTGCTCGTCCTCTGTGCCTGCTCCGGCTTCCTCCATGGTGCTTGGATGTTGGTCAGTTTATGTTTGGGAGTTTTTTCTACTTTTATAGAGATTTTTCCCACCTGCCATGTGTGTGTTGCAGGCCTGGTGCTCCTTATTGCTGATTTCCTCATCGCGCTTTGGCCCGTCGCATGTTTTTTCGCGTTAAGGTTTGTGTTTTTATCTCCGTCGAGGTGGTTGTATCGCGGACATTGGCCGTGGTTTCGGCAGACTATTGCATGCTACCACCTTGTTGTGAATTCCACGTTAACACTGGGTTATTTTTCCGCGATAGGCTGCGATGTGTAAAGGTGCGTTATCTTTTTTTGGTGATGTTTAGCACACTTGCTTGTGAATATACCCCTTAGTACAGTAGCAGGTTGTGGGTTTATAGGGGAATAGGGTGGGAAGTAATTTAATTATATTAAATGTATTCTTTTTTTAATTTGAATTTTGCGTTTTTAGTTCTGTAGCGGGTTGTGGGTTTATAAAAGAATAGGGTGGGAAGTAATTTAATTATATGAAATGTATTAAAAAAATATTTTATTTTTGCATTGTTTAGTTACGTAGCGGGTTGTGGGTTTATAGGGGAATAGGGCGTGAAGTAATTTAATTATATTTGATTTATTGATTCATTTTTATTTATTAATATTTGTTTAATTGAGATGTTATAGTGTTATATGTGTAAATTAATGTATTAATAATTAATTAATAATTGGTTGTTTATAAATGTGAATTAATTAATTTTTAATTAATTTTGGTAATTGTGTAATTAATTATATTTGTGTGTGGTAGTTTTTATAGGTGTAAAGGGTGTGAAGGGTGGTAAGTAAATTATAATTAATTGATGAATTATTAACAACACTTTCCCTACTGTTGCACTCACTGGAGTTGGAATAGTAAATTAAATTCTTCCGCAATCCAACACTTACCCTACTTTTGCACTCACTGGAGTGAGAATAGTAATTTTGACCCCTTTGATATCCAACATTTTCCCTACTGTGCACTCTTTGGAGTCGGAATAGTAATTTTTACCCCTCCACTATCCAACATTTTCCCTACTGTTGCTATCAATGTAGTGGGAATAGTAATTTTTACCCCTCTACCATCCAACATTTTCCCTACTGTTGCTATCAATGTAGTGGGAATAGTAATTTTTACCCCTCCACTATCCAACACTTTCCCTACTGTTGCACTCACTTGAGTTGGAATAGTAAAATTATTTGTTCCGCTGTCTAATACTTTCCCTATTGTTGACCTCATTGAATGGGAAATGTTACTTTTTTTTTTTAAATAGTTTAATGTTTTAGTTTATTATACAATTTTTTATTTTAAAATATTGATATATATTTTTTATATCATTTTAAAGTTTAAAAATTAAATAAAGATAATAGTTAATACATTATTTGTAAGTAAATATAAATATAAATGATTATGTTTGTATGTTTATATTTTTTCAAATTAAGTTTGTTATATGTAGTTAAATGTATATTAAATGTAATTTTTTTTAAATAATGTTTGTATTTAATATATTTAATATACAATACTTTATTTTATATATATTTTTATATCAATATTTTTGACATCTATATTTTTTACCTCAATATTTTTGAGTTGTTATTTTCGTACTTGCCTGTTAAGGTAAGTGAGTCGATATTTTTGCAGTCGATATTTTTTTCTGGATATTTAGAACATTGATGTTTGTGACATCGATATTCTATCAGTGAACCACTTTTAAGTGTCATCTGTCATCGCTTACATGGTTTTTGAAATATTTAATGGTTGTTACCATGTACATCCCAGACTAGTGTCCTACCTTCCAGCATTTCTTGCATCAACAACCCTTGCTAAAAGGGCACGCCTATTGTGACAGAGTGACATGGTGCTATACCCTCTTTTTAATGAATTCTCAATGAAGATGTTTTGAGCTTTAAATAAACAAATGCAAATAACTACTTTTCGAACAAATGATTCCATGGTAATTGTCTTTATGGTACCACCAGCAAAAGACTCAAAATAATCACCATGGAAAATGTGAGGAATACATCAGCCGTAATTGCGGTATCCACTAATTACATCACCTATTATCACCTTGGACCTATATCCTGCCTAATACCATGTGGAAAATTAACTACCACTGGCGGTCATTAGCACAAAATTTATCGCACAGAGATGAAAGGCGGGAATATAGGTGGAAAAGCAGTTTCGATGTTATGAGTTTCAAAAACTGGGTGATTTATTTGATTGAACTTTTTTAATCTCCGTTTATAAAAAAGCGTCATGTTCTTTTTTTTTAGGGTGCTGGAAATATCTATTATTTCACAATTGATGTGCTTGAAACAGACTGCCATCTTGTAAGTCGAAAGAGCTGGAAGGATTGCAACCTCTTGAATCACGCAGTAAGTACACTGAGCGTGAGATTTACGGCAGAATGTACGCTTCACATAAGATGGATTTGGAATACAAATAGAGTCCACAGTTTGGGATTTCTTTGACATGTCTAAATATTACATTTCTTTTGTTAAAGACAGATATCAAATTGAAAAAAGAGATACACATGCTACAATCAAACTAACATTCATGTAAACCTCCTGTGAATGTCTTCTGCCCAGCTTATGCAGGTAAATTCTGCATTCCACCTGTTAACAAATGATTCATTAGTTGTGTGACTTGCACAAGTAATGGGTCTACATTTGTCTTCCACTGGGAACCAAAACTCCATTGTAGCACTTGAATCTCATTGGGTAGCAAAGCTTAGCAGTCCAAGGCCCACCCAAGGGAGGTGGTGTATGCTGCTCTGCTTCTCTACCCTATGAGAGTCAAGCGCTACAATGGGGGCTTTTGTTAGACCTAGAGGACAAACGTAGACCCATTACTTGTTAGGCCACACAACTAATGACTCATTTTCTAACATTGGTGTTCAGCAGCGAGATACATAGTATCCCATTCAAGTATGCATTGATAGCATTTGCCACATATTTCCTATGCATTAATGAGCAAATATTAGAGCGCAAGGCTCTGAGAAGGGTTCAAAAGTTTGGTCATGTGAACTAAAGGTATGAGAAAGGAAAGCCCGAGCACACACATATGTCATGTGACGAAAGTTAGGGTCAATGCTTACGCTGTGTTGTTATTACTGGTTTGCATTCACAAAGGGTAGGTTGCCAGGGAGTGGCTTTCAAATAATGTTTCCATAAAGTTGTTTCAGGCCATAGTGTAAGTTTGAACCCTAACGCTGCATACACTAGGCCTGCATGGGGAGGATTTTCTTCTCTAGAGGTTTAGGGACAGCAATTGATACACCACAGATTGGAGTGATGGGGTGGACCCTGCTTTGTGGGATGATGGAGGTGATTAAGGGGCCCGGGAAATTCCTGCGCCTGTGCAGATTGCCAAAGTGAGGGGCCCAAGCTAGTCATTCTCTACAGAGTAATTTTTCCCGCAATTGGCACAGGCCAAAACCACTGGAAGAGTGGGGTGCGAGTTTTGTTCCACACTGGTAGTGACACCCCCAGGGGTTCCCAAGGTGGGGGATCCCTGAGAACATTTCCAACAGTGGGAGGAGAGTGCAAGAAAGTTGTGGTTCCCATGGTCCCTATTGGTTATATGGTGGGGAGAGTTAGTAATCAGGGGTAACCCATGAGGTGGGTGGCTCCTAACAAAAGTGGTTCCCGAAATAGGAGGTGTATAGGTAACCCTACGTTCTCTAGGTGGGCTAAGTAACTGAACATGTGGAGATCTGAGAGGCAGTGGTGGACTCCATAGATACCAGGAGGAGGGTTAGGAGTGAACTCTGATGTGTTGGGGTAGGGTAGGTGGTTACCTAAGGAAGCAACAAGTCGTCATCCTAGAGCGGTGTTGATTTGAACCCTAGGAGGTGACTGAGGCAATGCCTGGCTGAGTGACCATTCAGGTAGGTCCTGTTTGGGTCAGACCCCAGGACAAGGAGGAGAGCAGGAAGCCATGTCTGTTAGGGGGAGCGCTGCATGGTTAGGGAAGGATAGGCTGCATAGGCTTTTACTTAGTGGACCTGTGCCTGGTGCACTATAGGTGTACCAGCCCTTGGGTGTATCCCTGGGGCCCCTTAAGGTGGCAGTTGGGGGGTGTCACCACAGCAAAGTGCAGAAGGCAGGTCCACCCACAGTGGTACAGCTAGCTGTCACCCTGAGCCAGGTGGGGCCTATTTTAAGTAAAGGGACTCTGTGTATCAGGCTGAGTTGGGAGTAGCCACTGCTGTTCCGTACTGTGAATGAGGGACAGGCTGCAGAGGACTGTGCTGGGCAGAACTCTCAAGGTAGCATCACCCAGAAGTCAGGTGGGGTTATCTTAAGTGATGCGACCCGGTGCTACAGACTGGGTGGTACAGGCCAAACAGTGATCTTTAGGGTCCCTTAACAGTCTCCTGAGGCGCTGCTGGGAGACCAGAGAGGGTCCAAAGAGGTGGGCTTGTGCGAAGCTGACTTAGGGCTCCTGATCCCTCCAAAGGCACTCCGAGAGGAAAACGCATCTTTCAGAGAAATTGGTGTATAGGCCCTGTTCTCCCAGCGGAGAATAAAGCTAGGGTCTAGGTTCTTTGCGTTGTTTCTTTTTGGAGCTACCAAGAAGGAGTGAGCTGCAGGCTGTCTTTCGAGGCACCCTCAGTGTTGAAGCGCAGAAACTTTTCAGACACTCACCCCCAGTCACAGATAAGGCACAGGGTCAAGACTAATTTTCATATAACTGTGTCTGAGCTGGGGTAGCAAAGTGAGCTAAAGAACGATGATGGATTCAACCCAGATCTGTGACTGGGGTGAGTGTCTGAAAAGTTTCCATCCATCATCTCCTTGTGTTTGCTTTGTCCGCCCTAAATTGGCAGCGTAAGCCCAGACGTGGGTCCCTTGCTCACTTTGCCACTGGATACAAGCTAGACCTGCCGATGAGGGGTGTTTGCCCGAAACCGATTCCAGGAAGCTTGTTTCCGGTTCAGGGAAGTCCTGGCTGGGTAGTTCAGGCTGGACTGTTCCCATGAGGCACAGGGTCAAGACTGATTTGCATATAGCCAGGTCTGCACTGAGGTGGCAACGTGAGCTAAAGAACGATGATGGATTCAACCCAGATCTGTGACTGGGGGTGAGTGTCTGAAAAGTTTCAGCGCTCCGTCCATCATCTCCTTGTGTTCGCTTTGTTCACTCTGTGTTCCTCCCTTACACTACCAGTGTGGTGGTAAGGCCGGTCTGAGGTCCTACCAGGAAGGCAGGCCAAGTGTGTATCTCTGCAAGGGAGAGGTACCAAAAGGAACAAGAGGGCTGTTCTTTCTTTAGGGAAGACAGTCATATCCCAAAAGGCATGTTGGGGTGAGGGTCAAAAGAGTCTGCATCTTCGGGATGTGGAAATCCAGAAGAAAAAGGGTTCTGGGTGGAATGATCTCCAGGAGGGGGACCAGCCAGTGACCCAGGGGATATGTTTTAGACCTATGCAGTGTGGAGGCATCAGTGCTGAGGCACTGTACCCTTGTCCAAAAGAGTGGGGGGCGTATTGTTGCATGGCCCAGGGCAAGGGTCGGCCTAGATCTGCTAAGTCCATGTAGACAAGTAGTGACCTACTGGTAGATTCATCAAAGACCCGTTTTGCGAGTCTGTAATAGCGATTCATAAGAAATCGCTATTAAGGACTTGCAAAACGGGATTCATGTAGGAATTGCAATAAATATTGCGATTCCTACATGTTCCTTATTTGCGATTAGCAAATTGCTAATCGCAAATAAGGAATAACTCCCCATGCATTCCTATGGGCCTACAGGCGATTAGCAATTTGCTAATCGCAAATAAGGATGCGATTTCAAGGGTGCCAGGGGTGTCCAAAGGACACCCTGTAACACCCCTGAAATGCAACATTACACAGGTGTTGCGCACACACATGTCCAAAGGACATGTGTGTGTGTAACATGCAACAGAGAATAATGCACTAAAGTGCTTTTTTCTATTTTTTTCGCTATTTACCACGAAGTCTGACTTTGTGGTAAATAGCGGCCAAATATTGCGAATTCGCAATTTTTAAATGTTTCATGAATGGCATTTAAGGAACCTCTAATAGAGATTCCTTAAATGCTACTCCTCGCAAATTTGCGAATTCTTTAATAGCGATTTTTGCATTTGGGATGATGAATCCCAAATGCAAAAATTGCACTCGCAAAGGGCCAGATTCTCAGAATCTGGCCCTTTTGCGAGCGCATTTTGCTTGATGAATCTGGCTGCTAAATCCCTATTACCTAGAACCAGGAGGTTTTGTAGTGCAGTCTGGGGTCTCTGCAGGGGTAGGCGGTCTCACGGCTGAGTGAGGTGGAAGGTATTAGCTGCCGACAACCAGCGTAAGACATCTGAGAGAGCTGGCAGCTGGCGGACAACTGGGGACTAGGCTGACTGGGCAGAACCCCTCGTCACTTGTTATCACTGACTAGGTGAAGAATACTTATGCATAGTCACTATTTCTTCCCCGTAAGATTCAGCTAGCTGCAGTGCATCATGTGTGAGAAGGTGGTTGTGACCATCTAAGCCACCCGTATTTTTCACTTTTTGATCACCTGGAATTTGACCTTTTACTGTGGGAGAGCCTCTTAACCTGTGACTCACCCATGATAAACTCATGGTAAAATGGACTGCACATACTTACCACCAGTGTCCGCATGATAAGATAAGGCTGCTGCTTCTCAGAAAGGGTAGAAGGCACTTGAGTGGTTACACATGAACTTGTGTTCACACATGTGTTCATACGAGGGCTGCATGTGGGAGGCTCCTGTCATGCATAGCCCAGCAACTGAGCACAGGTAGCCTGCGCAGAAGGGACTCTAAAGGGTTGGGTGTTGACCTGGGATGGGCCTTGTAATGTTGGTGTATAATGATAGGGAAAGTCAGTGTGTTTTACTTTCTAGTCTGCAGTGACCTTCCATTATACATTATAAGGAAGACTGACTTAGAGTGCAGCTCCGCTTCCTCTTGGACTAAAGACACCGAGGTCATACCAATGTACAGTGTAACCTGTCTAAAAAGAACAGTGATGTAAAGTCCAAAGTCATATATGTACAGCTTATGGGTCATCCAGGAATGTCATGTTTCTGTGGCTCAGCCCAGGATGTGAGCCCAAGCCTTTTGTCACCCTGCTGTGCCGGTTTAATTACTTGTCTTTCCAGTGGCAGGAACAAAGGCCTTCCCCCCAAAAAGGAAGAAATTACCCTTGATTAGGTCAGCTCCTCAGAGGGAATTTGTGGGGTGGACTGCCCTGCATCAATCTGACAGCTATCAACCTCTTCCAGGAAGAGGGCAGGTCCAAGCCCACTAAACAAAGGAAGGGAGTCCAGGCCCTGGAGCCAAACCAGTAGTGGGGCTCCTTTGGACTTTTGCTATGGCAGGCCCTGACAGTGATGTCAGCAAGGGGAGACTGAGAACCCTAGAGCACATGTGGCAAGTGACTTCTGGGTGATGCCATTGTGAAGTATCCCAGAAGGCTGTACAGGAAGATTGAACCACAGGCGGGGAGGTGATGTGATGTGGCCCCTCAGGATAGGCCATAGGTGCAGCCCTGTTGGACACTCCTGCTCCCACCTAAAAGGACTTGCACAGGGAGAAGAGCTCTCCCTTGAATGTGCTCTTCTGCTAAACACTGGGACTGGAGGCAAAAGCCATGGTCAATTGGAAGAAAGAACCCTTTGAATGCCATCAGGATAAATGACTTTGCCTTTGATTGACCCCAGGACCAGTGGGGCTCTCCCTCAGGACCAGGGATGATGTTACTCTTGCATCCACTGACGACCAGTTGGGGAAAATATTGAGCATCTGCACAATGAGGAGAGGCCTCAATGAAAATAAAGTGAAAGGCTGACACATGGAGCCAGTGAAACAAGCCCCCTGCAAAGTTCATCACCTTTGGAGGCCAGGAGATCTGAAGAAAGACTTCCATATGGCTCACCAACAGGAGGAAAATGAGACAGAGATCACCCAAAACGGACCAACAGGCCCGAGTTATGGCTGTTTGAAGCTGGTCAACCTTCGACCTTTTCTGAGCTGGTGACGAAGCCTGGGGGACTCCGCCTCTGTATTTAGCATGCCCCTGGTGTGGGCCAGGGCCCAGAGGCTGCCTCCAAGAACTGGTAAGCTGTGGGGAAGAGCTGTTGTGCTTTACCCATGCGAAAATGGGAAAGGGCCCAGGACCATACCCCAGGCCCCTTGAAGACAATTTACAGAATGAGCGCTGTCACACTCCCCCATGAAGACAGGAGTGGGCCAGGACCCCATCCCTGGGCCCCAAGAAGAAGACAGCAGAGGGAGTACTGTCGTGCCCCATGAATACTAATAAAACAAGTAATCTGTCCAATTTGATTGATGTGTCTTTATTAACACACACACCGGAGAGGCTTGCGGCACAGGAGATAACAACTGACTCTCGTGGCTCAGCCTCCAACATTCCCTGATGACACATACATTCTCAGGGAGAATGTTACCCTTAAAGGGATAGCTATAACACATCTCCCTTTTTATAATAATAAAAATAATAAAAAGAACAGAAAACAAATAACAGAAACAATTCATCAAACAAAATGCAAAAACAATACTACAAATTAAAAATCTCATTTGAGATGATAATCTTGAAAATACAAAGAAACTCTTTTAGCTCTAGAATTGCGAGAAGATTTAAAATCTCATTTGAGATGATAATCTTGCAAATACAAAGGAACTCTTTTAGCTCTAGAACTGCGAGAAGGAAAACGAGAAGGAAAACGAGAAGTATCAACAGAAACTTCATCCGAATTTTTAGATCTTAACTTCACATCAGCATCCCCTTCCCTACACTTTTCCAAACGAGACATACTCCAAACATCCCCGCCAGCAAGCATGACAACATTCTTCATGACCTTTACAATGCGCCTAGGTCCAAAATATTTTGATTCCCCTTTTGGAGACCACACTGCCTTTTTAACATAAACTAAATCACCCACCTTCCAAACGTCTTTCTTCACTCCCATTTTCACATCAAACCTCCTCTTATAGTTACTCTGGTAGTTCCTAATTCTCCAATTGTTGACAACACAACCCCTATCCTTCACACTTATCCCTCTATCGTCGCCAGTAATAAAACAAGTAATCTGTCCAATTTGATTGATGTGTCTTTATTAACACACACACCGGAGAGGCTTGCGGCACAGGAGATAAGAACTGACTCTCCTGGCTCAGCCTCCAACATTCCCTGATGACACATACATTCTCAGGGAGAATGTTACCCTTAAAGGCATAGATATAACAAATACTTTAGAGGTACCTATCTCTGGGCCCCGATGCCAATAATGGATAGGGGGAGAGACGCTGTACTCCCCCGCTTGACCGGCCCACTCCACTCCCTGCACCCATGTCCGGGGAGTGGGTGAGCCAGCCACCATCACCTGCCTGCCCACAGGAGCGAGCAGGCCAAATTGCTGCTGCCGGCTTCCGTGCCAGCACACCATTGTGCTGCCTGTGCAGGGAGACGGGTGGGGCAGCCGGGGGTGGACTCACCGAGCTGCCTCAAATGTATGCCAATGCACGTGGGGTGCCTAAGCAGGACCGCTTCAGAAAAAAAAAAAGCAAAGAGGAAAAGAAAGTGGCTCTCCCCTGCACAGCAGGAGAGCCAGTGCTATAAAATGCACAAGTGAGGGCGAATGATGCCCCATAATGCCCTGCAGGGCCTGGCTGCATTTTTCCCTTTACAGCGCTCAGTTTAGGGGTGTGGTGGTCCCAGGAGTACCACCAGATAATTGCTAGGGTACAGAGGGAGCTGCAGGAGCAGTGCAGCCTCCCCCTAAAAGAATATCGGGGGTCTCCACACTAAATAGGGTGGGACACCAAAGGGGTAACCTGCCCTGATTTTCCTGGCATTTTTAAGCACTCTCTAAGCTGGAGCTTTTGCTCTTCAGCTGGGAGTACTGTGTCTTCTAGAGGCTAAGACTATGGCAGCAGTTATTGTGGTTTAAAGAGGTTTGATGTGAACTTTCTTGTTGGATGATCACTCTCTAGGGGTGAAAGTTGGTTATTTATTATTATTATTTTTTTTAATTTATCAACAAGTCAGCATAAACAACAAACAGCAGGGAGAATTACATATATCCCATATAAAATAAAGACTGAATAATAAGGCAGTTCATTAATCACACATAAAAAAAGGTAAAACAAAAGACAGTTAATACTCCAATACCATCAATCCAAGTTTGTGTATCTATACATTAGAATATAAGTCCCCATATAGATTTTAATTTAATCAAAGCTTGAGTACCCCTTACATTCGCCAAAGCATATTCCATTGCATATATTTCCTTTATCAACATCCACCAATCACTAATAAGTGGAGGGCTCGGACTGATCCAAACTGAAGCAATTACCAATCTAGCTATTACCAACAAAATCAAGAGTAGCCGGTTCTGTCTATAATTAAGGTTTTCAGGACCCAACATAATATCTCTAACTGTAAGGGAAAAATCTACCCCCAATTTTGAGAGCATTTCTGGCCCACCTGTTGCCAAAAGTTATCAAGTTTAGGACACATTACAAACATATGAGTGATATTAGCTGCAAAAAGATCGCATCTGGGGCATTTTAATCGCGTACTATCAGATCCTGTAGCACCCCACTTAGCTATTCTCTCGGGTGTAAAATAAAGGGTACAAACAGTACGAAGCTGTTGCATTTGTTGATTAGTTGCATATACAGATTTCTTAACTACCCTTAGACTTTGTTCTATATTGTTTGCTGTGACCTCCTCTCCCAATATTAGACTCCACTTTTTGGCTAATTTGTTGCCATCACCTTTTCTATAGCTAATGAAAAATGTATACATGTGGCTAATCATAAAGTTAACTTTATCCTGATGGAGATTATCCCATATCTCTGACTTAGTTATGTTCGTCAGTTTTAGATGTGTCAAAAAGTAATTCTTAATTTGCAAATATTTAAAAAACATATGCCCCTGTAACTTAAACAAAAGTTGCACATTCTCAAAAGAGACAAAACCACCATAGTCATACAAATCCCCAAGTGTTAAAATACCAAAATTAGCCCATCGTTTACTTGTAGTATCTTGAAAAATCTCTGGAAAAATTGGGTTACCCCACAAAGGGAGTTTATCGTGATAACATGATAAGTCACATCTAGTTGAGATAGCCTTCCAGATAAACGTAGTATCCAATAGGGTCTTAAATTTAACACGCTTAAAATAATTTGGATGATTGATTTTATACAAATACATCGAGCTATTTTCTGCCATCAGTAATTGGTGATAAAAGGTAGTAAATAAAGGAATTAATAAACTTCGAAAACGACACGCAAATGCCGACCAAAAATACATCTTGAAATCTGGGAAATCTATTCCACCCTGATCAAAGGGGCATTTAAGTAAATCAATTTCTTTCCGTGCCCTCTTGTAGCCCCAGATAAAGCTACTAAAGAGACCATCTAATCTTTAGAAAAAAACTATTAGGGACCCGCAGAGGGATAGACCTAAAGAAATACAAACATTTTGGAAGTATTTTCATTTTGATGATGTTAGCCCGGCCTATAATGCCAATGGGAAGTTTGTGCATCTTTTCAACAAAATGGCCGTATCCTTTATCAAAGACTCATAATTCAAGGAAACTATCTGGGTAATCTGTGGGGATGATCTAACCCCCAAATACGTAGCAACAGCACACACACCACGTATAGCTTGAGTGTTTGAGTTTTATGAGTATTGAGTTTATAACCAGCTATTGCGCCGAACCCAGCTGCTTCATTTTCAATTTCCTCCATTGCTCTTATTGGTTCTGTTGTAAAGACCGCTAAATTTGTCTGCATAAGCAATAACTTCTAGTGAGCTTGCACCCTGTCGTAATGGTATGATTTGAAGATTAGACTGTAACGCAACAATAAATGATTCGATATAAAGGGCAAATAAAAGGGGAGAAAGTGGACAGCCTTGTCGCGTGACGCGAAAAATTTAAAAAAGCATCTGATTGTATCCCTAAATACATTATTTTGCTTGCTGTTTATCGTATAAAGCCTGGATCCACTGTTTAAAAATGTTCTATATCCCCATTTTTGCCAGTACAGCCCATAAAAACTTCCAATTTACCCTATTGAACGCTTTTTCTGCATCTAAGAGCAACATACCTAATGTAATATCGATTTTTCAGCAAGATCGAAAGCAGAAATGGCAGTATTTATATGAGCCGTAGTCTCCCTTCCTTGAATAAAACCATGTTGATGGACCGAAACAAGGTCTGACATAGCTGGTGCCAGCCGGGTGGCAAGAATTTTTGCAAATATGTTTGCGTCTGAATTAATAAGTGAAATAGGCCTATACGAGCCACACTCATCAGGAGGCTTATTTTTCTTTTAAAAAAAACACTATTTGTGTCAAATTCCAGGATTCCGGCACTATGCTATGGTTTCCAATATATTGCATGACCCCTCTAAAAGGTTCAATTAGCTGCTCTTTAAATAATTTGTAGAATTCCAGCGTTAAAGAATCTTTCCCTGTCGCCTTTCCTGAAGGGAGTGCAGATATTGCTAAAAGTATCTCCTCTTTACTAATATAATTTCTTATTGTAATATTATCTTCCTCTTTTAGCTCTGGAAAATGTATATTTTGCAAATATTGTTGTATATCTTCCTCATTTTGTGATATCAGAGGTGTACAATTTTTGATAATAAACAGAAAATTGTTTTAAAATCTCCTTTGGTTCTGTGAACATTGTACCGTTTGCCGCCTTCATTTCTTTAATATAAGTTTTAGTCCAATCGTCAGCTACCTTATGAGCAAGGACTTTTCCCATTTGTTCACCAAATTTGTATTGTGAAGTACGATACTTATTATATCTTGCAGCAATTCTTTCCCTGAATACCTTTTTAGGAGCCACCCTCAAATCAAATAAGTCAAATAATAGCTCATCCTGGTTAGATGATCCCAATCGGACCGAATTCATATGCTCTATTTCGCCCTGTCTTATAGCAGAGATACCTTCCTCTATTATGTCTTGCCTTTTTTATTTTGCTGTAATATATACTGCAAGGTCTTTCCTCGAATGACTGCTTTCCACGTATCCCATTTAATGACAGAAGAAGCTGAGCCTATATTTTACTGAAATAATGTTTCAAGTTGCTTCCTGGTAGTTTCTATATATGTTTCATCCGTAAACAAGTATTTTGGAAAAGTGAGAGGTCTATGTGATTTATCTCCTGCTATAACCTGGAATGTTACCATAAGGGGATTATGGTCTGAAGTGATACGTGGGCATATTGTTATGTCAGCTGTTGCACGAATCCCATCTGAGACCCACGCCATGCCTATTCTTGAATATAAACGATGTCGAGACGAGTAATACGTATATCCTGAAATATTAGGATGCAGGTATCTCCACAAATCTTTAACTAACTGTAAGCGACAAAGTTCCACTATTGCAGCTCTCGGTTTAGACATTCTATAAGTAGACGTTTGTCTAGTTGTATCAATATTATAATTCATAATACAGTTGAAGTTACCCAGTATCATCTTTTCTCCCACCCAGTTTTGTAATTCCATATTTAAAGTGTCAAAGATAGATGGTTCGTATCTTTTGCATCGAATTTCAACCTGTGCAATTACCCATCTCCCAGCCTGATCTGTCATGTTTTTTGTGTCACACAAGAAAAGCCCTTCTGTTTCAGTATCGCCACTTCTCTAATAGAGCAGGACTGAGAAGTACAGACAATAGTTTCATAGCCCAATTGTAATAGAAGTTTACGATTTTTATAAGAGAGATGTGTTTCTGTTAAAAAAACAAACTGAGGGTTATGCATCTTTAACTCTTCCCGTACCAACTGCCTCTTAAGTTTACTATTTAGTCCGGCGACATTCCAAGCTATACACTTAATTCTATACATAATCAAATTGTCTTTTTCCCTTCGCGTGACCTGTTGCCATTATTGTATTTAGTTTCCATTTTATAGTATTTATTCTTTTCCATTTGCTTTCCCCTCTCCCTACTATAAACAAACTTATACTTACTTTTTCTTTGAGCTGTCTTGTTGATTTTATTTTCCATATTTTCCTCCATTGACCCTCCCCCAAACCATTCCCCCAACCCACCCCGTGACTTGGAAGAGGAATTAACCCCTTAAAGAAGCTGCTACCAAGGCAGCTAAAGGAAAACAGGTCACCCAAAACATCCCCACGATCAAAACCCCGCACCCAGAGCTGTAAAAGTTTAACAGTCAGTGCCTAATCATTCAGTTAATGTTCATTTAATTTCTTCCCACCCTTCTCAATTTGCCATTTACTGATAGCTTTTTTTGCCTCATTAACAATTGAAAAGAAATACGTTTGGCCACCCCTCAAAACCTACAAACGTGCTGGTTCTTGTAAAAACACCTGTGCATTTAGAGATTTCATTGGTTCAATTAATTGTCGCATTTGCCATCTCCTATCCATTGAAGCTTTACAAAGATCTGATTGTACGAAAAAACAAACAGAATCTATTGTGATAGGAGAGCTTGGGCGGGCTTTTAAATATACAGCCTGACGCAGCAAAAAGTTACCAAAATATATTAACAAAGGCCTTGGAAACTTTGAGGCCCGAGAGGGAGTCTGTGTGTCCGCTGAATCTGGCAGTCCCAATCCCAGTCAACCGGATCTGGGAAAGCCTTCTGAAATAACAGTACCAAATAAACCTGGGGATCTGCCCCCTCTTTCCCTTCTGGAACACCAAATAGTCTCAGGTTGTGCCGACGTTGATGATTCTCTAAGTCCTCCACCTTAAATTGCAATGCTATGATTGAAGTATCATGAGTATGCATTAGATCCATTGTCTGTGACATTGCCTCCTCAGTATCTGCCACACGCTGCTGGAGGTCTGCAATATCCTTTACAAGGTATCAACCTTAAGTGTTGCTGCCTGTAAAGCCTGTTGGATACCTTGATTGTCCGTTCTAAGCTGTGAAAAATGCTCCTGAGCTTCTTGCCTCTGATCTTTTACAGCTTGAAAAATCGAAGCAAGTGACGGTTCTGAGTGATAGCCAAGCTGTTCTGTTAATATTGAGTCAGAATTACAGGGCTGGTCCACCAATGAACCAGCTCCAGTTCCAGAAAGTCCTGACATATCAAATGGAGCAGATGGAATAGAGACAGTAGATATACTTTTACCCATGTCGCCCATTGCAGCGCTCGGGTCTGCTCGTTTCTCCCTTCCAGCGGCATCGAGCAGATTGCAGAGGTAGAGGTAGTGCCCTGTGCCTCCTCGCAGTACCTTGGGCCGTTCTGGATGCTCTACAGTCAGGATGGAACCAAGAAATTCTGGGATTTTATGAGAACACATGACAGAGTTTTATATAGCGCACTCAATTAAGTGGAGGAGTAAGATGTCGGATTGACGCCGCCAGGGAACACAGGCGCTCAGAGCAGCTCCCGTAAACCCTGCCAGACAGATTGGTTAATTGCTGAACTAATGCAGTGAAACGGAGCGTGAAGATAAGACCTTACCCTACGTAAAAATAACAGTAACAAAGTGATGAAGAGTTGGTTACAAACTAACTGAATTTCAGGATACCTGTAACATATGCTGGCGATTACACTCTGTGGTGTTTCCAGGCAGCTTCACAGACATCGGCGGATCCGCCTTCTGAGCTCGGCAATCGGCAGGAAATCCCTAGCTCGGGATGCTGGCGCCAGATCCACGATGGCTCCGCCGAAGGTACCGGCACGTGCAATGCGCGCAGGCAAGCAACTACCTCCTGCTGTTACGGGAGAGGCGGATGAGACTGAATATGTTGATGCGGCAATTGTGCTACCGAGTTCCCGGGCTGATAGCTCTAAAGTCAGTAAGCCAATACTCCAAATAATTTAATCAGGGAGGGCTGCAGAATTGTTTCAGTTAAACATGAGAGTGCCTGTGGCCAAGACATTGCAGGGATTCTGTTGGAGGCTATCCCTGGGCAGCAAACGGGTACAGAAAAAACTATTGGGGTACAGAGAAAGGAAGGAACTCCTTCAGGAGGAACTGTTCCGGAGCAGGGGGCAGAGTCTGGTACCAAACAAGTAATTGTGGCTGAGTGTCTTATGAATGAAAAGGGGGCTTTAGAAGGCGCAATATCAGCAAAGAGCACAGCGGATGAATTAAATAAAGACATTTCAGAGCTGATTAATAGGGAGTCGCGTGGGACTCATTTTCAGGCTGGTTTAACGGCAGAGGTGGGTGCTGACAGCGCGACTACCATAATTGACACGGTTAGTGTAATTAACACGGCTGATAGTTCTCAGGCTGTTATGGCGAGTCGACAAACTACTGGGCAGCAACAAAGTGGGGGTGATAACCGCCCAGTTAGCTTGATTCCATTATCTACTCTGGTATATTCTAACGATTGCTCTGAAGTGCAAATGGATTCACAATCTCCTTCAAACATAAGCTCATCGGAGGAAGGAGAGATACATCGAAGTGAAGCAGGGGGAAAAAAAAGCAGAAATAGTGGCTAAAAAAACACCAAAGACTGTGGCTAAGAAAAGAAATATAAAACCTACACATTTAAGGGGTAACAAGAAAACGCCGACTAAACTTGACCAACAAGGTACAGTCATGCCACGCAATAAAGAGGTACTTAATGATACCTCCCTCCGTCGCTGGGTCAAGTCATTGGTTTCTCGATTATCTGGGCGCAGCCCAACAGATACACTCCAGAATAAAGACGCTGTAATGAAAGTTGGTTATTGCACATTTGTGCAATTATAAATGTGATGAATTGCATTGCATTGTGTTGAAAAAATGATAAATGTTATGCACTGCTCTTCAAGGGATATTTTTATTTTGTGGTATTTCTACTAAAAGTCATGCATAGTACAAAAATTAGGGGTGAGAATGATTATGCAATGTCATCAAGAAGTGTTTCCATCAGCTTCTGTATATTTGAGTAGTGTGTGTGTAATAAATGTACTTTTCCTTTTTTGAAAGAAAAAGTACAGACTGGATAATCATTTATTGAATGTTATTGTTGTGTATCTGTGAATGGTGATAACTAGCCCACACCACCTCCCTTGAGCAGGCCATGGACTGCTCTGCTTCACTACCCTATGAGAGTCAAGAGCTACAATGGGGTGTTTGGTTCCCAGTGGAGGACAAATGTAAACCCATTGCTTGTGCAGGCCACATAACTAATGACTCATTTTCTAACACCACCTAGCACAGTATTTTCTCGCAACATTGTACAAACCACTGTAAAATAATAACAACACAACCGTATACTCTGAGTACTGTGTGCGATTTCTGTCACTAATTCAACATAGTTCCTTGGAATGTTTTTAAAAAATCCATACAATCTCAAAACCACGTAATCAATTTGTTATAGTGCCACATATTTCAAAGCGCTGTTCACTTAAAGTGCAAGTAATGCTGCTGGGTCTGCTGTGAAATCAAATTCATCACAAACTGAGAGTAGTTTCCTCTTCCTGGTTCTTGGGTATTGAACTAAAATGTGGCCTTGCCGGTAACATATAGAGGAATCTCTTAGTTAGTATAAAAAAATATGCCTACAACGTCGGAGCTAGGCGAGAAAATGTTTTAAATATGTACTTGGCAACATTTCCTACAGTACGCAAGAATACAATGAACACACCACTTTCTGGAGATATCCATCACTGTAGCATACACATACATACACATACATCAAAGGCACACCCATTTAGCTCTTCTGAAGAACAAAAAGAGAATGCAAGCTAGCAGGTTGCTTATTTTAAAACTGTTCATGCAATCAATGACTACAGTATTACTTTAAAATCTTCAAAACCATATAACAAAATTAAAAATAAAACATTCACAGCATGTAAAAATAAAATATTGCCAACGCCTTGGAAAATGTAGACCCATATATGCAGGTCTCTAGAGAGTGATGTACAAAAATAATGCCAAAATATGTTATAATAGTACATATCAAAAAACTAAAAAATAATGCTGTTCAAAATCCAAAGAAAATATTTATGTTCTATGCCTAACTTGCCAAACCTTTATTTCCAGATTTATGGACAGTGCAAAGTTATCCTCTATCTGAGTTTGCCTTGGAGGAGAGTCAAACTGTACAGTTATAACTGTATCCTCAACACAGGTATGGCGTTGTTTCTGTTATGGACTATGTATATTCTTTATGGGTGATGTAACCATTGAAGTGTTAAGTGCATCATATGCACTATGTTATGCTCTGACGTCCTGCAAGCAGCTCGAGAGAAGCTAGCCCAGTGCTGGCAACACTTTTCTGAAGGATGCATTAAAGAGAATTCAACCTGTGCCACCATGTGACGTGCTCTCTTAACACTGGCGCGTAGTTGCAAGCATCCACCATGAACCCTGTCTGAGGTGATATTGTTTTTGTGCTTGTGCTGAAAATAGAAGAACTGAGCCATAAGGGTGAGTGTGCTGCTGTGGCAAACACCTCCTCTAGAAAAGATTAAGGACTATTTTTTAATCTTTGCGGGATTGGTTCCTATGCGTTATCTTACGGTTAGCAACACCTCTTGTAACCAGGGGGCTAATTGTGCCTGTTTGGTGTACGCGTGCCTGTTGTTAGTCCTGGAATCTGTCATTGACGCGAGGCCTGGTGCATTACCCCAGCACTTGTACGAGACGTAGTGCAGCACTATTCCAGAAATTTGGATGAAGCCGGCAGGAGGAGCGCATTCAGGTTCTCATGAATTGGAGGGTAACACAGACATTAAACATGCCCAAACTGCAATATTTGTGTTCCGTGTCAGCGTAGGCAGCGGGGAGTGTAGACGTGCTCTGGTGGTCACAACAAAGGAAGCAGTATTAGAATTGTAAATGTGTAATAATGAGAATCAAAAGTAGATTATTTTCTTCTTTTTTACTTTCTTTTTCCTTTTTTATTTTTTGTATAATCTAATGTCTTTATTTCATTATATTGTATATACGACTGTTTAAAACTTTCAATAAACTTTACTTTGAACTGAAAAGAATTGTAAATGTGGCGCATTTGAGATGCGCTCTAGTGTTGCAAAGTTGACGAACCAAGCAACGTGAGCCAAAGATTGTGTTTGGCATTTGGAGTAATTTTGAAGCAATCCCTCAGACTTGTAGCTGTTCTGCAGTGGAACACATTGAAGTCTTACCTCAGGAGAACTTTAAGGCACTATGATGAGTATGTTGAATCTGTAAGCACAAAGTTAACTATTTAGTTATGCTACCATTCATTCTGGAATGGAAGCTTAGTGAAGAGTTGCCATAAGTTGTTTTTGTGCCACATTGTTATTTTAGAAATAGACTGCGCATGTTGTGGTATTTTTTTCTTCTTCTGGGATTCATCACATACAAGGTCAAACAACCCTGTTCCCTGTTGTTCTCTGCGGTCGTACTCTAACACTTAGACGTAATAGAGAAATCCAGCTGCTGTTCTGAACATACAATTCTTCTCATATAATCCGTGATTTGTCATTCTGAAAATCGAGGAAAGACATTCTCGCAGAGCAAAGGTCCTGAGACGAGAGAGTTGCACCAGCTGAGAATGAGAACAGCAACCTATGTATGTCAGGTATGGGGTTAGGAACTAATCCCAGAGATCTATAATATATCAACTTGCATACATAGTGAGGCTAGGCTTAGTTAGATCTGGCAGTCAATATGACAGGGCGTTTTATTGTGTATGGTCTATTAATTATGCTAATAACATTCTTGACCTGAACATGCTCTTTAATTGCAGCACAATTGTTAAATACTAGAGCACGATAGTTTCAATAAACATTGTATGCTTTTTTTCTTGTCTCTTTTTCATTCATTGTGGACATGCATGAGTGAGAGAACTAAAGGTGATGACCTACTACCCTGATCCCTGAGAGGGTCTATAATGTTGTGTTTTGGGGTGCCAAATCACTTGTTTCTCTGGAAAGGTTAGGAGAGCAAGTGAGCCACTATAAGCTAGTCGGATTTGTGCCCATATGTAATTATGTGGTATGGTACTCAGTCCCTACAATCCGATGACCTGTAGACCCAGGCATAGTTCTGTTTCTGAGCAGAATCCCTGCAACAAAACGGAGTAGCAACATATTAAAGACACCAGTGGAAAGTTATTTTAGTCTATTGTATGAGCTATTTATGTTAACCTCTTCCATGCTCATGACGAGCCAAGCTCGTCATGAGTCACAGTGGAGCTGGGCTCGTCATAACTGCCGCGGTCCGCCCACACGCGATTGATTCCCCGCCTGTGCGGGAGAATTAATCAGTGGGCGTAGTCGTGACGAGCCCAGCTCGTCATGAGCACAGCTCTACTGTGACTCATGACGAGCTGGGCTCTTCACGAGCACCGCTGCGCCGCAGTCCCCCTTCCCCCCCGCCGTGGGGGAATTACCCCCGCAGCGGAGGGGATTTTTCATTATTTTAGCTGGTTGTTTTAGATTGTTTTATTAATTCATTCTTTTTCTCATAGTTTGTTGTATGCCAAGTCTGAAACAATGGCAGCTGGAAACATGCCCTCTCCTCTGCAATTTGTTCCTGAGGCTGGTGGCAAATTTTGCCATGGAGGAAATGGAAGAAACTATTTGATTCCTATTTAATCACAACAGGGAGGGAAAATGTCTCTGGCAAGGAAACAGGGTGTTTTATTGCACAATCTTGGAATTGAAGGTCAGAAGATCTACAATAGTTTGGATGAGATACCGGTAGGGAATGCTGAGGGCGATTCCAGTGACATACTGGAAATGTCCATGGCTATGTTGGTGAAGCACTTCGGCCCGAGAATCAACATAGTCATGGAGAGGCATAATTTTTACAAGAGTGCAGAACAAGACAGAAAAAGTTGGAAATTATAGAGCGTCACTAAAGAGTTTGGTGCTCACTTGTGAATTTGGGGGCCTTACAGATTTTTTAATCAGGCACCAACTAGTGTGTTGCACTGACTATACTTGTGATATCTTTACTGATGAAAAATACATCTTTGAAAGGTGCGGTGAACATAGTTCAAAGGATGTAGCACACCACAGGGTGGGTTAAGGAAATGTGGGAGAAACCTGCCAGTACGACAGAGAGAGTGGCCCACCATAGTGTTAAAAGTGAAGAAAAAGATGAATGGAAACCATGCAAAGTGGCTGGTGCTAATTCTAAAGGGAGTGCTAATGTTAAAGGAAATGTGGTTAGTGTTAATGGCAAGGGGACTACATGCAAAGGTTGAAAAGATGTTGTTAAGATGAAATGCTATGAATGTGGTAATTCCTACCATCTTTCAAACAGCCCCAGTTGTTAAGCTAGAAACTTTACCTGTAGAGGTTTTGGTAAGAAAGGACACCTGGCAAGGGTGTGCAAGGGTGTGCAAAGGGTGTGCAAAGGGTGTGCAAAAATACCAAGGTGCAGACCATAGATGAGCAACCTAGTGCACATCAGCATGCAGTTTTGTGTGTATGGCAAATGGAGGATTTAGGAGTGAATCTGATTGAAGGTGATGTGGGCACTTGTCGTGTGATAATGCCAAAGTGCCAATTAACAGTGGATGGAAAGGGTGCAACTATTTTGGCTGATTCTGGATCTCCTATAACTTTAATAAGCGATAAGAACTGGGAGACCATTTTTGACAAGGACAACATAGAGTTGTGTGCTCCTGACATCTATCCTGGGGGTTACGGTGGTATCAAGATTGATCTGATTGGTTCCACCATAATGAATGTCAATTTCAAGAGTTGTGAAACAGTAGGGAAAGTTTATGTGCCTAGGCGGGGTGATAACCTGTTCGATTTACTCCACCAAAAGAATTTAGGGATCACACTCAAACCTACTGCCACTGAGCAAGTTATGCTCATAGAGAATTTGGGGGATGATGAGGACCTAATTAGGGATTACCCTGAAGTTTTTAAGGAAGGCCTGGGTCTTCTGATAGGCTTTGAACGTAAGATCATACTCAAATGCCAGGCCGGTAGTCCATAAGGTGCGGAAAGTCCCTGATCTACTTATGGGTCCCTTAAAGGATGAGTTTGTAAATGTAAATGTAAATGTACAGGAATTTATATAGCGCAAATCACCAAGCGGTTTCTAAGCGCTTGCTTAGGGAACCCGTCCTGGTATTCCCCTGTGAGATAACCCAGGCAGGGTATCCGCAAGGTTAAAGCCAGGCACCCCGCCGCGATGGGCCGTTGTGGAGATTAAGCAAGCTATTGCCCAGAGTCGCAGAGTGTGAACCCGTGAATCGAGTAGGCACCGGAGCGAGAATTGTCGAGTCCATGGACATTTTAGGACTCAAGACGCCGCCGAGCCGGGAATTGAACCCTGGTCCCGGGCTGACCTCTGCTTCCAGGTCTGCCTCCTCTAACCAGTGAGCCACACTTCTCCACATAGTTTGATAAACTAAAAGCATTAGAGGTGGAGGAAGAGATTGAGTTGTTAGAGTGGTTGGCCCCTGTGATCCTTGCACCTAAGGGGACCAAAGTGAGGATGTGTGTGAGCCTCAGGGAGCTAAACCAGTGTATCTGGGTAGACCGTCAGCCTCTCCCAAGAATAACGGAAACACTATCTTTACTTAATGGGGGCTAATGTTTTCAGTGTCATGTACCTATCTGTGGTGGTATACAACCTTTACCACGCAACTTTTACAACGACCTACCATTACCACGCAATTTTTACAACGCAGGATCCATTACAATGAAGTACCATTACAACGCATGTATTTACAACGCAGGTACCTTTACAACGCATACCATTACAACGTAAGTATTGGTAAGTATATAATTTTTAAAAAAATATTATAAGTTTGGGTTTTTGGGTAAAGGGGTATTTTTAGGGTTCAGGGTCAGTTTTGGGTTTTTGGGTAAAGGGGTATTTTTAGGGTTCAGGGTCAGTTTTGGGTTTTTGGGTGAAAGGGTATTTTTAGGGTTCAGGGTCAGTTTTGGGTTTTTGGGTAAAAGGGTATTTTTAGGGTTCAGGGTCAGTTTTGGGTTTTTGGGTAAAGGGGTATTTTTAGGGTTCAGGGTCAGTTTTGGGTTTTTGGGTAAAGGGGTATTTTTAGGGTTCAGGGTCAGTTTTGGGTTTTTGGGTAAAGGGGTATTTTTAGGGTTCAGGGTCAGTTTTGGGTTTTTGGGTATAGGGGTATTTTTAGGGTTCAGGGTCAGTTTTGGGTTTTTGGGTAAAAGGGTATTTTTAGGGTTCAGGGTCAGTTTTGGGTTTTTGGGTAAAGGGGTATTTTTAGGGTTCAGGGTCAGTTTTGGGTTTTTGGGTAAAGGGGTATTTTTAGGGTTCAGGGTCAGTTTTGGGTTTTTGGGTAAAGGGGTATTTTTAGGGTTCAGGGTCAGTTTTGGGTTTTTGGGTAAAGGGGTACAGGGTAAAAATTAAGTACAATTACATTTAAATTACATTAAATTAAATTGATTAAATTAAATTAAATAAAATTAAATAAAATTAATTAAATTAAATTATATTAATTTTAATTAATTTACATTAAAAAAAATATTATAAACTTACCAATAATTACGTTGTAATGGTATGCGTTGTAAAGGTACATGCGTTGTAAATACATGCGTTGTAATGGTACTTCGTTGTAATGGATCCTGCGTTGTAAAAATTGCGTGGTAATGGTAGGCGTTGTAAAGGTATGCGTTGTAACGTCATCCATCCATCTGTGGCGTATCACCTGGCGAAGCTGCATGAAGAGTCGTGTGACCCCACTCATTTGTTGCACCCTAAGGGTTTTCAGATTCAAAAGGTTGCCTTTCGGTTTAGCCCCCGCAGCTGCTTGTTTCCAAAGATTGATGAAGAGAGTCCTTGAAGGGGTCAGTAATTTTTGTTCTTCCAAGATGATATTATTGTTTTTGGCAAAGACAGGACAAGTCATGATGCCAGTGTAATACAAGTTTTGGATAAGCTAAGTTTGGATTGACTGACTACTATTCTAAATTTGTTCAGGGTTTTGCTTCCATTATGATGCCTTTGAGACGGTTACTTAAAGAAGGGGACACATTTGAGCATGAATGTGAAAGAGCTTTATCTAAGATAAAATTGGAGATTGGGAGTATGCCAAGTGGGACATTTTGATGTGACAAAGAGAACAATTTTAACAACTTATGTGAGTCTCAAGGAACTGGGAGAAGTATTTGCTCAAATTGTTAATGGTGAAGAGAAAGTTATAGTATTTGCTTCAGGCTCTCTTAAAGAGGTAGAAGAAAGATACTCTGTCATTGCTCATGAAGCATTTGTGTGTGTCTGGGTCATCTAGAATTTAAAACATTATCTGCGGGGTTTGCTTTTACGTTAAGATCTGGCCACAAGCCTTTGGTCCAAGTGTTTATGTGCAAGGGTACTGGAAGGGCAACTCCCAGGATCAAGAGATGACTGGAGGGTGTATTCGAATATAATTTCAAGGTGGAATATCTACCAGGGATTTGCAATGCAGCGGCTGATTGCCTTTCCAGAAGCCCTTTGAAAGAGCAAATATTTCCTGAGATGGAAGTTCTAGTCATGTGGCTGAAGGAGTCGGTCATGAATGAAACAGAATGGAAGGAGGAGTGTAACAGGGACACTGTTTGGTGAAGTGAAGAAATATGTGGTTGAAGGTTGGCCTGAGTGTATGTAAATGTCCAAAGAGGGGAAGAGGTTTTGAGAGGTGAGGCAGGAATTGAGCATCTTTGATAACATGTTGTTCAGAGTGAACCGGTTGATTCCACCTAGTGGATTGAGGATGAAAATAATGAATTTGGCCTATGAAGAACACCTTGGAAGGAATCTCCCCAGGGCGATCATCAGGGAGAGTTACTAGTGGCCTGGTCCGGACAGACAAAGTGCTTGTAAGATATTGTTGGATGATCGCGAACAGCAATAAATCCAAGGTGGTGCGAGCTGTACCGTTGTCTCCTTTGGAGGTGACTGACCCCTGAGCCCTAGTGTAAGCTTGGCTTGGATATTGTGGCCCCTTTAATCTGTTGTCTCTAAATGAAAGGTATGTTTTTGTATAAGTAGACTATATGTCCCAATTGGGTAAAAGCTAGTTGCACGGCTCCATAACTACAGAAAGTGGGTTGGAATTTTTGAAGGATGTATTTAGATGTGATGGATTTTCTAAGACAATTAGCACTGATAATGGTGTTCAGTTTGTATCTGATGAAATGAAGAGCTTTTTGACTGAATTGTCTATTGAGCGCTGCCGCACTGCATTATATGCTCCCCAGGCCAATAGCCTTGTGGAGAAGATAAATGGCCAGGCGAGGGATTGTTCTCAGGCAGTTGTAAGGGTGAGAAAATCTCCCAGGAAAATGTTGAGAGAAACACTGTAAGCACATCGCTCCACTCCTAGCACCTTTTCAATGTTTAGAGGGAAGGGTGGCTGAGTCCAAACTCAATCTCATGTGGTTGGAGTGGAAGTAGGAAAGAGTGAAGTCCCATGTTGGCAATTGGGCTGCGTATCAAAATAAATACAAGGAGTGTTATGCCAAACGCGTAGCCGTTCACAAGGTTTTGAAAATTGGTGAATGAGTGTATGCGAAAAAAACGAGGTGGGCTGCAAAAGGGGAATCCAAGTTTGTGGGACCATTCCTTACAACTGAGGTAAAAAAGAATGTGGTAGTTTTGGAGAATGGAGGTGTGGAGTATGTCACACTTTGAGAAAGGTCTTTCACAAGTGGATCAGACTGTTAGTGAATCAGAGATTTCCAAGCCATGTGTGGATGGTGAGCAAAAGTCATTGTTGGATTCACCTCGTGTTAGAGTCAGGAACAGGAGGAGCCTTACCTATTTCCGGAACTATTTTGTTAATTGATTGTACTGCTAAGAGAAATACCAGTGTAATTCTGAGTTGAGGTATATTGTGTAAATTTTGTTCGCACACAGTTTCATACTTTTATACGAAGTGCAAGTGTAAACTGTAGTGTGCTATTCGTGCAACTTACTTGCAATTTTCTTTTGTTTGTTTTCTTTTTCATATTAACACTATGTTCAGATTTGCTTTATTGGGGATGTGTGTTATGACCTATGTATATTCTATGTTATGCCTCTTTATGGGTGATGTAATCCTTGAAATGTTGAGTGCATCATATGGAATGTGTTATGCCCTGACATCCAGGGAGCAGTTGGAAAGTACCTTGCCTAGTGCCAGCTGCGCTGTTATGGTGGATACATTAAAGAGAGGTAAACCCCTGTCACTGCGTGATGTACTCTCTTAACCGTTCCATTTCAAGATGTCGCCTGCGTGTATGCCATTGACCATGAACGCCATTTTGAGATGGTTGTGGATTAAAAAAAAAGATCTCACATCTCAATAAACAGTAAATATGATGTTTAGTAACTTAACATGTGAACTAAAATCTAACTCCGCTGACTGCTATATCTTTACCTTTTTGCCATTGTAGCATAATCTATACATGAGAAATGCATGTATTGTAATGCCAACTATACACATTGGCATCATGTAGCATGTGTACTACAGCTGAGAAAATAATAATTGTTTTTTCCTCCTCCACAGATGCGCTATCTTTAAATTCCTCAAAACGTAAACAGTGCTCCTGTTTGTGCAAAGATCCTGCTTTCTACGAACCACTAG
The DNA here is from genome assembly GCF_964261635.1 of Lissotriton helveticus. Lineage (NCBI taxonomy): Eukaryota > Metazoa > Chordata > Amphibia > Caudata > Salamandridae > Lissotriton > Lissotriton helveticus. The sequence goes on from NC_136072.1 coordinate 110,739,849, forward strand.
CTGATAAAATGGTTGCAAAATACAACAAAGAAAGTAATAACACTCATTACTACAAGGTGTATGTGGCAGAATTATCATACATAGAGGTAACTACAAAATGTTTTCGCACTAGACCACAAAAGGTGATACATTCTTCAGAACTGTTATCCTGTTTTACATGATACATTATTTATTTTTCATTTGTTTGTCATTATTCTGTAGTATTCATAAGAAACTACCTACTGCGCCTGAAAAACTCTCACTGTACTTTAGGATGTGGACAGGCATACATAAGAATCATAACAACTCCAGAGGGGTGAGATTAAAGGGTTATTGAACGTTTTTTCAAAGCTCTAAAGACCAACAGAGGCTTTTTCTGGCTTATCAAAAATAAATGTAGATTGTTCCCTGCTCTGGTAGCTTAGATACAAAAAGTGCCACCACAGCCCTCTCCAGACAGAAGCAAGATGTCAGGGAAGAGATGGGCGGAGGACCACAAGCTGCAAAAAGTTGAATATTTGAAGAGTTTGACTTCCAGCAGTTCTGGTGCAGTGCCACAGAAGGTTATTGGCGCAAAGTGGAGGGACTTGCAGGCACATGCATCAAAGCTTTTTGCGATCACAAACTGTGCATTTTGCATAAATCGTCCCATTTGCGATCGCAAAGTTAGCTTTTGCGATGCATGAAACAACTTGCCCATCGCAATTTAAGAAATCGCAATTTTTAGCTATTTCTTAAATGCAATGCAATAAAGTAAAAAAAATTGTGATTTCGCAATTAAAGAATCGCAATTTACTATTAAATGAAAGGTGATGGTAAATTGTGATTTCTTTGAAAACAAGCATTTACAATGCAATGGTCTCGTCTTTGTTAAAGTTCGAGCTATTGGCATTGCAAATGTCATTTTTTCCATTTATTGTTTTTTTTTTTAAACCGATAAATATATTGTATTGTCATTTGCAATGGCAATAGGTAAGCATTAGAGAGTAGTAGAGAGTAATAGCTTAATCTCTCACAAATGTGAGACCTATTGCATTTGCACCCACACACACACAGCCGCACACACACACACAGAGCCCTGCACACAGAGCCCCACACACACAGAGCCACACACACAGAGAGCTACACACAGAGCCACACACAGAGCCCCCCCACACACACAGAGCCCCCCCACACACAGAGCCCCCCACACACGGAGCCCCCCACACACACACACACACAGAGCCCCCCACACACAGAATGATTGGCTTTGCTAATGCTTTGCTCATTTAGTTGGCAACTGTTGTGACGCCCACTGCGTGTTGTGAAGGGGTGGTGGGGCGAACCGGATGAATACATCTCGGATAATACTGCACATTTCGGTAAGCGATCTCGGAGTACGACTTCAATTTAAATGGCCTGGCCGTGCACGGTGGCTCGCATGCCGTGGTCACAGAAGAATAAACAGGGACAAAATTAAATTAAATAATTAATGGCGCTAATTAAGATGGCCCAGGCGTGTGCGTTTGCCGATCTCGCGCTGTTCTCTCCTGAGCACTAACAAGTCTATTAGCGAATCAGAAGCCAGCCTTCACCAAGGGCTATGACAAATATGGGTGGAGAGTGGGCGGGGCTTCAAGTCTATACTTCGATACAGCATCCATAGCAGAGCCGCACAGCCCAGCCTCGACTTAAAAAAAGAACAACAAAAAAACGTGAGGCAGTTAATACTGGCAGCGTCATAGCGCTTTTTTCTTGGCATTAAGCAGTGTTACACCGCTGCTCCTGCAATGTTTTAAAAACATTCCACATCCAAAAATCTCGCGTAAGGGAGACCTGGTGACTTTGCCAATGGTTGTATCTATCTATAAGCCTGCACTTCCTGCATCTTTCTTCAGTGTCCTTGTCCTGTCCCTTTTCGACATGCTCATAAAGGTATCACGCGTGAAGGAGTTCCTTTCCCAAGTACAGTGGAATGTTTCGAAGTATTCGGGAACCCAATCAAGACAGTTGTAGTTCGAAAGGAACCCGCCTCTTTATACACTCGACCAATCATTAACAGCGCCACCCAGTTCCATTCAAAGAATACATGGTTGCAAAGGCCGCGCGGTAAGTGCTGTGGGTGATCGTTACAACAGAGCCGGCGGCACATCAAAGGAATCGGAAGCGCTCACGCGTGCGGAGGCCATGGGCAAGAGCAAAAAGCTGAATATAGACTCCATCATTCGAAAGGCTGCTGGAAGGTGCAGACCATTGAGAGATTGGGGGGCGTTTGGGTGTGTTTGAAGGAGGAGGCAGTGGGAAGGGTTACTGATCCCCTGGCGAGGGTACGAAGGGTTGGAGCATATCTGTTTGATGTGGGCGGAATTAGAAGCCACAGACCAGGATGGTGAAGGGTGTAGTCTGTGAATGTCCCTACTACGCTAATAGAGCGAGGGTGTGCATGAGCACGGGGTGCATCGCCAGTACTGCATGGGTGGAAGGGCTGCACATGGGTTATGTATTTGTGTTGAGGTGTCTAGAGTCGGCGGATGTTTGGACTCGACAGTGCCATCCGATACCAGCAAAGCTGCAGGGTTCATTCCTCCTTTGCATATTTCGCCTCTTTCTCCTGACTTCAAGCGCTGGGCGCATCCTAGGTTGGAAAGCGGACCACGCCATAACACCAACCCTCTTTCTCCGAGGCCAAGAAGAAATGCCTCGGAGAAACGCCCCGTCATTTTCGGATTCGGGGGCGTATTTTTCTTTCTCTCCTCTTCCCATTGGCTGGAATGAGAGAAAGAAACTAAAAAACACACAGCTGAATCCCAAAAACACAGGGCTTAAATGGACAGATGACCCTCTCCTCCAATGGCTTGCCTCCGTTTAGGAAGCCAGCCAATGGAGAAGAGGGGCGGGTTTAAGCCCCACACTGAGAAACATGAGATCTCGCCGGCGAGACTGCGCAAGCGCAGCCTACGCAGGCCGAGGCCTAAAAAGCACCAAAGTGCATTTTTCAAAGTCCCATGTTACACACAATCATGCCCTTGGGGAATGTGTGTGCGTAACATGGGTGCACATATCAATTTAAGGGGTGCCACAGGGTGTCTTTTTGTCAACCTTGCACCCTTGAAATTGCATGCGCAATTTGCGAGTAACTATTGGTACTTTCAAATTGCGCATGCAATTTCCCATTCATTCCTATGGGCCTGTAGGCCCATAGGAATGAATGGGAAGCCATTCCTTATTTGCAAGTCACAAATAAGGAATATGTAGGAATTGCTATTTTTTATAGCTATTCCTACATGCATAGGATTTTGCGAGTCCTTAATTGCAATTCCTTAATTATCGCAATTAAGGACTCGCAAAATCCTACCTTTATGCTTGTGCCTGTTAAACTACAGGAGGCCAATGAGGTTGAACAAAAGTTTGTACAATGTAATCATAATCCTTCACTTTTAATTGAAGTGCAGCACTGATCTGAACATTCTGTAATCTGTGCAAAACCCACACTAGCTTTGAAAGATAAAGGAATTTGTCATAAACCATCACTCAGGAAACACATACAGCTGTATCCACCAATCTGCTGCGGGAAAAAAGAACAATTTGTATTTAATTTGACTGTGTTGAAGTCGAGTTTTTGACACTACTCCAATGTAAGGTCATTATGAGAGATGATCAAGAGGAAAGCACAGGTTTCTCAAAACAGTGCTCGATGGAGTTGGGGCACTGACTACTGATTGTGGCCAAGCATTCATTCTGCAAAGAGATGCTTTTTTTTCTTACTCGACAACATTATGGACTTTGTAAAGCTCATTTTTAAGAAATTGCTAGACAGTGATTTCAAACCTTTTGACAGAATGGTGGTCTGGTAAATAGAATGGGAAAAAGTCCTCATCCTTGACTCTTGGAATCAATTGTGTATAATTAGTGCTAGCTATGTAGCCCAATGCCAAGGGCTATACCAGTATCTAAAGCCCTCTGCCTGATTTATAGGTCTGATAAAGTAGGACTAGATGCTGTCAATGACTGCAGATAAATCTAGTAAAATAAGTAGCATGCCAGGTTCCATCCCTCCATCCTTTGTAGTGTTGCCTCTTCTTTATAGTGTGGTAGCAAACCACTTGGAATAGCATGTTATGTTTTTATTTCAACAGGAACAATTGAAGCAGCTTTGTCATTCTCATTATTTTGAGAAAAGAACACTGAGGTGGCTCACTCATTGTATATTTTCCTCATTCAGTGAAAGATGCTTGACAAGAATGGTCCATATGTTCCTAATAGTGTATACTTGGATACTAGACTTACAGGTAAACCTGACTGCACTAAGCATCTGGTCATGGTTCTGAATTTCACAAGGAGTAGTCAAGGGATCTGACATAGTAAGAAGATGTTGTGGACCACAGAAAAATGAAGGGCCTTTGCTGATAGGAAGGCTATGAGTATGTCCTACAAAATGGAATTGGTTGTATGTCTCTACATCCAATACAAAAATACCAACCTACACAAATATCTACCCCATAAATATCAGTTATGAAAATATTGTCAAGTACATGGAAGGATGTATAGATCTACATTTCAATCTTTACTTCTACTTACCTTGCCAACTTAATGAAGCCGATATTGTCAATATGGTTGTAGGTTTATATTAAAGTATCAATATTGCGACCCTCCATGTTGCAATGTGGACTCGATAATTCATTAAAGTCTAATGTTTTCCATAATGAAACATACATACATAAGCTTGAGATGGATTGTCAACCCATATATTAAAATCACCAAGTGGTTAAAATAGTGATTTGGTACAAAGCAATTTTATGAGGTGGCCCATAAACACAAATGCAGGCTCCTTGGAAACATAGGGGAGGTTTTTTGGGGATGCCAGTTGCCACATGTATATAAAAAAAATCATAAGCCCAACCATCCTTGACCTATTTAGTTTGGGAGAAGATACATAGCAATTCAGTACTGTGTACTAGAAGGTGATCTCACATGATGAATACTTTTTTTTATAGCTGACTGGCCACTTAGAAAGAAGGATTTAAACTTCCTAATTACATTGATGTGACAATAGATGCTTTATTTAAACATCAAAGGGGAAGGATTGTAAAAGTTGTCCTCTCAGAGGGCAGTAATATTGAAACCATGTAGGCCGTCATTGTGGGTGGCCTCTTAATTCTTTTGGGGCTGTTTAGAGCAAACCAGTCCCATTGGAACCATGCTAATAGTGTAGGTCTGTTAACATTTGTCCAGAGATTAGAGGCTGAAATCCTTGGGAATGAAACCTAGAATTACCAGTTTGCCTGGATATTCCTGATTGCTTAGTGGATACTCAGTGTCCAATTCATAAAGGCTTGACTTTTCTCCACTCTGAGTTGCCAGGACCCTTGGTATTGAAAACCCTGTGGTACAGGAAAATCTTACCCTTTTCCGAGGCCACTTGCATTGAGGACCTAAGAGTGTCTTGTTAGACAAGTTGTACATGCTCTTGTGGTGAAAAAACGCTAAATGTTGTTTTTCACTAGTGTGACTGCTACCTCGATCATAGGATAACATTGGGGCATGGGCGGTGTTCCCAAATGGGCTCTGGGGGCTACACCCTCTCTACTGTTTCCCTAAATAGCTTAAAACAATTTTTCTAAGAAAGAACAATCCACTGAGGGCAGCACTCAAAACGGCTCGCTCTCAGTCGCACTGTATTTCTTCCTGGACCTCCTTTGATGACTGCACATGCACATCTACCAGCAGACAGATGCCATTAATCACTATTTGCTGAGCTGGCGACCTCACAGCCCTGATCCATGTGAGGTCATCAGCTCAGCAAAGCTGTTGCCTCATAAGATAAACTCCACAGCCTGATGACTGTTAGCCCTTAGGCGCTCTGAGTTCAAGCCATGTAGTGCAAGGGGCTTCACATCAGTCAGGGACTGGAGCTAAGCATTCCTGCACGTTCACACTTCATCAAGGGGGAAGGGGGGGTTGGGTCAACAAACCTTACTGACCACCACCCCTTGAATGAATGAATGAATGAATGCGTTTCTTATATAGCGCAGACTGTCACCCTACGGGTATCCTGGCGCTTTAGACTGAAGAAAATTGACCAGAATATAAATAGATCAGAATATCAGAGAAAAAGAAGTCAGACCCTAGGAGAGAGCCAGGTTTTAAGACTCTTTCCAAACTCAATCAAGGAGTTAGTTTGTCTGATATTCTGGGGTAGCTCGTTCCATAGACGGGCACCAGCCACATTAAGTGCCCTCCCTCCCATCCTAGAACGTTTAAATCTGGGAATCGTCAGTAAATTGGCACTAGAGGAGCGAAGCTGCCTCTTGGGCTGGTACCAGGTGAATATTTCCTGTAGTGGGACTGGACCAACTCGTGCACCGCTCTGAACACCAGGCAGAGTGATTTAAAATGGACCCGTTCCTTAACCCCTTGACCGCGGCTAAAATTTCGCCGCGGTGCGGGTGATTTATGGCGTTGGCGTTGGCGTGGCGTGGTTCGGACGGCCCCCGGCCGTCCTCCGCACACGCCCACCGTGAGCCGTCCGACGCACGCAAGGGGTTAATAGGCAGCCAGTGTAAATCTCTCAAGGCCAGGGTAGTAGATGAACAACGCTGCCTATTTAGCACCAGTTTTGCTGCTGCATATTGGACTCTCTGCAACCCCTGAATGATGTACCGTGGAGCTCCCAAATACAGGGAGTTGCAATAGTCCAACCTGTTTATCACTGTGCTTCTCACTACCAGGGTGCGTGACTCTTTTGGTAATAGTGGGAGTATCTGACGTAGCATACGCATTAGGGAGAAGCACACACTGGCGGTCTTATTTGCCTGTGACTCCATCTGAAGATTGTCATCGATCAGAACCCCCAAATTGCGTACCTTGCTGAACGGAGTCAGCGGATCCTCATCAGGAGTAAGCCTAAACTCCAATGGTAAATGTTTAGACATCCTGACAGAGGAGCAGTGCACCACCTCAGTCGTTCCACCATTAAACTGTAAGGAATTTGTTCGGAGCCAGCCAGCCGTCCGACGCATACACTGCTTTAACGTGTCCAGGGATACTGCATGTTCTCCTTCAAAAGAGAACGCCTGTTGTGTATTGTCGGCATAATTGACTAGGTCGACTCCAAACGATTTAATAATGGGGAACAGGGGCTGCAGATAGACATGAAAAGAATAGGGCTGATCGCAGAGCCCTGCGGCACCCCATGGACTACCGGGGATTTGCTGGAGGAAAACGGTGCCAAGGTTACCACCTGCTGTCTCCCCGCTAGATAGGACTGTAGCCATTGCAGCGCCCGTCCCTTCACCCCTATCTTCTCCAATCTCTTCACTAAGATTGAATGGCTATGACAAGTTGTGAAAGGGGGTGCTTAAGGGCTGCAGGTGGCATAGAGGACATTGGCATCTGCGCAGTATATCCCCACAAGTTTTCATGGTGCTATATTAAGTGTCATGCTTCCTGTGCTTTAGAGGAGGCACCCAAGCTTTCCCTCCATGTTGCTTCTGGCAGTGGAAACCGAGAGAGACTAGAGAGGAGTAAAATAAGGGGACTCACTGTATATGAATTTTACCAGACAGGCAAGCCGGCAAAACAGAAAGACCGGGTGAGCTTTCCTTTTGTAATTTCAAGTGGCTGAAATGTTTCATGGCTATGTGTGTGTGTGAACAACCTGATTTATGGATATCTTCCTACAGACCCAGAGAGGAGCTTGTTAAAACATGTTACGTGAAATGCACTATTAATGCGATTTTAAAACGTGGATGCTTGCAATAAATCTTTAAATCCTAAGAGGGATAGGGTGACAGACACCCTTCTTGTCGCTAAATTTGGATTGACCCCTTGGAAGTACTGTAAGAGGCTCAGGGAAAGCCACATATTCCTAAAACATTCTTGGGTAAAATGCTTGGAATATTCTAGCAAGGCACTGCATGGCTGTGTGAGTGTCAGTAAAGTTGACACATATGTTGGGATGTACAGATGAATCTTGAGGGGGCACATGCTCAATACGTGTTTAACAGAGCCTGTGACAGCACCTAGTGGACAGTAAGCTCACTGACCCAGGGAGCTTCTAAGGTCACAGACTTCTGAGTCAGTACCAGAGTGACCAAGAAAGCTTCTGGGGGACACCCAGAGGGTGGTTAGGGTTTCTACCAGAAAATTAGGAAGGAGTTCTCTCAAGACCCCCAAACGAACTTACTGGGGAAAAGGACCCAGCCCCATTCTGACCAGAGAAAAGGATATGCAGGTACGAACATTGATACGTTGGCCTAAGTGTTACCAGTGTTGGCATACCAAGGGTGATGCCAAGAGCCCCCCCCAGTGGTTGTCTTACCCCGGGATTGACCAATATAGCACTTGGGGAGAAGATGGCCACAGTTATTGCGGGAGAGACAGCTCTGGTTACCCTAGTGTCCCTAGGTGGCAAAGATGTGGCGTCCATAGCCCACATGCCTTGTAATACTTCCAAGTACAGGCAGTAGGTGACCATCAATGTAAAGAGGTTGGAGTCTGAGAGTTACACAGGACTCAGCATGATTACTGTCAGATGCCATCTGGAGAACTCAGAGCAGGTGATGCCTAGTATATTCTACGAAGCTGTAGTAGTAGACAACTGTGAGGGCTATTAACCACTGGCTCTGGATCCCTTTGAATGGAGGACTCTCAGGTTCTCTTTGGGTAGCTGTGAGCCCTGCCATGCCTGTGGATTATTTGCTTGGGAATGATCTGGAGCACAATGCCTGGAGGAACGTGGAGCTCAGCTCACACCCAGAAATGTTGGGTTACCTGAATGGGTCTGTATGTCCACAAGGTCCATAGCTGCCCAGTAGTAGAGTCAAGGAGACCTGAGCCTGGAAGAATGGTCCAGGCAGCTGTCAAGAAAAGGAAGAGCAGGGGGCGTGGCTTCACTGTGAAGGGATGGCCGCTCGGAGCTGAAGCTCTCCCGGCCACAGCAACCGTACTACCACTTCCCGACACCAGACGCGGCGCAAAACCCCGTAATCGCGGGGTGAACATCCAGGGACAATAATGGTGGCAATGGTGGTGTCAAATCAGCACTGGCGGTCAGGGAATGCTTCGGGCCCATCCTGCTCCCGGCCGGAGCAACCCTCAAAATGGTGGCGGCGTTAAAATCCATGAACTCGGAGCCTGGGACGGAGTGAAGAGGAGGCCCGGGATCGCTGTGGGGGCGGTGCGGTAAGCGCGGCACGAGCCTCGGTGTGCCGGAGCTCCTTCAAGTGTACAGCGGGCATCCCGTGAGACGGGGGATCTGTTAGGCTTCCCGCCCGGTACCCGCATTTATCCCCCGGGAGCCGCGAGGGCAGTCTGCGGCGAAGAGGCGGCCTAGTTGCTCCATTCACAGTGGGCCCTGACATTGGCCCTGGTTGGGACATTACCGCGGCGCTCCCGGGGGCAACATTATCGCAACGCTCCGGCGCCTGAGAGTGTGCGGCGCCTCCCCTCCCCTCATAGCCCCGCCTGACACAACAGCATTGTACAGGCAATCTTTGTTCCCTTGGACTCTACGGGCAGCTCCAGAGACTGGCACTTTCCCATCATAAGGCCCCCATCTGGCATGCATTAACCCTTGATTGCACACATCTTGCCTGAGACCATTGAGACTGTCATGTAGTGTATGCCCTCTTCCTTCACTGCATGAGCTGGGGGACATGATATTTGCTCTTTCTGCACCCAGTCTATTCAGATACAGCGTCCCGCTGTGACTGTTGTTTGATTGATACTGCGGCAAGGTGATTTCACACACTGCTGGATATAGAAGTTCTCCCTGGTGGCATCTCATCTACAGCACTGCTCACTGGACACACTCTCACCTCCTCTATTGCGCCTTCCAGTACAGCTGCGGCATGGGCCGCAAAGACCCTAAGCAACGAGTACTACCGTTTGAGAAACTGGTGGAGACTACCCACGACCAGCCTACCACCGTGGCGGAGGGTGGTCAGCCCCCTCCTTTCGCAACAGACGATACTACACTTTTGAATCCCCTGCTGTTGGAAATGAGGGCAGGATTTAAGGCGCTGGGTGTCTGTTTTGACTCCTTGGACAAGCACATAGCAGACCTGGGCGCTAAGATCCAGGTGCATGATAGACGCCTTGACGTGGTGGAGTCCCGACCGTCGGACCTGGAGGATGAATGGCGCAATCTGTGAAATGGGTAGACCGCATGGAACGGATCCTAAAGGAAGTGGCGACGGAAAATAAAGATTTGGAAGCGCGAAGCCGTCGTAACAACATCCGCCTTATGGGAGTGCCGGAATCCACAGCGGCTCGGCGCATGGACAATTTGGTAGAATCAATATTGACTGACTTGTTTGGGAAAGAGGCCTTCACCCCTGGCTTTGTGGTGGAATGAGCCCATAGGTTGCTCGGCCCTTGCCCTAACCCAGGTTGCCCGCCTAGGCCCATAATTGCACGCATAATATACTTCAGGGACAAAGATGCGGTGCTGCAACTAGCTCGCGAGCGGGGCGAACTCTCCTGGCAGGGTTCCAAATTGTCGCTCTATCTGGATTTCACTGCTCTGGTCCAAGATTCGACACGGAAGTATTCAGGAGTAAAGGCAGCACTCAGGAATCTGGGGTTGAAATATGGTATGCTATACCCTGCCAGAATGCGGGTGGAGGTAGACGGACGTGTCAGTTTCTTTGAAAATCCTACGGAAGTTCAGGAATTCTGCCGCAATTACAAACTTAATCACAAACGTCCCGCAGAGGCAGACCCCACCTCTCCCTCACACAGTGGCTCGGCTGTCAGTTTGGATTTGTTCTCGAATTCTGGTCACAGCGGACTGATGGACACTTGAATCTTTTTGCTATGCCGCTCAGTTGATTGTTTGTTGTAACCGTTGGGATTTACCATGTTGCATATAATTTCTGATAGGGTTGTTGAGGCCGTCGGATAGCGATTGCCCCCCCCCCTTTTTGGTGTACACCAAGAGAACTATTGGTGATGATAGAATGTACCCCACTTGTTTGTTTTTCATTATCTTTAGGATGCTGTTGGTACTATTGGCAGTTTTGGTAACAATGGTATTGCCTCTCCAAATGGGCGGGAAGACTGGGTGGGGGGAGGTGGGAGGGGTTTTGTTCTTCTTGCATTGCACTGACTTTATGTTTCATTTGATTGTAGTCACAACAGACAGGTACGAATTTTGGTTACTATTTATTCCTCAGATCACTTCGCTGAGATGACACAGATAGGTTACAATGCTGGCCCTTCGACCATCACGCTGGCTACATGGAATGTCAGGGGCTTAAACAACACTCGCAAAAGGCGTCAGGTTGTTCATTACTAACTTAGGCATGGAGTGGACATTGCATTTCTTCAGGAGACGCGCCTTCCAGCCAGTGATCAGGCCCGTTCGCATCCTCCTGAGGCCCGAGCAGATTCTTTGCAAACTATAGCAACTATGCCAGGGGTACGCCCATTCTTATACATAAAAGACTACCCTTCAAGTGTCACTCCGTAACATATGACAACGAAGGCGGATATATAATAGTAGTGGGCACTCAGTTGAACCACAAACTGGCACTGGTATGTTTATATGGTCCCAATAATGACTCCCCCGATTTTTACTATACACTGCTTTCTAAGTTGTTGCAACTAGGCCCTGTGCTCCTTCTCCTGGGGGGCAACTTCAACATAGCTCTACACCTGCCCTCAGATAGCACATCGACCACCCCTGACTCCAAACCTCGTGCACATAAAGCTTTAAACTCCATATGTGAGCACTTCTCTCTGCTGGACGTAGGCCGCGCTCGAGATCCATGTCACGCTACCTACACTCATTATACCAGTCTTCATGACACATGGACGAGACTTGACTATTGGTTGGCCTCTCCGGAAGTATCCCGTTGGTTCTATGAGCTCCTGACGCTACCCAGAACATACTCTGATCATTCCTCGGTACTGATGTCCCTGAGGGTCCCACGTCCCGACGGCTTTGAGAGGCAGTGGAGGTTCCTGAGTCGTGCCCTAGATGATGAGGTATTTAGACAAGAAATACGGGAGGCGATTGAGGATTATTTTGAACTTAACGCTGGGTTGGTTGATACAGAGGCAATGTTATGGGAGGGTTTCAAGGCCTACATGAGGGGGGTATGCATGTCCAAAAGCTCCAGAATGCTGCGTGATTTACGCGACACAATGACCGGGGTAGAGAGGGAGCTTAGAGCCCTGGATGCTAGACAGAGGGAGACGGCAGCGCCGGAACACACTACCAGGAGGGCGGCTTTGCTCCTTGAATATAGGGAGACTGCTGAATGGGAAATCCTGTATATATATATATATATATATATATATATATATATATATATATATATATATATATATATATATATATATATATATATATATATATATATATATATATATATATATATATATATATATATATATATATATATATATATATATATATATATATATATATATATATATATATATATATATATATATATATATATATATATATATATATATATATATATATATATATATATATATATATATATATATATATATATATATATATATATATATATATATATATATATATATATATATATATATATATATATATATATATATATTCACTGAAAAAACCATAGGTTATAGACCATATATAGTTAGGAATTAGCATTTACAAAACCTTGAAAATTCACTGAAAAAACCATAGGTTATAGACCATATATAGTTAGGAATTAGCATTTAAAAAACCTTATTTTACTCACACAAAACCATTGAAATTCCATATATAGTTAGTTGCACTAACTATATATCGCGCACCCGCAATCCACTGCTGATCATGTCACATATTACATCATTCATGACATGGTCAGTGACATCACTGATGACATCACTGATGACATCTCAAATGACATCACTGATGACATCACTGATGACAACATCCAGTGACTGTATGTTTCTGTAAAGTTAAAATGTGTCTTACATATTGAAGAATGAGTGGAAGTATAAGTGTCTGGACAAAGGATTTAGTAGGTGCATGACTGAATGTATGAGTGAGTGATTAAATGTGTCTCACTGAGTGCATGGGTTAGTGACTAAAGTGTCTTAATTTGTGCATCATTATGTCTGTTGTTCTGTAAACTGCTGCATGTGTTGATCAGTAGCTATATGATTAACTATATGGGTTACTGATTGACTGTCCAAGTATTTGTATGGGAGACTGAGTGTGTGTGTGGCTGGCTGGGAGGTGTGTGACTCTGTGCAGATCAATGTGTACTTATATCAATGATTGTATAACAAGGTAAGTATGTGTTAGTATATGTTTGAAAATGTAAGGTGCTCTATGTTTAACTGTATAGACAAGAAAATGGAAGTGTGATTGATTCTTTACAGGACTGACTAGGTGTGTGAGTAACTCCATGGATGAGTGGCAGAGTGTGAGTGTCTGTATAGGTGTATGAGTGCATATGATAGTGTTGTAAAGATGAGTGATTGTATGTATTAATGATTGTATGGGTGAATGAGTGAATGTGTGTGTAGACGTAGGAATCAGTGAGTGCGTATGTAGTAACTAGTATTGGTGTGTCAATGGTTTCAAAAATTATACTCTGTATTTAACACTGGGTTGTAACAGAGGTTATATTAAAGTGTGAGGAGATGCATTGTATTGTCACATTAATGATATCATCATTGATGTGACCATTGATGTCAAATGAGATATCATCAGTGATGTCATTTGAGATGTCACCAGTGATGTCATCAGTGATGTCACTGACCATGTCATGAATGATGTAATATGTGACATGATCAGCAGTGGATTGCGGGTGCGCGATATATAGTTAGTGCAACTAACTATATATGGAATTTCAATGGTTTTGTGTGAGTAAAATAAGGTTTTTTAAATGCTAATTCCTAACTATATATGGTCTATAACCTATGGTTTTTTCAGTGAATTTTCAAGGTTTTGTAAATGCTAATTCCTAACTATATATGGTCTATAACCTATGGTTTTTTCAGTGAATTTCAATGGTTTTTTAATAGCAAATATCATAAGCTGTCGAATGTCAAGTACGTGGTAAGTGAAAACATTTTCGTGTTTATGCACACTGATCTGCTTTGAATGGTGCCCCCCCCCCTCATTTCTATTAGGAGTACTCTCTCTTTGCAGATAGTGAAAGGTAGTTAACGCAGGCCTTTGCCCCCGTTGTAATCCGTCGTGCCTGCTTCTCTCTCCATTTGATTGATTGTTATCCAAGTATTTACTGTTTTAGAATTAGTTCTCTTTGGTTCATTCTCTATTTACAAACAAACACAGAGTCGCAATACTCTGTTTAGTCTTTGCAGATAACGAAAAATCGTGTAAAAAAAAAGAAAAGGAATCGAGCAAAATCAGTAGGCCACTAATGGGATCTCTTTTTGACCTCGCTAAAATAGAAACATTAGGAACAACCCCTCTTTACAAATACAAAACTAGTGAGATGAACTGAACTCCACACAATGATGGCTGCAAAACAGCTCGGCTCCGCCACCCACCCCGCCCAAAATAACGATAAAGAACGGCTGCCATGATTGGTTGCGGAATGACCACGACGGAGCTACGAAATGGTGCTGCTCTCATGCTAACCCCAGCTTCAGTCTGAAACATCCAGAAACACTGTAGACTACCAATTCGATCAGTTCCGGTAGCGCCCCAATGTAACCCGGTAGAGAAGAACTAGCCCTCCCCTCTTTGACTGATGGTTCTTGTTGCCTGTCCCTTCTGTTGTCATTTAACAGAACTATTTAGCCTGCTGAAAGGGGTTGTGTTCCGACCGCTGGTTGGTGGAGACATTTTGACTATATTCTGTACCTGCGTTGTCGCGTAATGCGTCATATGACGCGCCGCGTTAGCGCATCCGGAAGTCATCCGGGGCGCGCAGCGCGTAACGTAAGCATAACAAGTCATGTGACTTGTTAATAAAACTTTTCATTGGTTCATTTTACTTTTCTTATTGTAATGATGAAAGGCTTGGTCATATGACCTAAAAATTACGCTTTTCATTACTTCCGAACATTATTTTTTCTTAAATATATGTTATAATGTTCCAGGCTAATGTACTTTCCCGGAAATTTTACAACTGTCCTGCAAGTAAAATATATTCTTTTTTCGAGAAAAAGAGCGTTTCTCCGTCCCATGACGGAGCCGTTGAGCAAAAGAGGGTCGACCTGCTGTCTTAGTCGCCGATACGCCTGAATATGAGATTCTTATCTATCACTTTATGTTGCAGGAATAGAAAACACAACAGCCCTTGACCATTTATCTTTACTGCGTTCCTTCGTATTATACCTTTTACCCTTCATGTAATTGGTCTGCTTTATTTCACTTGCCTTTTAATGATTCTAAAACAGTCACTATTATTAAAAACTTTACCAATGTATATACTACTACCATTTTTTCTTTTAAAAACCTTTATTGTGAAAATGTCATTATACAAATACGAGCTTATAACCACGTGGGCCTGCCACAGAGCAAACTGTAATCGTATATGATGAGTAGACATTTACACTGTAGAGGAACGTAACGGGCGGGCCATTAGGTTGCAAGAACTAAGGTGTCTAACAGTTACGGAATCGGTGGACGTACATTTTATAATTAAAATACGACAGGGCCAGTTACAATAAAATTATCTAGATATACATTTGCGGGCAAGTACCATGGGTGACGTTAATTCGAACTTTCAATAGTACAGTAATCAATAACACATCAGAACTTAATATCAATAGGGATGTCGAAATATTCAATCAATTCTCGTCCCCGCCCGCCATGTGCTTCAAAACTGCATACGTATCTCGTGATTTCAAGGTTCTGCAACCAGTACACAACAAGGAGTTACGAGTCCCATTTATTCCGGCGCCATTTTGGGCGAGGACGGGCAGGTCCAGGATATAGTCAAAATGTCTCTACCAACCATCGACTATGATGATGTTCATATGCTGTATTTATTAGAGTAACACTCATCTGTCCACATGAAATTAATTTGCCACAATCTAAACATGTCATTTTAATCTTTCCAAAGTTCTTCTAAATATTTGGGACCGTTTCCCTTGCCTCTGAAGCTCTCAGTGCCACTTCTTTGATGAATGTACTAGCAGGTCAGGGGTTCTCCTCCAAATCTCTCTTTTATGCAGCACTATAATTAATTGGTGCCACCTCTCCATATGACGATGCATGGTATAGTTACCACAACTATATTTTTTTTCGGTTCCTCTGGAGAGTTCATCGTGGCAGATGAAGCGTGTAACGTACCGGGCATTTACCTTTTTTTGCATGTACAGGAAAGGAAAAAAAAATCGAGCGTCCGAGTTCTAAGGTGTCCCAGGGCCATTTTAGTGGACCAGGCCCAAATCCAAAGAACAGCCATCTCACAGGCTAATGGGGCGACCCACGCCGACTTTCAGCATTGTAGAATGACCACACCAGTACAGCAACTTGCTAGACATCACCTCGGTGCCATCCGGATCTCGGCGCCCCACTGCAGATGAAGTGCCTCTCAACTATGAAACCACCACGGTGACATCCGGATCTTGGCGCGTTGTGCTGCCTTCGGCCTATTCGCACATCGGTCCGCTACTGACGCCATCTCACAGGCTAATGGGGCGACCCACGCCGAGTTTCAGCATTGTAGGATGACCACACCAGTACAGCAACTTGCTAGACATCACCTCGGTGCCATCCGAATCTTGGCATCTCAACGCCTAGTGGTATCTTCCATACAAAAAATATTGTTACGCTGCCTTTGGCCCCATTCGCACATCAGTCCGCAACTTAGACATCACCTCGGTGCCATCCGGATCTTGGCATCTCAGCGCCTTGTGGTGTCAGTCAGAAAATATTGTTGCGCTGCCTTTGGCCCCATTCGCACATCGGTCCGCTACTGACGCCATCTCACAGGCCAACGGGGCGCCCCACGCCGACTTTCAACATTGTAGGATGGCCACAGAAGTGCGACAACTTACTAGACACCACCTCGGTGCCATCCGGATCTTGGCGCGTTGTGCTGCCTTCGGCCTATTCGCACATCGGTCCGCTACTGACGCCATCTCACAGGCCAACGGGGCGCCCCACGCCGACTTTCAGCATTGTTGGATGGCCACACAAGTGCGGCAACTTACTAGACACCACCTCGGTGCCATCCGGATCTTGGCGCGTAGTGAAGCTGCAGCAGCTGCAAATAAGCTTCAGACAGTGTTACAACCGCTGCTCAGAACTCTCAACTATGACACCACCTCGGTGCCATCCGGATCTTGGCGCGTTGTGCTGCCTTCGGCCTATTCGCACATCGGTCCGCTACTGACGCCATCTCACAGGCCAACGGGGCGCCCCACGCCGACTTTCAGCATTGTTGGATGGCCACACCAGTGCGGCAACTTACTAGACACCACCTCGGTGCCATCCGGTTCTTGGCGCGTTGTGCTGCCTTCGGCCTATTCGCACATCGGTCCGCTACTGACGCAAACTCACAGGCCAACGGGGCGCCCCACGCCGACTTTCAGCATTGTAGGATGGCCACACCAGTGCTGCAACTTGCTGGACACCACCTCGGTGCCATCCGGATCTTGGCGCGTTGTATTGCCTTCGGCCTATTCGCACATCGGTCCGCTACTGACGCCGCCTCACGTGCCAACGTATTTTCTCCGCATTTTATACCCTATGCCGCATAACAGGCCATGTGACTTGTTTATAAAACTTTTCATTGGTTCATTTTACTTTTGGTTTCCTAATGATGGAAGGCTTGATCATATGACCTAAAAACAACACTTTTCATTGGATGAAAACTTTTTTTTTTCCCAAACGATGAAAGCCCCACCTTGTTTCTGGATGTTTCAGACTAAACTGGCGTCAGCATGAGAGCACCACCATCTCGTAGCTCCATCGTGGTCATTCCGCGAGCAATCATGGCAGCCGCTCCCCACCAGAAGCCTGCAGGAGTCGGGCCCCCAAAACTTTTGATGAATTCTCAAGGCGGAGGGGACGCTTTCGAGAATGGGGTCCAAGACCTAGCAGACAAGCGTCCGATTTCCAAGGTGTCCCAGGGCCATTTCAGTGGACCAGGCCCAAAAAGGAAAGAGCCTGCCGCCATTTTGAGAGTCCTGTGACAGCCGCCTATCGCTGCACCGCAAGAGTGGGCGTAACTCAGCTGAATTGCGGCTTTTGACACAGTGGACCAAAAACGGACGGAATGGCAACTGAAACGGTAAAGGGGCGCCCCACTACAACAGATGACACTCCACCTGGAGAGGCCCGTTCACGCCGCCTCCCCCGGGGCGCCCCACGCCGTTATTCGGAGCAGCATTGTAGGATACCAAAACCAGTGCGGCAACTTACTGGACATCACCTTGGTGCCATCGTTCTGCTGCCTTGGAACTATTCGCACAACAGTTTGCTACTGATGACCCACCCCCCGCGACGCCCCACGCCGTTATTTGCTGGGTGGCAACTTACTAGACATCACTTTCGTGTCATCTAGATTTCGGCGCGTTCTGCTGCCTTGGAACTATTCGCACAACAGTTTGCTACTGATGACCCACCCCCCGCGACGCCCCACGCCGGAAATCTGGACGTTGTGCTGCGCTGGGACTATTCGCACAGCCGACCGCTACTTCGTTGTTTTTCCCTAAAAATGTTTATATGTTATTACTATTTTTGTTTTCTTGTATATATTTATAAATTATTAAAGTTTTATAATCTTACTACTTTGTCGGAGTGTGTGACGGGGCGGGTACCCGGGGGTCTGTGGGTGGGGGCCTGGCCACCGACTGGTGGTCCGGTCCCACTTGTTCACGTACCTCCGTTTCTTCTCCACTGCCCCAGGAACCGGAAGCGGAAGCTGACTGGCAAGAAGGTGATCCGGACTACTGGTGGCCCATCGCGGAGGAGGCAGACGGCTACCCCTTTAAGGTGACGGACCTGAGAAACGAGACCCCGCCCCAAGGGAGTGACGCGTCGGGGTCAAAAGGCCTGCGGAACCAGGAAGCGACGGACGGCGTATCCCGAGCTGCAAGCCCAGGCGAGGAGAGGAGAAATCGGAGCAGCAAGGAGGAAGAAGAGGACGTACACCCCCGAGGAACAGAGGAGCCGAAGAAGCCAGGAGGCCAACGGTTAGGCGATTCGCCCCGCCACGGTCCCACGGGAGGAACGTGGCTACAGCAGGTACGGGGGCGTATGGCAGGGTGGATGGGCGCTCACGTCCCTACCGTTACTGAGTAAAGAGACCCGAGTGCAGAAGTTGCCTCGACCCCTCCCACTCACGAGCACCCCCCCCCCTTAGGTAAAAGAGAGTGGTCGTTGCACCTGGTGTTGGTATCCCTCACTCCCGGCCCCTTTGTTGGATACGTTACAAACAAGCACTGATACTTGCCTGTCTTCTTTCCTCCTATGTGGAGCCCCGCGGGACGACTTGGAGAACGGAAGCAAGAGCCATCCTGGACCCGTTTCGTCAGCCCCATTACGACCAGGCAGCGTTCGCCAGAGAACGCATCACTAGCAGGAACCGAAAGACTTACACCAAAATAAAGCCTTCTTTAAGAAGTTTGATTCGGGTCTCCGCCTCTCCTTCCACCGTAGAGCAGGGTCCCCCAGAGGAGGCCCTTCAGCCCCTCCCGTCCCCAGCCACCCCGGGACAGAGTGCTATATATTTTTAATGTGACACATAATTGTAAAAACTTTGATGTACAAAGAGTCATCCCTGGAATCTTCCGCTTCACGCTCGGTCCCCTCCCCAATCACAATACAGGATGGTTTTCAGATAATAGCAACGCTTCTGCTGTGACGGATCTCATCGAGTGTGGGCCTTGATCTACTATAACTCCTTTGAAGAGGGGTGATTCTTTACAGCTGTGGCCATAAACTACATCTGCAGGGCTAGCTGATAGCCTAGGACCGGCCTGGACAATCGGACACAGAGGAAAAGGAGTGTCAGAGGGTGCGGTAGTGAATAGGGCGAAAGGGAGGTGTCGGGCGGGCACAGGGTGTGATTCTCAGGGAAGAGCAGCGCAGATGGGGGGAGGTTTATTACCCATGCATAAGACAGAGAGCGGGGGTGACCACTGCCTGGGTGAGATGCTTGCGAGGGTGGGGAGCCATGCTAAGGATCGACAGCGTGCACAGAGTGGGTCTGGTCAAGGCATCTAAAATGGCTGCCGTGCACGACAAAAGTGTGGCATTTGAAAAAAGACAAGATGGCGCAGACAATGTTTTTCAACACTTCCTGATTTCCTTCGAATCGAACGTTAACAGACGTTGGGGCATATTACCAAAGTTAAGCGATATTTATCCCTAACGATGCATTGCAAAGATTTTTTTACAGTCAGAAATTATCGCAGATAAACCTTGCTATTATCAAGGTTTATCGCAAATACGATAAAAAACGACCGCAATGCATTAATATCGCTGAAAACTCCGCGATATTCATGCATTACCGAGCTAATGCTCTTAGCCATGTTATCCACCTCCCATTGGATAACATGGCTAAGAACTGCTCAGAGCAGCTGTTACTTTTTGGAGATATTCGCGCTTATCTCGAATATTTTCAAAAGTTGATAATAGGAGATAGCGATGTTAGCGACTGTTTCCAGTCGCTAACATCTTGGCATGCCCACTTTGCATGTCATTAGTGATAAAAATCACTCACATGCAAAGTGGGGCCCAAGATGGTCGCTATCTCCTACTAGCCGTCGCTAACTGGTGTTAGCAACAGCTAGGTAATACAGATATAATTTTATCTCCGCGAAGCGGAGCGCTGTTACAGATATATATCTTGTTTTTGAACGTTAATTTCTCAAAATGCACTGAAGCACATATATTGAGACCTAGCAAAGGCACATCGGGCTACCAGTCCCTAATATTTTACCAAGTTTCGTGCAAATCCATTCAGCCGTTCGATTACTATTATTATTTTTTTTTTTTTGCCCCGCGGGGCCCTTTTAAAACCTCCACATCAAACCTAGGGGGTCAGCGAGGATCTACTATGCCCCCTTATGGTCATTTGCCCCTTCGCTTTGGCCTCCTCTTGTCTCTCGATCCTACCGACAGACAAGATGGCGGCTGCTACGTACTGTTTGGAATGTTTACAGACACCGGAGAGCCAATCAGCTTCGCTTCGCAAAGCTCCGTAACGCGAAAAGTACGCGAAGCGGAGCGCTGTTACAGATATATATCTTTTTTTGAACGTTAATTTCTCAAAATCCACTGGAGCACATATATTGAGACCTAGCAAAGGCACATCGGGCTACCAGTCCCTAATATTTTGCCAAGTTTCGTGCAAATCCATTCAGCCGTTCGATTATTATTATTATTTTTTTTTTTTGCCCCGCGGGGCCCTTTTAAAACCTCCACATCAAACCTAGGGGGTCAGCGAGGATCTACTATTCCCCCTTATGGTCATTTGCCCCTTCGCTTTGGCCTCCTCTTGTCTCTCGATCCTACCGAGAGACAAGATGGCGGCCGCTACGGACTGTTTGGAATGTTGACAGACGCCGGAGAACCAATCAGCTTCGCTTCACAAAGCTCCGTTGCGCGAAAAGTACGCGTCCTGGAGCGCTGCCCGGTCCGCTGTTACAGATATATATCTTTTTTTAAACGTTAATTTCTCAAAATCCACTGTAGCACATATATTGAGACCTACAAAAGGCACATCGGGCTACCAGTCCCTACAATTTTGCCAAGTTTCGTGCAAATCCATTCAGCCGTTCGGGCTAAAAGTGAGGCCAACCGCCCTATGGAAAACTCAATGTTAAAAACACGTTTTGGGACCCCCCTTTTTTCTCGACCCCCCCTGGACGAACCCCCCCCCAATTTTCAGGGGCTGCCCAGAAACAAAATGTGCCATTTTCCTGAAAATTTCAGCCAATTCCGTCCACAAACGCCAAAGTTATTAGACATAGAATTTTCAAAAAACCCATAGAGAAAAAATCCTAACTATATATACCTACTGGCGACCGCCAGTAGGTAATATATATATATATATATATATATATATATATCCAAAAAACACAGTCCCAAATTTTGAGAGAACCAGAGGAGACCAATTTGATTCGCAGCGGATCTTTATTTGAAGATCAGCTTGTCAGCAAAGAAACTTCACAAGGGCACAATAACGCCAATATTGTCAGCCAGCCAGGACGCGTTTCAAGTGTTACCTCTTCATCAGCGGCTGGTCGAAAAGGACAAGAGGCAGTCGGCGTGTTTGCAGGCATATAACTCAATTTCAAAACATCCCCCGCCCCGTTGGGCGTAGCCACTCGGCATTGTGGGAGACGTAGTTTATGCACCTCAGAACCTCCGTGGGTCCGCCTAGCCCTCTTGCCAAATTGTCTTTCAATTCACAGCTCCCACTGTGGAGTTCCTTGCCCCACTTTGATGCTGAAATTCCCGCTGTGAGCGCTCTCCTTACTGCATGGAAGAGTGCTCAATCTCCTCCGCGTAGTGACAGCATCAGATGACGCCGCCGCGGACCTGCTACACACAGCAGTCGGCGCTCTCAACGACCCTGGGAGGCCGTTACAAATCCAAAAAACACAGTCCCAAATTTTGAGAGAACCAGAGGAGACCAATTTGATTCGCAGCGGATCTTTATTTGAAGATCAGCTTGTCAGCAAAGAAACTTCACAAGGGCACAATAACGCCAATATTGTCAGCCAGCCAGGACGCGTTTCAAGTGTTACCTCTTCATCAGCGGCTGGTCGAAAAGGACAAGAGGCAGTCGGCGTGTTTGCAGGCATATAACTCAATTTCAAAACATCCCCCGCACCGTTGGGCGTAGCCACTCGGCATTGTGGGAGACGTAGTTTATGCACCTCAGAACCTCCGTGGGTCCGCCTAGCCCTCTTGCCAAATTGTCTTTCAATTCACAGCTCCCACTGTGGAGTTCCTTGCCCCACTTTGATGCTGAAATTCCCGCTGTGAGCGCTCTCCTTACTGCATGGAAGAGTGCTCAATCTCCTCCGCGTAGTGACAGCATCAGATGAGGCCGCCGCGGACCTGCTACACACAGCAGTCGGCGCTCTCAACGACCCTGGGAGGCCGTTACAAATCCAAAAAACACAGTCCCAAATTTTGAGAGAACCAGAGGAGACCAATTTGATTCGCAGCGGATCTTTATTTGAAGATCAGCTTGTCAGCAAAGAAACTTCACAAGGGCACAATAACGCCAATATTGTCAGCCAGCCAGGACGCGTTTCAAGTGTTACCTCTTCATCAGCGGCTGGTCGAAAAGGACAAGAGGCAGTCGGCGTGTTTGCAGGCATATAACTCAATTTCAAAACATCCCCCGCCCCGTTGGGCGTAGCCACTCGGCATTGTGGGAGACGTAGTTTATGCACCTCAGAACCTCCGTGGGTCCGCCTAGCCCTCTTGCCAAATTGTCTTTCAATTCACAGCTCCCACTGTGGAGTTCCTTGCCCCACTTTGATGCTGAAATTCCCGCTGTGAGCGCTCTCCTTACTGCATGGAAGAGTGCTCAATCTCCTCCGCGTAGTGACAGCATCAGATGACGCCGCCGCGGACCTGCTACACACAGCAGTCGGCGCTCTCAACGACCCTGGGAGGCCGTTACAAATCCAAAAAACACAGTCCCAAATTTTGAGAGAACCAGAGGAGACCAATTTGATTTGCAGCGGATCTTTATTTGAAGATCAGCTTGTCAGCAAAGAAACTTCACAAGGGCACAATAACGCCAATATTGTCAGCCAGCCAGGACGCGTTTCAAGTGTTACCTCTTCATCAGCGGCTGGTCGAAAAGGACAAGAGGCAGTCGGCGTGTTTGCAGGCATATAACTCAATTTCAAAACATCCCCCGCCCCGTTGGGCGTAGCCACTCGGCATTGTGGGAGACGTCGTTTATGCACCTCAGAACCTCCGTGGGTCCGCCTAGCCCTCTTGCCAAATTGTCTTTCAATTCACAGCTCCCACTGTGGAGTTCCTTGCCCCACTTTGATGCTGAAATTCCCGCTGTGAGCGCTCTCCTTACTGCTGTCACTACGCGGAGGAGATTGAGCACTCTTCCATGCAGTAAGGAGAGCGCTCACAGCGGGAATTTCAGCGAATCAAATTGGTCTCCTCTGGTTCTCTCAAAATTTGGGACTGTGTTTTTTGGATATATATATATATATATGTATATATATATATATGTATATATATATATATATATATATATATATATATATATATATATATATAGGGAAGTAACACAATTTCAAGGTTTATGGGGAAAGTGACCTTCCTGGTCGGGTATTAGCACAAATGATCAGACCCCCTTACACGAAAGCATACATCACAGAAATACACTCATCGACAGGACAGCATATCACAGACCCATTAGAAATCCAGAAGGAATTTCTCTCTTACTTTAAAACGATGTACTCCACTAAACTGGGACGCAACCGTACAGGCCAAGAGACTTATCTATCTGAGGTTGCATTAGTATACCTTGAAAAGTTTATGCAGGACTTGCTAGCAATACCTATTACGATATAACGCATAGACGAAGCCATTACATCCCTGAACTCATCTACTGAACCCGGACTTGATGGGTTCACCGCGGAATTTTACAAAGCCTACAAAGATTTACTGATTCCTCACCTTCTAGATATGTATGCCGAAGCATTGGAGAAGCAGGTTCTCCCACCCACCCTCCGGGAAGCGGTTATCATATTACTCCCCAAACCTGGAAAAGACCCCCTAATGTGCGGCTCATATCGCCCCTTGTCCCTCCTAAACCTGGACTATAAAATACTTGCCAAGGCCTTAGCCTGCCGAATCTCTCTTCTGATGGAATCCATTATATCTCCTGCCCAGTCGGGATTTGTCCCACACCGATCCACGGCGTTCAATCTCTGCACTTTATTTAACACACTGCACAGAATAGATCCAGATACCCCTGCAGCAGCCATACTACTTGACACTGAAAAAGTCTTTGACTCCTTAGAATGGCCCTTTTTTCGTCTATAATGCAAAGAATGGGTATGCCACATGGCTTTATTGCCACTACAGCTCTGCTAAATACTCTACCTACTGCTAGACTTCGGGTCAATGGTACCCTGTCTGCCCCCTTCCCCATGTCGCATGGTACGAGGCAGGGGTGCCCATTTTTATCCTTAGTGTTTATAATAGCGATGGACCCGCTGATAAGACACTTGCAGGAGAAGCAACTACATAGAGGCTGACAGTTTCGCACAGGCCCGTTATTGATTTCTTTATACGCGTATGGCACGATTTTATATGTCCGCGACCCCTGTGCTAACCTGGACCCACTTATACAAGAAATTCTCCGCTTTGGTACCTTCTCCGGACTGGGGATAAATTGGCATAAATCAGTCATTTTCCCACTTACCAGTGGCACCTGTAGTACCTAGGGGTGCACATTCATCTAGAGACAGGCCAGATTATCCGTCGCAATTATGGTGTGGCTATCTCTAAACTCGAGGCACAAGTGGACCATTGCCTTTCTATGGCGGGGTGCGTGGATCTTGTTAAAATGATTGTGCTCCTGAAATTTTGTATTTATTTCTTAACATCCCAATACCACTCACGAATACATTTTTTAGTACTCTCCGCACACAGTTGATCAGGCTGGTCTGGGGCGGTAGGGCACCCAGGGTGAGATGGCAGGTCATGACGCTACCATGCGATAGAGGCGGGTATGAATTTCCAGATCTGCAACTGTACTATCTGGCGGCACAGTGCAGCTTTGCGCAGGCATGGTATCACCCGGATGCCAGGATCATATTCTTGAGGTCAGAGTCCGATTTTGTCCTGCCGGACATCCTGGCTGCAATTTTGACCGTCGATGTTCCTCGAGATCCCAAAGACATTCAGCCGGTCTCCACAACCAGTTGGGCTTGGGCTAAGCTGGGTCGTATTACAAACACCCAGGGGGTTTACTCCTCAGACCTACCACTCCCTAATGCAAAATTGCTGCCCATAACAGGCAAAAACCTGGTACAGAAGACCTGCGCCAAATTCAATATCGTCAAAATGGACGACCTGTTCCCTGCAGGCCATATATTTGACCCAGAGGACAATACCTCCTTCCCAGACGTGACATTCATGGACAGATTTGTTCTGGCTAGCCTTTGGTCGGCGCTTAGAGCTCAATTCCAGGACTATCCACACTCACGATGGTGATAGGGAGTAGCAGGTAAGTTCACTTAATATCCTAACTTTACAGTGCATGTGCCGACTTAATCACACTAGACGACACCAAGTTGCGGAGCGCATGGGAAACAGACTTGGGCACCATAATATCCGACGAACAATGGATGGCTTGCCTAAAGTAATGAAAACAGTATCCTTAAACAGTAGACACAAACTGATTCACTTTAAGTTCCTCTGCAGAATATATGTCACCCCAGACAGAGCGCATAAGATAGACCCCGCTGGATCCCATCATTGCCGGCGTTGCCAACTCCCTCACGCAGACTTCAAACATTTAGCCTGGACGTGTCCACACATACACACCGTTTGGATTGAAGTTCATCATGCATTGGGCAAGATGATACAGGTGCCGATGAACCCCCTGCCCGAAATTGCACTCCTGGGATACGTCGTCCAACTCCCTCTCAAGGTTTGCAGATTTGCTGCTATCTCTTTACTCTTGGCCAAAAGAGAGGTAGCAATACACTGGGGTGGTAGGAGGGCCCCAACCAAAAAGGATTGGATCAGAGTTAGCCTCCTGCTCTCTGAGAAGTTACCAGTATGCCAACACAAACCGCCCTCCTCCAGACCTAGGGACATCTGAGGTCCCTTTAGGACCTTGTTAACAGCACAACAGCAAGATTCCCCCACGCAGCAAGAACAGGGTATCATCCCAGCAGGGGTGGGCTAGTCTGACACTCACCCTACAATGCTACTCCTGAGTATAATGCACCCACTACCTGTGACTTGGTCTACCCCTATTTCAGAAGTAAACTATCGGGTGTGAGGGAGTGGACGAAGTATAGGCACGCAATTATAATGTCGCTCAAGAAGAGCCTCGAAAGCATACTATATACATTTTGTCACGTCACATTGCCTACTGTGTATCGAAAGCACCCAACATTGAACTACCTTGTGATTGTGCCTGTGATGTCAGATCTTTGTAATCAGTGCCTTGCTTTGTCTTTAATAAAATGCTAAATAAAGTAAAAAAAAAAAAAAGAAAAGGAAGAGCAGGCCCTAATCTCCAACAGTATAGGAGGATGGCGAGCTGGAGGAGGCCACCCCGCAGCCTACCAGGAAGGACATTGCCTCCCTTGGAGACATGACTGAGCTTGCTGAATGGCAAGAAGAGGGGCCACCAGTAAAGAGTTCTATAAGACACAGAAGGAGTGCCCAACCCTAGAGGGCGTGAGGTGGCAAGCTAAAGCCCAGGTTGCTGGTGACAGCTCTGGAGATCAGTTAATCTATTATAAGACTTACCTCCTGTATGGTAAGCCTAAGGCCCCCGTGCATGGGGCAGCCAGTGTGTTTGTGGTCTCTCAATAATATAGGGGCTTCCTAATAGGACTGGCTCATAGAAATACCCTGGCAAGACATCTGGCACAGGACAAGAACTTTGCCAGTCTTGTCTCCCATTGTTATGGACCACGGATGAAGTTATCCTCACATATATTCTGCAGGACATGTCTCACCTGCCAGGCCATTGGAAAAACAGAGAAACAGCCTAAGGCTCCCGTGAATCCCTTACCTGTCATTGGCACCCCCTTTGAAAAAGTGGGCATGTACATTGTTGGATTCTTGAACCCCAAAACTGCCTTAGGCAACATGTTTATCCTGGTTTTGGTGGACCATGCCACTAGATGCACAGTGGTAATCCCTCTGAGGTATGTGACTGTACCTGCAGTGGATAGGACCCTGATTGGGATTTTTACCCCAGTAGGGTTCCCCAAGAAAAAGGTACCCGACAGGGGCACAAACTTCATGCCTGTCTACAAGAAGACCATGTGGGAGAGTGTGGAGTAACCTACACGTTCTCCAAAGATCCAACAAGACTCTAAAAGGCATGATTATGGGCCTGCCTGAGCCTATGAGATAGAAATGGTATGTAATATTGCCATATCTGATCTTTGCCTACAGGAAGGTATCACAGAAGGGAGTTTACCCCATTCACACTTCTGTATGGACACCCTGTTAGGGGACCTCTCAGTCTGATGAAGGAAGATTGGGAACAAGCTTCCCCACTCCTCCCAGGATACGGTTAGTAACATGCTAGCCCTCAGAAAGGCTTCTGAGAACTTGGAAGCTAGCAAGGGAGTCATGAAACTCTTGTGTAATCCGAAGGCCACTCTGGTAGAGTTCCAAACTAGCCAGAAGGTATGAGTTTTGGAGTCAGTGGAGCCGAACGCCCAACACAACTGTTGGACAGAGCTTTCACAATAGATTTGCCCCTCTGGAAGGCCTGCAAGACTGTGACTGAAGGTTTGGCAATATGTTTGAAGGAAGGGAGTTGAGTCAAAAAGACCTGATGAATCAGAGCGAGACTGGGTTAAAGATATCTGACACTGTGAGGGTTAAGTTCATGACATGGAACATCGCAGGATTAAGGCAGAAGTTGGGGAATGCAGATATGTTGTAGTTTAGAGGACAACCAGGATATAATATGACTAGAAGCAGACACCATGAATGTGACATGATAGAAGAACAAGCATATTCTAATTCTTATACTGTATGAATTGACAAGATTTGGATGTTTTAAATGTGAGTATATTAACAAAGAAGTGATCAATCTCATGCATAATTTAAAGCCCTGAAGAAGTCCTGTGTGTTCGAAGTGCATCAGCTACTGGATTTTATCTCCTATTCATTGATGTATTTTTTCATGAGAAGAAATTAATAAAGTACGAATGAAGAAAGAAAACCACAACATCTACCTTGTTTATTAGTTGTATACATATGCATTATGATTACTGTGAGTGTTAAATAATAATTTTGCTGAATTTTTTATGCACTTTATACAATATGTTTACTAATTTTAAGTGCTGAACCATTGTCTGCTATTTTGCCTTGGAAAACTTCCCATTTGGAGAGGGGTCGTACTCCAAGGTTCTTTGCACCATTAAAAATATCATACTTTCATCCCCTAATAATATTGTTTGCAAGTGTGGTCTTCTATTGCCTCAACCCCTCTATCTTTTGTAACATGGGAATGAGCTTAACAGACTTTTAGTAATGAGGAATCTAGTTATATTGAATAAAAACAACCTAGAGACAGAGCAACTAGAAAAGACCTTTGGGAGAGAGAACCACACACGGTAGTGGTGGATATAGTGTCGCACTTCAAAGAAGGTGTTATCAGATACTGGTACAGGTTAAAGGATTTTACTTCACATTTTAACAATTCTGGTAGGTGCCACTCAAGGTAAGATACCCCACTACCCAGAGTATTGGTTGGAACAAGGCACAGAGTGACTTGTTCAAAATACACAAGAGACAGAACCCCGGCACTCTAAATATTCTGTGTACAATTTTCAGATAAGTTTCTACAGCAATGAGAACACCATAGGATAATGAGAGAAATGTTCTGTCACAGGAATTGTATACACAAAACAGGATTAGATAATTAAACAGTAATTTATTTCCTCAAAAACACATAAGTTGCATTTCAAATAGTCTTAGCATTTACAAAGGACAAATTCTATAATGTAATTAGAATTCCAGTTCCTTGTCTTTGTAGCACGAAAACAGCCAATGCGCATTTCGTCACCACCGTGACTTCCTCAAGGCTTGTATTGAAGTAGCATAAGAGCCTGAGAAGTTGTTCTTATTTTGGCTCTGAAGTCTCGAACTATTGAGAATCCCTTGTCAGAACTTTATAGCGGACAGACTATAGAAGCTCATTCATAATGCTTCAGATCCTCTCTTATCTTGTTCTGTCCTGGGCACTGAGGATTGAGGTCGGTTATTTACTGGGCAGCAGATACAATCTATCAACTTTGATTCTCCCAGTTTGAGTCTTCTTTTAAATTTAAAACTCAGATTTTGGACATTCTGTAAAGTTGCTAACGGAGAACTCACTAGAAACAAGTTCAGATCTGTGTTGTAGTTGACAGTCCGACAATGAAAAGTCCAGATCGTTAGTATGTCATAGTAAAGCCATTCGGAAAGTAGTAATCTTTCCCTTAGTTAGATCCGGAAGCAAGGTAACTCCCAGTATTTCGGGTACTGTGATAAGACCCTGTAGGAGTATGTCAGGCAACCCTAGCAGCCCGCGTCCGTCCGTCACCTGAAAAGACCTTTGGGAACCCGAATAATGCCTCAAGCATAGACTTCATTCTAGCCTCAGGGGCATTCAGTGACTTGTTTGTGCACAAAGTAACCAGCTGGGCAAGCATCAGCGATCACGACTCCCTCACAGGCATCTTTAAATTGGTCCCCAAGCATATAAGGGCAAAGGAACTTTGATACCCTTAAGTGGGAGAAAATCTATAAAAATGATTATTCCCATTGGGTAATAGCAGAGGGGAAAACCGAAATACTTACCTGTGTAGATAATAATCCTGATCCAAATGACTAATAAGGGCCTTTGAGGCAATATTGGGTTCCATAAAAAGTTTAATAACTTGCCCTTCACACTCTAGTCAAGCACCTGTCCCTCGCTGGTTTGATGCTGCTTGTACTCAGTCCCTGAAAAATCTACATGCAGCCCTTACAAACATCCCAAGAGATCTGAGGTCAGTACAAAGTCTGCGCAAGTAGTATATAAAGCCAAGTAGCACCAGACTAAAAAGCATAAGAGAGGAAGCTTTGGATGCTCTTTGAGCAGCTGCAATACCAAATAGTAACCAGGCCTTTTGGAAAGAGATAAGTGCCCCCTTTCTTGTTTGTGACTAAGATCTCCTACTTTAGAGCTTCACGTAGGAGAGGAAACGTGGGTGACTCACTTCAACAAAATATTTGAAACAGCTGAAGCGGACCTCCCCAAGCTTGGTAGTGATTACCATAATATGATTTGCGAACCATTGGTTTTTAGTATAGAAGAGGTTAGATTTGGACAAGCACAGTCCATCCCCGCAAAAGCCCCAGGGCCGGATGGGTTGCCGATAGACGTCTTTTTAGACCATCAAGACTTATGAGCTCCCCTTCTGACAAAAAATTTTAACACCATATGTAAACTTGGTCCTCCAGATTCTTGGAAGAAAAGTATTCTTATTCCCATTTTCAAAAAGGGGGATAAAGGAGACAGCTTGTAATTACAGGCCAATATCTCTATTAGATGGAACTGCTAAACTATTAGGACAACTCCTGCTGAACAGGTTAGAGGAATGGGTGGAGGAACATATTGTATTGCTTCCAGTGCAGTATGGATTTAAAAGAGGTAGGGGGACCATTGACCAGTGTTTAAATCTAAGCCTGATAATGGTGAAGTATATGGGGGCCAAGGAGGGGCATATTTTGACAGCCTTTATGGACCTCTTGGCAGCTTTCGATTGTGTTTCACATTCCAAACTATGATCTGTCATGGAAGCAATGGGGATAGAGGAACCAATAATAGTTGTTATTCATCAGATGTATTCTCAGGCATTTGCAAGTGTCTGGTACTGTAGGAAGGGGAAAAGTACAAGGTCATTCAAAATCCAGAGGAGTGGGGGGGGGTAGACTGGGGTGCATACTCACCCCCTATCTCTTTTCCCTTTATACCAATGGAGTGGAGGCTGCGCTCTTAGGCTCCACCACAGATATCCCACACACAAATGCAGCACCCCTCCCTATCCTCATATACGCAGATAATGCAGTGTTAATTGCCAGAAACCGGAAAGGCGCTGCAGATTCTAATCGACGCCTATACAAATGTCATTAAACAAATGGACTTGAGAGTTAAGAAGGCAAAAACCTATTTTCTTGTGGCAGGGGATCGGTTGAAGAAACTACCCTCATTCCATATCATATAGAAACCAGGAGCCTGGGGGTGGTTCACACGTTTTTCAATTTGTGGATTCTTTTCAATGAAAAGATAACCTGGAACACCATGGTAGTTAATAGAAGGTTGTCTTTTGAAAAGAAGACCATGGCCACCTTCACCTTCATTAAAAATTGGGATCTTAACCTATACCGGAAATCATGAAGGTTTACAAGGCCAAAGCAAGGCCAAAGCAATATCAGGGGCCTTGTATGGGGCAGGGATTTGGAATATGTTGAATATTGACACCCTCCATCGCATTAAGGGTGGCTTCTATAAAAGGTTACTTTCCCCACCTGTTAAAAATATCACTGTCACAATGAAATGGGTGCCCCATTTATTTCTGATATAATTTGTTTAGCACCAATGTCATTGTGGCATTCTATATGAGAAGGGAGTCGGTGAAATGAAATCAAGCCATCCTGAGTGATTGTCTAGAATTGGATCATGTCGGAAAAATCAGATAGTTACATTATGTCAAAAACACTTTGAGAGCATTGGGCCTCTTCAAACTTTTTGAGAACCCTCCTAGTTGTAAACAGATTTCTAAAGCCAAACTGAAAGAGCCCTTTTGCCTAAAGGCTGTTCGCGACAGAAGGGACCCAAACTGGGTGAAATCCTCAGTAATGTTTCTATCAACTGTCTCCTCCTATGCATGCGATTACTTATTCTTATTTAGCCCATGTCCCAAATCTACAACATCGTTTTATCTTAGTAAGATTCAGTCTAAATTATATAGACCCTGATGTTGGGTTATCCGGGTAGTATGCACGCACTAGAAGAACGTGTGATGGCTCATCTTCACAAATAGATCTACACTTGATCTTTTTCTGCAAATTCTACGAAGAGCCAAGAAAAAGATTTATTCTACGTCTTGTTCGGAAATACAATTTCAGGCAATGTCGGGTAGCTCTATATTTGATTGAGATGCTTGGGGGACGCGTTTGTGTGTTATTCTCCAGCCTCCTTCTTGTGGTCAGCCTTAAAGCGAAGGAGAACCCAATTGATTTCTGGACTTTAAGACAGTAGATAAATGTAACTTTTTTCACCATTCATCTTGTACATGTATATTATTATGAGGGCATTTTATCTTTCTCTTTCACTGTATTAATGGATTTTCAAGACGGAAGGTCAATTTTAAAATATATTTTTATATGTGATGAAATATTGCGAAATAAAGGAACATAGATTGATTGATTGATTGTTGGACCGCTGAAAACACAAAAACCGGACAGAGGACCAATTTGTTGCCACAGGCACCAACAACAGAAGTGTTTACCAATACATTAGCATGAAACACGCATTCCCGTGTGCAAACATTTAACGGCGCTCTCTGTCCAAGAACCCCACCCTTGCCACAAGGTCAAACAAATGTTTAACTTATATTAAAGTTGCACCACTCCTTTATAGTTTTTTTATATTCTTCTTTGTATTTGATGAATCACAGCCAACGCGTTTCGTTCTGAAAACAGAACTTCTTCAGGGCAGATAGTATTCACAGGTGCAGACACAAAAGTGAAAATAGTTCTAATTCCTCTTCAAAAAATGGAAAAGTCATGTATTTCATGTGGTCCTTTTTATCTGACAGATTAACTCCATATTTCCACTAGAAAACAATTCACTTCACGAATATAATATCCTGATATGATAATCACGGTTTATAGTCTGTGTTTATTCTGGACCCATCATACGACGAGCCTCATACAGGGGCCCGTACAGCCAACTTGGCTTCCATGATTTAAAAAAGAACCCACCAAACTCGCAAAATAAAGGAACATAGATTGATTATTGATTGTTGGGCCGCGCCTTATGAGTTGATTGAGAGGAAGTGGGAAGTCCACCTACCTGGTGGACATCAAGATCTCCAAACACCCCTTAAGGGTCCTCCACATCAATCGCCAAAAAGCCAACAATGAGAAGTTTGAGGTTACCATGCTGTTGGTGACAGATAATAGAGATGAAGAGGAGAGTAAACCCCTTCCTGACCTCCTACATTTAAGATGAAAGATGGGTCAGTGGAAGGTGTCAACCTCTCTATTATCCTGACCCTAGAACAGCAGAGGGACTGTCACCAGTTGTTGGGAGGGTTTACCTCACTGTTTTCCCTCAGTCCTGGCACTCTTGTGTACCCTTGAAATTGATACTGGGGACAGCCTGCCTGTCAAGAAGAAAATCTATAGGCTGTCGTAAAAAGTGATTGTCAGCATTAGGGAGGAAGTCTCCAAGATGTTGGAATTGGGAGTGATCGAGCACTCCAGTAGTCTCAGGTCCATCCCAGTGGTGCCATTACTCAAATCAACCCCATCTAAAGGAGGTTCAACTCAGTCAAAAAGACTGATGCTCACCCCATCCCCAGAGCTGATGAGCTCTTTTATCGGTATGGGGCTGCCAATAACCATGATACTTTTGACCTTACTTCAGGATTCTTACTGGGTGATTGAACCAAGTCTTAGCTGAGATGGAGGCCTTCAGGTCTGCTTATTTGGATGTCATAGCTGTCTGTAGTAGCAGCTGGGGGCACCACCTGTTTCACCTACAGAAGTGCTTCAGACCCTGTAATAGGCAGATCTTTTCATCAAGGCTAGTGAGTGCCAAATAGGTCAGGGTTCTGTGGTGTACTTGGGGTACATCATGGACGGAGGTTAGGTGTAGCCCCTCCAGGCCAAAATAGAGACCGTATTGGCCTGGGAGCTCTCCAAAACCCAAATAGAAGTGAGGGTTCTCCTAATCATCACTGGGTACTACTGGAGGTTTGTTAAGGAATATGGCACCATTGATGTCCCCTTAACTGAGCTGACTTCCAAGAAGCCCAAAACGGTGAAATGGACAGAGGACTGCCAGAAAACCTTTGCCACTCTCAAACAGGCCATGTGTACAGCCCCTGTACTCAAGGCCCCTGACATTTAACAGGAATTCATTGTGTAAACTTATGCCTCAGAGCATGGCATAGGGGCAGTGTTATCACAGTTAAATGAGGAGGGCCTGGTCCAACCTGTCACTTTCATCTCTAGGAGGCTACTTCCCAGGGAACAGAGGCAAGGTGCTATTCAAAGGAAAGCCTTTCCAGTGTTATGGGCACTGAAGAAGCGGAGACCATACCTGTTTGGGACTCACATCCAGGTTCAGACACACCACAGGCACCTTAGATAGCTCATGCCGAGGGATGAGAATCCAAATCCGTTGAGTTGGTCCATCTCCCAACAGGGAATAGATTTCACGTTGGAACTCCGTCCTGGGTCAGACAACACCAGTGCTGATGGTCTGTCCAGGTTCTTACACCTTAGTTATAAGCGCTCCCAGGATGATGGGTAGTTTTTACCACTTTCAGCAGCGGGGTAGTGGAAAGTGTTAGACCTGTCAGTCTTGGGGTGGTCTTCCCCCAAACTTTTTGCCTTCACCCTTTTATTTTTCTGAATTTGTTTTTACTAGCATTAGGACTCTATGCACTTTACCACTGCTAACTAGTGTCAAAGCGCTTGTTCTCACTCCCTAAGACATGCTAAAATTGGCTTACACCTCATAGGCATATTTCATTCAAGTCCCTAATAAAGTGATATACCGTATACCCAGGGCCTGTAAATTAAATGGTACTAGTGGGGATGCAGCACTTATTGTGACACCCACTTAAGCAGCCCCTTAAAACATAGCTCCTTAAAACAAGTCCAGGTCTATTATTGCAGCATGGATGTAGTTTGTAACTGCCAACCCACTTGGCAAAATAAAACCCTTGCCAAGCCTTAAACTCCCCTTTTATAACATACTAGCTTACCCGTCGCGAGTTGCTGCGATCTCAGAAGAAAGGAATGTTGCTGCTGCTCAGAAAGATAAGTATCTCTCTGACATACTTGTTATTGATTTACTCTGCTTTGCTTATCTGATACTTGTATATATGTAAATAGCATGTTATTTAGTATTAGCAATTTCTATATATGTAAATAGGATGTTATTTAGTATTAAGGGATTCCTATATTTTCTGGGATTGGCCTATATCTTCTGAATACCTCAGAATGGCCTTTTGAGGTGAAATTTTAACTTTTTTCTCTGGTTTGTGTACGCTTTCTAATGATACTTGTGTCTCGCACTCGATATTGGCCCCTGTGTCTTTCACCCTAGACTACTTCCCCTCCGGTTCTATTTCAAACCGGATTAAGCCTCATCGCATTTGGTATACTTTTGAACGCGAGCACGAGAGCACATCGCTTACACGCTCATACCTTGCGCCCCCATCACGACTCGGGGTCATTATAATTACCGCACCGTCTCGCCAACACTCCGTCTCGGCACAACGAAGATTGATTCGACATGTTTGGGCAGCTTCTCCGGCCCCTTCAACGCGCGTAGCTGCGCTCGAGGAGGGCTGGGTTACATTAGAGGAATTCACCCTCGGAGCGATTCTCGATGCTCGTTCGTTTGAGAAGAACGGGCTTGATCAGTTTGTATTTGAACAGCTTCTAATCTTGCTTCGATATTTAAAAAAATGTTATGCCAGAAACCTTCGCGGGAGTGTACTCAACAACTTCCCAAAGTTTCATGGCGATCGGATGAATGGTGTAGTAATGCATAAAGGACAAACAGACAGACAGACAGACAGACAGACATACATTCGTTTTTATATATATAGATAATGCACCCCTAATGTAGGCTCTAAGTAGTGCAATTGGCAGAGTGCATTGTAGTTAAAAGATTGCACCACTTCGGAGGAGCTACGCCGGCGACCAAGATGGCCGCATAAGCTCTCGGCTCCGCCGACCTCCGCCAGCAGCTCGTATATCCTGTTCTCAATCCTGAATTTACACCAGTCTCCCGGGTACATGAAGTGTTCCTGCTTCTAGAGGTGTGATCCCGAGCTTTTTATCTAGTCGGATGCCACAGATACGCCGTGTTCCTATTCTTGGCCTACCATCGTGTGGAAGCCGGGGCCTCGATTTCTGGCCTATCCGGGTTGGAGTTGATCAACAACGGCCGCTGGACCTGGACTGGGCCCGGTCCCCCGGATTGCATCGTTAACTGCTTGTCTGATGCTGACATTGTGAGCGGTATACACCGTGGAGACAACAGCGGACCGCGCCTGTTGCCGTGTTCGGGGGTCTGGCGCCCGGAGACCCTGCCCTTCCCGGGGTTGACGGGCTGGGGCCCTCGCTGCCGGCGACGGTGTCGACCTGGCACGACGGGGAGCGCCCGTTATTGTCATCGGATTTGCGTGGCCTGTTACCCCGGAGAAGCCGGCCTCCGGGGTTCGAATCCAGCTCTGCCTCTTCGTGAGAGGAGATGGAGCAGACGGAAAGTGCGCCATCGCTACGGGCCGTCATGGCCGCCATTGAGGCGCTCCATTCACAATCCGCCGCTGTATTCCGGACACTGATTGTGCAAGTGGACGGTATCTTGGGGCCGGTACACGGCTCTCCGACTAGTCCTGATACATCTGTGGTACCAGCGGTGCAATGTACGCCTGAGATCGAGGTCCCTGGGCAGAACCTGGATTCACTGTGCTTTGCCGGCCCCCACTGTACACTCAGCGAGCCCGCGATCGTCGCTATCGTTCCCTGCTTGATCCTGCTGCCACCCCGTATAGATATGGACAGTCTTCTGTGCGGTAACAAGTTCCACCGTGACTGTTGGGGAGAGTTGCTATTTCTGGGCACATTCCCTCATTCGTTATGTGGTTATCGTGACCTTCTCTCCTTTTGTCGCTCCTGCAACACTGATGTGGACTTTAATGAATGTTCTGCCTTTTCCTTTGTGAAGGTGGTTCGAGTGCAAGTGACTCTCCTGCACTGCCGTACTGGTCAGGGTTGAACTTGAGGGCTTGGACTTGATTATGTGGCTTGACTCATTGCCGTGATTGTCCCATGTAATGTGCTGGGAGCTGGGGGGTGCTTTGTTATACTCCCCCGATTGGTTTGTATATTTTGCCAAATGTTGGTTCGATCATATCTCGGGGAGGTCACTGCTGGCGGGGGGTATGTGAGACCGGGGGTGTGTTTGCTTTTACGATATTTCCTCCTCCATCTTTTCCCTTCCCTGGGGTTAGTTTAGTGGGCAACAAGCACGCTGCTAGTGGGTTAGGTCGTAGCCATCCGCAGGGGTTCTGGGTGGGGGGTTGAGGGGGGGTTTGTTATTTTTCCTTTCTTTTGTTCTATGACCTTCCTTTTCCCTTCCTCACAAGAAATGTGGCGTATTCTCCTGATTTTTATTCCTCATATTCGGGCATCGAGTGTCTGGTCTTCATATCCTGTATTCCGGGTGAGCTTAGGTTACCAGTAACGTACTGTTCTACCTCTGCCCTACACCGCTATTGCTATCTTTCAGATGCTTGTACTTGTTGTATATTTTCCTAATTGATTTGCCCGTCCGCTATTACGATATGTTCCTCCGAATGATGCCCGATGTGTATATTTCCATTCTTGTGTTATAATTAATAAAAATATATATAAAAAAAATAAAAGATTGCACCACTGAATTTCTACCATCTCAGACACTTTTTGTTGGAATTTCTTTTAACTCAAATAGTAAGTGCCCACTAGACCCATTCCAATTCCTGTATCCAATCTGTGCTCTACCACCAGTCGGCCATTTTTCTTTACTTTGATCCGGACTCGCATGACTAGATGCCTGCAGTTGGCGTTTTGATATTTTGTGACTAGTTTCTACCTTAAACATTAAAACATCATAACTCCAGTTATACTGATTGGATGTTTGACATTTTGGTGTCAAATAGTTTATTAATATGTTCTCTATTTTTCTAAATTGGTGTGGGATTTTTCTTGTGTTGTCTGTTCACTTTATTCCTGTTTCTGTGCTGCGTAACTACTTTATATGTTGTTTCTAGGTAAATCTTGGCTGCTTTGTACCAATGTACCAGAGGAGTAAGCACGGGTTCATTTAGTGACTTTAGTGGTTCACCCTGGTTCGTGGCTGTTGTTTGAGCAGGGTTAACAGCCCACTCAACCAACAACCCAGTTTCTCACATATATGCATTGTTAAAAGAGTAAGACTGATTGCTGTCTCTTCTATGAAGTCCACATTGAGAATGAAAGTTAAAATGTACTTCTAAAGGAAACTAATTATCAATCAATCAATCAATCAAAGCATTTATATAGCGCACTACTCACCCGGAGGGTCTGAAGGCGCTGGGGGGAGGGGGTCCGCTACTGCTCGAACAGCCAGGTCTTGAGCTGCTTCCTGAAGGCGAGGTGGTCCTGGGTCAGGCGGAGGTGGGTCGGAAGGGAGTTCCAAGTCTTGGCGGCCAGGTAGGAGAAGGACCTTCCTCCTGTGGTGACTCTTCGGATGCGGGGGACGGCGGCGAGGGCGTGGCTGGTCGATCGAAGCTGGCGTTTGGGAGCGTAGAAGTTGAGGCGGCTGTTGAGGTAACCTGGGCCTTGGTTGTGTAGGGCTTTGTGTGCATGGGTGAGGAGCTGGAAGGTGATTCTCTTGTTGACCGGGAGCCAGTGCAGGTCTCTCAGGTGTCCGGAGATGTGGCTGCGGCGTGGGATGTTCAGGATGAGTCGTGCTGAGGTGTTCTGGATCCGCTGGAGTTTCTTCTGGAGCTTGGTGGTGGTTCCGGCATAAAGGGAGTTGCCGTAGTCCAGACGGCTGGTGACGAGGGCCTGGGTGACCGTCTTCCTGGTCTCGGTGGGGATCCACCGGAAGATCTTACGTAGCATACGCAGGATGTTGAAGCATGACGAGGAGACGGCGTTGACTTGTCTGGTCATGGAGAGGGAGGAGTCCAGGATGAATCCCAGGTTGCGTGCGTGGTCTGTTGGTTTGGGTGCGCTGCCTAGGGCGGGGGGCCACCAGGAGTCATCCCAGGCGGAGGGTATTGATCCCAGGATGAGGACTTCCGTCTTGTCCGAGTTCAGTTTCAGTCGGCTGTTCGACATCCATTTGGCTACGTCTGACATCCCTTCGTGGAGGTTGGCTCTGGCGGTGGCGGGGTCGTTGGTGAGGGAGAGGATCAGCTGGGTGTCGTCGGCGTAGGAGATGATGCTGAGGTTGTGCTGGCGTGCGATGGCTGCGAGGGGGCTCATGTAGACGTTGAAGAGTGTTGGGCTGAGCGAGGAGCCTTGAGGAATGCCGCAGATGACTTCGGTGGCCTCCGATCTGAACGGGGGGAGGCGGACTCTCTGTGTCCTTCCGGCGAGGAAGGAGGTGATCCATTCCAGTGCCTTCTCCTGGATTCCGACGTTGCTGAGGCGCTGTACTAGGGTACGGTGGCAGACAGTGTCGAATGCCGCGGAGAGGTCCAGGAGGATGAGAGCCGCTGTTTCTCCGTTGTCGAGCAGGGCTCGGATGTCATCGGTAGCTGCGATCAGGGCGGTCTCGGTGCTGTGGTTGGCCCGGAAGCCAGACTGCGAGAGGTCGAGGGATCCGTTCATCTCGAGGAAGGCGGCCAGCTGCTTGTTGACGGTCTTCTCGATGACTTTAGCCGGAAACGGGAGCAGCGAGATGGGGCGGTAGTTCTTGAGGTCGGTGG
Organism: Lissotriton helveticus; assembly: GCF_964261635.1. NCBI lineage: Eukaryota > Metazoa > Chordata > Amphibia > Caudata > Salamandridae > Lissotriton > Lissotriton helveticus. The sequence goes on from NC_136072.1 coordinate 110,780,166, forward strand.
GGTCGGCTGATGGTTTCTTAAGTAGAGCGCTGGGTTCGGCGTGCTTCCAGCTCTCCTGGAAGGTCGCGGTGTCGAAGGAGGTGTTGATGATGTCCCGCAGGTGGGGTGCGATGACAGCGTCAGCCTTGTTGAAGACGTGGTGAGGGCAGGGGTCTGTCGGAGAACCGGAGTGGATGGAGTTCATCGTGTGGACGGTGTCCTCGGTGGTGATCGGTGTCCAGGCGTGGAGGGTGGTTGTGGGGGGCGGTGGTTCGGTCGTGGCGTGCGTCGGTTGAGTGCTGAAGCTGTTGTGTATGTCCGCGATCTTGTTGTGGAAGTAGGAGGCGAGGGAGTTGCAGAGGTCTTGCGAAGGGGTGATGTCGTTATTTCCGGCGTTGGGGTTGGAGAGCTCTTTCACGATGTTGAAGAGTTCCTTGCTGTTGTGTGCGTTGTTGTCAAGTCGTTCCTTGAATGCGGTTCTCTTGGTGGCGTGGATCAGTTGGTGGTGTTTTCGGGTGGCGAGCTTGAGGGCAGTCATGTTGTCTGGTGTTGGGTTTCTGCGCCAGGTTTTCTCGAGTGCTCTGCAGTTCTTTTTGGAGCTCTTGAGTTCGTCGTTGAACCATGGGGCTTTCTTGCTGCTGGGTCTGCTGGGCGGGGTCTTCAGAGGGGCGAGGTCGTCTGCGCAGTTGCTGATCCATTTCGTGAGGTTGGTGGCCGCTTGGCTGGGGTTCGTTGTGCTGGTGGGGGGGTTCTTGCTCAGGGCAGTGGCGAGCTGGTCTGTGGTGATCTTGTTCCAGCTTCTGCGGGGAACCTGTAGCTGGTGATGGTGGAGCGTGGTTCTCCTGAAGCTGAAGTGGACGCAGCTGTGGTCCGTCCAGTGGAGTCCCGTGGCGTGGCTGAAGGCGATGTCCTTGCTGGAAGAGAAGACCGGGTCGAGCGTGTGTCCAGCGTAGTGGGTGGGGGTGTTGACCAGTTGCTTGAGTCCGAGGTTGGCGAGGTTGTCCAGCAGGGTGGTGGTGTTGCGGTCGTTGTTGTTCTCCAGGTGGAAGTTGAGGTCTCCAAGGAGGATGTAGTCGGTGGAGGGGAGGGCGTGCGGGCTGATGAAGTCGGCGATGTCTTCGCTGAATTGAGTGCGTGGTCCCGGGGGTCTGTAGATGAGGGTGCCTCTGAGGGTGGTCTTGGGATTGACGAGGATCTGGAAGTGCAGGTCTTCGGTGGGTGCGAGGGTGTCGTCGGTGTTAGTCGAGATGCGGATGGTGTTCCTGTGGATGATGGCGATGCCTCCTCCGGTCTGGTTGATGCGGTCCCTCCGGATGATCTTGTAGCCGTCCGGGATGGCGATGGCGATGTGGGGCGCTGAGGAGGCGTTCATCCAGGTTTCCGTGAGGAAGGCGACGTCTGGGGCTGTGGTGTCGAGCAGGTTCCAGAGCTCGACGGCGTGTCTGTGGACGGAGCGGGTGTTGAGCAGGATGCACTTCAGGTGGGTGCTGCTGGAGTTCGGCTTGGTGGGTGCTGGTGTAGCGTGGGTCCGGTTGCAGGTGAACTTGCAGGAGTGGCAGCTGAAGGGTCCGTGGGTGCGTCTCGGTGTTGCTCGGTAGCATCCCGGGATTCGGCCGGTCTTGAGAGCGTTGAGGTCGGTGGCGTCGTAGGTCCGTCGGGTTGGCTTCCGTCGGTGGGGGCCAGGGGTCCTGGCACTAGGCGCGGTCCAGGCGCGGACGGGCGCAGATGGGCTTACCTTTGGCGCGCCTTCGGCGCACAATCGGCGCGCCCGCTGCGCGTCAACGCTGCGCGTAGGCCACTCTGCCATAAGTGGAGAGTGGGGGGGCGGGGCGAGGGAGGGGCAGCTGGGAGGCGGGGAGCGGGGCGGCGAATGGGGAGGGCAGCAGAGGTGAGGGGCGGGGAGCGGGGAGGTGGCGGGAAGCGCGGCAGGGGGCGGGGGCGCTGAAAACACAGGGGAACAGTAATATTATGCTACCAACTACAATACCAACAGAACGGGGATATACAGAATGAAACAGGGGGGCTGACAGTACACCAGGGGATACAACGACAGAGGTACGCCCTTACCAGGAGCAGGAAGCACAATTATTACAAAGCTGCCACACTTAATCGCCCAAGCACAACAAAACAGCAAGACTGTTTTTTACTTGAGAACTTGACACATCAGTTTTGCAATTTCTGGATATTGTAAAGAGGAAGTCTTACTAATTCTTATTTTAACCTTATGGACCCGATTATGATGCAGTTAGGAAATCTTCCCGAACTAATTGGTTTGGAAATGGTTTCCAACCGATTCGGATCAGGAGAGCCCAACCGACCGAGTAAGTTGCATCCGGATGCTTCCAGATACAATTTGGTTGGACTCCGATTGACTTCTATGGGAGCATATGTTCCTAACTGCATCGTAATCGTGCACTCTGTCAGGAAGGCACGTTTCCGATCCAATTTGGAAGGAGAAAATCTAGTTAGGAGGCCTTCCTATCCGCATCATAATCGGGCCCTAGGTGGGAATGCTTTCCTAACCACATTGTAATCGGGCCCTGAGTTGTCAGCACTTACCTCACCAAATTATCCTTCTGGCAGGTCATAATTGGAGACACAATGGAGGATGTGTGATTTAGTGAAAGGGAACTTAAATGTGGGGTTTATAATTACAATGAAAATTTGCCTTTCACTGCAGCAACTCTACTGATCATTACCATAATAGATGTTGGGTAGGTACCATCCTTGTACAGTGAAAAAAGGGAAATATGGTTCCTCTCTAAGGCGAATGTATAACGTGGTTAAGTGCAATTTCACAAATTGTACGCAATATGGTTTAATGAAATGTAACATTTTGCCTAGTACCTTTGATGTGTTCCCTCATTTGAATATCATTGACAAATGCATTTGTTCTCTTTCAGTCTGAGGTGGATCTATTATATGTTGTGGAATTCGTTATTAAGGAAACAAACTGCCCTAAATCAGAAACCCATGTTACTGACTGTCACTTCTTGGAGGATGAACAAGCTGTAAGTGCAGAATTCAAATTGCAGTCCTTGTAAATGATAGCTCCTCTATTCAAATGGTATAATGCATCGTTTTTTATCACAATATATTATACCCTTTTAGGATAGGTGGCAACATTGGTCTGAAGTTTCCATAAAAAAACTTGCTACGTTTTACCCCTCTTACTATATATTATTGAATGATTGCTATATCTATAAGGTGCGACTATGTATTTGATCACCTAACAGTATCTGAAAATAAGATAATGTAAGCACCAGGGTGACATCAGAGGTGCTTAAAATGTTTGTTATGCATAAGCTAATTTTTAGGTTTTGCCTGCAAGTGCGCACGTAGTGCGCATGCGCTAAAAAACTTTTGAGTATACTGTGGGATAGATGACCCGCCCCCGGCTCCCATTGGCTAGCTCCATAAATGGAGGCTAGCCATTGGGAGCCGGATCTGTCCGTCAAGGCCGGACCAGATTCGGGGGCGTTCCCGCGTTTTTTTCCCTGGCGTGGTTCCGTTTGTCTTGGAGGTGGCCTCTCCTCTACCGGGCCCGATTACACTGCTGCAGCCGTCGGAGTTGTTAAATGTGCGGTGGGCGGAGTTTCGTTTGGGTTTGTTTTCTTGAGTCCATGTCCTCCGGTCCCCGAGCGTTTGTCCGCGGCTATACTATTTGCAAGTATTCCTCCCATTACACTGGGTTTTGAGCTGCCAATTTAGCCACTGGAACACGTCAAGATAAAATGCTGTTTAGTCTATTTCTTGACTGTGAACTGTGGTCCGGTGGGAACCACCCCCTCCTGCTCCAGCCTGCTGTTTCTCCCTTCTCACTGAAAAACTCTTGTTGTGCACTGCTTTGCACGCAACTTTCGTGCAGCGCTGCGGGACGATGCACAAAATCACACGCTCTCTCTTTGTCTTCTGGGGAAGCCGGGATAATTAACCGCAAGCCCACTTCTAAAATTAGCCCGGGCTTTTCAGGGTTGGCAGGTGCGCGTGGGCCACCGATACTCAGTCCACTTGGCCGCGGGTGCTTTCACTTTCTCTGAGGGGGCGGCATTTCCCGGCAGAGGCGGTGGGAAGAGGAGTCGGATCCCCCGGGTGTGCGGAGGTGCCAGGGCCCGGGATGGACGCGCGCGCGCCGATGGACGACCTGCTGGAGGAGGGCAGTCTGTCCACCCGGGCAGCCCAGCTCAGGTGGTACTGGGAGCAGCAGGAGGGCTCAGCGCAGAGGCTACCACCGGGTAAGCAGGGCGGGGAGGGCGGGAGGTACCCTGCACCCATTTTAGCCTCCTCACGCCTGGGGAGTTCTCCAAGCAATGGAACCATCTTTGCATTCTGGCGCTTGTGGGTTTAGTTTTCTTGAGGGGCGTCACAAGGCAATTAAAATGCTCCCCACTTGGAACGTACCCGATGTGACACCGAACCGGCGGGTGAGGTCGACACTCGTCCGGGGAGCAGGGTGTGGGGCCGTCTTTCCTTTCAGTTCTCGATTCTTGTCTTTTACACGTCAAGATAAAATGCTGTTTAGTCTATTTCTTGACATTACAGATAAATGAACTGTGGTCCGGTGGGAACCACCCCCTCCTGCTCCAGCCTGCTGTTTCTCCCTTCTCACTGAAAAACTCTTGTTGTGCACTGCTTTGCACGCAACTTTCGTGCAGCGCTGCGGGACGATGCACAAGATCACACGCTCTCTCTTTGTCTTCTGGGGAAGCCGGGATAATTAACCGCAAGCCCACTTCTAAAATTAGCCTGGGCTTTTCAGGGTTGGCATGTGCGCGTGGGCCACCGATACTCAGCCCACTCGGCCGCGGGTGCTTTCACTTTCTCTGAGGGGGCGGCATTTCCCGGCAGAGGCGGTGGGAAGAGGAGTCGGATCCCCCGGGCGCGCGGACGGTGCCAGGGCCCGGGATGGACGCGCGTGCGCCGATGGACGACCTGCTGGAAGAGGGCAGTCTGTCCACACGGGCAGCCCAGCTCAGGTGGTACTGGGAGCAGCAGAAGGGCTCAGCGCAGAGGCTGCCACCGGGTAAGCAGGGCGGGGAGGGCGGAAGGTACCCTGCACCCACTTTAGCCTCCTCACGCCTGGGGAGTTCTCCAAGCAATGGAACCATCTTTGCATTCTGGAGCTTGTGGGTTTAGTTTTCTTGAGGGGCGTCACAAGGCAATTAAAATGCTCCCCACTTGGAACATACCCGATGTGACACCGAACCGGCGGGTGGGGTCGACACTCGTCTGGGGAGCAGGGTGTGGGGCCGTCTTTCCTTCCAGTTCTCGATTCTTGTCTTTTTCCATCCACCCTTCCATTTTTCTTTCTATCCGGTTTCTTTCAGTCCTCTTCCACCCGTGCATCCTTCTTTCCTTCTATTATTATGTGCCTGTCTTCTCCCCTCCTTCCTTCCATCCATAACTAACCCATCCTTCCTTTTCTCCATCCGCCCATCTCTCCTCCCTTCTTTCCTTCCCTCCATCATCTAACCTGCTCCCCTTCCTTCTCCATATCTGTCCTTCTCACAGGCATCCATCACTTCTCTACCCAGCCATCCCTAGCTCCATCCACCCACCCCTCTCTGCGCCTATCCCTGCGTCCACCCTTCTCTCACCCACCCCTTCAATCTAAACTCTTTCCATTCATCCCCTGTCCGTCGATCCATCCTTCTCTCCAACGACCTACCCCTCTACCTCTTATCTTCCTCTCCATCCCTGCTTCACTCCATCCACCTACCTCTTATCCTCCTCTCCATCTATGCTTCCCATCATCCACCTACCTCTCTACCTCTTATCCTCCTCTCCATCCATGCTTCCCTCCATCCACCTACCCCTACCTCATCCTCTCCATCCATGCTTCCCTCCGTCCATCTACCCCTCTGCCTCTCATCCTCCTCTCCGACCATGCTTCCCACCATCCACCTACCTCTCTCTTATCCTCCTCCCCATCCATGCTTCCCTCCATCCACCTACCCCTATCTCTTTCCTCCTCTACATCAATGCTTCCCTCCGTCCACCTACCCCTACCTCTCTTTCCCCTCTCCGTCCATGCTTCCCTCCATCCACCTACCCCTCTACCTCTTATCCTCCTCTCCGTCCATGCTTTCCTCCATCCACCTACCCCTCTACCTCTTATCCTCCTCTCCGAAAGCGGGTTACTTAAAAAGGTCTTGGAACTGCAGGTGTCTTGCAATATCATTTTAATGTATAGTTGGGAAAGAATATATTCTTTATAATGAACAGTTGCAGAATAACTCTCTCCAAAGCTGTATGGAACTCGGAGGGCCTGATATACATTGCCAGACAGTGTGTGGGGCTTGCAGTGTGTGTAGGGCTTGCAGTGTGTGTGGGAGCTTGCAGTGTGTGGGGGGGCTCTCAGTGTGTGGGGGGGGCTCTCAGTGTGTGGGGGGGCTCTCAGTGTGTGGGGGGGCTCAGCGCAGTGTGTGGGGCTCGCAGTGTGTGGGGGGGCTCGCAGTGTGTGGGGGGGCTCTGTGTGGGTGTGTGTGGGGGGGCTTTGTGTGGCTGTGTGTGTGGGGGGCTCTGTGTGGGTGGGCCTCTGAGTGTGTGTTGGGGGGCTCTCTGTGGGTGTTTGTGTGTGTCATTTGCGAGAGATAAAGCTAGTGGCATTGTAAATGACAATGCCATTTATTTATGTTAAAAAAAAAAAAAAAAAAAATAATGTCAAGAGCAATGCCAATAGCTCAAACTTTAACAAAGGCAAAACCATTGCATTGTAAATGCTTGTTAGTATATACTTTCAATTGGCTGGAAAGAAAGCAGGATAAGCTTAAAGACAGGGAACTGTGTGTGTTACTACAGTGTCCTTCCTTCCTTTTCATGTAAGGATCTTTAAAACACAGAGATTACTTCCTTTTGACTAAACATCGGGCGTGGGTAGTGCTGGGCGGAGATGAGTGACGTAAAACTCCAACACTGCCCAATCAAAGTGTAGATGAGGGGTAGGAGGGCGGAGAGAAGTGACGTACTTCGCATACTTCTCGGATAAAAACAAGACGAAAGCCTGTCGTGGACTTCGTAATTTGTCTGATTCTTCGTTGTAAAGGACTTCATTGAAAAGTCGTGGTTCAGGACTTCGTTGAATGTGAATCTTCGTTGTTAAGACTTCATTGTTAAGGTAAGCCGTTGTTTGAACTTCGTTGTTAAGGATGTTTCCCGGGCAGAACTGCTACCTTTCTAATTTATTGTAAGGAAATTCACCTGCATGGTGTGTTTCAATTGTGTTTTTTTTTAATGTGTTTTTAACTTCACCTCTGTCTGGAGTGAGACCAGCCAAACAGCACTTGTAGAAATGTGCTTCGCAAAAATGGTTAGTATTTTCTATCTCAATGCAGCTAATGTGAAACTGACTTGTGAGAGCTTCAGGCTGATTCTTCACCACAATGAAGTATTAATAATTGTGCCAAAAGTTCAGGCCATGCTATTTGTACTATATGGGCCATTTATCTGATTGCAAAGCAGAAATTCACACAGCTTAGAGAGCTGCACTTACCAGTGACAGCTCTACAACCGGAACCAATGTTTTACAAGGAATAACTATAAGGAAATCCTTCATTTGCCACTCAGTAATAGTGGTAACAATTGAAACAGCATAATTTAACCTAATTTTCTCGCCCTTCTTTGCCCAGGAGCATGCACAATAACGCGCTACTCACAGAGCTCGTAGCCAACGTCTTTATTCATCAGCGTACAACATTGAAACTGAACTTCGAATCATCTCAACCATTAATAACCACTCCTTAACACCTCCCAAATGACTATGTAATTCTTTCCTTGAGTCCACCCACAGCCAGGGTGTCCCAGTGATCACAGTCCCAAGACACTGCATGTCCCCCTTGTTAACCCCTTCGGCGCTGATGACGAGCTCAGCTCATCATCAGTTGCGCCGCTCGCACGCTGATGACGAGCTGAGCTCGTCATGTAACGCGGCTTTTGGAAAAAAGCCGCGCAGCGCGAAATAGCCGCAGCGCGCATGCGGTTAAATAAAAAGGTATATAACAGCACCAATACATTTCTTAGATCAGTCATCGAGATGTTCGCACAGTTCGACCAGACCACGTGGTATGAGGTAATTGAATTGCACCCAGAGTGGACACCGAGGATGCAGAATTTAAAACCTGATCTGGGTCTTCAGGTGGAGCAGCTGCATCTGAGATTACAGGGCCCGATGATCGTTGAGACAGATGTCTGAAATGTGATGAATCCCTTGTAATAGATTTTCAGGGATGTTGCGCCGTTATCTTGTGTCCCTTATGCGTAACTTTGAGAGGTTCAACGGCAAACGGAGAATCTGTTATTCGCTTCAATTTTACTTTGACAAGAACCCAGTCACCTTCATCGACGACGATCTCCTGCGTTAGCTGAGATTGATCACCATATGTCTTCATTTGATGTTAGCTGTGCCAGTAGCACCAACCTTTTCATCATTCCGGGTTCGTTCAGTGGTCCACTGTGATGATTTGGTTCTTATAGCTCTCCCAAACATCAAGGTGGCCGGACTCTCACCGGTGGTGGAGTGAGGAGTTAAACAATAGGCATGATGGGCTTGCCATAAGGCCTGACTCAGCTCGATTCCCTCCATCGAATCACATGATCATTCATTTTAGGGTTCCCATTAAAAGTTCCATGACACCCTATGCCTGAGGCCACAAGACACCATTGTCAGACTTGAGAACGTCTGGAATGCCCCATACTGCAAATAGGTCCTTCAGCCGCTCAATGACTTTGTCGTAGGTTGTTGATGACATTGCCTTTACCAGAGGAAAACAGGAATACTCTGACCATCATTAGATGACGTCTGTTTGCTAGGGACCCAAAGAAGACTACGGCCACTCTTTCCCATGCATGTACAGGAAGTTCAGACATGGTTAGTGGATAGGGGAAAGACAATTGCATAAATGACACTCCTTTAAGTCCCTCTCAACTCTCTCGTCCAAGCAAGAGAGCCACACTTGATCTCCCAGGGCTCTTTTGGTGGCGACAATGCCAAGATGTCCTTCATGAGAGAGTTCAATGACTGGCTGTCTTAGACTCTTGAGTATGACAGTCCTGGAGCCTCTTAGCACAATGCCTTCTTTAGTGACATTCTACTCATCTTGGGCATTTAGATACTTTTGAAATTAAATATCTTCACTCAGAGGTCAAATTCTTTGTCTCCATGATTGTGCTGAAATTATGTTTTTAAATATGTCTTTTTCAGCATTTGTAGCTGCAACAATCTGTTCAATGGATAAGGCCGCTGATGTCAGGATCACTCTTTCCCGGCCGCCATCAGTGCGAGGGGCGGAGCTTTAGGGGAGATAAATTCCTGCTTTCGGATGGGAGGAGTGTTTTGCTTTTTAGCCTTCCAAGCATTTCCTTCCCGTCCAGATCATCACTGCGTCACTTCTGCGTTCGCGGTGGCCGCAGCTGGATCCACGAGCTCCTGGCTCCTCGCCTCCTCGCCTACTGCAGCTACTCCATATAGCCTTGTGGTCCATGTAGGGGTCACTCCGTCACCTGTTTCTGGCTGACCGCTTCTCACCATTCGGGGCCTTGTCATTTCCCTATTGATAGAAGCTAAAGACGAGCACCTTACACAATGGGGTAACGCGCTTTGTGCACGTATGATTGTCAGATGTCTGTTTGTGTGTATAGCCCACATATTACTTCGCTCAATAATTGGGGGTGATTTATGAGCATCTGCATTTCCCTGAAGGGGCATCACGTTTGGCATTAAATGAAGTTATGAAGTGGGCTCTCCTGATGTAAGGGGGGGTACTACGCTCTCATTTAGTATATGTGTGATAGCTGTGCATTCTGGAATCCTTTAACTCCTGAGATTAGGGAGTCTTTGTTATTTTTACTCTGGCAGTACCCTGAGCTGCCTATATCGCAAATTCCTGCATTTACGAAGATACGAGATATATTAGCCCACACTTTTTGCACCTTTTGATATTCTTTACTAGGTTGACTCCTGGTAGTCAGTCTCTACTATTTTTGGGCTATGTTCCTTTTCCTAAACACTACATTACTGGTAAGCTTCATTTCTATCACGTCATTACACTACCTGCCCCGTGCTGTTACTTATTGTCTTTCTGTTTCTGTTTAGTAGTGTTGCATTTGAATTCCTGGTTTTCAGTTGTTGGACACAAGCAGAAGAGTGGAAATTTGCAGGCAGATTGTCGAGGAGAGCCGATGGCGGCAGGCTAGGCTAGGCTGCTGCACTAGCTCGATGGCGTGATCTGGTGATATCCCCCCGATGAGTATGAGCACCCCCCTGTCCCAGCCCTGATCGGACTTACAAGAGATGCATCTGGAGAATAGAGCGGAGGAGATACTTTGGTGTAAAAGAGTATTGGAGGCCACTGCGAGGGTAGCTGCCCTTACCTGCTGCTGGCGGGCTTGCTAGGTTTTGACCTGGTGTGGAGCGAGTTGCGAGCGTAGTGTCTTCTCGGGTGTACGGCTGGAGGAGCTGTGTGCGGACGACGCAGCGATGAAGCCGAAGGCCTGAATCAAGGCTGGAGCAGAGGGATCAGCAGATGATGTCTCCCCTGCGGGCAAAGTGAACGGCGTCTCGGCGAAAACCTCCCGTATGCTGGAGGATGGTGCCGCTATTGGAGGAGGAGTGACTACGCAACCGCCCGGGCGATGTGTGCAGACTTCGACCCGGACGGACCTCCCAGGAAGAGGAACGCCCCAGCAGCCTCCGGCAGGTCCGAGCATCATGGAGATGCTAACGAAGAGCCGAGAGAAGCAACAAGCGCGGGAGGTGCCCGGCGATAAGTAGGAGCAGCCGAGAGAGGTAACACTCGATGGGATGCTGGTAGGACTGGCAGCGGTGGAAAGTGATCCTGTAAGACAGGAGTTTGCATCAGAGCCCCTTGCCAAGATAACGGCTGCAGCTGAGTTGATGCCCGGTTGGGATTTATTGACTATGCCAGGTACTCTGGTAGGATCAACAGAACCCCCGATAAAACGAGTGCAGTTGTGGGAGAGGAGGCTCGTATGGAGGTTCTAGGAGCCTGGGGAGAGCAAAATGAAGAGGCTGGGGCAAAAACTAATGCTGGCAACATGGGAGCTGATGCAGGAGTAGTACAGGAGGGAGGCGACCAGACGCCTCAACAGCAATCGATAAAGGGCAAAGGCAAGCAGGGCAAGGGGGGCCCCGGGGGGCTCAGTCGAATAACTCTAACTCATCCAAGTCAGAAGAAAAGTAATGGAAAACCAACCCAGCCCCCTACTAAAAATGCAAACTTGAGCTCTAGGTTAAAAAAGAAAACTGAGGTATCAAGAAAGACATTGGACAATCCAGTCCCTATGCGCTCTAAGCACTTTGCGCAGAAAATCCATCTGGGGAAAGAGACAGACATTGAGACGACAGACTGCTATTATTCACTCTCTGAGGATGCTGAGTCACTGATGGGGTCACAGGTGGGGCTAACAAGTGACAGCTGTAGTGAAATGGAGGGAGACAGCGAAACCCTGCAGGATACTAGGGGGAGGGACTCTGCTTCAATGCTACGGAAGCTAGCCAATTCACTGACAAAAACGGCTTGAATAAAGAGGGGGACACAAGATTTAAACTGGGACTACTCAGCCACTAGCTATTTGGTAGGACACAACCCTGGAGCTCCTCCCAATATGGAATCAGCAAATACGGCAACCCTGGACGGCAGTCTGTTACGGCACACCGGGATGAATCTAAACCGGATAATAGACGATCCCAGGCTGCTATTCGGAAGATTCATGGCTCAGTGCGCAAAGTAGCCAAAGTATGCAAGGAGACTTCGAATAGGTTAACAGTTCTCGAAACAAGAACGAGTAGTATTGAGACTGAGATGATGGCAACACACCAGCAGACTACTTCCCATGAAGCCAGACTTGTGGATATTAAATGGAAACTTGAAGTCCAGGAAAATCGCCAAAGAAGAAATAATCTGTGCTTTCTTGGAATCCCGGAAGATAAAGGCGCGGCGGATATCCGTCCATATATGGTTGACTTGCTAGCTAAAGCATTTCCTGAGATCGAAGGATGGAACTGGGACTAGGAAGTCCAACGTGCGCACCAGATCCCAATAACTCAGAAACAACAGCCTGGTGTCACTTCGAGACCACGGGGCGGGTTAGTTTTCTTTGGGAACTTTCTCCTACGCCAAAGTATTTTTGAGAAAGCTAGACCAGATCGCAAAAGGCGGGTGGGGGATGTCGAATTGTTTACGAGACCGGACTTCTGCCATGTGACTGTGGAGAGACGGTGGAGGTTACTCCAGATGATCAGCCCCTTTCAGGAAAAGGGAGGGCAGGCATTCCTTCTGAATCCCGCAAAACTAAAAATTGTAATTGGGGATACGGTCCGGTTTTTTTACCTCAGAAAGCAAAGCAAAATAATTTTTGGATGAGCTATTGAGAAAAATAGGATGGGTAGGCTAGGCTTTAGATTTAGGTATCATGTGGTGAACTAGGGGATGTGGGAAGGTACAGGGGGCGGTATGGAATGAAGAAGGGTAGTCATATGGATTTCCTGACTATATGCTGTGGGTTTTATTAGGCCCCTTTGCACATTTTGGGGTACATGGACTACCTAATGATTTGATTATGTTATTATGGATGAGCATGGTAGAAATTGGGGGGAACACTAGGATTACGCCAAGCGCTGCAACATCACCACTAGACTAAGGTCTAGAGGCTTTCATGGGTGGGTTGGGAGGGGTGGACGAGGGGGCTTGGGGGACAGGAATGGTGGGGGAGAGGTGTGGGGGAATAATGGCCATTTCAGATACATGGTATCGAATAGGACTAGGAATTTGGATAATATAGGAATGAACAGAGGAAAGAGGGTGGAAATATTGAGATGGTACAATGTTATAAGAATTAATGAATAATCTACAGATTTGCTCAGTTAATGTTGCAGGCCTGAATGATAGGAATAAAAGAGCAAAAGTATTTGAAATTCTGTGATTTTTAGCCCCAAAACTTATCTGCCTACAAGAGACTCATGTCTCGTGGAATAACCGGGGTATCCTTCAAGTGATAGGATATGATTTAGCAGTATTCTCTTTACAAACCGCGATTATTGGAGGAGTAGCAGTATTTGTCAAGCGTCAAGTAGGCAATATTAAACTGACGATGGCGGATAAATGGGGTAGGTGGGCCATTGTATTATTGAGTATTGGTGTAACTATAGTGACTGTGTATGCTTCAAATCAAGATGACCCAGAGCTATGGGAAGAGCTAGAGTTAGAACCTGCTGCATGGCCAAATTCAGTAATAGTATGTGGCGATTTTAATATACACTCTGAAAGTTATAATGTGGAAGGGCGGAAATATAAGGGGAGAAAGCCGAGGGTCAATCAGGCTATAAACAATTTTAAGGCTAGTCACGGCTTGGTAGATGTATGGGTAGCCAAGAAGGAGTCTGACTCTGGCTATACGTTTTTTTCATACCCTCATCAAAAATATTTTCGTTTAGATTACTTCTTGATCTCGGCTAACCTACTGGGGGGGGCAAAGATGAATAAATTGCTGCAAATCTTCTCGGATCATAATCCGCTTATGCTCAAAATAGAGAGCCAGGGCCTGGAAAAAGAACATAGCTCCTGGTTGTTTGACAGGAAACTGTTGACAGATGAGAATTTTGTTAAATGTATTAAAGAATGGGCTAGAGGATTCTTCGAAATTAACCGGCATAGTGCCTCACGTATAACTGTGTGGGATACGTTTAAGGGGTGCTTAAGGGGTGAAATAATAAGTTATGTGGGTCAACAGCGGAAAATGTAGAAAAAACAGGTTACTTCCCTAATGACTAAATTAGCACAGTTAGAAACAGAACACACTAAATTAATATCTCAAGGGGAGGGCACTAGATCAAAGACAGTTAAAAATCAGCTAATAATTACCAGAGCAGAGATGAATAAGGTGTTTCAAACGCAGGTAGCTGAGAAATATCAGACGCACCGAAAAGAGATGTATGAATATGGAGAAAAGAAGGGAAGGCTTTTGGCCCTTAGGATCAGACAAAAGGCCAACAGGAATAATATAACTGAAATCAAAAACACAGAGTGGCAAATGGAAACATCTTCTGATAAAATAATGAAAGTTTTTAAGTAATATTACGGCAAACTATACCAGCAGGCTCCCTTTGATGATTTACCAACTGTTGAAAGGGAGTATACACAGCTTAACAAGATAGATTTGGATACACGTTCAGACCTGGAAGATGAGATTACATTGGAGGAGACCGTCTTAGCTATAAACTCTCTCTCCTCAGGAAAGGCCGCTGATCCAGACAAAATTCCATTAGAGTTGTACAAAATACTTCAGGGCGATCTGGCTTCACGATCTTTTTTTAGACATTCAATATCGAGGGATCCCGCCTAACTCATGGAAGGACACAGATATAATCATATTTCATAAAAAGGAGAAACCCCCGTCAGCACCAGGGTCCTATCGACCCATCTCGCTGATACACTCAGATGCAAAGATTTATTCAAAGGTCTTGGCAACTCGACTCCAGAGAAACATAGCCAGTTTGGTCTCACCCTGGCAGCATGGATTTGTGCCAGGGAGGGGAACAACAGACCACACTTGGCGAGTAATATCTCTGCTAGATCTAGCGACAACAAGGGGGGATGGACTGGCTGTGATTCTCTTGGACGCAGAGAAGGCTTTTGATAGAGTGAAATGGCAATATCTCTGGGGGCTCTAGGGGAGCGACGGATAGGTCCAAAAATGATAACAGCGAGGGGAGGAGCCAAGATGGCGATCGGAACAGTCGCATGAACGCTTGGCTCAGAGGGCCCTTCCTCCCCGCACGTCTATCCTGACGATAATCCTGAGCGAGGCTTGTCGATCTAAGCTGTTGAAGAGAAGCGATCACTTACCATCTATTTCTGGGGCTCCACCGTGCAGTAGATCCGAAGAACTGTCCCCATCTGCTTGCCGGCCTTCGTGGCGCTGACGCCGGGGCCTCGAGTGCAGAGATCGCCCGTCAGTATTCGTAGTGTTGGCGGCCCCGGTTTGGATGAGAAGCCGGTCAGTGGGAGCCAGAGAGCCGCGAGCCGGGAGAGTTGGTACCAACCCACTCCCAATAGTGGGTTGCCCCATGAACCCGAGATATCGCCGAGCCGGAGAGAGGCCGTGTCGCCCGGTTCCCCCTGGGTGTGAAGCCCGGCCATGTTAATAGTCCCGTCCGGGAACCGGCGGTTGGCTCCCGGCGAGCTGCGGGGAGCGCACCAGGCCTTTGTTGACTCTCCTTTCTGCACCAAGCGCCGAATGTCGAAGTCCAGCCGTGAGACCTGTTGACTCTGATGGTCCGACTGGACTCGGAGGTGGAGGGGAAGTGACGGAGAACGAAATGGCTGAAATGGCGGATGGCGCCTCGGAATTCACTCCTCCCGGGGACGGAGAAACCGCTGCACTTGAGACCCCCGGAATTCAGCTACATGGGGAAACGCTTACGCGTAGCCACATACTGGCTGCACTGATAACCCTGCGGACTGCTCTGCTTCGGAGATCCCGGGACTTGGAGGGAAGGATCGTCGCCATTGCTGACCCGCCATTTTGTGGCGTAGTGGTTTACCCCCGAGTCGGTGCCGATGAGTCTCCTTCTGCCGCAGTGTCATGTTCCCCGGCTGAGTCTACAGTCTTGGGGGCACAAATGGATTTGGTTCCTGAGCTGGTTGTCGTCACACCTGTTCCACAGGTGGTTGTCTCATCGGGGCCTTTTTCTGACCAGCAAGTGGAGAGGCTCCAACGATCCATGGTGTGTGGGGCCCGGGCTGTGCTGCGGTGCTTCCAGCATCCTGTGCTTTCCTTTCCGTGCTTGGCGGACCTGTTTTTGGACTTGGAACTGTTGGTGGTCTGGGTATTGTTGCATTCTGACCTCCGCCATGCATCGTCAGTTGTTTCTCGGTGGCTGGGACGATGTTGGGCGGCGACGCTACTTGATTTGCCTGGAACGATTGAACCTTTTGTATCGAATTGTCTCCCGGCTGCAAGGCTGTTTAACATTTCTACTATTATCAGAAGTGGCCAGGGGTGACCTCGTTTGGGACTTGGAGGGACTTCTAGCCGGTTAATGGTGATCCAAGGCTACGTCTTGTGGGACTGTAATTGATTGCGTTTTATGTGCTTGCTGATATTTGTACTTTTCTATGGCTTCTGTTTATACGATTTTAGTATGCGGGGGTGGGAGGGACCGGGTGTCTGAATCACCGGCCCTTCTCCTCACATTTTTTCTTTATTGTTTTCCTCCCTTTCTTATCTTTATTTCCTTTCTTTAGGGTAATTCTGGGGCGACAGGCACGCTGTTAGTGGGGTAGGCCATAGCCATTACGGTGATGTAGGGTGGCGGGTGTTGGGGGGGTTTTGTTATTTTAGTTTGTTTTGTTCTATGGTCCCTTTCTCTCTTCCTTCCTAGTGGGGTTGGCTGCATCTCCTTCTTTTATCCTTTTTCTGTCGGGCATCTGCAATTGCCTCTACTTTCTTGTCTTGGACAGGTGGGTTTTTCATATGCTGTTCTCGCTAACTTGCTCGCCAGTGTTTGACTTTTATTCCTGGCCTGCCTTCGGCGGGCGTAGTGTGTTTTCGGCCTTATTGCTTACCATCGATTCCCGATTGCGTGGAGGGATACGCCCCTCCCGTCTCTTCTTGTCTATTGTGTAGTGTGATGCCTCTGAGGATATAGCCTCCGTTTCTTTTTCAATATTATAAAAATTAAACCTCTCTTATCCTTGTGCTTCGTTGTGCTACAACCACATATTATGATTACAACGTGATTAATCCTTGAACCGTAAACAGTTGCAATGCTCCTGTTTCTATCTCCTGATTTTGCGGCCGGCCCTTGTGGTTGTAGGCCTGCGCTTGTACTGATTTGATTGAGTCAATAAAGGTTTTTCAAAAAAAAAAAAAAAATGATAACAGCAATTCAGGCAATGTATCATAAACCATTTGCTAGATTACAAATGATGGGAATACTTTCAGACCCGATAGAGGTAGCAAGGGGTACTCGGCAGGAATGCCCCTGCTCCCCAATTCTATTCGCTATATACCTGGATCCATTTGTTAGGCAGATAATTGAGAACTCAGTGATTGAACCCTATAAAATCAATGGATGTGAGTCAAAAATACTTGCATATGCTGATGACATCGCTGTAATTACATCAAACCCAACAATTGCAATAGCAGAAGTAGAGAGAATGGCAGAGGAATTCGGTGCAGATCAGGCTACTGCCTGAGTAAAGAAAACGGTACAAAAGGGGGTGGTAATGGACGGAGCATCTGAACCAATCAAACACTCACACCCAGTCAAAAGATCTGGGTTTAATCCATCACCGTTCTTTAGCCCACTCTGCCACCCCAGTTCAGACATGGCTATATGCAAATAAGTCTGACCCTGTGCCTCATGGGAACAGTCCAGCCCGAACTGCCAAGCCATGCCTTCCCTGGACCGGAAACAAGCTTCCGTGAACCGGTTTCTGTCATTGCAGCCGTCTTCAGCCCGGCTTGCTTGAATCCAGTGGCAAAGTGAGCAAGGGACTCACGTCTGAGCATACCCTGCCACACTTATGGCGGCCAAAAGCGGTACAAAAGGGGGTGGTAATGGACGGAGCATCTGAACCAATCAAACACTCACACCCAGTCAAAAGATCTGGGCTTAATCCATCACCGTTCTTTAGCCCACTCTGCCACCCCAGTTCAGACATGGTTATATGCAAATCAGTCTGACCCTGTGCCTCATGGGAACAGTCCAACCCGAACTGCCAAGCCATGCCTTCCCTGGACCGGAAACAAGCTTCCGAGGACCGGTTTCTGGCATTGCAGCCGTCTTCAGCCCGGCTTGCTTGAATCCAGTGGCAAAGTGAGCAAGGGACTCACGTCTGAGCATACCCTGCCACACTTATGGCGGCCAAAAGCGGTACAAAAGGGGGTGGTAATGGACGGAGCATCTGAACCAATCAAACACTCACACCCAGTCAAAAGATCTGGGCTTAATCCATCACCGTTCTTTAGCCCACTCTGCCACCCCAGTTCAGACATGGCTATATGCAAATCAGTCTGACCCTGTGCCTCATGGGAACAGTCCAGCCCGAACTGCCAAGCCATGCCTTCCCTGGACCGGAAACAAGCTTCCGAGGACCGGTTTCTGGCATTGCAGCCGTCTTCAGCCCGGCTTGCTTGAATCCAGTGGCAAAGCGAGCTAGGGACTCACGTCTGAGCATACCCTACCACACTTATGGCGGCCAAAAGCGGTACCAAAGGGGGTAAACTGACTCCGGTCTAGGAAATACATGGCTTGGTAGTTCAGGCTGGACTGTTCCCATGAGGCACAGGGTCAAGGCTGATTTGCATATAGCCATTGTCTGACCTAGGGTGGTGTGGAGTGCAAAAAAACGATGGATTTAGGCCCATATCTTTGTACTGGGGTGAATGTAAGACATTGTTCTACATTCTGTCCATCAACTGTGGTTTTTGCAATTTTCACCCCGAGTGGGCTGGGTATGCTCAGACGTGAGTCCCAGGCTCTCCACATAACTGGAGTCAAGCTATCCAGACTGAAGAAGGCTGATAGCTAGAAACCGGTCCTTGGATACGTGACTCCGGTATAGGAAAGACATGGCTTGGTAGTTCGTGCTGGACTGTTCCCATGAGGCACAGGGTCAAGGCTGATTTGCATATCGCCATTGTCTGACCTAGGGTGGTGTGGAGTGCAAAAAAACTATGGATTTAGGCCCAGATCTTTGTACTGGGGTGAATGTAAGACAATGTTCTACATTCTGTCCATCAACTGTGGTTTTTGAATAAAGAAAAGACGCAGATTATCTGTACTAGGCAGGGAATTCTCCAAGATCAGCGTCAGACAAACATGGCAACGTATCTCTGGGTAAAGATTGGGCCGGATATGAACACACTATGGACAAATAACATTGACCCAGTCTTACAGGAGATATCTACTGAGCTTCAGCGGTTGGACAACCTGCATTTAACAATAGTGGGCAGAGTTAATGTCTTAAAAATGAAGATCTTTCCTAAAATACTTTATTTATTTCAAGCAATCCCCCTAGAACTGCCACCATGTTTTTTTCAGAAGATGAATTCAATCTTTTCCAATTTTATTTCATTTTTATCTGGAATTATCAAACAACTAGACGGGCTTTGGGGACACTAACTCTACCAAGGGATAGAGGTGGCTGGGCTGCTCCAAATCTATATTTTTACTACTTGGCGAGTTTTGTGCAAGAAATGGGAGATATATTGGGAGTAGATAGTTATGCAAGTGAGGATAATTTGCCAACTATATATCAACTAGCTTTGGGGGAAGAAACATCAGGGCTTCTCCTCAAACAGCTAGAATCTAGTTGGTATAAAAAAAACAACACTCTAGATGTTTTAAGGCAGCTAGATCGGTTTGGAGTAAAATCTGTAAAATTATGAAAATCCCGAAATGTAACCGATATACCCCACTATGGGGAGCGTCGATCTTTCCAGCTGAAGTTTTTGATAATATGGCTAAACAGTGGGCACAAGCAGGCATACAGTGAGTTGGGGACTTGTTCTATGAGAACCTCGACAGGCGGTCATTCACAGAATTGGCTCAGAAATTCGAGATTAGCAATAGAACATACTTTAAATATGTCCAAATAAGGGGGTGCATAAAGAACCTAGTTAGAAAACAGGAAGAACTTGGGGCAATACCACTAATGACTAAGGTGTATCGGGGAGATGGGAGGATTGGGGAATTCTATAAATTATTTATAGAAACAATAGCTGATGGTGTGGATAAAACTGAGCCAAAATGGGCATTAAAATTGGGGGATGATGACATAGATATTGATATGTCACTAAAATTGGGTGAAAACATATTCTTAGCTGCAAACCTTCAAGACCAACACTATAAGACTTGGTTTAATTTATATTACACCCCAGCAAAACTCTTCGGTGGGGGAAACGAGATAAAGATCAATGCCCTAGATGTCAACAAAGCCCCGCAGATATTATACATATGTTTTATGCATGCGGGTCCCTGACCTCAGTAAAAAGAAGCATAGAAAAGTTTTGGTGCGATTTGATGGATTGCACAATCGAGATTAGTGCTCCATTGATGCTCTTAGGATATGATGGCCGGTATAAACTAATACCTGCATATAGGGATTTGATTTTTGTTTCTATAGCGGTCACAAGGCTATTAATAGCTACAGCCTGGAAAGACTCGAACCCACCGGTGTATACCGCTTGGCTTCATCGTTTATTGAATATATGTAATCTGGAACTGGCGCTGTATATAAATAAGGGTCATCGGGCTAGGAAGAAAGGAGATAAGATCTGGGCGCCCTTATCAAAATGGCTGGGCAATACCCAAGACTAGCTAGGAAATAGAGTGGGCATAGGGTAAACAAGCATTGAAAATGCAATAGGTCTCGCAATAGAAGAGTTTAACTTTTTTCGTTTTGCAAATGGATGAGTGGCGTTGCGTGGATGAGTGGCGTTGCGTGGATGAGTGGCGTTGCGTGGATGAGTGGCGTGTGAGAGTGGCGCTGCGTGTGAGAGTGGCGTTGCGTGTGAGAGTGGCGTTGCGTGTGAGAGTGGCGTTGCGTGTGTGAGTGACGTTGCGTGGGTGAGTGGGGTTGGAATGCAATAGGTTTCGCATTAGAAAAGTTGTAGTTATTGGTCTTGTAAATGACAATTTATTTATTTTTTCGTTGTTAAAATTGCTAAATTGATGGCTTTGTCATTTACAATGCCAATAGTTATAACTTTTGCGAATGTGACACCTATAGCATTTGGAATGCAACATGTTTTGTATTTATGTGACTTATATGGCAGCTCTGGTCGTTAAAAATTGCTAAATTGATGGCTTTGTCATTTACAATGCCAATAGTTATAACTTTTGCGAATGTGACACCTATAGCATTTGGAATGCAACATGTTTTGTATTTATGTGACTTATATGGCAGCTCTGGTCGTTATGCTACATCTCTAGATAGTTTTATCTTTCGCAAATGTGACACCTATTGTAACACAATATGTGTTGTGAGTGAGGGTGAGGGGTTGAGGGTGAGTGAGGGTGAGGGGTTGAGGGTGAGTGAGGGTGAGGGGTTGAGGGTGAGTGAGGGTGAGGGGTTGAGGGTGAGTGAGGGTGAGGGTGAGTGAGGGTGAGGGTGGGTGAGGGTGGGTGAGGGTGAGTGAGGGTGAGTGAGGGTGAGGGGTTGAGGGTGAGTGAGGGTGAGGGGTTGAGGGTGAGGGGTTGAGGGTGAGTGAGGGTGAGTGAGGGTGAGTGAGGGTGAGGGTGAGTGTGGGTGAGGGTTTGAGGGTGAGTGAGGGTGAGTGAGGGTGAGTGTTATTAATTGTACATATGGGAACTATTTGGGGGAAAGTGCAGACGCCAACCTGCAGCAACCCAGCTCGGGTCACAAAGAAATATGCCAGGCTAAGAGAACATATTACAGTAAGCAAGCGGATACTTGCGCCCAATATGGAATGGCAGCTGTCAGTGAACGTGTAGTGTTGTTAGTGCCCATTATTAGTGTGTTATCACTGCGGTAGACACAGCTGTGCGGTTACAGTAGCACGCCACTCCTAGTTAGTGCTGTGATGGTACTGTTCACTGTTTATGTATTAATGGCAGCTGTTAGAGTGTTGGCAGTGTCCACTGTTGACCCCTGAGATAGAACGTAGAGCAGATAGGTAGGAGGCAGCAGGGCCAAGTGAGGTAGGTAAAAGTAGCTGCTGGCAGCATTACTTCCCTGGCTGTCCTGCTCTATGAATCGATCTACACTGGATCCCAGACTTGAAGCGCAAACTGGAGAGCTGCGGGGGGGCAGGCACCTCCTGGATTAGCAGTTGGAGCAGGACATTATATTTGGAAACGGGTGTGGAGCGACAGAAAGTGGGGGGGATGGGAGAGAAAACAGCCAGAGGAAAAAATTTGAAAAAGGCCTATGGAAACGCAGTGAAATGAAAGGGGGAAGCCACCTAGGAAGAGCCTGGGTAAGCGGAGTAGGAAAGCCCGTATTTTGCTTTGCGGTTTATTTTCGTATTATGTTTCGCTCTGGATTGTATATCTGTTGACAGCTTAATGTCCTTTTGGGCGTGTAATCAGTGTAATCAGTTATTTCCTGCAGCGCAGCATTTTGTTCTTTATGTAAGGGAGTGAGTTTTTTTTTCACAAAATGGGTGTAGTGGCACAATTACGAACAATCTTACTCTTAAATAACAAGCCGTGAGGGGCGGTAGGTGTTTGGGGAAGATATACGGGAGAGTAACTTAACTGCAAGCAGCGCCGTGTGCCAGTGAGTCGCTGTAAAGCCTTGAATACATAAACACCAAGACTAACCTTCCAAACACTTTTAGTTTGCTAAAACTGAATTTATTTTCACATAAAAAAGGAATTTTTGTTCTAAATAGGAACATAAAGCAGGTAATAATTTGCTAAAGCTATATTTTGCATATTTACAATACCATCACACATTTACATGGACGCACGGGAACACACACTTAGGGTGCCTGTTGATTTTAGAAACTATAGCAACTTTTGTTTTGCAGGAATGTGGGATATGCACCTGGGGGAGGGGAAAGGAGCCGAGAAAAGCTAACACTGCTCACTGCATTTGTATTAATGCAGCGCATTATTTCCGGATCGTGGCGCTGAAGCAGATTAACGACGGAATTACTAGGATTTGCCCAAATGCATCCATGTGACACTGCCTTCTAGTCTCAGCAACGCACAAGCATTGTGGGACATGTAGTTTCAGGTTTTACATTAATCAGGACCTACAAGTCAGGCCGGTCTAGAATATAAATTACAGTTTGAAACAAAATATAGTTAAGGCGGGCTGAGGCGGTTATATACGACGCGGGTCATCTGTCTGTGACTGGATGAACTACGATGCTTAAATCCGCCCAGCTTTCTCTCGTTATTCAGTTACCCCCAATAGTGAAGTCGGCTCAATAACTACTAAGTGGAGCCCTGCAACGTGCTATTGTTATTTTGTACTTTTAACTGTGCAATGGCACCATCACCATGCTTTAAGAACAGGAGATTGCCTAGCGAGATGTATATGGCCTTATTTGTAATGGTAAAACCTGAAACTACTAGTCCCAGACTGCAAAGCGTCCTCTCCTAAAACATTAGAATCATTTTAAAGGTGGAAAACAAAACTGCATGGTCCACTATGCACATTAGTTCCCCGGACTCATCACAGCTTTCCCCACCATGCATACAAGAAGCTAGGGCAAGATCTTTCATCCCAAAATCTTTTTTATTAAAACAAGCTCAAGTTGAATACATACTTTTCATTGTTAATCATGCATGCAATACAGTTGTCAATTTGTGTAACATTTGTTGGATGTCAAGTACATTCATCGACCCCCAAGAGCGACCCTAGGGTCGGCTACAAGAGTTTATGGCCAGAGCGGCAACTTTAGATGTATATGAAACAGGCAAGATCGATTATACATCCATACATTTAATACACACTTTTAGGCACCTCAACTCCCTCTGTATTTGCGCCACTGAGACCAGACCTTCTCCCACTTCTACTTGACGATTTCTGACTATTTAGGACAGTAAAGATTATGGGTGTGGTGCTGTTAAACAATCAAACAGAAAAAGGACTGGATCAGCTAAATCAATAATTGCTCAAGTTTACCATATTGAGGGCCAATATGTTCTGACTCATCCAAGTGAATGTTGATGAGGAATCATAATACGCCCACAATGCAAAAGTAAATGACAAGCTGCGAACAAAGCATCCGAAAGCAGCCTAAAGGGGAGAAAGGAGGGGTGAGTGTAAGCCGAGGTCACACGGCGGGCAGGGGAGGGGGCGGAGCGGGGAGAGCGAGAGCGGCATGTGGGTGTAAAGAAGCCGGGCCGGGCAGGGGAGGGGGCGGAGCGGGGAGAGCGAGAGCGGCATGTGGGTGTGAAGAAGCCGGCCGGGCAGGGGAGGGGGCGGAGCGGAGCGGGGAGAGCGAGAGCGGCATGTGGGTGTGAAGAAGCCGGGCCTTTGAAGTGAAGCTAAGCTTCACTTCAAAGGTGTCGGAGGAATGCGGGCGGCTGTGCACGCGCTTTTAAGCTCAATGCACATGCGCATTGAGCTTAAAAGTCACGGGCACTGCAAGGAATCGCCACGATTCCTTGCTTCGTAGTTAAACGTTGTTTGAGCCGCAATAGGCTCGCAAGCTCGATGCGCATGCGCATCGACAGGCGAGACCTAAAAAAAGGAAAATAAAAATAAAAAAGAAGCAATGATGTAAGGATGTAACCTGTTTGGTATGTTTTTCTTTAGTATGTCCCTGCTTTCCTCGTCTTTTGCTTTCTACAAATTTTTGTATTGCTCATAGCATTGTATGCATGTATTATTGGTTTCTCCAATTTGTTTATAATTTGTACCTGATGGCAAAGAAAATAATAAACAACAAAACAAAAAAAAGGAAATTAACAGGCAGCCATTTCTATTTATTTGTTTCATAACCATGCATGGGTATGTTTTAGTCTCGGTAAGAGCTCAGTGTAGATCATTGATGATACTTTAATTCACAGGATTCCGACGTCTCCAGTGACGAGTCCTTGCTGCCTAGGTCGTGCCGAGGGTTCCTTCTCCAGTTGTTCTGCTGCACAGGTCATACCGAGGGTCCTTCTGCAGCTGTCTTCTCCCCTTGTTTCCCTTCTTCCCCCTGCTCACTGGCTCTGCTTTGACATAGTTGGGCGGGCTAGTGGTAGTGGGAAGTTGGGACCTGTTCATCTATCTCCTGCCTCTCATTCCTGTGGAAACCTAAGGTGAGCCTTGATAGCTGGTGTGCTGGACCTTACAACGAAGTTGATGTATTCCTCAGCAGTTTATAATGTTGAGCTGTGCCACTGAAGTGGTACTCGTGAGAAATAAATCTGCACTGTTTTGGTCCCTGCCTGGCTTATGCACAATGGTATAGTCGTACTCTTGTAAACGCAACCCCCACCTCTCAATGCAAGGGGGCATCTTGGCTTTTGGATTACCGAATATGGTGAACAGTGCTTGGTGGTCTGTGATAATCATGAAATGTTTTTCATAAAGAAAAACATGAAAATGTTCACATGCCCACAGCCAGACTCTCTTTTTCTGGCTGGGAATAGACCTGTTATGTGTCAGACAAGCTTCGACCTGCATATGCCACAATGTATCTCTGAGCATTTGAATCTCCATTATGCTGAGCAAGGATTGCTCCCCACCACACTGGGCTTGCATCAACAGTAACCTCAGTGTGTAGTTTAGGATCAAAGTAGGCCATCTCAGTCACATTTACAATTGCATTATTTAATCTTTTGAAGCTCTGCTCACATTCAGAGGACCATCGGGCTGGACATTTCATTTGGTCATGCCTCTCAAGGGGCCACTCATTGTAGCAAAGTCACGAATATACCTTGAACAATAGATGGCCATGTTCAAGAGGGACCGTAACATGGTGACATCTTGTGGGGGACTGGTGGCTGACAGTGCTTGTACTCTATTTGGATCAGGATCATCCCCCATCAGAAAATACGTGCTCAAAGAACTTGGGCTTCATTTTGTGAAATTCACACTTCTATGCATTTACCAAGAGACCTGTATTTGTAAGTAACTGACACAATTGTTTGAAAGCCTTATCATGCTCCTTCTGTTTTGCTCCAAAAACAAGTATGTCATCACTGTAATTGAAAGCATGTGCAACAGGTTGAATTATTCCACGTATAACATCTTGAAATATTCCTGCACCAGATGACAGACAAAACTCAATTGTTTGTTTCTGAGCAAACCAATGTAAAGTGGTAATGTACCTACAGCATTCTTCCAATTCAAGTTGATGGTATCCATTGTTCAATTCAAGGTGGGAGAGGACTTTAGTTCCGTTCAGCTGCATGATCATGTCTGCAATGTACGGGCCAGAATATCTTTCTCTCTTGATTGCTTTGTTGGCTGGCGAATGTCCACACAAATGTGTACTGCACCTCCGCTGACCTTTTTTGTTTCGAATCTGTTTTTATTTTTCAGCAAGGGGAAGGGTCATACTCCAGAAGGGAATCCGGTACACAGCGATAAGCCTAAACCCTATTCAGGGCCGGCCGCATGATAGAAGAGCATATCACATATCATTGAAGTCCAGGGGGGAGGAGAGTTATACACAGCGTTGCGCCTACAACCCAGAGGGGCCGGCCGTGATCAAATGGCAGAGCACAACATTAGGTAGGCCTGTGGAGTGGTAAGACCCAGGGGACCTTTCTATGCTATAGAAGGGCAACAGGCCCGTATGGAACAACCATTTCAACAGGGCATCAGGGCCCGAAAAGCAGACAGTAATAGCAAGTAGAAGAACAGCTAGAGAAAGATAAGCAGGAAAAGGAGGTGGGATAGGAGAGCAAGAATAGAGACAGCGCGCGGGGCGGGGGGGCTCGATATTCCAGTCTATTGACGGTAGCGGTGAGGCGCAGCTTAGGGGGGCAGTCATGGGAGCAATTTGCTCGGGTCAGGGGGGGCAAGAGCATCCTCAAACAATCTCAGCGCCCTGAGTTTGATAGGCACGTAGCGCGCCCGTTCAACTGCGCAAAGGTATTTGACTAGGGGTTGCCACACAGCTTTGAAGCAGGTATCGTGCACCTGCAGCCGGGCTGTGAAGAGCTCCATCGTAAGGACATGCCATAGGCGCACGAACCAAGCCGCGATTGGAGGAGCTTCGGGCTTCTTCCAGTATAAGGCTATGAGCTGTTTGGCAGCACCCAGCATTTGGAGCGCCAGGATCCAATCACTCCTGGTAAGGGGCCTTTAGAGCAGCAGGTTTAACACCCAGCAGGATGGTGGTAGTGAGTTCAGGCCGAGGAAATCCCAGCACCCCCCTGATGTGGCTAAGGACCTCCTTCCAGTAGAGAGTTAGTGCAGGGCACGCCCACCAGATATGAATGAGATCCCCTGTTGCAGATCGGCACCGCCAACACAGGGGCGAGGAGGCAGGAAACATCTGGTGCAGGCGCTGAGGAGTATAATACCATTGAGTCATTCATTTATAGGCATTTTCCCGCTGTGGGATGCTACGGTATATTTTGGGGATGTCCCGCCAGAGCCTATGCCATTGCGCAGAGGTAATGTCCGTGTCTGACAATGCCTGCCACCTGTCCTGGTAGGGGTGGGAAGGCGGTGTCTGCGGGTGCTGCAGGATCTGGTAAATACGAGATACCAGTCCTTTGGATTTGATGGGGTAGCGGGCCAGCCGCTCAAAGGGGGTGAAGGTGCGCGTGGCCGCCTTTTACATTGCGTCTGCAGTCACCCAATGTCCCAGCCAGTTATACTGCAGTTGTGCCGTCACCAGGACACGGAACTCTTCTCTACATTGGGTGAAGGATTTTAGTTTGCCCTCCTCGAATAGGTCCATAACCACCCTGCAGTCCCCTTGCGTCCACATGGCAAAGACCCGCGTTTGGTATGCCGGCGGAAAAGACGGATTCCCTTCGATCGGGGTGTGCGGCGAAGGAAAGGTCGTAAGGCCTCTGCGCACAGCTACTGCGTCCCAGAGGTCAAGCACCGTCTTCGTGGGGACCGCCAAATAGGTGCTCTTAGAGCGTGCCGCCCGCTGATGCCAGACTAGGTCCCAGATGGTACGCCCCGTCACAGCCCGATCCATGTGAAGCCATCCCTTTTCACTCTCCGTCACTCCCCACTCCACCACAAAGCGGAGGTGCGTGGCCCAGTAGTAATCCAATAAATCGGGGCAAGCCAGCCCCCCCATCCCACGGTGTCATTAACAATTTCTGGGAGAATCGAGGCCTCTTACCGCCCCAGAAGAAGGCTGTGAGGGCACGCTGGAGATCGCGGATGTTGCGGAGCGGGATGGGCGTGGGGAGACACTGAAATAGGTACAGGATTTTAGGGAGGATTGACATTTTGACAGCGTTGAGCCTGCTCAGCCATGTCAGCACCAGGGGCTTCCACTGTCGTAGTTCCTCCAAGACCGATCGTCGACACTCCAGCCAGTTTACTTGCGACCACGTGTCCTGGGAAGGGGTTATCTGCAATCCGAGGTAACGGATGCTCTGGGCGGCCCACTGGTATGGCGCCAGCTGCTTGAGGCGAGGGATGTCTGCCTCCGGAACGGTAATGTTGAGGGCCCGTGGTTAATCTTAAGGCCAGATGCCCGCTCGAAAAGGGTCAGCGCAGAGTGGAGTGCCGGCAGAGACTCGTCAGGGCGGGTGAGGGTGAGGAGAAGATCGTCAGCAAACAGTGCCACCTTGTTCTCACGGCCCCCCATGTGGATGCCATGGATGTCGGGTGCCCGACGGATCGTTTTCCGCCAGCGGCTCCACCACTAGGGCAAAGAGCAAGGATGATAGGGGGCACCCCTGTCGGCTGCCCCTGCGGATGCGGAACGGCGCAGAGAGCTGTCCATTGACCCGAATCCGGGCCTGCAGAGCAAGGTATGGTGCCATGATCCTGGTGATCATGTCCGGGCCAAGTCCAAGCTTGCCCAGGACCGCCCGCAAGAAGGCCCAGCCCACCGGGTCAAAGGCCTTCTCCGCGTCCAGCGAGAGGAGGCAGGCCGGAATATTCAATTGACGCGCCTTCCCCACCAGGTAAGCTACTTTGCAGACGTTGTCTGCCCCCTGCCGATTCCAGATGAAGCCAACCTGGTCCGGGTCTACCAAACCCGGCATGTGGGGGGTCCAAACGCTTCGCCAGGAGTTTGGTGTAGATCTTAAAATCAGTGTTCAGCAAGGCTATGGGGCGGTACGAGGCGCACTGCGTCAGATCCTTGCCAGGTTTTAGAATCAGTGCTATCTCCGCCATTCCCATGTCTCGAGACGGGCCCTCGGCATCGTTAAATGAGTTGAACAGTCTCAAGAGGTGAGGTCCGAGCTGTGCCTGGAACATACGGTAAAAGTATAGAGGCAGACCATCCTGTCCAGGAGTTTTCCCAAGGGGAAGATCCCGTATGGAGGCTGCTATCTTCTCCTGGACGATCGGGTTTTCCAAGGCCATCGCATGGCACCGGTGGAGCGGCGTCCCCGTATAGGCTTGTAGGACCTCCGCCACAGCTCCTGGGTCTGGTGGTTCCTCCTGATAGAGCGCGGTGTAGTAAGCTCGGAAGGCTTCGCATTTACCCTTCTCTGAGACGGCTTTCGTCCCGTCAGAGAGCTGAACACTGGCGATGTGGGTCTTGGCAGCCCGCGCCCTCAATCGCCTTGCCAACAAGCTGCCTACCTTGGCTCCACCCTCAAAGTATTTCTGCTTCAGGGCCAACAGGAAAGATTCTGCCTTGTTGGTGCGCCAGAGTCGGAGTCCTCTGAGATTGGCCAGCCTCTGTCTAGACACAGCGGAGGTGCTATTATGGTCCCGCTGTTCCTCTCATTTTATATCTCCCTCCAGATTATCCTTGAGGGTCCTGGCCACTAGAGTCCGTGCAATCGAGAGGGTGGTGATGTGCCCCCGAATGCTCGCCTTGAAGGCGTCCCATACGACAGGGAATGGTGTCTCCGGCAGGTCGTTGCTAGCGAAGTAAGAGTCTATGGCCACCCTGATGCTGTCTACATCGGCCGCATCCCTCAGGACGCTTGGCTGTAGACGCCATCGCGCCTCTCGAGCGGGGTGAACGGCCGGATCCTGTGGCAGCAGTTCAAGGTGTGCATGGTCTGATAGCGAGATTGCAGAAATGGAAGAGCCCAGGACATCCCTCAGCAGAGCGTGAGAGATAAATAAATAGTCGATATGGGAGTACGAGCAGTGGGCATGGGAGTAGAGCGAATAATCTTTCAATCTGGGGAGCGTTAGCGCCATACATCATAGAGTCCCAGGTCCGTGATCTGGGTACGCAGCGCAGAGGACGTGGCCCCTGAGCCGTAGGCCGAGGTATCACTATGATCAGCATCCGGGTCCCAGACTAGGTTAAAATCTCCCCCCAGGATCAGGAAGGGGTCCCCCCACGGGACGTGTGTGATAAAAAGCGTGAGTAGGTACCGATCCTGCAGCTGGTTGGGTGTATAAACATTACATAAAGTGAAGGTGCGTCGGCCAACGCCCACACTCACCCTGAGGAAGCGCCCGTCGTCACTCCTGAAGAACTTGGAGTCCCTCCCCGCCTGATACCCTGTCTACACAGAATCCCCACGCTAGCTGTCTTAGTGCTTGCTGCAGCCCAAAATTGAAGGGGATATCTGGGGTGCGCCATGCGCCCAAAGTCTGCCTGCAGACGATGGGTCTCTTGGAGAAATATGATGTCAGGGTTCTGTTGAAGGAGGTATCGCCAGGTCTGCCGCCTCTTATTGGGGGAGTTCAGGCCCTTGACATTAAGCGTCAGGACCTTTAGGGTACTAGGCAAGGGGGCAGTCATATTGAAGTTCTAAGGGGAGTCGCCTGCGCCCCTCCATCCCTCCCCCGCAGCCGCCCACCAGCACAAACACCCCACGCCAGTGCAGCTCGGGCCAAGCGCCATCGTCACACCGCCCCCCACCCCGCACAAGTAAGGAAGAAAGGAAGGAGAAGGAAGGAAATTAAGGAAGGCCAGAAAGAAGAGAAAGACAAGGAGAAAATATATGGTCCAACAGTGGCCAACAGGGCCATGGCCAGTTGATCCCGCCAACGGGCATCCTATACCCGGGGGTTGGGATATGCCCAGGGATGTCACTCCCTCAGGGATCACTAGGGATAGGGGCGTAGCCGGTCCCGGGGTCATCGTGGGTAGGAGCCCCGGCGTCGCCCACCTTAGAGATAGGAGCCGGGGTGCAAAACCAGGTAGGGCAGTCGTCCTCAGTGGCGTCCTGAGGGAAGGGGGGGAGAGCTCTCACCCCACGAACAAGTAGATCATGAGCCGTCTGGAAAGGTCTCCTGCAAGATCACGGGGTTGGCGGACAAGATGTAGCCTCCTCTCGGTCTCCCTCCAGGGACTTCATGTGGGCGATAATGTCCTGCTTGGTCTAGGAGGCAGACTGCTCATCCACTCGGGGCGAGCGGCGGTGTCGTTGGACCGTGGTCCAGGACGGTTTAGCTGGGATACGCTCCTGCCTTTGTGGGCGCACCGGACTCACCGGCGGTGATGTTGGGAGCTGCAGAAGCTGCGCCGCCTCAGCGAATTTCCTCACAACTCTCCGTTTGGTCTCCCACTGGAAGATAAGGGCAAAGGGATGGCCCCATTGGTAAGCAATGCCCAGGTCCCGCAGCTTTTCAGTCACCGGTCTGAAGGCTTGCCGCTGCTGGAGGGTGTTGGGTGCTAGATCCTGGAAAATTTGGATTTTGTGACCCCTAAAAGTAAGGTCCGGCTTGCTTCACGCGGCCCGCAGGATGGCCTCCTTCTCCGTGAAGAAGTGGACCCTCATCAGGATATCCGGGAGAAGTCCTGGGAGCCCCGGCGGTCTGGAGACCCGATGGGCGCGATCTAGGGCCGGTGGTGAGGCATCGCCGTCACCCCAAACCTCATGGAGGAGCTGCGCAACAAAAGTCAGGACATCCTTCCCTTCTTCTCCGAGTGGTACGCCGCGGATGCGGAGGTTGTTCCGGTGGCTCCTATTCTCCAGGTCTTCTTGCTTGACCTGCAGCTCTATGTGCTGTTCCTCCAGCATTGCCAGGCGTTGCCACAGGAGCTCCTGGTCCTCAGTGCGGGCATCAACTGTCTTCTCCAGGCCGTCTACGCGATCTCCCAAGTGTGGACCTCAAAGCGAAGGGAGCGATCTCCATTTTCAGTTCCGACATAAAGGATGTCATAAATGCCTGCGTTACCGGGGCCGTGTCCACCGAGGCTCTCGGCGCCTCCGCCGCCGGTGCCGTTGCCCCACATTGGCACCACTGAGTTGTCCCTGGGGGGCACTGTCGTTTCAGTCTTGCCCCCTTTGGAGCGCGTCATAGCCAGCGTTGATGTGACCCTGCTGGCCTACTAGCGCCTCAAGGGCCGTGGTCGGGGCTGTTGAAGGTGACAACCAGATCGTGGGAGAGAGTCCTCTCGACAGCCCCCCCAGAGCACCACAAATTAGGACCCCAGGCAACCCAAACACTAGTCGCCAGGAGGCCCGCAGCAAAGACACAATGGCAAG
Source organism: Lissotriton helveticus (assembly GCF_964261635.1). Classification (NCBI taxonomy): domain Eukaryota; kingdom Metazoa; phylum Chordata; class Amphibia; order Caudata; family Salamandridae; genus Lissotriton; species Lissotriton helveticus. Next base: position 110,812,141 of record NC_136072.1, read on the forward strand.
GTCACCCCACTGAGGCACGCAAGGTGGCGGTCTCATCACAGGCAGAGCCCATCCAGCACTGTGGGGCAGGCGTTAAGGTTCCCAGGTCAGGGGGGGTTCGCAGTACAGGCTCTCAAAGTCCGTCACAGGGGGGAAGGGGGAGCCCCAGATACACAAGGCGGAGGAGCCGACCGGGGGGGGGGGAGCGGTCACCGCGCCGTCACCCGCCCAGGCCTCTCAGTCCAAGGCAGAGCTATGCGTCCTCTTGTAGTGGGGCCGCGCTGCCGACTCACCAGCAGCCCAGGGGCCCCCGGATCACCAGTCACAGGCACCAACCGGCGCTCCTCGCAGTAGGGGTCCCCAGATAGGGCAGATAAGGGCCCAACAGCAGCAGGCGCAGCTTCGCCGTCGAACGCTTCACCAGGGGGGAGTGGCCGCACCTCCAAAGCCCGCAGCTCACTACAGGCCAACGAGCAGTAGCCGTGCTATATGGGAGCTCACAGGATCACAGGCGCCAGAAGCTCCCCACCACAGGCACCAGCGTGGGCCCCCACCTCCACCCCCACTCCTCACCTCAGGGGGGTCACCAGTTCTGGGCAGGGCCTGCACTCGCGGGGTCGATCCGCCCGCCAGGCGGGCCACGCCGGTAGTAGGGAGCGTTACCAAGGCTCCGGCTGCAGCCTTTCCGCGACTGTCGCCCCCGTCACCACAGGGCCACACCGCTCATCAGGGTCCCCACCGTCATCCGCGGGGGAGGGGGCGCCGTCACCATCACCACCAGGCCACACCTCTCGCCAGGTCCACCGCTTCAGTCCACGGGGGGGGGAGCCAACACCTCAGGGCCCCAGAGCCGCCTCAAGGACCATCAGCCGACGGGCAGCAGGCCGAGTCCCCTCGCTGGGGACGCACGGGCGCTCCAGCCAGAGAGATCACAGAAGTCTGGAGGCCGGTGGCAGCGAGCTCAACGGACAATCCCTCCGCCGCTATGCCTCAGCCCACAAAACACCAGCAAAGGAGCACACTCTCGGGGCCAGCGACCCCTCCGGAGGCAACAGATAGCCGGGCTGGGCTCCGTACGGGCAACTCAAAATGTCGGCTCCCGCCCGAGGGCCTCCCTCGTCACCTGACCGCCAGGCACCGCTGCGGCCACGGACCTCGTAGGAAGGGCACTCAAGGCTCCCCGGGCAACACAGGACTTCAGCTACCTCTGGGTGAGTAGCGATCGCCCCGGGGTCTGCTAGAAATCGCTTTAGATGGTGGAGGACGCCGGGAGCTCCTGAGAGACACATCCTACCACATTGCTAGCTAAGCCATGCCCCCGCTGACCTTTTTTGTCACTACCACTATGGGTGACAACCCTGGTGTGGGACTAGAAGATCATTCAATAATGTGGTGTTTTGAAAGCACTTCTCGTTCCTTCTCGACTGATTCTTGTAAGTGAAATGCTATGCTGCTGGGCAGCAGATCGGATGTCTTCGTGAAGTTGCACCTTCTTTGTCTTGAGCCTTTCTAGGCCATAAAATAGCATTGGGAACTGACTTACAATTATCAATTAAGTATGTAGGTTGCAAATGATAGATGTCAGTCCTATGTCAGCAACAGTAACAAAACTAAGTAGGCATGCACTGGACGAAGTACCTTGAATTACATGGATTGGAGTCTGCACAGACATCTTAATATGCCGCAAGTTCACTGTGAATGATCCTTGACTGCACAGGTTAGGAAACAGCCCATGTGTACACCTTCAAATTTGATGCTTTGAGTCGTGGTATGGGTGATAAACTGTTAAAATGGTCAGCAAGCATGATGTTGATCGATCCACCACTGTTGATTTTAACAGCTATGGGGCACCCATTGACTTCTTAGTTTGATCTTGGGGCAATGTCCATATGAATTTCTTTGTGTCATTGACTCACTTTTTGTTGTTGTTAGTCTTCTTTGCAAGCGGCAAGGCCTACATGTGCGTCTTGCTTTTTTAGAAATGATCATTGCACCATCACCCACTTTGCTCGATGGTGATGTCTAGGAATTATTGCAGAAAGAACTTGATGACAATTGACTACGTTTAGTTTCCACCTGTTGCATGAGGTTGCTTTTTGTCTTTGTGGGAGTGATGAGATTGCTTCTGGCATCCATTTTCTGCTCTCCCCGTAACGCAATTGGTTTCTCTTTTGCAAACCATTATGAGTTGGTTCTCCTTTCCCCGACCTTTGCACATCTGTACCATGGCTGAACATTTACTTTCATGAGGAAATGAAAACTCAAATCAAAAACACTGCTTTTTCCTCGTCTAGGATTTCGATTTATGTGCATCTACTTTGTGCTTTTGTTTGCTCTTCATGATTCACGTTAAGAAAGAGGACAAGAACATCCTTTCTGACAGCAGACCTCACATTTAGCATCTGGATACTGATGCAAGTGACCTGAACCAATAGTGTTACTTCCCCCGTGCAAGCTGCACTGAGTGTTCTAGGATTTAGGATGCAGGCACCCAAAGCACTCCCAAACCCTGCACTTCCTCCTCTACTGAAACATCACTGACCAAACTCCTTCCCCATCTCCCTCCGAACTAACACATCCTCCACAGAGGCGAAAAATCTCAAATGCAAACTGATTAAACAATACCCCGAAGTTCTCATTGCATATTATTATAGCTCCTCTAAAGGCCTACAGAAGACGGATCTCATCTTTTATGCCACCTTTCCTGTGCAATGGAACACAATCCTAACAAAATACCAAACCGACTGACACCTATATGGCCACAAACTAACAGTCTTTGACTCACCCACGTTCAAAGATAATGCCACCACCACAATCTTCAGAAACTTATCTGTCATGATACAAGCCAACGATGTCAACCTACGCACTTTTTGATCTATATTCCCTATACTAAAAAATGGCATATCACTATTTCAATTCTTTTACCCCACCAGCCATTCTCTCCTACAGGTCACTACACAAAATGAGGCACACTCGAGTCACTCCACAACCTCTACCTCCTCCCTCACCACTTCCCTGCTCTCAGTGAAGCACTTATTGGTCGCACCCCAAAAGCTCTTCCCTCCCTCACAACTCACCTTTCCTTCATCTCAGCCGGTAATGAACCCAGTATTTCTGACAGCCCACGGGTCCACACCAATACCCATGCCCACAAAATAGGATCTACTCACCTAACAACACACTTACCAGCCCAGCTTAGAATGCAAGCTCAGTCCAAATATCACCACTAATCATATCCCCTTACCTAATACCTCCTCCAACCTCCACCCATACATACAAACCACACACCCTTCCCCTCCTTCCCGGACCTCCCGGGGTGCAGAGCGAGCTGTTCATGGTACCAACTCGTACCATCCACCATTCGTATGTGCCAAGATGCTGATGACACCACTTCAAATGGGCCCATTTTACTCATACACCAGTCCCATCATTAACAACAATGTACTAAATGACATCTCTAATTGGAAGTGCATTTCACTGGATACCTAAATTATAGCATCCCAGCAGTAAAGGAAGGGAGAGGGAGACCATCTGGAGGATTAACTATTTGGATAAGACAAGACCTGGGGGTAATAGTAAAACCTATTTGTACTAACCATAGAGATCATCAGGTCCTAAGTCTCAAGTTTTCAAACCCTGTACCAGTTTATATTTATAATTTGTATGCGAGAAGCACGGGGGGTAGAAAATCTGAGGTCTTTGTGCTTTTAGAAAACTTATTAGAAACCCATTGGGAGGAGCCAAGATGGCGATCGGAACGGTCGCATAACCGCCTCGCTCCGTGATCTCTTCCTCCCCGCCACCTATCCTGTATTTCATCCTGTTCGGGGTGTTCCGAATTTGGTCACTGAGGAGGAGCCGTCACTTACCATCCTTCTCCGGGGCTCTGGCGTGCAGTGATTTCGGCGTTCTGCCCTGGTCACCTTGTTGGCCTTCCCGGCCCTGACGCCGGGGCCTCGAGTGCTGTGCCTGCCCGGAGATGTTCGGAGTGCCGGCGGTCCGGAACCGGTGGAGAGACCCGATGGTGGGAGCCTGAGAGCCGCGGGCCGGGACCCCCGGGGCGGACCCGCCCCCGCTGGTGGGCCACCCCGCATGTCCGTTCGCCTACCGGCCCGAAGAAGAGAAGCCGCGCTGTCCGGCACCCCTCAAGTGAGAAACCCACTCCTGTTGTTAATCCCGACCGGGATCCGGTGCTGGGCTCCCCCCGAGTGCTGTGGGGAGCACGCCCGTTCTTCTGGTGACTCTCCTTTCTCCGCCGTGCGCCTTCCGCCGCGGTTTGGCGGTGAGCCCTGGGGCCGCCGGTGCTCCTGGTGGACTTGGAAGAACCTGTGGCGATGGCGGAGGGTGCTGTACTTAAGATGGCGGATGGCCCCTCGGGGTGTCTTTCTCCTGGAGACAGGGAGGCTGCCGCATTTGCTTTCTCCAGCCCTCGCGTGGTTTGGGCGGCCCCTACTCAGAGTGCTATCTTGTTTGCCCTGTCTGCTCTGCGGATCGACCTGTCCTTGAAATGTCGAGCCATGGAATTGCGGATAGCTGCCATGGTGGCTCCGCCATTTTGTGACGAAGTGTCGTCTCCCCGAATTGTACTGCCTGGAACTTCGCCGGCGGCTGTGCTGGGATCTCCGGCTGGGTGCTCGATTCTATGGGATCTAGCGGACCCGGTGCCGATGCTGCAGTGCTTTCTACATCCTGTTTTCTTTGCTTCGTGCTGGACGGCTCAGATACTGTGCTTGGTCACATGGATCCTTGAGGAACTTTTGCATTCTGACTGCTGCCGAGTTCTCCTGGTTGCTTCTGGTTTGCCGGGACGGTGTTTTGCGGAGATCCCACCGGCTTTTCCTGACTGGTGTGGACCCACTGTGTTCTGCTGTTTTTTGGCTGTGGCGGGGTTGGGAAGCTCGACTCTTCATAAAAGTGGACAGGGGTGATCGTGCCCGGATGCTTGTGGGACCCTTTTTACATGGCATCTCCGGGCCTCGTTATTCTGGATGGTTCCTGTTTACATCCCGGTGTAGGCTTTTCTTGACTCTCCTTTTCGACCTCGATTAGTGCATTATTGTTGCGGGGGGGTAGTGTTTTATGTCTCGGTCGCTGGCTCCTCTCCTCTCTCTTTCTTCCTTATCCTCTGTTTCCTTTTCCTATTCCCCTCACTTTCTTCGTTATAATTCCCTTTCTCTTTTTCTATATTTCGGGTGACTCTGGGCGACAGGCACGCTGTTTAGTGGGGTAGGCCGTAGCCATTACAGTGATGTAGGGTGGGGGGGGTGTTTGTTATTTTAGTTTGTTTTATTCTATGGTCCCTTTATTGCCTTTTTCTAGGGGGTGGGCTATGTCCCTTGGTGTTTACTCCTCTGTTTCGCTAGCGTCTGCACTTTCTTTTTTTTCGGGGCGGGTGGGCTATACGTGTGGCGTCCACTTTCTTTGTTTGCTGGTATTCTTCCTCTATTCTGCACCTGGTATGGGCGTGTGAGGTCTTTGGGCTTTGCCCTACTGTGGTCGTCTGCTTGCGTGGGGGGCTATTTCCCTCCCGCCCCCCCCCCCTTCTTTTCTGTATATGTTGCATGACGCGCTGGTAGATATGGTTGCTGCCTCCTTTATATAATGTAAAATGAAACCTCTTTTATCCTGGCGCTGGCGATGTAACGACTTTATTTGCATCCATCCTGTATTCTCCCTATCGTATACATTGCTTTGTTATTTTGATTCTCCTGACTTTGCGGCCGGCCCCTGTGGTTGTAGGCCAGCGCTTGTACTTATACGTGTCTTTCAATAAAGGTTTTTAAAAAAAAAAAAAAAAGAAACCCATTGCTCTCCCTTTAATGTAATTGTGGGGGGGGATTTTAATGTAAATTTCGAGCCTCTTATGAAGGGAAGCTTTAACGTGTCAAAGGAGGAGGATAGAGAGTGGGGGATTCCCAAATTGGACCTTAAACCAGTTAGTAAATGGTCTGAGGTAGCGGTTCAAATGAACTCTATCTGCCTAAACAAAGGTCTAAGAGCTGCAAATGGAAGGACTGCAGGCGACAAAGCTGGGGCACTTACATTTAGCAGTGGCATACGTAAAAGTACAATAGATTATATTCTGCTCAACCTGGCCTTGTGGAAACATCTCCAGGATATGATGATCATAGACAGGGTCGAGAGCGACCACAATCCTTTGTCTATGAATCTTTCTTACTGGGAGTCTCCTGATCCCCATGGGGTTGATATGACTCCTATTCCCTCCAGTGACATTGTGTTATCAAATGATACGCGCCACATTCGATGGCCCAAAGTTTCCCTCTATAAAGAGAATTTGGATTTTATAGCTAGTAAGCTTGGACAGGCGAAACTAGATCTATTACTGTTAACGGAAGGGGACTATGATATTTTAAAATTGCAACAAGGAACTAGGACCCATCAGGTTCTTGTTGGTGAACTTAAAAGCCTATTTGTTAAGCCCTCCAGGCGGAAAGGCAGCCGCGCACCAGAACCATTTCGTTGGTACACTGGTGAATGCAGGAAGGCTCGCCTTGACTTGGGAAAAGCAATTAAATCTGAGCCCATTGAGAATACTAGGGCAGCCACGCTGAAGTATAAAAATGCTGTCTTAAGAGCTAAGCGTGATTGGGACGAAAAAAGGTGGAATGACCTAAAGGAAGCGGGATCCTGCAAAGACATGCGTAGGTTCTGGAATGTTTATAAGTGGGGCGTGGAGGGCAATCCGGATAAGCCTCAGAACTGGGTCCCCCAAGAAAAGTGGATAGAACATTTCCAGCCACAATATGCCAAGGGTCTGGACTCGCAATCAACAGTGGAAGTCACATTTGAGCCCTTAACTGAAGATATTTTTACTCTGAAGGATGTTCAGTGTGCATTAGGCTTAGTGGTCCCTGGTAAAGCGCCAGGTATTGATGGCATACCCGCAGATCTTTTTCTGCAAGACCAGAATTCAATGGGTTGTTACATACTTCTTCTGGCAAATATGATTGCCAGGGGAGCCCCCATACCTAGCTCTTGGAACGGGGCTGAGATCATACCCGTTTTTAAAAAAGGCGATAAGACCCAGCCAGGCAATTATCGCCCCATCAGCCTGATAGACACCTCCCAAAAAATATTTGGTAGGCTGGTTTTAAACAAAATTCTTGATTGGGAAAGTAATAATAAGATCTTATCCCATCTACAGGCAGGGTTTAGAACCATGATCAGCACGGTCGACCAAGTGCTGCATTTTGCTATGCTGTACTGGAAGACCGTGCTGATTGGACATGGAAGTCTATATGCTGCTTTTATAGATTTAAGAGCAGCTTTCGACCTGGTTCCACGTTCTACTCTATGGAGAGTCCTTGGTGACATGGGTCTGCCAGGGCCTCTCTTATCGTTAGTTATAAGACTCCACGAACAAAATTATGCACAGATTAGGTGGGGGAGTCCAGGGAATGTTACTCCGCAGTTCCCAGTGGAAACTGGAGTACGCCAGGGCTGCGTCCTGGCGCCAACTCTATTTTCCTTATATATCAATGATGTGGCAAAGATTTTAATTGACTCTAATATTGATGCACCATTCCTTGCTGGAGCAAAAGTCCCCATTTTAATGTTTGCCGATGACTGTCTTTTAGTCTCAAAAACTCCCAGCGGGCTTCAAAAGGGCTTGAAGCTTTTTGAAGATTTTTGTACCGCACGGGGTCTAGAAGTAAACGTACAGAAATCAAAGTTTATGACGTTTAATGCTTCCAAATCTTATAAGGGTACTGTGAACATGAATCAGAGTACTCTGGAAAGAGTCCAAGCATTTACTTACCTGGGTGTTTGCATTGATAGCAAGTTGACCTGGAAACAGCAAATTGACCTGGCCACATTAAGACATAGGCAGTTAACTGGAGCACTGTGCCTAGAACACCAGAAGTCTCTCACTAAGCCAATATCTCCAGTACTGGCGGTCTATAATGGTAAAGCAGTTAGTTCTGCCCCGTATGGGGTTGAAATATGGGGATGTGAAAGCCCTAGGGGGATGTCAATCTCTGAAAATTCCTTTTTAAGGAATTTAATAAAACTTCCTCAGAGTACCCCTATGAATCCACTTTTTTATGATCTGGGGTTATCCCCAATAGCGCTTATAGCATCCTTTCGTCCAGGTTTATACTGGAGGAGGATCTGGACTACGCCGGAACTTGAGATCTTCGCAAGAGGCTTGCTTGATGTTATTCATAGCGACACCTTCCATAAGATCAAGTGGCTAGACCATGTTCGGGGCATTCTGATTTATTTGGGCCTGGGGAATCTGTGGGAGGATCCTACAAATTTAAGGGTTCCCCCTAAGAAGACTCTAAAGACTTTGTATTGGCAGATTGTGGCCTCTGGGGCTTATAGGTCTTCTGACCCCGGGTCCTTGACCGGAATGTTTTTAGTCATTAAGGATGTGCCTAAACTGGAAACCTTCTGGGACGTTATCTCAAAACCTCTTGATCGCAAACTATACTTTCAATTGAGGATTGGGAGACTACCAGTAGGGGCTTTCACTAATAAGTGGTCTCCGGGGGCTAAAGCTGTTTGTCCATCTTGCTCAGCTCGCCCGGAGACTATTGGACACCTGCTTTTTGAAAGCCCGGTATACTCGGAGCCCCGAAGAACGTGGCTCTGTCCAATGTGTAGATTACTGGGTACCAACCGGGGGTCAGTGGCAATATGCATCATATGTTCCTGTACTGATATGACAATTTGTATAGCCGTGGCAAAGTATTTGGGCTGGGCATGGACCATCAGAAGTAGAATGCTCAAAGATTAACATGTAATCACTATACCGGAATATATTTTTAATTATGTATATAACTGGCTAACTATATAGATGAAATGTTTTAACTGTATAATGAACTTTTGGGTTTTATATGTACAGATTTTTCAAGATCAAATTTTATTTATATGTCTAAACTCTATTTGTATGTACTGTTTGCTTTTATGACTTTTGTCGAATAAAGCCTGTCTGAACTGAGAACTGAACTGACATCTCTAATTATACCACCTCCCGCATCTCAAATCTCACTCCCATCGACTTTCTCTCTATGACCCTGGACAACCTTACTCTGTACAATATGAAGCAAGCACCTGCACTCCCTCCTCATTAAATCAAATGCCCCTGTCTGAGCTAAATTAGAGACTAACACACAATGAAAACCAACTAGAGAAAGTATTACAAGGTCTCAACAATAAACCTAAACTTATGTCCGAATCCTGCTCATCACCCCACCCCCTCCATACATGCAACAGTAGACAACTCCTAAGACTAACCAAGATACATCCACTCTACTGGAACACAAAGCCTATCAACAACAAAACTCAGAGGCCTAAAAGAACAAATTCCACTATGTCTCTGAGAGAGGCAATGGAGCTAGCAAAATCCTGCAACCGAGCACCAAATTGAACTAACCCCTCCTCTGAGATCCAGATTATCAAATGACTAGGAAGAAACACTACACCAACGAGAATGACCAGACCACCAGTACACCTCATCAATATCCCCTCGGCTTCCTCCCCTCAAATTCTTAAGAACTGCAAAGCGATCAAATGTATGCTCATAAACTGCAGATCTGCAACCAATCGTGCAACAGAACTAGCAGGAACAATCCTGAACCACAACATTGGTATCAAATTCACATCAACATAGGGGAAGCAGACACCTTCACCTACAACTCAACTGAATATCTCAGCACCAACATAAGGATGAAAGACAACATTACAGTGAATTGTCATTTACTCTACTACCCACCAGGTCATGTACTCTCCTTTGAAGAACACCTAACAGATCTGATAACACACTGCACATTCTCACATGACAACAACATCAACCTAGGGGACCTCAACCTTCACTCGAATGAAAGTAATCCTCTAATCCAATCCTTAAATGCCTTCTTAGTCAGTAAGAATCTCTCACAACATTGCAAAGGTTAAACCCACAAGAAAAGTGCAACCCTAGATGCTATCATAGGTCAAGAAACAGATATTTTTAATATAGTAGACAACCTACACAAATCTCTGGACTCAATTACGCCTGCTAATACTTCTTGACATATTGGTGGCATTCAACATGGTTGACCACCAGCTCCTCCTGGATTCTCTCCAAAAAAAGGATTGGTGTGGATGGGGTTGTCCTATGCTGGTTCATATCCTTCCTGCAAAACCGCTCTCACCTTTTAAAAATAAGTTAGCAGAGTTCTGATACAACGGCAAATACCCGTGGTGTTCCTCAAGGCTCTGTCCTCTTGCCCACTCTGTTCAATATCTGCATGGAATCTCTCACCGTCATCGTCAACCAAGTAAACATACCATTTCACCGATATGCAGATGACATCCAGTTCTACATGGAAATCTTCACACTAGACAATATACACTGGCTAAATGACACCCTCCAAGAAGTCCAACACTGGCTATCTTGCAACCAACATAAGACAGAATTTCTCCTCATTTCAAAGACAGATCAGTCCCCTCAGATGCTAGAATGGTTAATATATCTAACCCTAACTGACTCTGTAAAATCTCTAGGAGTAACACTCAACACCAAAATCATCATGAAAGGCCACATAAAGAATAGTGCGAAGAGTGCCTTCTACCACACGAAACTTCCGCACAAAATCAAACCTTACCTACTGTCGAACATTCTCAAATATGCCACACGAGCGCTGCTGCTGTCTACATTAGACTACTGGAACTCATTCCTCACAGGCTTGGCTAAATCCCACTTTTCGCCCCTTAGAACCACTTCCAATGCAGCAGCCAGAATGGTAACAGGAATAAAAAAACATATGAGCACATCTCCCCTTCGCTAACAGAACTTAATTGTCTCCTGATTGTTGCTCGCTTTAGCTTCAGAACTGCCTGCCGTACTCAAAAAGCTCTTCACACTGGGAAACCTACTTACCTTGTTGCAAAACTCAAAAAGGGAGTTCACACTAGAAACCTCAGATGCACTAATACCCTACTCCTCATTCAACCCAAAGCCCAAAAACAAAAAATACTGGCCCATCTTTCTTGAGCAATGCCCATACAAACTGGAACTCCATACCAGTACATATTAGGACAACCCCTTCCTTCCTGTTCAAGAGATGGCTAAAGAATCTCCTCCTCATACGGCATCGCAACTAGTGGATCATCAATCTCTTATCACTTTAGATTCTCTACCCCAGCTCTCCCTAGACCTCCTGCTTGTCATTTATCCTCCGTTGTGCTGAACCACCAACCTGATCGGATTCTACTAACCTGTCCTGATTATACTTGCTATTGTGTTACGAACATGAACCGATGTAAAGCACTCTGATACCCCCAGGTCTTGCCAGTAGTATTTAAAAATCTTAAATAAATAAATAAATAAAATGATTAACGCCAATTCACTTTTTGCTGTTCCAGCTATCATGACAGCAACTTGCTGATCTGCTCTTTCCTCTGCTCTTATAGCCATTAGTACTTTTTCTAAACTGAGTGTCTCTCTCAATATGCATTTTCTGAATGAGTCCGAAAGATAACCATCAATGACTCTGAGGCGCATGGCGTCTTCATCATTAAATTCACTAAGCTTACAGTGTTTGATCAGCATATCAAGTCTCTCAACAAACTCATCCATCGTTTCACCAACTTGTTGTCTCACTTGATTGAAAATGGACCTTTCATAGAGAAAGGTTTGCATCGGATTGTACTTGACAAAATATTGATGTAAATAATATAGATGTCAAAAATGTAGATGAAAAAATATAGAATGCAAAAATATCGACTTCCTATACTTAAACAGGTAAGTACCAAAAATATAGGGAAAAAAATATTGATGTTAAAAATATAGTTGTACAAAATATCGATTTTTAAATATATATAAAATTAAATAATAAATATTAAATATATTATATAGTAAAGTTAATTTTAAAAAATAAAGTAGATTTAATGTACATTTTAACAAATATAACAAATAAACTTAATTTAAAAAGTTAAACAGGGGGCGTGGCCTGACGTGTCAAGATGGCGGTCATACTTTAAGAGTGCTCTACAAGCCCCCACTGAGTCTCTGCCGAACTTCCTGCGGTGGATGGTACCCTGCATGCTCAAAACAACTCGCGGGGCTACGTGCTGGGGGTGTATTCCACCCTGATCTCCGGCCTGCTGGCTCTCAAGATGGCGGCTCCTGTTCTTCGAGTCTTACCGCTCTAGCCCCAACCTCCTGTTCTGACTCCCCCAGCTCGCTGTCGGAGGCCCTCCGGTGCTGTGCCCTCCCGAATTGAATGGCGTCCTGCCTTGGTCGGGATCAGGCCGGGAGGTCTGGCACTGTGGTTCAGGAGGCGGCCCTCCCCTCCAGCCTGGCCTCATCTCTGCCTTCATCGGCTTGGCCTTTGGGGCGGTAAGTGACTGCTGGGGTCTCAGCTATCCTGTGACCGGAGGATCAGCCGCTATATTTGAGAGGCGGGAGCCTCGGGTTCTGGAGCCCCCGTCCCTCTCGAGGTCTGGGCTTGGTTTCTGCCCGGCCCTCCGCCTACCATCTTGACGGGAGAGCTCTGATTCATATACCGTGGATGCGGGACCGGAATCAGCTGCATTAGGGGCCGAGAGAGCGGGACCTGCCTGAACCGTCCTCCAGGACTTCCGGGGCCTGGGTGCGTGGGGACTCTCTCCGGCTGTCGGCGGGATCATTGACTCTGCGTTCCGGATCTCCACCCTTGCAGCCATAATTCTGGGACTGCTCATCCGTTGACTGCACTGCTGAAGTGATCCGCGCAGTGGTCGGCCGGATTCCTGCCTCGTGACCGGTGGTCGATCCCCGGCCGCTGTCCGGCAGACCTGAGTGAAGGTGGGTGCGCACTGCATCTGTGAAGGGTGTGCATGGGGGGGGGATTCCTGGCCCTCCCCCGGTCTAGGCCCGAGTTACCACACCCTGCCTCGCCGCTGGCCACTATGGGGACCTCCCATTGAGGCCTGGCGCTCCCTGGCCCACCCCGTCCTCCTCTATCAATGCATCATGCATTGAATACCTCCTGGCCCTTCACACACCTGGGTTGCTCACTGGCCTGAACCAGCTGTCATATCACCCGCCCCTCTGCTGTCTGCGGCCTCCCAGGACTCTTGGGATTTTCCAGTTCCCATTACTGGGGTCTTTTTGATGGGGTGCTCTTAGGACATTACTGTGGGCATAACTGGATAACAGGGGCAAGACCTGAGGAGCTAACTCTAGAAAGATCTCCCTGGTCCAGCATGGTGAGGTGGGCTGCCTTTCCTTATCCGGCCAACGTCAGGACAACGTACTGAGAACCCTGGTGTGTGCGGAGGGTGATGGCTAGGTGCGCTGGTGCTGCTCCTGAGGAGTCTGGACCGGGCCTTGCGGGTCCCGGATGCCTGCTCCCATGCTTCCAACCCAGGAGTATTGACCTAAGTGTCAACTACACTTTGCGGAAGTCCAGCAGAGGGAGGCAGAACTGGCCGCATTCATCGAGCGGCGAGGGACCTGGGGTCTGGGCCCCCCCCACCGTCCTCCCCTCCTCCTTTTGGCCTGGCGGCACCCTCACCGGACTGAGGGAGACATTGTTCTTCTTGGATCGGACGCCACTGTGGGCGGCGGGGGGAGAGGTGTCCGGACATGCTTTAGCCAGTACCTCGGCATTGTTGGGCTTGAGTGGGGGTGGATTTGGTGCCCGGGCCTGAGTGTCGAGGGCTTGGGCACTGGGACTCTCCCACTGGGGAACGTCTGCCCTGTGAGCCTATACCCCCCAGTCAACCAGATATTCAGGTCCCTACACTCACAGGCGAGATGGATAGAGACCGTGCCCTGAAGACACCCGCTCCACAGACTCAAACTAAAATGGACCAGTACACCACCGCGAGTGGAACCCAGCGGAAGGGGCATCTGGTGGTTCCTCCCTTGCCGGGGGAGGCCATACTAATCTGGAGGGGCCATCCCTTCATCCCTGCACAGGCGATGACTGACGCACAGGGCCTCTATGTGGTCATATCCGGTAGGCTTGAAGGTCACGCCCTGAACCTAATCTCAACATATATGCAACCTGCCACACTCCCCTGAACTCCCCATCACCTTACAGCTGTAATCTCCGCCCTGCCCCTGGGTCATACAGTAATTGGGGCGACTTTAATGCAGTTATGCAACCGTTTGACACAACTGGAGAACCATCCTCGTCGCGCCTATCTCACTCCAAGATTGGTCAGCTGCCCTTGGTCTATGTGACGCCTGGATGATTTGGAATCCCCGGGGGAAACAATATACCCAAACTTCGGCGGCCCACCATACTCACTCTCGTATCAAATTGCTCCTCCTGCCTGCCACCGATTGCCAACATGTCTCTAACATCTCTATTTTTCCCTGCAGAATCTCAGACCACTCAGCCATTTCTTTAAGATTGGGAGGGGCCACTGATGGGACGCAAACTATCTGGTGACTGAACGCATGGTTTTTGCAAGACACAGAGATTAAGGATGCGCTTGCAGTAGAGTTGCAGCATTATTTCCTTATCAACCACGGTTCGGTCCCCCTCCCCGGGCACACTCTGGGAGGCCGGTAAGGCCTCCTTACATGGCTTAGCCAGTGGCCTAGTGTACACGAAACGTGCGGCACAGAGTGTTTGCCTGACCCAGCTATAGGCGCAAGCCACGCGACTGGAACTGACCCTCACAACTACGGCCGAAGCCCAATCCACCAGACAGCTTGCAGGGATTCGGGATGAGATCCGTCAGATTTCCCTTAACTCTGCTAAGATGTTGTGGTGCTCCGCTGTGACCCGTGTTTACGGGTGGGGTGACAAGAATGGAAAGTTGCTTCACAACTTAGTCTCATACCCCAAGGCTAACAGAATTATCCCCAAAATCCGAGACACCGCTGGAACTCATCACTGCATCTTGCGGGCTATTGCCCAGGCTTTTGACGGCAACTACGCCCAGCTGTATTCAGCCCCCCCCTTGACCCCCCCCCACTCCCCCCCGGGGCCTCTCTGGTCAACTTGTTGGGGCAGGCGGCGGTCCGGCTCCACTGCCTTGCCCAGGCGGAGTTGACGGAACTCGATCTCCCCTTTTACCCCACAGGAGATACATGGGGCCATTTCCCTGCTAAAGTCTGGGAAGACACCAGGGCCAGATGGCTTCCCACTGGAGTATTATGCGGACCAATGTGGTTTCATGCTGGCACTGCATACGGCACCTCCACCTCCCATTGCCACAACCTAACACAATACCTGGCCCAGCTACTTAGAGATTTTGAGAAGGCCTTTGACACGGTTGACTGGAAGTACCTGGATGATATCCTTGTGACTATGGGATTCGGCCTCCATTTCCGATGCCTTATCCGTGTCCTCTATTCCAACCCCAAGGCCAGGGTCCTGACCAACAGTGCCTTCTCGGAGGCATTTCAAATTCAACGAGGTACGCACCAGGGGTGCCCCCTCTCACCACTCTTATTCGCTCTGGCGATGGAATCCCTGGCCTGCCTCATACATAATGACTCCCAAATCTGAGGCTGGTCCTGGGATCCCCACCAGGTGGACAAAATCGCCCTATAAGCGGACAACGTCCTGCTTTTCTTGGCTGATGTGGAGCCCACACTGCCTGGAGGTGCCTTCAAGAACGTCTCGGGCCTGCGACTCAACCCGGCGAAGTCCACTCTGATCCCCCTCCATATCTCAAGGGCTTGCTTTGTTTGGCAGTCTAGTATCCCTATCAGGAGACAATCGTTTAAATATCTTGGGTCTGGGTGACTCTGCTCCCAGGGTTGGAATGGGCGCTTAATATTACACCCCTGGTCACGAAGCCAAAAGCGACCTTTAAGCGCTGGCAAACCCTTCCACTGAACCCCCTTGGAAGAGGGGCACTCTTTAAAAAGATGATCCTCCCTCGCTTCCTATACATCATTCAGAATATCACCTCTCATCTCCCGGGTAGTTGGTTTTGAGACTTTGATGGGGGTAATTACTAGGTTCCTTTGGGGGGTTGGGAGGCCGTAAATAGCCCTGGCCCGCTGCCAGATCCTGCCCTTTGATGGAGGCATGGGTAGGACAAATCTTCATCTCTATTACCTTCCTACCAGACTCCTTGTCTCCATGATTGGTTCACTGGGGGGTGGTCTGACCAGGCCTATTGGACTGAGCTAAGAACCATAGACTTCCTGCAAATTCAAGCCTATTTATACGGAGGCCCAATTCCACAAATCTCACCTATCACCAGAGTGGTCCTAGTAGCCTGGCGCTCTGGCCTGCGGTATACACGCTGGGACAAGCGACTTACTCTACATATACCTCTGTGGCATGGCTCGTGGCTGCGGGAGGCATCGACCCTTGCAGGCTTTCGGCAATGGGATCATGTCGGGATCTCGCTCCTTGGGGACGCATGGGTAGGGGACCACGTCTGGGCCTTCTCCGATCTACAACAACGTCACTCCCTTCACACTTCCCAATTTTATAAATATCTACAACTCCGCCACGCCCTTACCGCAAATATTCCGCCAGGTATGTCGATACCCGAGTTTTGCCCGTTGAAGGCCCAGGTTATGAGGGGAAACTTGGGCAGAGGAGGGGTGTCACGGATATACCGCTGCCTAGTGAATAATGGCCCTAATTACTATTAAATAGTGTGGAGTGGTGTGGCTCACTGGTTAGAGGCGGCAGACCCGGAAGCAGAGAACGGCCCGGGACCAGGGTTCAATTCCCGACGCGGCAGGTTCGTGGACCAGGGTCAGCGGACTCTATAATTCTCGCCTCGGTGCCTACTCTAACCAGGGATCACACTCGGCAACTCTGGGCATTAGCTTGCCTCATCTCTACAACGGCCCCCCACATTCGCAGGGGATGCCTGGTTTCACCTTGGAGATGCCCAGTTAGGGACCATCTCACAGGGATAGCCAGGACGGGTTCCCCAGCGGTCTACAGCGCCAGGACGCCTCAGGGCAGCAGTGCGCTTTACAAGACCACATACATTACATTACATTACATTAATTTGAATTTGAATTTTTAGTTATTTATAGAGCGCACATTCACTGAGCAGTTTCTTGGCACTATAGGATTTCAGTACCGAGGGAAGCATCGGGGACTAAGGGCTGAAAGCTTGCTGGAACAGAAAGGTCTTAAGAGCCTTACGAAACTCCAAGTAGGAGGGGGAGGATCTGAGAGGGAGGGGCAGGGAGTTCCAGAAAGTAGGTGCGAGTACTGAAAATTTCTGGCCACCGGATCGTTTTTTCTTAAACCGGGGGATGACTAGCAAGGACTTGGCAGAGGAACGTAGGTCTCTGGCAGGGCAGTAATTGATGACGGCGGAATTAATAAACGCAGGGGCAGTGCCCACCCGGGCTTGAAAGGTGAGGCAGCCAAGTTTAAAAAGGGCTCTTTGTTTGATCGGTAGCCAATGAAGGGCAGTGAGAAGGGGGGAGGAGTGGTGGTATTTCGGTTGGCCATGCACCAGACGAGCTGCCTGGTTCTGCACCGCCTGAAGACGTTGAAGTGCATAAGCGGGGGCACCATTGTAAATGATGTTCCCGTAATCGATCTTAGATAAGACCATGGCCATAACAATCAGTTTAAGTGCTGAGGGGGCGAAGAACCGGGATACTTTCCTGATGATACGTAAAGTAAAAAAACAGGAGGAAACAACAGAACTAATGTGGGTGTGAAGTGTCAAGTGGTGATTGAGCATAATTCCAAGGGTCTTAACAGAGTGGGAAGGGGAGGGAGGGGGACCAAAGGAAGGGGACCAGAAGGAGGGTGACCAGGGATTGCCGCTGCCTCCAGTCAAGATCAGCTCCGTTTTATCCGGGTTGAGTTTGAGATGGTTTGCGTTCATCCAAGCCCGGATAAACAGCAAGATAGACTGGAAGCGGGGGGCTCCTAATGAAGGGACGGAAAAATCAAAAATGAGTTGGAGGTCGTCAGCATAGTTGTAAACTGTGACCTCCATTTGTTGAAGTGCAAAAATAAGAGGAAAGATATAAAGGTTAAATAAAAGAGGGGAGAGAGAAGAGCCCTGGGGGACCCCGCATTTCACCCTGCTAGGTGGGGCCGAAAATTCGGCAAGATGGACCGCCTCAGTGCGCCCCTCCAGGAAGGATCCTATCCAGGTAAGAGCCTGGTCCCCTATGCCCGCCGCCCTGACACGGGACAGAAGGATGGAATGGTCTACCGTGTCAAAGGCGGTGGACAGGTCGAGGAGGACCAGGGCCTGGGGGATGTTGGTGTCAAGACCCTCCCTGAGTTGGTCCATAACTGAGATGACCACCTTCTCAGTGGAATGTCGGGGACGGAAGCCCGCCTGGCAGGGTGCGAGGTAGTTGCTGCTCTCTATAAAGGAGCTAAGTACCTGGGTGACGTGGGACTCTGCTACTTTTCCCAGATAAGGAAGGAGGGATATGGGGCGGTAGTTTTCAGGAAGAGAAGGGTCGGCTCCTGGTTTTTTTAATATTGGGAGAATTATGGCAGTCTTAAAAGGGGCCGGAACGATGCCAGAGGTAAAACAGTTGTTCAAGAGAACAATGGCGGGGGAAGGGCACGCAGAGAAGAGCTGACAGAGGATGCGTGCCGGACCAATGTCGGCTGGGGAGCCCGACTTAACACGCCTAAGCAGCAGAAGCAGGGATTATCTCGTTAGTAGGGGGATAGTGGTAAGGGAACGATTATTGTTGGGGGGTTGAGGGGGAGAGAAGGAGAGAGGGGAAGGGGGAATGTTGGCTTTGATCAGGGCAATCTTATCAATGAAGAACTCATTGAGCGAGTCACATAAGACCTGAGAGGGGGGATCTTGGGTGAGGTTCTGTCCGAGGATGCCAGTTCATGGATGGTGGAAAATATCTCGCGAGATTGACATTCAGCCGCTAAAATGCGCCCAGAGAAGTACTCGGTCTTGGCTGTCAGAATGGCAGCTTTATATTCATTGAGCACGGTGATGAAGTGTTGTCTGTGGATGGGGCTGTATGCTCTTCTCCAAGCGCGTTCGGCCTGCCTTAGCTCCAATTTCTTTGCTTTGAGAGCGGCGCTGAACCATTTGTTGGCATTATGGGTGCTGTTGATGGTAGTACGCTTCAAAGGGGCCACCGGGTCGCAGGCATTAGTGAGCCACTGATCTAAAGTGGCGGCCCGAGGGCGAGGATCCGAGCCCAGAAGCCGAGAGGAAATGGAGGCAAGGCTACTCCAACACAAATAAGTCACTTTGAAAAATTAAACTTCGGGAATACAAATCTGAAATTGTTAAAAGTAAATCTACCTACTTCTGCTCCACTATAGTTAATGCCGCTAATAGCTCTAAAAGCATTTTCCAGATTCTCAACAACCTCATCCACCCTGACTGTGCTAAAAAAACTATCCCTCCTACACAAGCACTCTGCGATAATCTCGCACAGTTCTTCAAAGACAAAATTGAGACTATTATCCACAACCTGAATACTTCCCCCTCACTGGATAGTCTCAACGCCCCCGGGACTGTCTCCTCTGACTCTGAGTCAGCAAACCTAGAGAACATGCCCATGGTACGTTTGCGGGATTTTCCCCCAATTTCGGAAGCGGATTTTGTGAGACTGACGCATGGGATCACCTCGGGCTCCCCTCTCGACCCTCTGCCTCCCAAAACATGGAAAGCTTTTGGAACAGAACTCTTCTGCACCCTTCGCAAGATCTGTAACCAATCCCTGCGTTGCGGACTTGTTCCGACTCCTTGGAAGCAGGCTCTTATCACCCCGCTGCTGAAGAAACCCTCCTTGAACCCCGAGTGCTTACTAAACTATCGGCCTATCTCCCTCTTGCCATTCCCGGCAAAGATTGCCGAGCGCTGGGTGAGCTCTTGTCTCTCTATACATCTGGAGCAGAATCACATGCTGGACGACATTCAATTTGGCTTTCGTCCAGCTCACGGTACTGAAACAGCTGTCCTCACGGCCATGGAAGACCTTCGTATGCGTGCAGACAGGGGCCAAGCAGTAGCTCTGATCTTATTGGACCTGTCTGCCGCATTCGACACGGTCAATCATGTGATTCTGCTGAAAAGACTAAGGGAGGCTGGGGTTGATGGCACTGCCCTGCTTTGGTTCCAGTCCTACTTGAGAGATAGGAAGCAGGCTGTGTCCCTTCCTCCTTTCCAATCTGCCTTCTCCTCAGTGCCCCATGGGGTGCCCCAGGGCTCGTCCATCAGCCCCATTCTTTTTAATGCTACCTCAAACCTTTGGTCACATTAATAATATCCCACGGGCTACAAGCCATAAACTACGCGGATGACACACAGCTCATTCTCTCTTGGGAGGGGGAAGAATCGATCCCTCTAGAATCATTTCATGATTGCCTGAGAGACACCACTGGGTGGCTGCACAAAAACTCCTTTCAATTTAACTCCGCCAAAACTGAGGTTCTGTTTTGCGCGGGAAGTAAGATTCCTTGCCCGTTCCCAAACGATTTTTGGCTCCGGAAAAACCACAGCCGGTCACTACTGTCCGCAATCTGGGTGTCATGATGAACAACAAACTTAGCATGGAGACTCAGGTTGCGAGAACAGTGTCCACCTGCTCGGCCCTACTGCGCTCTCTACGCAAGATCATGCCACTCCTCCCCGTACAGGCCCGATCGTTAATAGTCAGATGTACTATTCTTAGTCGCCTTGACTATTGTAATGCTTTACTGCTCGAGTCCCCAGCTGTACTGTTAGATCGACTCCAAAGGGTTCAGACGGCCGCCGCCAAATTAGCCCTTGGCTGGACCAGGAGATCCTCGGCCACAGCGGCCTTAGCCGAATTGCACTGGCTCCCTCTGAAGCAACGAGTAGCTTTTAAAGCACTCTGCCTTGTGTTCAAGGCACTGCACGGAGCCGGGCCTAGACCCTTGCAAGCTATGTTCACCTGGTACACCCCTACCAGAGCCCTCCGCTCAGCATCAGCCTATCTTGTCACAGTACCAAGATTCAACAAGGTCAGGACTGGGGGAAGATCCTTCAGAGTTGCAGCGGCAAAATTATGGAACAGATTGCCCCTGGACATCCGCCAAACACCGCAACTCCTTCCTTTCAGAAAACGTATCAAGACCTGGCTCTTCCCCTAATTATTTACTCTAGTTGCCTCCTTTCAGTTTCCCTACATTTCCATCTGAGGAGTAATTTCTCTGTTTAGCGCCAGGATGCCTGCAAGGTGACAGCCGCGCTATATAAATGTTTTAAATAAATAAATAAATATATATAAATAAAAAGAAGGTCTGGGCAGGTGGCAGCTAGCGAGTTACAGAGAGAAGGAATATCTGCTTTATGCCAGCTCTTGGCCCAGGTGTTTTTGGGAAGAGGAGGAGATGAGGTATGGTTCAGGTCCAAGGAAAAAGCGAGCAAGGAGTGTTCCGACCAGGAACAGGGCAAGATGGTAGGAGTGGACATTGGAATGTTAAGTGTCCAGATCTGATCTAGGGTATGGCCCCGGATGTGAGTGGGGCCTTGGACGTGCTGGGTAAAATTAAGACTAAGGAGCAATTGGGTGAAGTCTTTAGAAATGGGATCCTCAGCAGGATCGGTGGGCCAATAGTTAAAATCGCCCAGAACAAGGACAGAGGCATTGTTGATTACCAGGGTAGCCAATAAGTTCTGAAAGGCAGGGAGGAAATCGGGGGATGACTGAGGTGGTCGATAGGTTAATACACACGTGAGTGGGGTCTTAAAAGAAGTGGTTCGCACTACAAGGCAGTCGGCATCTGGTAATGTGGGCGAGGCCAGGGTCTGAAAGTAAAAATCCTTGCGAGTAATCAAGGCTACACCGCCTCCTATTTTACTCTCGGGTCGATCGGCACAGAGCATGGAGTAGTGGGCCGGGTGGGAGGCTTAGATGCTTGGCAGGGAATCAGGTCTGTACCAGGTTTCGGTTAGAAACAAAAGGTCCGGGGAGTTAGAATCTACTACCTTGGACTGACTGCGAACCCGCTGGAAGGGATGGCTGGGTCCCCTTGAAGAAGCAGACTGGCGCGACCCCCTTTTGGCTCCCAAAACTCTTACAACCTCCTCTAAACGTCTTATCCAACTTTATTATCTACACATGGCCTACCTCACCCCTGTGCGCCTACATATGTCAGGACTGCGCACCTCCCCAGATTGTACACGATGTGGCCAAGCCCCGGCCGATTTTTACCACATGGTCTGGTTGTGCCCTGGCCTTGCCCCATTCTAGTCGGGTGTGGAATCTGAGCTTACGCAGACTCTGGGTTAGCAGGTTCCCCATGATCCCCTATGCCTTCTTCTGGGGGTATTTAATGGTCTGGACGCCTCTAAAGCTGGCAAACATTTCCTGGGCACGGTGGTGGCCAAGTGAGACATTGCGGCAGCCTGGACTCAGGCCAAACCCCCTATCCTGCGAAAGTGGCGACGGGGGTGGACTGGTGCGTAGCCCAGGAGGAGCCTCTCTTTGAGGCCTGGGAATGTCCTGGGAAGTTCCACAGGGTATGGGGCAAGTGGCTAAACTTACTGTTTTGAATTATTTGCTCTGCTTTTCTCACACATCGCTCTACTGTCTTTCAACTGGGATGCTCTGCTCAAATTACTTCAATCATGACCGTGGCTTTTGTTGTCTGTTAGAGATGGTCTATACTATGCTATTGTATGCTGTCCATTTGTCTGTTTTTCAAATGCAAATAAACATGATAATCAAAAAAAGTTAAACACACAAATAATAATAAATATATATATTTACTATAAAACAATTATTAAACTATTAATTTTAATTTATTTTATAGTTTTAGAATTATATAAACGTGTACAAATATATATATGTATGTATGCATAGATATGTATATACATATATATATATATATATATATATATATATATATATACACCAATAACATAAAATCTATTTAAAAAAATCAATTATAATTTAAAGCATTAAACTATTTCAAAATCTTTAAACTTAAATGTACCACTACAGTCTGTGCAACAGTAGGGAAAGTGTTGGATAGCGTAGGGGTAAGAATTAATATTCCCACTCAATTGAGTGCAACAATAGGTAAAGTCTTGGATAGCAGAGGGGTCAAAATGTATATTTCCACTCCAGTGAGTATAACAGTAGGGAAAGTGTTGGATAGCAGATGGGTAAAAATGACTATTCCCACTAGAATGAGTGCCACAGTAGGGAAAGTGTTGGATGGCGGAGGGGTAAAACGTACTATTCCCACTCCAGTGAGGGCAACAGTAGGAAAAGTGTTCACCAGCGGAGAAATAAAATTTACTATTCCCACTTGGGGACATCGACAGCAGCACCCTCGATCAGTTTGAAACAATTACGCTAGATGAGGTCACCAATCTACTATCCTCTGCTAAATCCGGCTCGCCATGCGATCTTTGCCCCCCCACAATAATAGCCCTTCTATCTACTAGTTGTGCTCCTGAAATAAAAAAAAAATGTAATTGCTCAATTCAATCAGGTATCATCCCCACCTCATGGAAAGAAGCATATGTACGCCCAATATTAAAAAAAAAAACACCGACCCTCAGGTGCTTAGTAATTATCAAACAATATCCTTGTTACCCCTCCTGGGCTAACAATTGGAAACTGCAATAAATAGCCTGCTAAGCTCATATCTCCAGTATAATAAAATTCTGGACTCCTCACAATCTGGGTTCAGTCCAGGCTTTAGTATTGAGACCGATATCCTGGCTGTGACTGACTCCCTTAGGCAGGTAATGGATGCTAGAGGATCAGTAGTCCTGATCCTACTAGATCTCTCTGTGGCATTTGATACCATTTCACACTCAAGCTTGTGAAGAGACTACACTCCTGTGGTATTCAAGTCACAGCCCTAAAATGGCTGCAGAATTTTTTGTTGGATAGACGTCAAATGATTATGCTAGGGCCTTACCTTTTACAGAAAACTCGCTTAGACACGGGCGTACCCCAGGGCTTTTGTCTAAGTCCAACATTATTTAATGTTTACATGGCCCCTCTGGCGAAAATTGAGGAACCATTAGGGTGCGGGATAATTTCATATTCTGACAATACTCAGCTTATGTTTACAATCGGTTCCAACTTAGAAGCTGAGAAAATCTGATTTTCTGCAGGTATGCGCGCCATCTCAAACTGGATGACGGTGAACTGCCTTCAGTTGAACGCAAGTAAAACCGAGGTTATGCTGATGGGGAAAGCATCAAACATTTGGATGGATGATTGGTGGCCGTCTCAACTGGGAGTTGCCCCCACCCCCAAACAATGTGTGAAAAATCTTGGATTAAAGCTTGATCAGACATTATCTATGAAAGATCACATTGCGGCTATTTCTAGCTCCTGTTATTATAGCTTACGCCTCCTACGCAAGATTTTGCCTTATCTGCCCACCAAACATCGTACAACCCTGGTCCAGGCCATGTGATTAGTCGCCTGGACTATGGAAACGCACTGTTGGCTGAAGTAGGCAAGACGTTGCTTGCTAAATTGCAAGTGATTCAAAACACCGCAGCAAGAATTATTTTTAATCGCCCGGCAAGTTCCCCCTCAGGCCCCTTGCTGAGAGAGCTTCACTGGTTACCAGTGAGGAAGCGATCCAACTTCAAGATCTGCTGCCTCACCTCACCTATTCCCACTCCAATTAGTGCACCAGTACAGGAAAGTGATGGACTGCGAAGGGGTAACAATTAATATTCTCAGTCCAGTCAGTTCAAAATTAAAAACAAACAAAATATTACAACAAAAATATTTAAAAAACAAAATAAATAAAAAAATATATAAATATGTTAAAAATGTAAATACAAATATATTTAATATTAGAAATTTTAAAAAACATTATATTGTTACATACCTACAAATATATTAAATAAGAGAACAAATAATTATCACAAATTAAAAAAAGACGTACTTACATAATTAACATAATTAATTACCAATTAAAGAAATATTATAAATTAAAAACAAATTAAAACTCATAAAAATGATTCAACTTTCCACACTTTACCCCATAACCTATATTTAACAACTAAATATTAAGTAAGTAAAATTAATTTTCTTCCATGCTCTTTACCCCTATAAAAGTAATACCCACATGCCAAAAATATAAATTACCAAATAAATATCAATTAATTAATTAACATTAATTATCAACTAATTACTAATTAAAAACATGAATGACTTCCCATCCTTTGCCCTATAAACCCCATAACACACACCTAACATTAATTACACAATTTCAATATTTAACTTTCAATGAATTAATTAATATTAACTAAGAGCTCATTATTAATTAATGAAACATAAATTACTTCCCACCCTTGACCCCTATAAACCCCACAACCCACACCTAAACAAAGTACACAATTACCATAATTAATTAGCAATTCATTATTAATATTGATTAACAACCAATTAATAATTAATAATATTTACTTCCAACACTCTGAAATCTCAAATAAATAAATATTAATAAATACAAAATAATCATTCATTTATTATATTATATTATTATATTTGTTAACAAAATAATGTGATTAAAAATGTGCATTTAAAAGATCATATGCCAATACATTTCCTGTATTTTATTACGCATTTCAAATAGTAAGCTATAGACCTTGTAAAGTTTATGTTCTCTAGAAGTTGTAACACTAGGAATGCTGGCCAACATTGTCTTTACCCAAGCACCCTTAACATTGGTAAAATCCATCGCTTTCTAGGTTCAGTATAAAATCCACAGAATAAAAGGACCTGCATGGGTACAAAAACATAGTCTTCGACCAATCGTTCATATTTGGGTAACTGGTTAACCTGTAGAAGATCCCCAATCTAAAGCGGGTTATGACCATCCGGGCATACCCGCCTAACGTAGTTTTTAGGTAGGGTTGAATACTGTATGTGGTTAACAACAGTTGATTCAACTTCACTGTGGTGTTTAATATTTCAGTAGAAAGTCTATTAGTCTCAAGAAGCGTTGTGCACATTTCTTTAGGTTAATTCTAGAGGCACTTCCTAAAGTGCTAGGATCTTCAAAGTATTCCGGGTGCCCATGGTCTTTCATAACATTTTTTGTACATTTTAACCATGGGATGCTTAATTTCTGATGTAATTTTAAACTATCTAGTAAAATATCCTGATTAAGACCGGTTTCAGGATTAGACCATACTCTATACCACAGTAAAATCGGTTGTGTTTTTTATAAGATCAGATATATACGGCATCCCCAGTTCAGCATGTCATATATAGGTAGATGTACTGTATGGGACTGCCAGTAGATATCTGAAAAAAGACATTCTCGACAAATTGTAGGGGCTGAGGGTCTTCAAATCCCCAAACACCAGCACCATACATGACAGTGGGTACACATTTTGCTGTGTAAATATGTATATAGTTTTAGTTAGGACGTTTCCATAGGAAAATCATTTTTTGACTTGGCTATCACTTTAGTGTTGTTTGACCAATCTGCATGACATTTTGCCAAAAAATGTCGCGGTAGGTAATATTGATAGAGAAAGTTTGGGGGTGATCTGTGCAGTGGGAACGGAGACTCTGGGGCGCAAAATAAGGTTGCGTTTGTAATGTTAATTCCCGTTGGAACCTTCAGCCGCACCAACAGCCCGAACCGCTGAACGGACTTACACGAAATTTGGCAGGGAGGTAAATTTCGGTTCAAGGAAGTGTCTTTGCTTATTTGATGTACAATGCATGGCTCTGATTGGCTGCCAACACTTCAATCATGAATTGTGGGCAGCCATCCTGGGACTCGGCTTTAAGCAGAGTCCCAGGAAACAAGTATAAAATGAAGAAAAGGGGTCAGGGTAGGAATACCCTAACCACCCAGATATGGTGAGGAGGTCCCACAGGGACCCGCCATCTTTTAAAAGTCTTATTTTCTAATTTGCCATGGAGTCAAGGTGGTTCTTTGCATTTGCAGCAAAATAAAAAAAGACGTGCTGTCTCTCGTTTGTCTTTTTTTAAAGCCCCCGGTGGGTGGGCCAAATCCCAGGGGCATGAAGGAGGGGGAGTCTTGGGGCCCCCCTCTTGGGCTTATCAGAAGCCCTGGGACTGCCACCTCCCCGGGGCTGTAACAATGAAAATGCAGGGGACTGTTTGACCCTCGTAGCCCCGGGGACTGCCACCTCCCCGGGGCACGTCTAATTACAAATGCAGGGGCCTGCTTGGCCCCCCGCTGCCCCGGGTAACACCACCTCTCCAGGACACACTGTATTTTTTTTTAAATGCAGGGGAGGCCCTATGGCCTCCCATGGGCACTTTTAATTACAAACACGGGGGCTCGCTCTGCCCCCCACTGCCCCGGGGACTACCACCTCCCTGGGGCTATCTGCAGGATGGGAGGGGGCCCCGCAGCCCCCCTCCAGGAGCCTTGCATGTCCCTGGGGACCACCACCCCCACCCCCAAGGGATGGCTCTAGCAATGTTGCATTGCAGTTTGCTATGGCATGGCTAGAGCATTGCTCCCGCCATGTCATAGCAAAGTAGATCCGCTTCATCAAAGCGAGAGCATTGAAAATGCTCTCGCTTCCATGAAGTTGAGCAGAATTGCTCCTCGAGTGAGGGAGCTGCATATCAGCAGATTCCTCTGTCCAAAAGTAATACCGGCTTCTGCAGTAGGTGGGCAGCCGGCAGGGGCACGGGGCCTTGAGGCCACCGCGGTCCTGAATGAACTGGCCATGCCCTGGAGGATGGTGTCTCCAGGGCAATATTGACCTGGGTAGGGGAGCCGCGCTGCCCCTCTCCCCATTCCCAAAAATATGATGAAGGCCTGGCCCCATGAAATGGGGTTCTTAGGGCCAAAACTTGCCCCGGTGGGCCGCGCGGCCCCCCACTGCTTAAATATATATATATATTTTTAAAGGAAAATGGTCAAAGGACGGGGACCATGCAGCCCCCTCTATCTAAAAAATGTAAAAATTCTCAGCCCCCTTTCTCCACTGCTCTGCAAATGCGCCTCTGGGCCCACTCCTGGTTGGGGGATGAAGTCCCCTTGATTGCTGAGGGCCCTTGAGGGCCAAGAAGACTTCCTGTTACCTCCAGTAAACCCCACACAGCGGTTTTGCTGAAAGGTGGTCAGAGGCCACACCCCTTTCTCCACCACCCTGTAAACGCACCTCTTGGTGCACTGCCAGTGGGGAATGAGGTCCCCTTGCCACCTGAGGGCCTCAGGACTAAAGTGGGCTTCTTCCCCCAAGCAGCAGTATGCCCGGAGGCACGTTTGCAGAGTGGTGGAAAAAGGGGGCGTAGCCTCTGACCAACTCTCAGTGATCTAGCTGTGTGGGCCTTACTGGAGGTAACAGGAGAACTGGTTGGCCCTCAAGGACCCTCAAGAGCTAAGGGGACTTCATCCCCCAAATAGTAGTTCACCAGGAGGTGTGTTTGCACAGTGGAGGAGAAAGAGGGCGTGGCCACTAAAAACCTCTCAGCAAACCCACTGTGTGGGGCTTGCTGGAGGTAAGTGGTGGAGTACTTGTCACCCAAGGACCCTCAAGAGCCAAGGGGACATCCCCCAAACAGTTGTGCCCCAGGAGGCATATTTGCAGAGTGTTGGAGAAAGGGGGTGTGGCTACCAAAAACCTCTCAGCAACCCCATTCTGTGGGACTTGCTGGAGGCTACAGGAGAGGTAGTTGGCCCTCTGGTCCCTAAATAGCCAAGGGGACTTCATCTAACTGCTAGTAGTGTGCCACAAGTCATGCTTTCAGAGATGTGGAGAAAGGAGGAATGGCCTTCTACGATGTCTAAGCAATCCCTCTGTGTGGTACTTACTGGCGGTAAGAGGAGGGGTAGTTGGGCCCCAAGGACGTCCTTGGGGGGGGGGGGCAACTACCCCTCCTGTTTCCTCACACACAGTGAGATTGGTAAGAAGTGTTCAGAGGGCCTGCCCCCTTTCTCTAATACTCTGCAAACGCGGCTTGTGGTGCACTACTGATAGGGGTAGGATGTCCACTTTACTCCGGAGGGACCTTGGGGACCAAGAAGCCCTTCTTGTTCCTCCTCTAAGTTGTACACAGTGGGATTCCTAAGAGCAGGTTAGAGTCCTAGTCTCTTGTCTTTACTACTATGCAAATGCGATTAATAGTTAAAAAACCATAGAAATTAACAGAAAATACCAATGGTTACAGGTAAGTTATAGGTAGGAATAAGAATTTAAAAAACCTTAGTAATTCACTGAAAAAAGCAGGGTTGGGATACTTTAGGGACGGTTTTAAAGTTGCCCCTGTCTAAATTCCATAAATTAGGCAGTAAGTCAGTATGCTATTCTGTGACCAGTAGTAGCTTCAGTACAAAAATGGTTGGCGACCCCTGGGCTAGGTACTGGTTGACAGAAGCAGTCTGTGTTGTTTAAGGTCACTCAGACAACAATGTTTAAGATGAGAAAAGTTAGAGGAAAATGCTCCTTGTTCCTTGGAGATTGTGGTTAAATACCTACAATCCTGAATTAGTCCAAAGGATTTCTGAGTTAGTTCAATTAAAACTATTAAACGTAGAAATATGGGTATAAGTTACTAGCGGTTTCCCCTGCTAACAGATTACTTTTCAAAAGAGATTACAAAGAACACAAGAGATTTTGTCTATAAAGGACTATGGGCACAGATGGGTCAAAGCCCTTAAGTATACCAGGCCCCTTGTTCTCACCTCACAGCACTTCATTATAGGACAGGAAATGTGGCTGACTGGACATTTTGGTGCATTCATTCACCCGGCGGGCTGTTCTCTGTGCCGTCCTGCTGCTGGACTCTGGACCCGGACGATTTGCTCTGCCGGTGCCTCTTTGAAGTGCTGCACTTTGCTGTAAGGGGTCAGAGTAGCAGCAAACATACCACTGCTGGAAATGATTCGAGGGAGCAGGTGAAAGGCTTTAAATGACAGGACATTTTGGAGCATTCACTCACGGACGCTTTCCCTGCGAGTCCTCCCGCTACCGCTTTCACACACTGCTGCGGCCGCCGAGTGGAGGACTCGCTCTCCCAGGATCCTTTGCGGCGCTGACTGATGCCATCACCCCTGCGCCCGGAGGTGCTATAAACTCCCTGTAGCCCCCGCGTCGCGGGAACGCGCGCGGGACACGCCGGGCTACGCCCGGGCAAAGGGCGGGCCGTCTATGGCCGTCCAAGGCCGAAACAGGCCGGGCTGGGCACCCCCCCTGACATTTTGGACGGGACATTGGCCTCCTGACCTGGAAACGAACTAAGTAAGCTGTTATTACCCTGTTATTGTGACAAAGCCCAATTCTTATATATTGTTTAATAATTGGGTCAACATACTTTACATAAGGGTATCATAGTAGCTCCTGGGAGCCAGACAGAATACTGCAACAATGAGTCCCGGGAAAAATACAATGGCGGGAGGGTCTGTCCAAGGGACCTTGGACCTATTTATAACCAGGGCCGCAAGTGCCTTAGAACGGGAAATAGCCCTCACGGAAAGCCGCTTATCTATAGAGCTTTTGTATAATAAGCGCTCGTCTCTAGGTCTCACACAGCACACTATCACTCCCCTGAATACACTCACAGAAAGAGACTCCATGGGTGACATTGGTATCCCCCACAACTGCTAGATCGTAGTGCTTCTACTAACACCAGTAGGGTGTCCGCTATTGACGACTCATACTTAGATAGCCCCATAATAACTAGCACTAACATCGACATACACCCTAAGCCTACCACAATATCCAGAATTCAAAATTCACCCGGCCCTGTACAAACAAACAAAAGGAAACGAGGGTCAGACAGGCATAAGGGCAGGTGCGCTAAGTCTTTAAAAACGGCACCAACAGTCGCAAGCCCTCCTAAAGGCTTGCAGGTCAAAGCCGCAAATTTAATTCAGCCACAATGCCTCGCTGCCTCCACTGATGTTCACTCAAAATTACTAGGAAACATTCAACATCTAATTAGATCTCTCATACTACCTTTAGTGGAGCGGGTTAAAAAAATGAATGAACAGCTGGGGGGCATGGAGGAGGTAATCAAATCAAACACCAAAATCCTACATGAATTGGCAGCCACCAAATTAAGTCCCATTTCGAAAACGCCAATCTCTGATGGGCAAAATACCAATCAAGAAGTTGGCAATGGCATTACATCTCAGACACAGGTAACTGATCCCCCCCCCCCCCTAAACCAACCAGTACAAATATGAAAGGAGGACCTATTAAGCCGAAGAATCATGTCCAAGAAAGTGAAAACGGGAAATTCGCTAGATCCCAAGATCGGGATAAACAAGGTATTTTTCGTAGAGTAGATCTACCACCTGAATCAGCAGCCTACGTTATAGTCCTCACTGGGGTCCCCGAACTAACAGATGGAAGGAAAGAAGGGCACCCTGAACTCAAAAACAAGGTTGTCCATGGTTGCCCATCCTCGTCGCCAATATGTTGTAAATTCAGTAGGTCCACAAAAGTAAGTAGTTTCCAGGATCAGGATTTATTTATAGATTATGAAGAACAGCTTAACAACCACGGACTGGCCATAAGCGCAGTCAGACTCCAACTGGCAAAACATAGAATCTCTCACACGGAACCTAAGTAGAACATTCTAAGTTCTAAGGAGCTTGCATGCAAAGAAGCACACAAGGAGCATACAACACTTACATATAACAGGCCTCTACCGTCTAACATAAGTGGAGAGATTTTAAATGTCAGAAGACTGGGATGGGTTGGCCAGAGACCAAAAGATGTACCAGGGGACGTGGTCGTCGTAAACTTCAGAGACCGCAGGGCTACCGCGTATTTAAGAGATTGGTACTTGGAAAGTGGAGGGGGAGGAATATCCACTAAGGATTTGACATATTTCTACCCCCAATATCAGATGATCAACACACAAGTGCCTAGGAATCACGCCGAAAGGGGGGTACGAGTCCCAGGCTTCAATATTTTAACATCAAACCGCTATGCATTGTTGTCCGGACTCGAAGGGGTGGATTGACGCATAAACTCGATAGCTTGTAAACGACAGGTGCCTGGAGGAATCGATGTCTCCACGACCGCCAAGGGAACTCATGACAGGGCCAAACAAACCCCTCGGAAAGATAGAACAGGGGAAAGCGGGAAAGGAACTGATGTCCATCATAGTATGATTCAAGCAGAAAATGGGAGGGATTTAGATACAGATGACAATTCTAGAAAAGAACATAGTTTGAAGCAAACTACCCTGCAGTCACAAAGACCAAAGCTATCTCCAGGAATACTCCTATAGGGAGGTATGCACAAACTATTGAGTGCATTAGTAATAATGAACCTGCCCAATTATTGGTGTCCTGGAATATAGCAGGACTAAAGAACAAAATGGTATCCACGGAATGGTTAACCTTTATTGATAAGTATACCATAATAATACTCCAGGAGACCTGGCAGATGGCACCCCAGTTTAGGCAGGGTTACTTGAATTGTTTCATACCTGCAACACATAACAAAAGAGGCAGGCCCTTGGGGGGCCTAACCACTTGGAAAAAGCAGGATGGCAGGTATAAAACCACACAAATAAACTCTAATTGCAGTGACATTCTCATTGTAAAACTAGAATCTCCTGACTCTAGAGATTTAATTGTTTTTAATGTCTATGCCAGGGGAAATCCAGGAGGCAAACCGTCCGAGATAGTCACCCAGCTGGGTCAACACCTGGATATACATAATGGTAAGGCAAACCTATTGGTAGCCGGTGATTTTAATTGCTCATTGGAGCCCCTGGATCAATATGACATCGAACTTACCAAGGCAGAAGACTGTAGTTGGCAGATCCCCGAAACTAACCATCCCCCCATAAAAAGGTGGACACAGGCTGCTCTTCAGCTTAAAGCCCTATGTCTCGAACAGGGCCTCAGAGCAGTAAATGGCAGGTCAAATGCAGACAAGGAGGGGAGACCCACTTTTGACAATGGGGTGAGCACTAGTCGGATAGACTACATTCTAGTCAATATAGAGTTGTGGTCATCTATCCGTGATATGGCTATCATAAAAAGAATTGAGAGTGATCATAACCCTCTTAGCCTAGAGTTAGAATTATCCAAAGCCAAGGATGTTGAAGCCAGTCCGCCCAACATAGATATTTTTCCTACAAATGATACTAGAAGACTAAAATGGGCTGAGTGTCTTCCAAACAGGAATATATTTCTGAAATGGACAAATTAGTAGTAAATGCAACGACAGATCTTCAGGGATGTACATCCGATGATGATCTCATGTCCAAGGTTGTTCCAATCCACATAACACTTTTTACAAATCTTAGCAAATATTTTATTAAAGAAGTAACTGGCCCACGACGTAATGATAGAAAGTGGGCAGAATCCTGGTATGGCAAACCCTGCAGGGCTGCATATAAGATACTCGCTGCAGCTGTCAGATCGAAGAACAGAGATCTTATACAAGATGCAAGACTTAACTATAAAATGACCCAGCATAAAGCAAAAAAATCCTGGGATGAAAAATACTGGGAAGAGCTTTTTGAAGCCAGCAAATCGAGAAACATGGCAGGTTTCTGTGACCTAGTAAAATGTGGCAAGGGGTGCCATAGGGCCCACCCGAAAAATGTTGGCGCTCCTGAAATGTGTGTGTCGCATTTTAAGACTCAGTTTGCACACATAGATTGGGAAAAA
The DNA here is from genome assembly GCF_964261635.1 of Lissotriton helveticus. Taxonomy (NCBI): domain Eukaryota; kingdom Metazoa; phylum Chordata; class Amphibia; order Caudata; family Salamandridae; genus Lissotriton; species Lissotriton helveticus. Next base: position 110,845,599 of record NC_136072.1, read on the forward strand.
GGGGTAATCAGTGATATTATCTTTAATAATGTAACTATTACCCCACTGCAATATAGCCTGAAAGAAGTTGAATATGCCCTAACCACTGTCCCCAAAGGGAGAGCTCCAGGGCCAGATATGATACCCATAGACCTTTTCTTGCATGGTAGAGAGGTCTGGGCACCGTATATTCAGCTATTAGCAAATGCCATTGCCAAAGGCTCCCCAATCCCAGATATTTGGAAGGGAGCCAAAATAATCCCTATCTTTAAGAAAGGAGACCGTCTATCTTAGGGACATGTTTCTTGAGGCTTTGGAGTCTGGCTCCCTCCCCTTGGACCAACGACTCGCTACTATTGTTGTCATTCCTAAGGAGGGTAAGCCACGGGATCGTTGCACCTCGTACAGACCTATTTCTTTACTTAACGCCGAACACAAAATTTTGGCCAAGCTACTGGCTAATCGCTTGGTAACTGTGATCGGGGACTTGATCCATCCGGATCAATCCGGTTTTATCCCACACCGCAACACTGCATTGAATCTGCGTAGACTCCACGGAGTTCTCGCAAGAGCCGAGACGCTTACTGAACCCGCCATTCTGGCCTCTCTTGACGCTACCATGGCTTTCGACACTATCGAATGGCCCTACCTTTGGGCGGCCCTCTCGAAGTTCGGGTTTGGGCCGGGCTTCATAGCCTGGGTGAAACTCCTTTATGAGACTCCCCTGGCCCAGGTAGTCATTAATCAAAGAGTGTCTTGCGTTTTTACGCTCGGATGGGGTACCCGGCAGGGCTGTCCGCTGTCTCCTTTGCTTTTTGCTCTCGCTCTTGAGCCCTTGGCGGAGTGGTTCCGTTGGGAGCCTTCTATGCGGGGCATCCGATGGTTTCCTGGTTTCGAAGATCGAGTTTCGCTATACGCGGACAACATCCTCCTCTATCTCACTTCCCCTAAAAAGTCCCTTAATGTACTTTTTGATGTTCTTACCTCCTTCGGAAAGAATTCCGGTCTTGTCATTAATTGGGCTAAATCCTGCGTCTACGTTTTGGCTGGAGAGCTCCCTCCACTGCCGCGTAGATTTCCGATTCATGTGCCGGAGGCCGGTTTTAAGTACTTGGGGATTTATGTTTCCTTGGACCCCTCTAGACGCTACGAGCTTAACTTATTACCCCCCCTTCAGCGGCTGACGCTCGATGTAGCTCGTTGGCGTAGTGTCTCTACCTCGTTTTTGGACGCGCTTCAAAATTCTTTTGACCCGATCGCCTCGGGCTACTTTCGTGCAGTGGAGAGCCTACAGAGACAACTGGTCTGGGATGGGCGTGCCCGTATTGCTCTTTCCAAACTCACGCTTCCGTGGTATGATGGCGGTATAGCCCTCCCGGACATCAGACGTTACTACTGGGGGTCCCAGTTGAGTGTCATTAATCATGCGACCTACGCACCAGGCCCTGCCCCGGCGTGCTCTATGGATACATTTATTCTGCCAGGCGGGACCTTCAACAGAGCGTTGTACTCTGGGAGACTCCCTGAAACACTGACCGGTCCCACTAAGATTGCAGTGAGAGTGTGGCGTGATGCAAATGCGGCGCTGAGTTGGTGTGGTAGGTTCACTCGGGCCACCCCCTTGTATGATTCGGAATGTTTGGGCTACTTGAGGAGATCGAAAGGATTTGATAAATTGGATATGATTGGTATTAGCAGAGTGGGCGATTTGTGGTCGAAGGGTACTGTCAAGCCCTTTGACGCGCTGCGAGTGGAGTATGAGCTTGGTGACAATGAATTCTTTCGGTACGCCCAGGTCCGTCATGCTCTGTTGTCTGTATTTACTGCAGGTGATGATATTCCCGAGTCTTCCCCTCTGGAGGACCGTATTTTGGATGGCCACGTGCCCGACAGCACTATCTCATTGATTTATAAAAAACTCATCAACAACAGAGCTGACTTGTTGGTTCGCCTCAGGGCCTCGTGGTGTGCGGACGGCCTGGAATTGGATGATGAGGACTGGGAGGCTGCTCTGTCCTCGCCTAAAGAGGTCGCCATTCCTGCTCGTTTGAGGTTCGTTCAGCTTAAAATACTTCACCGAGTGTATGTCACTGGGCCTTGTCTGGTTCGAATGGGTTTTTCTTTGGATGGGCTATGTAAGCGTGGCTGTGGTATGTCTGGTACCTTTCTCCACATTTTGTGGGAATGCCCGGGGTGGTTGCGTTCTGGTCCCGAGTACATGCTGTTATGAAAGGTGTCACGGGTGTGTCCCTGCTGCCCGAAGCCAGGCGTTGTTTGTTGAATGTGTGGGAGCCCAATGACTTCCGCTCAGCACAGATTGTATGGGCGACCCTTGGAAATATGGTCGCGAAAAGGGACATTGCCCAGCTCTGGGGTTCACATAGGTCGCCCACCTTATCCAAGTGGAAAGAAAACATGGACTGGTGCATGTTCCGGGAGAAGACTGTGTACCTTTCCCGGGGACGGCCCATGAAGTGGGGTAGAATCTGGTCCCAATGGAATGCCTATCGTGATAATATATGTACCCCTCCACAGGATGTCACCATTGATGCATCTTCGTCCCCCTAATTGACATTCACCCTTCATTTACTGCTGATGATTCTGTTTGTTTCCTTGTCCGCCCCTATCCCCGCATTAGTTGATAGCAATGCATTTCTGTACTTTTGGAGCTCTGCCCACATGACCTCATGATGATGTAGTACTGTGTTTTTGCCTCGTGAAGTTTGGTTTTTTCTGTACGTCTGTTTAATTTTAATAAAACTTTTTTTTTTTTTAAAAGAAAGACCGTGCTGACCCCGCAAACTACAGGCCAATCAGCTTGATAGCCTGTATCTAGAAGGTGGTGGCCAGGCTTGTGCTTCTCAGGATTCAGAGTTGGATAGACGACGCTGAGGTCAAGCTGGATTTCGCCCATTCACGAGCACTGTGGACCAGGTCTTCAGATTCGCTACTATTTACTGGAAGTGGGTAGTTCTAGGTGGAGGCACACTCTACGCAGCCTTTGTTGATTTGAAATCGGCCTTCGACCTAGTGCCACGCACCAGGTTGTGGAGAGTTCTTCAGGAGCAAGGCATGCCACCGGAACTCCTCGCCCTTTTAATACAATTCCACGAAAACAACTATGCACAGGTCAGGTGGAGGAAGCCAGGCCAGGCTACTGACAAATTCCCAACTGAGAGAGGAGTAATACAAGGGTCCGTCTTGGCACCGACACTGTTCACACTGTACATCAACAGGGTTACTGAATATTATTAGGACTCACCTACAGATGCTCCTAAGTTAAATGGTGTCCCGATACCCCTGCTGTTGTTTGCCGATGTTAGAAGCGGCTGTCTCTAGCTGGCAGAGGTATACACTTCTGACAAATAGGGACACACCTTTTCTAGTCAGGGCAAGGGGATCACACACTTAGATAACCCCTGCTCACCCCCTTGGTAGCTTGGCAAAGCAGACAGGCTTATCTCAGAGGCAGTGCGTTAAGCATTTATGACCACATACAGTAATAAAGTGAATACACTACAAATGGACACGACACAGTAGTATTATAAAAATAAGGTTTATATAAGGCTTAGCACAAGACCAAATAACGACAAAAATATACCACCATCTTAATAAATACTCTTGGAAGGAAAAATAATAGTTCAAGCGTAGTTTCTTCTTAGCACAAAGTCTTTAGTATCAAAAGCAACTCTTCTTCTTTAAAACACAGTTCTTGGCAACAATGTAACCCACACGGGAGTCACACGACGTCGAGGCAAAGTTAATCCAAAGGTTCGGCGTCGAGCGCGAGGAGCGCTACGTCAAGCCCGGAGTCGCACAGACCCCCACAACACAGTACCTTGGAAAAGTGAAGCACTCGATGATCAGCGGCGTCGAGATGTCCGCCGTCGCGTCTTCGGCGTCGATCAAGCCTCGGAGTCGGGGGGGATCTGCAGCGGCGTCAACCGAAGTCAGGCAGGAGCAGCGCTCACGAGGCGAAGCAGGATACGGCGTCGTCGCCGATGTCGATGATGATGTTGCAAGAGTGAGCAGCGCTCACGGCGTCGAGAGGGCTCGAGGTTGATGCGATCAGCGGCGGCGTAGACACAGGGTCACTTGGAGCTGGAGCCGAACTCGCTACTCACTGGCGTCGCTACTGGCGTCGATCGGGCCCGGCGGCCGATGTCGAAGCTGTGGGACACTGGAGCCGTTACTCACGATGTCGAGCTGGATTCGGCGGCGTCCGTCAGCGTCGAGATTGCTGGATTCTTCAGAGGTGCTGGATTTTCAGCTTCCAGCAACAAGCACTTTTAGCAAATAAATGAAGTCCTTTGGCCCTGTGACTTCAACAGGAGGCTGGCACTCTTCCAACCCTTGGAGATTTTCTTTAGCAAGTCTGAGAGTACACACTCCGTTCCTCTCTCCTGGTTCCTTGGCAAAAATAAAGAAGCAACTGCAGAATTCCCCCAACAAACAGCACTCTGGCAGAAGGGGTAGGCAGTCCTTGGATCAGCAGGCTTCTTGTCCTTGGTTCAGGTTTCCTTGTCAGAAGTGATCTAAATTCTTGGTTCAGGGGTCCTTCTCTTATACCCCTTTTTGGCTTTGATCCCTTTGTCCATGCAGGGGGATTTCCCACCATCTTGGTATTGTTGTGGGTGTTGCCAGGCTGAGGCACCTGGCCTATTCACTGTGCAGGGCAGAGTCTTCAGCCGCCCAGCAGGAGCGGAGCCAGCATTGTCACTGGCAGGGGCAGGGCCATCGGCCGCCCGGCAGGAGGTGGGGCCAGGAAAGTCCCTGGCAAGCACAGAGTCATCAGTCGCCTGGCAGGGGGGTGGAGCCAGCATTGTATCAGACAGTCAAGTCAAGTCAAGTCAAAGAATTTATATAGCGCGCTACATACCCAGAGGGTCTCAAGGCGCTAGAGGAGAAGTGGGGAATTACTTGTCGAATATCCAGGTTTTAAGTTGCTTTCTGAATGCTAGGTGGTTCTGAGTGAGGCGCAGGTGAATGGGAAGTGAGTTCCAGGATTTAGCCGCCAGGTAGGAGAAGGATCTTCCTCCCATGGTGGTTTTGTTGATGCGAGGTACGGCAGCAAGGGCTTGATTGGAAGAGCGTAGGTGGCGGGGGGGTGTAGAAGGAAAGTCGAGTGTTGAGGCATTCGGGTCCAAGATCGTAAAGTGCTTTGTGTGCGTGGGTTAGGAGGCGGAATGTTATCCTCTTATTGACGGGGAGCCAGTGGAGGTCTTTCAGGTGACCAGAAATGTGGTCTTTACGCGGGACGTCTAGTATGAGTCTGGCTGATGCGTTCTGGATGCGTTGGAGTTTATTCTGAAGTTTTGCGGTGGTACCGGCGTATAGGGTGTTTCCGTAGTCCAGGCGGCTTGTAACCAGTGCGTGGGTGACCGTTTTTCTTGTTTCGGTGGGGATCCAGCGAAATGTTTTTTTGAGCATGCGAAGAATGTTGAAGCAAGACGAAGAAACGGCGTTGACTTGTCTGGTCATCGAGAGTGAGGGGTTCAGGATGACGCCCAGGTTCCGTGCGTGGTCCGTAGGAATGGGTGCTTTTCCTAGGGCCGCTGGCCACCAAGAGTCGTCCCAGGCAGAGGGGGAGGTACCTAAGATAAGGACTTCTGTTTTGTCTGAATTCAGTTTCAGACGGCTGTGCTTCATCCACTCGGCTACTTCTTCCATTCCTTCATGTAGGTTGGTTTTGGCGGTGCTAGGGTCTTTGGTGAGTGAGAGGATCAGTTGAGTGTCATCAGCGTAGGAGATGATGTTGAGGTTGTGTTGGCGTGCGATGGTCGCGAGGGGGCTCATGTATACGTTGAAGAGGGTAGGGCTGAGTGAAGATCCTTGTGGCACGCCGCAAATGACTTCAGTGGCCTCTGACTTGAATGGTGAGAGGCGGACTCTCTGTGTTCTTCCGGCAAGAAACGAGGTGATCCATTCCAGTGCTTTTCCTTGGATTCCGGTGTTTCTGAGGCGTTGTAACAGGGTGCTATGACAGACTGTGTCGAAGGCTGCGGAGAGGTCGAGGAGGATGAGGGCGACTGTGTCTACATTGTCCAGTAGAGTACGAATGTCGTCTGTTGCTGCGATGAGTGCGGTCTCAGTGCTGTGTTGGCTCGGAAGCCGGACTGTGATGAGTCGAGGGATTTGTTGGTTTCGAGGAAGGCGGCGAGCTGGTTGTTGACAGCTTTCTCGATGACTTTGGCCGGGAATGGAAGGAGCGAGATGGGGCGGTAGTTTTTGAGTTCGGTGGGGTCCGCTGTGGGTTTTTTCAGAAGGGCGCTGAGTTCGGCGTGTTTCGAGCTTTCCGGGAAGCTGGCGGAGTTGAGGGAGCAGTTGATGACGTCTTGGAGGTGTGGTGCTATGATGGAGTCTGCTTTGTTGAAGATGTGGTGGGGGCATGGGTCTGTGGGGGATCCTGAGTGGATGGAGTTCATCAGGCGAATGGTGTCCTCAGTGGAGATTGGGTTCCAGTCATTAAGGATGTTCAAGGGGGGTGAAGGTACGGCAGAAGGTTGGGTGGGTTGGACTTCGGGTTGGTTGTCGAAGCTGTTGTGGATGTCTGCGATTTTGTCGTGGAAGAACGAAGCTAGGGAGTCGCAAAGGGTTTGAGAGGGAGTGATGTCGTTGGAGTTGGCAGTGGGGTTGGTAAATTCTTTGACGATGTTGAATAGTTCCTTGCTGTTGTGGGCGTTGTTGTCTAGTCGGTCTTTGAATGCGGCTTTCTTGGCAGTCCGGATCAGTTGGTGGTGTATGCGGGTGGCGTTTTTGAAGGCGTTCCTGGTGCTGGTGTTTGGGTCTTTTTTCCAGGCCTTCTCAAGGGATCGACAGAGTTTCTTGGATTTCTTAAGATCATCATTGAACCAGGGGGCGTTTTTGCTGCCTAGTTTGATTTGACGTTTTTTCAGAGGTGCTAGGTTGTCAGCGCTGTTGGTTAGCCATTGAGTGAAGTTAATGGCTGCTTGGTTGGGGTTAGAGGAGTGGGTAGGGGGGGTTTGAATTTGAAGACAGGGCAGGCTATCAGGAGCTACTCTTCCCCTACTCTCAATGCAAATGCCCCACTCATCCCACACTGACTCATTCAGACCTCTGGAGCCACCCAGCTCCTGTCACACGCACACCAGAACCAGCAGAGACCGGTAGACAGTTAGACAAGAAAATAGCTACTTTCTAAAAGTGCTATTTTCAAACACAGAGTCCAAAAACCATCCACCCAAACGGATGCGTTATTAAACCCTGAGTTCAGGGATACCAAACTCGACATTGCACCATGCTCCCCGAGCCCGCTAGGATTATAGCATTAATAATCCTGGCAGCCCATTCTAACTGATGGAAAGCAGGTAACCTTACACTAGTGAAAAACGAATATGGCTGTAATTCACTATTAGGACATGCCAACCTTGTCAGGCTTGTCCTACCTTATGTTTACAATGCACCCTGCCCTTGGGCCTACCATAGGGGTGACTAACATGAAGTTAAGGGAAGGTTTAGGGACTGGCAAGTAGGTGTACTTGCGCAGTCTGCGTGACAGTACCAGACTGCACGAAGGTCTAGCAATGGCAGACCTTTAGACATACTTTTACTAGGCCGCTTTTGTGGGTGGCACAACACGTGCTGCAAGCCCACGGAAGCTTGTTTCCTTCCCAGTGTAAGAATTGGCTTTTGTAGTTTGGTTTGCCCTGTTCCCATCATGCACTGGGACAGGAACAGACTAATTTGCATACAGCCAGGTTCTGAAACTGGGATGGTGCAGTGAGCTAAAAAACGGTGTTGGATCTAGCCCTGATCTCTTGACAGGGTGAGAGTATTCTGCTTAATTCAGAGACTCTGTCCCTCACCACCCCTTGTTGTAAATATTTTTGTCCACCCTAAGCGTGGAAGGGTATACTCAGACATGAGTCCCTTGCTCATTGCACCATCAGGATTCAAGCAAGCCGGGCCGAAGACGGCTGTAATGCCAGAAACCGGTCCCCGGAAGCTTGTTTCCTTCCCAGTGTAAGAATTGGCTTTTGTAGTTTGGTTTGCCCTGTTCCCATCATGCACTGGGACAGGAACAGACTAATTTGCATACAGCCAGGTTCTGAAACTGGGATGGTGCAGTGAGCTAAAAAACGGTGTTGGATCTAGCCCTGATCTCTTGACAGGGTGAGAGTATTCTGCTTAATTCAGAGACTCTGTCCCTCACCACCCCTTGTTGTAAATATTTTTGTCCACCCTAAGCGTGGAAGGGTATACTCAGACATGAGTCCCTTGCTCATTGCACCATCAGGATTCAAGCAAGCCGGGCCGAAGACGGCTGTAATGCCAGAAACCGGTCCCCGGAAGCTTGTTTCCTTCCCAGTGTAAGAATTGGCTTTTGTAGTTTGGTTTGCCCTGTTCCCATCATGCACTGGGACAGGAACAGACTAATTTGCATACAGCCAGGTTCTGAAACTGGGATGGTGCAGTGAGCTAAAAAACGGTGTTGGATCTAGCCCTGATCTCTTGACAGGGTGAGAGTATTCTGCTTAATTCAGAGACTCTGTCCCTCACCACCCCTTGTTGTAAATATAAAAGCCCACTAGCAGCATTTGTATTTACAAGCCCTGGCACTCCTGGTGCACGATACTAGGGACTGACAGTAAACTAAATAAGCCAAACATGGAATTCAATCAATACAGCAATTTCACATAGGGAGCACTTGCACTGTGGCACTGATCAGCAGTGGCACAGTGCCCAAAGCAGTATACCAGCAAAATCATCGTAAACAGAGGAGGCAAACAGTAAAAATGGAGGAGAGACTCATGCCAATGATGCAGGGTCTAACAGCCGACGACACCCTTTTAATTTCTAAAACACAACAAGGGCTCCAGAGAGCAATTGGGTGCTTTGAGGCTTTCTGTACAGAATATGGCTTAACCATTAATGTATCGAAAACAAAATTTATGGTTATGCACAGACACAAGACCGTGAAAGGCAGGGTGTTAATGAATGGGGAGCCCCTTGAACAGACCCAAAGTTTCAGCTATCTTGGAATTACCCTGGGGTCTAGACTAGAATGGAAACCTCATATGAATTACCTATCCACTAAACATGCACAGTTGGCAGGAGTGCTCTTAAGAGAATTACGATCCTCGCCTACACAACCAATAGCTCCGGCCCTAAAAATATACGACACCAAAATACGGGCCTCTGTGCTATATGGGGCAGAATTTTGGGGGGCATCTAACATCTCGGCCCTGACAACAGCTCAAAATAAGTTCATTAGGGGCCTGGCGAGGCTACCTCCATCCACACCGTTGATACCCCTCTACCTAGACCTGGGCTGTCAGAGAATTCAGGATGTTGCACGATTCAGATCGATCGCATACTGGCGGAGGATCTGGGTCACCCCTGAACTTTCTCACTATGCTCAGGCTCTATTTGAAACTAGAGATATGGACAAAGGGAGAAGAATACACTTGTTCAGAGCAGTTAGGCTGATCTACAAAGCTATGGGACTGGGGGATTTATGGGATAACCCATCACAAAATTCTTTTCCGTCACGTAAGACCCTAAAAGAGCTTTACTGGGCCATGGTAATTCAAAGAGACTTCCAAAAATGCACTGCCCCCTCAATAACCAGGGATTTCTTGGAGCAAAAACACATACCGGTCTATGAACCATACTGAAATGTTATTACCATCCCTGATGATAGGAAATTGTTCCACCAGTACAGGGTGGGAACTCTTCCAATCAACACATTCACCAGTACATGGTCTATTAACAATAATGATGCTTCGTGTCCCTTCTGTACTACCCAACCAGAAAGCCTAGCCCACGTCCTTTTTATATGCCCTGAGTACAAATTTCCACGCTCTAAATGGCTGAGGCCATTATGTATTCAGAAAGGCATTAAAAGAGGTACTGAAGCGCTAAGGATTTTAAAAACAGATGGTTCTGATAGCTTGGTAATCGCCGTGGCCAATTTTTTTTAATGGATGTGGGTAATTCGTAGGAACAAATTAAAATTACTCAACACTCCATTAATGTAATCCTGTATTAAACTTTGACTGTACAGAAATTAGAAATGTATTGAAAACTTAATTCATCTTTTTTAATGTTTTTAATTCTAGTTTTATAATATTTATTCTCTTAACTAATGGGTATGGAACAATCAGTGGACTGGATCAATTTAGAAGTGTAAATAAGAACATCCCTTAGATCTTGTAAAAAAACGGATGAAATAACCATCCATTGTTGCATTATGGATTTGATGTTGTTATTTTATTTTTATCTCACGTTGTTTTTAAATATGTTGTCTTTTATGACTTGTAGTCGAAATAAAGACTTATTTTGATTTGATTTGACAGGAAATGTAATACATTTTTACTCACATGTTGAGACTGACAAGATCAGTTCTGAACCTAAGTTCAACTTATGTGCAAAAATGGCATTCTTTAAATGGCATGCTTAAAATTCTGTACGCTCAAAAATAGATGCAGAATGTTATACTACAATGGTATACAGTTATTTGGAGAATGTGCTCCAGTGCAGGGAGCTGATGCTCCAACGTGAGAACACCCATAAACCTCTCCATGTATGGCTCATGAGAAAAAGTTTGCATTGTGGCACTCAATGAATCAAGAGTGAACTTCCAAAGAAATAGCATGCACCCATGTACTTTTACAACTTGTAAATATATGTAATATACACCATGTACATTTATGCTTATAATTACTTCCTGGGGCACTGTGACTGTCTCGACTTCCAAGGGGAACTTATAGAATATTAAGATTTTGCATACAATAATTCTACTCCGGAGGCAGATTCCAATGCATTACGACCCCCTTTAGGGTGTGTACAGTTTACCGTGGTTTGTATTGAAAACAACAGCCGAAACTTGAGTTCTATTGGCAGAAATGGCTGCTCAAGTGATCTATGGAGATAAAAGTCACTGTAGAAAAAAACATAAATTATTCAAAATTACATTGATTGGCTGCGCTAACAACTAAGAACAATAATGTGTTTTCTTGCCTGAACAGCACGTTGGATACTGCAAGGGGAGCCAAATAAGCAGACTTGGGGATGATGGTGTATCTGTTTCCTGTGAAATCTATGAACCCAAGGTACTGTCTGCTCTGCTTATATGTAGTAAACTGTCTCAGATATATTCATATCAATTCATGGTACTGCATGACTTATATAAATCAAATGATGGTAGTAATTCATACCACACCTGGCCTTCTATGTAGATGTATCACATGCAGTGTTCAAGTAATGTAGGACTACACTGAAAACCTAAATGTGTGTGATTTAATACTCCAAGACAGGATTTACTGTACGATACTGAGGGTTCATAGGGAGGTTTAAATGTTATTTACAGAGTAACAAGAAAACTGAAGAAGAAATCATATTGTGCTAACTCTCAAATGTGTGAGCAGGAAGGTTTATATCATCTGTATTTCTGTAAATGTTGGATGAAATAACAATGAGAGAAAAAAACATGCATGCTTTTTCCACACAATCTTTTACCATGCATATGCCTACACACACACACACACTGAAAGTCTATTTAAGGTAGGTATTATTATGGTAAGTTCAGAATATATATATATATATATATATATATCACCTACTGGCGGTCGCCAGTAGGTAGTTATAGTTAGGATTGATTTCCATAGGCAAATCGCAACATTCTATTTGGAATAACTTTGGCGCCGGTTGAGGAATCAGCCTGAATTTTACAGCAACTTTGCCTCGCGGTGCTCCGCTCCTTCCCTGAAAGTTTGGGGGGCATTCGTCAGGCGGGGGCCGAGATAAAAGGGGGGTCCCAAAACGTGTTTTCCCCATGTTAATTTCCATAGGGCGGTCTGTCGCACTTTTAGCTCGAACGGCTGAATGGATTTTCACCAAATTTGGCAAAATTGTAGGGACTGGTAGCCCGATGTGCCTTTGCTATGTCTCAAGATATGTGCTCCAGAGGATTTTGAGTAATTTAGGTTAAAAAAAATTATATATCTAGAGCCGCGCCCCGGTACGCGTACCGGGGAGCGCTCCGGGCGCGCCACGCGACTTGCGCACGGTAAACATTCGAAACAGTCCGCAGCGGCCACCATCTTGTGTCTCGGTAGGATTGAGACACAAGAGGTGGCAAAAATCAAAGGGGGAAATGAGCAAAAGGGGGCAGGGTACACCCCCCGACCCCCTAGGTTTGATGTGGGGGCCATAAAACTGTCCCGCGGGGCGAAAAAAATTATTTTATCTTTTTTCGATTTTCGCAGGGGGAGCGCCCGGTACGCGTACTGGGGAGCGTACCGGGGAGCGTACTACAGGGAAAACCCAGTGAAACAGGAAAATAATAATTCATAGTGATTAGAGGTAGGCTAGCTCTGCATAGAGTTGTTGTGTTGTTTGGGTGTTTTAAGTACCAACATGTAGGTACCAATGTTGAGTCTTAAATTTAATGTAGACCGTTTCCTCTGTAGATATCTTGCATGTTGTTACAGAAGTTATTGTGCTATATGGAATCCATATCATAGTCTTTCAGGAAAGCAGAAAGAACATGGGGGCAGGAGATGAAAAAGAGATGTCAAATACATATTGGAGATAATATAGTGGGAGAAAGGAACTATCTATGAGCAAAATTACTATGTAACACAAAAAAGTTGCACAGTATACTATAAGTCTGACTTTACAATAAAATCAATTTGGTACTAGTTTAAGAATTATATATAAAAATGAATAGTGTCTCAAACAATTTTCAAATTATTAAATATAAATTTATTTTTGTGATTGTTTTTCAAAATTTAACAGAACTTCTAATATTTGACTGTCCGAAATGTCGTCATTTTCAGTGAACATAACTTCCAACATTTGAGTGTCCGAAATGTCCTTATTTTGAGTGAACATAACTTGCAACATTTGAGTGTCTGAAATGTCCTCATTTTGAAGGAGGAAATCTACAGATTGTACACATTGTAGTAGTTCATGGTCCCGTGATTCATCCATGAATTCAATGTCATTTGGTTCAATGTTTTCTTGATTGGTCTCTGCAAGGACAATTTCAAATGACACTTTTTGTTCTCCTTCCATTTTGCCTGAAATTTGCATTAAAAAAATATATATCAGTAGAGATAGGGCACTGTTGGGTTTAAGTTTAGATAGGTAGTTTTTAACAGTGAATTTATCTTTGGGCAGTGTATGGTATCAGACTGGAAGTAGAAATATAAAAAAGTGTATGTGATGAAACCTAAGTAAATTCATAATTATACAAAAACAAGCCTAAATCCATCCATAACTATAACAGAGAAGTCTATCTAAATCTATAACTATTACAGAGGGATAGTATATAACTATCAGAAAAAGTTTTCCATATTAACTTAAAGTGGACAATATACTTCAGTTTTCAAAATAACAACTTACCTTTAAAAAGAAGTTGAAGTTATTAGTGAAAATCCTTTTGAAATGTACACCAGGAAGTAGTAGTCAAAATGGCTGTGTTTCCCTCTCTTTCTTTATATATATTCATGTACATAACCAATCAAATGTCAGGTAAAAAAAGTAGAAAATGAAAGTAACATTTTAATTGGTTGTCAATGCTAACACTTCAGATGTGTTTTTGTGAAGCAATTTACCTCAGGGTATTTAGAGAGGTCTACAGGCTAAATGGCTCAATGGAATTCCACCAAATTTGGGAAAATTTTATGAATTGGTATGTAGTATGAGCTAATCTATATTTGGTGAAAGTGTCTCCAGTGGTTTTTATGTAAATTAACGTTTAACATTTTTGGGGGAGCGCTTCCCGGTACGCGCCCCGGTACGCGTACCGGCAGCGCTACGGGAGTCCTCCATTTTGTGTTTCGGTAGATTTGAGACAGAAAATGGAGGACAAACAACGTTGGGAATGGGTATAAGGGGGCACAGTAGGCACTCCCTGACCCCCTAGGTTTTCTGAGGGGGTCTTAGGAGGCCCATATACGCCCCAAAAAAAAAATTATTTTAATTTTCGCTGGGTGAGCGCCCGGTATGCGTACCGGGGAGCGTACTTTGGTGAAAATAGTGAAAATACTAACAAAAAGATAATTATTTGGAGTGATCAGAGGTAGGGTAGCTCTGAAAAGAGCTTTTGGGTTCTGTGGCAGATTTAAGTACCTACAAGTAGGTACCAATGCACAGTCCTAAATTCAGAAGGAATATTCTATTCCCTTCATCTGAGAAGTGCACACCATCTTCTCTGTAAATATCGTGCATGTTATAACGCAAGTTGTTGTTGTATATTGAACCCATTCCATAGTCTCTCGTGTAAGCAGAAACAGATTTATTCACATGTTTCCGTGCTTTTTCAAATTGTGGACAAAATTGGTTGGACCACTTCCATTTCTGTCATTGGCATATATTGGAATATACCAAGGCAGTTTGTGGAAAAAGTGCCATCAATTGATCAAAGGTGTCCTTTAAAAGCATTTCCAGACCTACACCAGTCAAAGTGCCCAAGTCATTTCCTCCACAGTGCACAATTAACAGGTCAGGGTGTGGCAAATGCAAAAAGGTTTTCACCAATGGAATCAATTGGTGACGTTTTAATCCTCTGTGGCCAATCCATTTGATGTTCACATTTGATAAATCAAGGTTGTGAAAATTTCTGGTACTAGCATACCTTTGAGCCCAGTGGATATAGCTATGTCCAATAATCCAGACAGAATACATGGTGAGAGGAGATTCTGGTGCAGTCAGATGAAGTGTGGAAAAGAAATGGCAGTTGGAACAATAGGAGTTTGCAACAAAAAAAAAATGTAGACTTTCAGTGCTTTTGAATCAGAAGCAATGATTGGTAGAATGAGATAGTTGAAAACTGAAAGTTAGGGTGCATGGTTGTGTTCTGTGTAAGAAGTAATTTGAATGGTTAAAAAAATCATTTAAAGAAACCTTGCACCAGAAAAGCTGGTGTGTTGCAGGTCAAACATCCTTGCTGAGGTGATTTGCAACATTGTAGAATAAACTTTTGAACCTGAGAGTACAGTGAGGAGGGAGTTGCTATGGTAACAGGTAGAAAGGGCTGAGGGGGGGGAAGGGTGTTGCTTTGAAAATACAGAGGGAAGAGTTTTGATTGGTTACCATGAGCAATATGTGTGTAGAATTCGAGGTTTTCTGTGCCATTCATGGTTGCAGTGTCTGGAGAACATATCTTTTGCTCTGCTAAAGAAATATTGGTGTGTGTATCTGACACTGTTCTGAATCTCCTAAAGTATTTGTAAAGGTGAGTTATGATTCATTTACTATACATAGAGACTTGTTTATTCTATGGAGAAGATTTGGAAGCAAATTGTGGTTTTTTAATGTTGCTTTGTGTCATGCTTTTTGATAATGTTTGGTAAAAAGTTTTTAATGCATAGAGGAATTGTATTTTGTAAAATTGTGAAGTTTTAGTAGTGATATGGAATGCTTTTATTTGGGACTTGTGCTGTGTTTTGTAAATGTGATGTCAAAAACGATTTTGTGAAAAATGAATGGCTTTTACATTTTTTAAAAGGAATAAAGAATGTGTGCATATTTAAAGAAATATATTTGACCCTTTACAATGATGTTACCTGTGTTTTAACTCAGTGTAGGAAGCATATTGAGTTTGTTTGCATAGAGGAATTGTATTTTGTAAAATTGTGAAGCTCCATGTAAAAGTGTTTGCCTTAGTCTTATCCCTGTTGTGAGGCAACGTGCAAGATTTTGCCTCAGTCTTATCCCTGCTGTGAGGCAGATTATTGTAAATAGGATCTGTGCTGTGTTTAAAAAATGTGATGTCAAAAACGATTTTGGGGAAAATAAATGGTTTTTACATTTTTGAGTATAATGTGGCGCAAAGGTTTAAAAAGTGACGCATCTACCTACATGTGTCACTTTTTAAATATGGGGAAAAAAGGTACATGTTCGGGCTTTCCTGGGGAGCCTAGGTGGTGAGGCTTGTATCTAAGAGTGCAGTGGACTAGGCTTCATGAAGCATATCCCTGTCTGCCTTCTTAGACACAGGTGTCAATTTGACTCTTTACAATGATGTTACCTGTGTTTTAAATCAGTGTAGGAAGCATATTGAGTTTGGTTGCATAGAGGAATTGTATTTTGTAAAATTGTGAAGCTCCATGTGAAAGTGTTTGCCTTAGTCTTATCCCTGTTGTGAGGCAGGTGCAAGATTTTGCCTCAGTCTTATCCCTGCTGTGGGGCAGGTGCAAGATTTTGCCTCAGTCTTATCCCTGCTGTGAGGCAGATTATTGTAAATAGGATCTGTGCTGTGTTTCCTAAATGTGATGTCAAAATCGATTTTGGAGAAAATGAATGGTTTTTACATTTTTGAGTATAATGTGGCGCAGAGGTTTAAAAAGTGACGCATCTACCTACATGCGTCAATTTTTAAATATGTGGCAAAAAGGTACATGTTTGGCCTTTCCTGGGGAGCGTAGGTGGTGAGGCTTGTGTCTAAGAGTGCAGTGGACTAGGCTTCATGAAACCTATCTCTGCTGCATTCTTAAACACAGGTGTCAATTTGACTCTTTACAATGATGTTACCTGTGTTTTAACTTAGTGTAGGAAGCATATTGAGTTTGTTTGCATAGAGGAATTGTATTTTGTAAAATTGTGAAGCTCCATGTGAAAGCGTTTGCCTCAGTCTTATCCCTGTTGTGAGGCAGGTGCAAGATTTTGTCTCAGTCTTATCCCTGCTGTGAGGCAGGTGATTGTACATAGGATCTGTGCTGTGTTTCCTAAATGTGATGTCAAAAACGATTTTGGAGAAAATTAATGGCTTTTACATTTTTGAGTATAATGTGGCGCAGAGGTTTAAAAAGTGACGCATCTACCTACATGCGTCAATTTTTAAATATGGGGCAAAAAGGTACATGTTTGGGCTTTCCTGGGGAGTGTAGGTGGTGAGGCTTGTGTCTAAGAGTGCAGTGGACTAGGCTTCATGAAGCCTATCTCTGCTGCATTCTTAGACACAGGTGTCAATTTGACTCTTTACAATGATGTTACCTGTGTTAAGTCAGTGTAAGAAGCATATTGAGTTTGTTTGCATAGAGGAATTGTATTTTGTAAAATAGTGAGGATTCAGTAATGACATGGAATGGTTGTACATAGGAACTGTGCTGTGTTTTCTAAATGTGATGTGAAAAACGATTTTGGGGAAAATAAATGGCTTTGACATTTTTGAGTATAATGTGGCGCAGAGATTTAAAAAGTGACACATCTACCTACATGCGTCACTTCTTAAATATGGTGCAACAAGGCACATGTTTTATGACGCCAATGCATCACAAAAAGTGACGCATCAGTAGTGCAAAACTGATGCATGGCTTTATAAATGAGGATCAATTGTGTCATCTGTGTTACCTGAGATTAGGAAATAGATTGTGTAGATGAGGTGAGACATGTCCAGAGGGACAGAGGAGGAGAGGTTTATGATCAAGACTGTAGTGGGAGAGAGGCCTTTCTCGGGAAGCATAGGTGGTGAAGCCCGTGTATAAGAGTGCAGTGGACTTAGACATAGGTCTCATCTTCTTTGTACTTGTGGACAGAGCTGTCTTCCACTATACTCTTCAATACAGGCCTCACCTTTTGTGCACCCCTGGAGAATCCTCACCTGATCTGTAACCCTGTATTGATCGTTTGCTTTTTGTCATTGCTTTGTTGTTTGATAATAGTGGTCTATAATGTGCTATTTTTTTATTTAACACAGATTGAAATCCACATTTGAAGAGTAAGCAAACATGCCCACTAGGGAAAGGAAAAGAAAAGGATGTAACCGCCAAAAATCAAAAACAGCAATGGAATTACAGCACTCTTCCACAACAAATACTTCAAAAAACAGGATCCAAGCTCCTGGTAAGACAACTAAATCTTTCTTACGTAACATATGTACTTAAAAAAAAAAAATGGACAGCATGTAGAAAAAGAGAATGACAGAGTAAATTTGAAAAGGAAGGAGAGAACCTCAAAGAATCCTACAACTGGAGCAGGAGAGAATAATATGTATAGGAATAGAAGGCAGAATCAATTTAGAGACATTCGTAAACGAATGTTTCGCAATAGGGTGGTTTCAAATTTGTTAAAAAACATTAGGAAAGGTAAACAGAGAGCTGCTTTTTATAAGAAAAAGAAAAGTGTAGAGAAGATTGTTGATCAGGCTTTTGAAGTTAAGAAAAAATTATTTATTTTAGTAATCAATAGAATTAGGACACTTAACAAGACAATTGATGTTTTCAAATCAAACAGTAGATGGAAAAGAGTAATTAATCGGACTAATTTTTGTAAAGTTTTTTCGGGAGAATGGATGCACAGTTCAAGTTGTGAGCCATTTTTTAATGAGGAGAGTTACTTCCAGGATAATGATTTAGTGCATGCAGTTGACACCAGTGGTCGAGCGTATGAAGTGAAAGACGGTTGTCCGATTGAAAAAGAGAAACTTGTGCCTAGAGAACTAGAAGAGGTGTTAAATGATGAAGTTTTAGGGAGACGTACTAAGGGTAAAGTGTGCACTTGGAAGTGTAGTAGTATTTGTAGTGTGCGACAGGAATCAATTGATTTGTTTTGTAATTTCTTACGTACATATAGTAAGAAAAGTATAAAGCAGAAAGTGAAGTTGTTGCAAGACTTAGCTCCTTGCAGAGTGAGAGAAATCACAGGTTTGCAAGGCCATTCACTGGCTTGTCTTTCTAGAAAAGTCTGTCAGAGTGTTTTTCATCATTTTAGGATGTTAGCAGTGCATCATACCAAAATGAGGAAATTAGTGAGAATGTTGTATTATGCAAGAAGTCCCGCACTTAAGCTGAAACAATTAAACAGTGCTCTTTTGCATGGAACTGAATTAGATGTGAAGAAGATTTGTGAAGAAATTGAGATTTGTTATTTTGGTGAAAAAGAGGACAGTGTAGAAATTGAGACAGAAATTCAAGGTAATGTGGAAGACAATGTACAGATTTTAAATACAGAAAAGTTTGAGCAGGAAATTACCAGGTTTAAGGTGAAATCAAGTGAAAGGCCGAATTTTACTTGTGTGTGTTGTCGACGGACTCATTATAAGATTCAGACTAGGTTAGTTGATTTATATGCAAAAAGTGAAAAGATGGATAATTATGAGTGGAAAGATTTAGCAACTTATTTGTGGGTGGAGAATTGTTTTGATTTGAGTTCTGATCAGCGTATTTGTAAATATTGTTATGATAAATTAAATCAAAACAGAATGCCTGCTAGAGCTGTTCATAATAATCTGGAGTTGGTAGACATTCCCCGTGAATTGATGGATTTAAATACATATGAGTCTATTTTGATTCAATGTGTCCATCCTTTTCAGGCAATTGTTCGGATGGAGCCTAAGATAGGGAAATTGCCTCCTACAGATTTGCAGAGAGGATTAAAGGGAAGAGTTGTTTATTTGCCCCTAGATTTAAAAAAAAATATTGATACAATTGGTATAGAAAAAGTAGAAGAGGAACCTTTAGTTATTCTAGTTAATGGGGTTCCAACAAAGAGTAAAGAAATCTGGCAAGATTTAGTGGATGTTAGGAAAGTCAAAAAGGCAACGTTGTATTTAGTCAAAAACAATGAGTACTACAAAGATGTATGTGTTGCAGCAGAGGAAACAGCTGCAGATGAAGACAGTGATTGTTCAGGCGGCCAAATTGAAAAAATTGATGTCTAGAAGTGAAGAAATATATGAACATTATACTGTTCATCCTTTGCATTCCAAAGAAGTAATGGGGAATGCAATTGAATTGTTTCAAATGAAAGCAGCAAAAGGAAGTCCCATTAGTGTATGGGAAGAAAGTTTGGAAGCTCGTTGTTTTCCACAGCTATTTCCAACAGGTCGAGGTGGACGATATGACGATCGACCACTTCAAATTCCTGCATCTGAATACCGAACTGTAAGATTATATGCTGAAGATGCAAGGTTTCATCAATGCATTCCCTATTTGTTTCATCTACTGTATGAAAGTGCCTTGTCTGGGCTTTCTTATGCAGTAAACCATATTCTGAAAAGTGGAGCACATCTGCAAAATGTTTCGGCGAGGGACTTTATGGAGAAAGTGAATCTGCAGGATAATTTTTTAGAATCTCATCTAATCAATCTCATGGCATGTCAGCGTGGTACAAACGAGTATTGGTACCATCGCCATGGGGAATTGAAATGTATGCTAAGAAACTTAGGAACTCCTACATGGTTCCTCACTCTTAGCTGTGCCGAGTATGCATGGGAGGACTTACTTCAATTTCTACGAGAGGCCAATGCTACTATACAAAATATAGAATTCAAAACACCTGGAGAACTGTGTTCTTTGGATCCAGTGAATGTCAGAACTCCCTGACCTCCTGAGGCGAAAAGCCGGGAGAGGTACTCGCTGTTTTGAAAAATTTTGGATTGTGTATTTTTGTGATTTTAATACAAAACTTACCTCACTCTTCCTGGGCACTACCGCGCAGCGGGTCAGAAACGCTGCCGCGGGAATCCTGATCGTGTTGCCGCCATCCCCCGGGACACACAGGCCACGCCCACTACCATCTGGCCACGCCCCCCGCCACATAGGTACTTAAAGCGCGCTGACCTGCGAGCGCGACACAGAACTCCCTGACCTCCTGAGGCGAAAAGCCGGGAGAGGTACTCGCTGTTTTTAAAAATTTTGGATTGTGTATTTTTGTGATTTTAATACAAAACTTACCTCACTCTTCCTGGGCACTACCGCGCAGCGGGTCAGAAACGCTGCCGCGGGAATCCTGATCGTGTTGCCGCCATCCCCCGGGACACACAGGCCACGCCCACTACCATCTGGCCACGCCCCCGCCACATAGGTACTTAAAGCGCGCTGACCTGCGAGCGCGACACAGAACTCCCTGACCTCCTGAGGCGAAAAGCTGGGAGAGGTACTCGCTGTTTTTAAAAATTTTGGATTGTGTATTTTTGTGATTTTAATACAAAACTTACCTCACTCTTCCTGGGCACTACCGCGCAGCGGGTCAGAAACGCTGCCGCGGGAATCCTGATCGTGTTGCCGCCATCCCCCGGGACACACAGGCCACGCCCACTACCATCTGGCCACGCCCCCGCCACATAGGTACTTAAAGCGCGCTGACCTGCGAGCGCGACACAGAACTCCCTGACCTCCTGAGGCGAAAAGCTGGGAGAGGTACTCGCTGTTTTTAAAAATTTTGGATTGTGTATTTTTGTGATTTTAATACAAAACTTACCTCACTCTTCCTGGGCACTACCGCGCAGCGGGTCAGAAACGCTGCCGCGGGAATCCTGATCGTGTTGCCGCCATCCCCCGGGACACACATGCCACGCCCACTACCATCTGGCCACGCCCCCCGCCACATAGGTACTTAAAGCGCGCTGACCTGCGAGCGCGACACAGAACTCCCTGACCTCCTGAGGCGAAAAGCCGGGAGAGGTACTCGCTGTTTTTAAAAATTTTGGATTGTGTATTTTTGTGATTTTAATACAAAACTTACCTCACTCTTCCTGGGCACTACCGCGCAGCGGGTCAGAAACGCTGCCGCGGGAATCCTGATCGTGTTGCCGCCATCCCCCGGGACACACAGGCCACGCCCACTACCATCTGGCCACGCCCCCCCTCTCACACCTACTGCCTATTTAATATGTGCATCTTCAGAACGCGCAGCGGGCGAGCGCAGCGGGCGCGCCGTCTGCGCGCCGAAGGCGCGCCTAAGGCAAGCCCGTCTGCGCCCGTCCGCGACCAGACCGCGGCCGCGGCCAGATATGCTGCCGGTGAGGATGCACATGGGGGAAGGATCATGTGGGCACGGGACGACCTCAGATCTCTCAACAAGGGGGCCACTGCCTGCTCCCATAGGATCAACCTCGAGTCCACCACCCTCCCTCACAGTTGTGATGGCTGCGGGACACTACTCAGAGCGTTGGATAACGCAAGAGTAAAAGACCCCACCAACCCAGAGCCACAGATTAGCATGGACTTCAGAGCAGGCCTGCTAAACTGTAGATCTCTTGCAAAACACGCAGACGAAATCTGGCTGCTACTAGAAGAGCATCAATGGGATGCACTGTTTCTAACAGAAACCTGGCTAAATGAGGATAATACGTCCTCTATCGCACTAGCTGTACCCTCTGGGTATAAAATATGCTTAGCCAACCGGATAGGCGATAAAAGAGGGGGGGGGCTGTTATTTTTAAAGAACAGCTCACACTCAGCTCCTCAGCCCCCATTCCGAATCCAGGTTTCGAGGGGCTCCACTTTTGCTTTCAGGTGGGCCATCAACTATCCCTAGCGGGATTAGTGATCTACCGCCCTCCAGGCAGGGAAGATCATAATCTGACTTCACTACTGGATACTATCATCCAGAGCTCCCTCCTTCATCCCCAATTTCTTGTGGTTGGAGACTTTAATATTCACATGGACAGAGAGGACTGTGTCCCCGCTGATATATTAAGGTCAACACTACACACAGCCAATTTAAGCCTCCTAAACGCAGGCCCCACGCACAGAGCAGGCCACACACTTGACCTAATCTTTTCTAACATCGTTAAAGCCGGCGCTGACCCTCCGCTACCATTGACTTGGTCAGACCACTCTCTGATTCCATTTCAACTAAAGCTAGCGGCAGACAAACCTGGGATAAGCAAACGTTCTTTTATGAAAAGACAGTGGAAGAAACTAACCCCTGCTTCCATGGGTCCAGCTCTTGCCCAGAATACGCCCACTCTCACCTGTAATGCCGACTTGGATGCTCGGATGCTTAACGACTGGATAGGGAACATGGTGTCCTCAATTGCACCAGCTGCACTAGCCATATCTAAGCGCAGTTCGCCCTCGGCGCCCTGGTTCTCACAGGACCTTAGAGCACTGAAGTCCGACTGCAAAAGGCTAGAGAGGCTCTGGAGGCTAAACTACGATCCTCCAAATAAAACCAGATATAAGGAAGCCTCAAAAAAACTGCACAAAGCGATCAGAAAAGCAAAAAAACGGTTCTACGCGGACTCGATTCTGAAAGCTGAACACTCAAGTAAAGAAACATTTAAAATAGTACAGTCCTTCCTCAAACCCCGCTGCATTGAGAGGGAGATTCACCCGTCAACCTTGATGTGTAAAAGGACTTTTTTGATGCAAAAATCAAACTAGTCTACGAGTCCTTTGGGCCAGACAAGAAAACTCAAAAAACTGATCTAATTGAAACAGTATCAGACTATCCGGTCCTGGCACAATTTCAACCCATAACCCTGGACACGGTCTTGCAAGAACTTAATCGTTGCAAATCAGGCTCTCCGGACGACCCTTGCCCGCCAAAAATATGGAGCACCATAGCTGTCTTTGTAGCCCCCACAATCCAGAAAATATGGAACGCGTCCATCTCCTCCGGGATCTTCCCGAATCTCTGGAAACATGCCACTCTTCTCCCACTAAAGAAAAAACCTAACGGGGACCCCCTGGACCTGAGTAATCTGCGCCCAATTTCTCTACTGTCAGCACCAGGCAAAATGCTTGAGAAAATAATCCAGCGCCAACTCAACAACTTTATTGAAGAAAATAAATTACTGCATGAGACACAATCGGGCTTTAGACCCGGTTTTAGTACAGAGACAGCGCTAATCGAGGTGGCAGAGTCGGTGAGGTGGTCGATGGATTCGGGAGACTCAGCAATGCTGGTGCTCCTGGATCTATCGGCCGCTTTCGACACGGTCGACCACGTTAGATTGCTGTCACGCCTGGCTGAGATAGGGATCCAGGGTCAGGCTCTGGGATGGCTTCAATCATATCTAACCCAGAGAACACAGAAGGTGGCGTTGGGGACATCCTCCTCAACACCGAAGCCCCTTAGCTGTGGCGTCCCTCAGGGGTCGGCGCTCAGTCCTCTGCTATTTAATCTATATCTTGCACCTCTGTTTACACTGATTGCCAACTGGGGAGTCAAAGCAATCTCATACGCTGATAACACCCAGTTGGTTTTCCCGTACTCAGAGGTGTCGGAAGCGGCCTTTTTGAGCTTCAAAGGTTGCCTTCAAGATATAGCATATTGGATGAATACGAACAAACTGAAACTTAACGCCAATAAGACAGAAGTGATCTTCTTTGGCAGAGGCTCTCCCCCCCCTCCCGATCTTTGGTGGCCAACGGAGATGGGAGAAGCTCCCTCTCCCAGCCTGGCGGCAAAAAACTTGGGGATTCGTTGGGATGACAAACTATCCTTTACATCCCACATCCAGCAAACAGATGGCAACTGCCTATGCAAGCTGAGGAATCTACGTAAGATTCTGAGACTCTTACCGATAAATTGCCGAAAAACTGTAATCCACGCCACCGTAACATCTAGATTGGATTACGCCAACGGCTTGTACCTTGGCTTACCCAAATACTTGGTACAGCGACTACAACTGGTCCAAAATGCGGCTGCGAGACTGTTAATGCGAATTCCTTTTAAGCAATCGGTCTCTCCGCATCTCCAACTACTTCACTGGCTACCGGTAGCTAGCCGAATTAAGTTCAAGGCTCTCACACTGGCATACAGATCGCTGTATGGCACATGCCCAAACTATCTGAAAGCCCGACTACCGAAATACACTCAAGCCCGGTCCCTACGATCCAACAGTCGCACTCTGATTGCCGTTCCTCGTGCAAAAAGAGCTCGGCTAGGAGGGCGGACGTTCTCAGCTAACGTGGCAAAGCTTTGGAACTCCCTGCCCCTAGCCCTCCAGCAGGCCCCCTCCGAGCCGTGCTTTAAACGTATGCTTGAGACATGGCTCTTCTCCCAACCACGCTAGTCACCTTCCTGCCTGGTCGTCACAGTCAAACTGTGTTCTGTAGCGCCGGGACACCTCCTTGTTGAGGTAGCTGTTCGCGCTTTAGAAAATTCTATAATTTTTATTATTATTATTATGCAGATATTTCAATCATAGATTTGAAGCTATGATGTCTTTTATTACCAACAAAAAAAATCCTCCCCTTGGAGAGGTTTTGGATTTCTTTTGGAGAAAGGAGTATCAAGCGAGAGGTGCTCCTCACATACATATGTTGTTATGGATTAAAGATGCACCCAAATTTGGAACAGATTCAGATGAGACAGTGATGAGCTTCATTGAAGAGTATTCAACATGTGCTGTTCCGAAAACTACAGAAGAAAACAATTTAAGGCAACAAGTTTTACGCTTTCAATCCCATCGTTGTGGAAAGTACTGTCGTCGAAAATTCAGAAACAAGGACAAGTTCTACACAAAATGTCGTTTCGGCTTTCCACGACCAGTGATTTCTAAAGGAAGAGTAAATAATTTGATGTCTTCTCTGCGACATACTGTGACGAGAAAATCACCAAAAAATACATACAATTTAAAAAGAAACGAAGAGTCCAAGTACATCAACGACTACAACCCAGTGATTTTGTCCATGTGGAATGCTAACATGGATATTCAATTCGTTGCTGACAACTCTATTGCTGTGGCTCGATATGTGACGTCTTACATCACAAAAAAAGAAAAGACAGAACTGAAGGAAATGTGGGAGGACATTTCACATGAAAAGAGTCTAAGCAAGAAATTATACAGTTACAGTCTGAAGATGTTGTCGCATCGAGAAATTGGAGTATATGAATGTTCTGATCGATTGTCGTCAGCAAGTCTCTATGCCAAATCTAGAACCATCATTTGGGTGAGTCTATGTCTTGCTGCAACACGAAATCGAGTTTTGAAATCTGTACAAGAGATAGAGTATTTGGCGGAGAAAGAACCAGAAAGTACAGATATTGTGAAGACAAACATGTTGGATACATACTATCCAAATAGAAGAAGTCCTCACCTTGAGAACGTTTGTCTCTATGAAGTTCTGCAAGGATATATTTATAAGAGGAACATCAGAGAAGATATCAATAATGGAATATATGGAATCATTGTATGTGAAGGATGTCTAGTGAAACAGAAAAAAAGGTCATTTGATTAATCATCGAAAATTGAGTTGTGAAAATCCAGACAAAAGAGAATTTTACTATTTGGCTCTTTTGCAACTCTTTAAACCATGGCGAGAAGAAGAGGAACTACTTGGAGATTTTCTCTGTTATGAAGACTCTTTTAATGCTACGAAGGATACCATAGAATGTCATGTTTTTCCAAATTATCTGCAAATGTTGAATGAAGAAATAGAGCAAGAATCAACAATTGCTGCAGAGATTGCGAGAGATAGTTCTCAAGGCAGTCAGAGTTCTGCTTCATTGAGTCAGGATCCACTAGGAGGACCAATTATCCAAAATGAAGCTGCCACTGCCATGGATGAAGTGGAAAGAGCTATGGAGCAAGCTCAAGAGGATGTAATTCATTTAGAAGATTTGGTGAAACAATTAAACCTTGAGCAGAAACTGATATATGACGAAGTCACAGAACAGGTTGAACATGGATTGAGTCATGAGAAGAAAGAGTGCTCATGTACATCATTTAAGCCTGTCCGACTGTACGTGATTGGAGAAGCGGGAACTGGAAAAAGTTTTCTGATTAAAGCAATTGCATCTTATCTGCAGAAAAGGACTGAATCACCGCTGTCTTGTGTTGTTACCGCTCCAACTGGGCTGGCAGCACATAATATTAAAGGGATTACTTTACATCGTTTACTGATGCTGCCAGTGGAGCATGATAACAAATTGCAATATCACAAGCTATCTGGAGATGCGTGTTCCGAAGTTTCGAGAGTCCTGAAGAAAATGAAACTTCTTATCATTGATGAAGTAAGCATGGTGTCAAATATAATGCTTGCTTTTGTGCATTTGAGAATGCAAGAAATTCTTAGAACAGACTATGATCTTTTATTTGGAGGAAAACATATTATTCTTTTTGGAGATCTTCTGCAGTTGACTCCAGTGAAAGGACAACCTGTGTTCAAAATGCTCACACATGAAGATACCAGGAAGTGCCTAGGAAGCATTGGAAACGTTAATATATGGTTAAACTTCAAATATGCAGAACTGCTTCAAAATATGCGTCAGGCAAAGGATGAAGATTATAAAAATATTTTACAAGATGTAAGAGTAGGAAAAATAAGTCAGCAAGGGAAAGAAGCTTTACATGGACGGTTAATTTCTAATTTGTACCCAAATGAAAACATTCTTCCAGAGAATATTTTTAAGAAAATTAACGAGAAGAAATCTGCCATATGTTTGATGCCTACTCTGAAAGAATGTTCCACGTTCAACAACAAAATGCTGAAGTTAGAAAATGAAGAGATAGTGAAACTGGAAGCTATAGATAAAATAGAGCATATGGGAGCAACAATTATTTTGTCAGAAAATTTGAAATCAAAATTGGATTCATTGGAGAAGACTATATCTAAAACTGCTGGTTTTGAAAAGACTGAATGTGTGTTTAAATTGTCGTATTATTTTGAGGAGGAATTTAAATGTTGAAAGAGGTCGGGTAAATGGAGCAATGGGTCATGTGGTTGGTTTTGTGAATTACAAAAATAGAGATGGAATTGAAATTTTAAAAATTAAATTTGATGGCATTGACGAAATAGAACAAATTTGTTGTTTTTCAGCTAGATTTTTGCTTGTGAAAGACTTATAAGTTCGCCGAAAACAGTTTCCTGTTTGTTTGGCATATGCAGTGACAATTCATAAATCTCAAGGTTTAAGTGTAGATAGTGCTTTGGTGAACATTGGAAGTTCTGTGTTTAAAGAGGGTATGGCATATGTGGCATTATCATGAGTGAGAACTTTATCAGGATTGTACTTGATTGAGTGTGATGAAACAAAGATTTGTGCTGATCTAGATTGTGTTAAAGAATACAATAGGTTAAGAAGAGAGTATGCTCCACATTTGCTTCAATATCCTCTGATTGAAAAACGTGTGGTAGGCCGAAAAAGAAGAAATGAG
This sequence comes from Lissotriton helveticus, assembly GCF_964261635.1. Lineage (NCBI taxonomy): Eukaryota > Metazoa > Chordata > Amphibia > Caudata > Salamandridae > Lissotriton > Lissotriton helveticus. The sequence goes on from NC_136072.1 coordinate 110,873,383, forward strand.
AGTAATTGCAGTAAGGTAGTAGCAAAACGACAAAAAATAGATGAAACTGTAATTGTAAGCAGAAAGAAAAATGATTCTGTTGAAGATGTTGTTGGATTTCAGTTTGAAAATAGTTCTGGTGTCAACTGCTATGCTAATGTAGTAGTTAATGTTGTTTTTTTTCTTCAAAATTTACAAGAACAGATTGTCGAAAATCGGGATCAAACATTGTGCTGTTTATTGAATTCTGTGTTAGAGAAATGTAGTAGTGATAGAGGAAAAATAGAAAGTGTTTCAGCAATTAGGAATCTTGTAGACATATGTTCAGGTCAAAATCAATTTTCACAGATAATTCAGCAGGGTTGTCAGGAATTTTTAATGTATATGTTTGATGTATTGGAAGATGAAGGAGTAGATATAAAAAATCTTTTTAATCTTTCTTATCAATGGCAACATGACTGTGATAACTGTGCTTCATCAATAGTACTAGAATAGACAGTGAAAGATTTATATATTTGACTTTACCAGACTGCAAATCAGTGCCTTTTAATAATCTAGTTAAAGCAGCTGATCACAGTATGGTGTGTACCCAATGTAAGTCTACAATGCTGTCCACATTATTTCTACAAAATTATGGTCACTATGTCATTTTAATGTTCCAAAGATGTAGACCTGATGGAACTAAATTGACAACTTCTATTAAAAATTTCATGGCTTCACAGTTATCGATATCAGGAAGAACCTTTGCAACTGTAGCTATTATTTTTCATGATGGTCCTTCTACAACATCAGGGCATTACACATGCTATTTAAAAACTTCTAAAGGTTGGACCCAATGTAACGACACTCATTTGACTTTCAAACAACGTTTGCCTTTTGGCTTTATAAATTCATACCTAGTGTTTTTACAGCCAAAATTTAGGTAAAAGTAATTGGCATATGAAGACGGGAGTGGTTCATAAAGGTTATTTTGCTGTTTGAAAATATATTCTGAGTAAAAGTGTTACAGGTAATATAAAAAATTGACTTGTCATATAGGTACTGTAATTGGATCTCATAATAAGTGAAGTTAGTATTATACAAAATGATGAACATGAGTGAGTCAGAGATGGTTTTACAAATATTTAAATATTGTGAAAATGTTGTAGAGCCTTTCTTTCAGAACGTCGGGAAAAAGATCATTTTAGAGTGCCTAACAATTAATTTGAACATATACTCATACATCTGACACTATTTGGCCAAATGGAAAGGTGCAGGAATGAGTAAAGAGTCATGACTGAAAAAAGGAGTACATGAAAATATTGAAAATATTTCAGATGTTCTTGGAGATTTTCTTCTAGAAAGTCGATGAAATGGATTTTTAAGTGAACAGCAAAGTACTTTCCAACGAGAAAAGGACCACCATGATACAGTATTTGGCCTCAAGGAAAAGTAAGTCAATCTAACTTTAGCGTACATTTGTCATTTGTCAGTATCTAAGAGTTTTTTCAAAACACAATCTTTTAGATTGTGTTTGTTTTTTTCCCGCTGTCATATGATGAGTAATTTGAACTCACTCTTTTAAGTGAAATTCGATATATTCTGAGAACAGCAAAAATAAACTTTGTAACATGTTGTACAAGTTATTTTATACTTTGGATTGTGTAAATTAAATTGTATTCCCATTCTCTGACATTTACTTTCCTTTTTCCATCCTCTTTCAGCTCTTTTTACTCACTTATAATTTCTTTCTCTCACTCTCTGTAACCCCCGTTACCTTACTCCACTTCTTTGACAACCCCTCATTTTCATTTCAACTGTGTGTATCCCGTCTCTCCCTTGCATAACTTTTCAGCTTTCAGTCTTTCTGCTTTACTTCTCTTTTCCGTATTTTCCTCCTTTGCTCTTTTAGTAATTCCTGTTTACTCACTCAGCAGTATTATTGCACTCTATCACTATAAATCACCCACTCTCCTTAGCTTATCTTTGTTTGCTCCTTACTTTTGACCTCTTCTCTCTGTTTTTCGTTCACTACTTCTATGTCCTCAGTGCCTCACTCTACTTGTGTTATGTTCACTTGTGTTTATCTACCTTCTATCACTTCTTTTACAACAACTTCACTGCTCCTTTCTCATCGTTCTTCATCCCATTTCTTTTACTCTGGTTCCATTACTATCCCTCATTTCCTTTCTTTCAATGTCCTTCTCTTTACTTTCATCAACGAATCACTTTCTCTCAGTACCACTGTTTTAGTCGTCTTCTCCTCTCTTTCCTTCTTTTTGCTCACTTACTCATTTCCTTTTCTCACTCATTGTACTCCACCTCACTCAGTTTTTCTCTTAGTGTGTCTACCTTATAACTTTCTCAGTCCATTTTCCTCAATCGTTGTATATTATCCTGTCTCCCTTCATCCTTTCACTCTATGACTGTTCTTCATTTACTCTCAGTTATCTTGTATTCCTCATTCTTCTAAATGCATCCTTAATTAGACTGTTTTCTGTCTCAGTCATTATCTTTTTACTTACTACTGTTTCCTGATTTAGTTTTGGTAACTCACATTGTTTTAGTATCTTTCTTACCTTCATTTCATTTCTCTGTTCTTCTCTCTCTTTTTCTCAGTGAATCTATATGCCTTACTCTTTGTAATTTGCTCTCCTTCTATTTCTTTTTCCCTCTTTTTGTCCTTCTACCTTAGTTTATTTCCCTTTCTGTGTTCTTCACTCTAACTTTATTTCTAAATAGAGCGTAATGATTTTTAACCTCTTCATTTGGATCTTTTAATTTAAAATACATATTTTACTAATTATAACTTATTTTTTCTTTTCTCTTTCACAGATACAAAGTGTAGTTAAAATAATTATTTAAAATGTTATTTATTATATGGTAAGTATGACTAAAAAAATGTAGTTTGTGATCACCCTTTGCTTTAAGTTCACTAACATTTTCTTAATCTACCACACTCCTGTGTCTTTACTCTGCTTCCCTCACTTATTCTTATTCTACATTTTTACTCCCCTTTTCCGATTTTCCATCTCATATTCAACTTCTTTCAATCACTTTTCTTTACTTCACTTACCCTCTAATCTCTTCCTTTGCTTCTTCACTCATTCTCTTTTTCTTAATTATTTACCTTACTCCTACACATACACCTCATCCCCCTTCCAACACATACACACACCTGTAACATACACACCACACACACCACGCACACACCTCATACACACAAAAAATCCTTCCACACACACTCCTCAAACACACACACACACATTCCATACACACACATACATAGCATATATTTACACCCACACACATACACTCCTCACACATATTTCACACACCCTCACCTCCACCCACACCGAAATACCCCACACAGCCACACCCATAGACACACCTTACACACCCACACTGCGACCTACACCCACTGACTTCCTATAAGTCACACACACTGCATTACTTATCTTTTTTTGCTGTTTTACTCAAGCCCATTCAGGTACTGTTTCCTTTACTCTCTTTGTCCTTTCTCTTTGTCACTCCACATGTGTTTTCGTAATTCAATTTTTCTCCCTCTTTCACCCCTCTTTACTTATACTACCTGGTCTTTACTCACTTTCCCTCATTGTTCTTTATTTATCGTGATTCTGCCACTACCCTTCATTCTCCATTTTTTACTGTCTTTTCTTTTTCTTTAAACAGCCAATCACAGTCTCACACTATCTCTACTTTAGTGTTCTTCCTCTCTCTTCCTTTCTTTCGCTCCTTTAGTCATTTTACTTTTTTCACTTTCATCCAATTACACCTTCTCTATTTTTTACTATGTAATAAACAATCCCTCTGTGGTCATCTTGTAGCTCTTTTTCTCTTAACATAACTCTGTTTGTGTCCTTTCCTCATGCTAACTGCTTCATTACATTTTTTTGGGGGGGCGCGCCCCGGTACGCGTACCCTAAGGACATTGCGCTTACCCGTGCGCTCACCGGTACGCACCCCGGAAGCGCCCCGGGGTAAAAAAAAAAAAATTTGACAATATACATTTCGCTTTAAAATTTATTATTTTTTATAACTATAAAGATTTGCTATTAAAAAACCATTGAAATTCACTGAAAAAAACATAGGTTTCACACCAGTTATAGTTAGGAATTAGCATTTAAAAAACCTATGACATTCACTGAAAAGACCATAGGTTTCACACCAGTTATAGTTAGGAATTAGCATTTAAAAAACCTATTAAATTCACTGAAAAAAACATAGGTTTGACACCAGTTATAGTTAGCTGGAAATTTTACTCGCATAAAACCAATGAAATTCCCACGTTATAGTTAGTTGGACTCACTATAACTTGCGCGTGCAATGCACTGCTGATGACGTCACATATTACATCACTCATGACATGGTCAGTGACATCACTCATGGCATCACTGATGACACCATCCTTGTGACAGAGTGATAGACCTCCTTTCACTGTAATGTTAGCCTTGAAACACATATTCAAAAATAGAAACTAAAATTTTGAAAAAAATGGAGATACCCATACCACTTACAACAACCAATTTAGTAATTCCACCATCTATATACACATCCACTCATTCACCAACAGTTCTATATACTCACTCATACATATACTCACTCATCATATGTAGTAATACACCTATACATCCTGTTACACACTGACAGTCATCCAAAAGTTACTCACACATATACTTACACATGAAAATAAACTATTGAACATCCATTTATTTGCATATAGAGCTATACACACACTACCACCTTACTTCTAAGGAAATTTACACATATTTATTCTCTTAAAAAACATATACTAATCTAAACAGGAACTCTTACAATCCCTCACTCTCACATATACTCACTTATATACATCAATATTCACATATACTAGATTAAAACATATGTATTTACAGATAAAGACACTAGTGAAACAGTCATTCACTCACTAACACACACATATACACACTCATCCACCCATACAGTCCTGCACATATGCTGTCTTCAAAACACATACAAACAGAGAGTCAGTCACTCATGCATCTATGTGCTAAGTAATACCCCCACCAAACCATATAGACATTCATACTGATATTAAAAAACATCTAATAACCCATATACATACACATGTAGCTACTCACCAACCTATGCAGCCACTTATATACAAAGTGAAACACTAATACATATATTTAAATATTTAAACATTACTCACTAATATATGTATTCACTAAGATACACTTAATAAGCCAGTTAACCAATCAATTTGTTAAAAAAAAAACATCCATTTAGACACTTATTAAAACATTTATTGTTCCATAAACTTTTACATATACATATATAAAACATATTTATTTTTCAGAAAGACACACATTCACTGGATGGTGTCATCAGTGATGTCATGAGTGATGTCACTGAACATGTCATGAGTGATGTAATATGTGACGTCATCAGCAGTGCATTGCACGCGTAAGTTATAGTGAGTCCAACTAACTATAACGTGGGAATTTCATTGGTTTTATGCGAGTAAAATTTCCAGCTAACTATATCTGGTGTCAAACCTATGGTTTTTTCAGTGAATATATATATATATATATATATATATATATATATATATATATATATATATATATATATATATATATATATATTCACTGAAAAAACATAGGTTTCAGGCATGTTATAGTTTGAAATTAGCATTTAAAAAACCTTAGAAATTCACTGAAAAAAACTAGGTTTCAGGGACGTTATAGTTAGTTGGACATTTCACTCGTACAAAACCATAGAAATTCCCCCGTTATAGTTAGTTCAGCTAACTATAACTTGCGCGCCCGCAATGCACTGCTGATGACGTCACATATTACATCACTCATGACATGGTCAATAACCATCCCTCAAATGACATCATCCTTGTGATAGAGTGGCAGACCTCCTTTTACCCCAATATAACCTTTGATACACACACACAACCAGTTCTGTCAATGGTTGGAATTGCATCCAAATTTGTTGAAATCACTGGAACCACTTGATCACTTGTTACTTCATTGTAGACAGGTGCTACTTCAGTGCAGACAGGTGTTTCATGACGAACTGTTATTTGGGTCTCAAGAGGAACGAGTTCCATAGCTTTGTTGTCTAGTCCTTCTTTTCTCACTGTAGAATCTTCAAAGGTGATGAGTCTTTCATTCTAAACCTCTTGGATTGTAGCTAGAGGAGTGTGTCTGCTACATTGTCGGAGTCCACTTGGCCTACTGCTTAGTATCGGCCACATAGTTTGGTTTGATCAGGTCGATGGACACAAACCTGTTCTCCTTTTTACCAGCAATGGGCGGCAGTAAAATTGTTCTTGATCCGTGGATTGCTAGGACAGGGACTGGTTGTCTGTAAGAAGGCCCAAATTCCTTCTTGTCCGAAATCTTTTCTCTGACTAGATCACCAAGCTTTGGGATCCGGACAGGCCTTGCTGGGATGGTTGGTTTTTCCCCAGTGGTGGTTGGCTTCAGGAACACATTGCTTTGTTTCGTTCTTAGTTCATTTTAGTCCTGTAAAACAGCCAAACGGTCTTTGATATCAAATTTCTTTTGTTTCACCACTGATGTGTGACAATCAAGGTCCGAGACCAACATTCTTGTCCCCAAAAGGACCTCATATGGAGTGTTACCCCATAGAGAACGTCTTGGCAAGTTGTTAAGACTACGTTGGACACTTATTAGATGTTTGACCCACCCGTCACCTGAACCTAATACCCTAGCTATTATAGACTGCTTTATGTCCCGTTTTTTTCTCTCACAACCAAATTACCCTCAGGATGGAATAGACAAGAATTCCGCAATGCAACGCCCAAGCTGGCCATGGCCTCTTTGTAAGCTCGAGAGCTAAACGCAGGACCTTGGTCATAATGTAGCATGCCTATTGCATATGTGCCGATAAAGACTCGCAAATCTTTTATAACAGTTTGAGCGTCAGCCGAGCGATGAGGCCACATACAAAGGAACCTAGAACATGAATCCACTGCGACCATGATATATTTATAGTTACCATCCCTTTTTAAGGGACCGCAGTGGTCCAGGTAAACCCACGCTAATGGTTTATCCGAGATCAACAGGGGCGTCTGTGCAGGACGTTCACAGTTGGGACTTTCATCTTCTGGCATATTTCACAATCCAAAACATAGTTTTGGGTTTGTTTCCTAATATCTGGCCACCAGTATCTCTATTTTAATAACGTTACTGTGGCTGAAACACCTGCTTGAGCAGAGGCGAGCCCTTCATGTGGTGCTAGGATCAGTCCCAATCTATGTTCCATGTTTGGAATTACTCTATCCCCCACGCAAGGGATTCGAGCAAACGGAAGATTGTTTGTGTCAGTTATGTATAAGAATTTGAGTGGAAACCCTTTAAGTAATGCTGCACCGCTGCCTTTGCATGTTGCATTGACAGCAAGCATTATTTCACTGTCTATTTTTGTTTTTGAACGAGTGATTGCAGCTACGGAATCCGTTTGAACAGCAGCCTTCGCGGCTTCATTAGCCAATGAATTCCCTTCAACGTGAATGCCATCCCGTTGATGACTCAGCTTGTGTATCACCTGAGTATTTAGTAGTCCGTTTCGCAACTGAACTACTTGTTCCCAAAGTGTTTTATGCTTGATTGTGCCAAGTTTTGCATCTTTGAAACCGTTTTGAAGCCAATTCAGTAAATATTCATTATATGATTGTACACAGTAGAAAGAATCGCACACTATGAGTGTGGGGAATTTGTTATTGTGCATACGACCTTTAACGATCGCGCATGCAGCACTATAAGCTTGTTTACCCCCGTAGCGGGTTGTGCTGATCCGTCAGTGCAAATTATACATTCATACTGGTATAGAGACAGAATTTCAGTAGTTAGAGGACATTCTTGTTCATATTTGCAGGAATGCTTGTGTTTTCAAATAAGGATAAAAAACGTATTCAACATCAGTTGCAGTAAGAGAATTAACCCATTGTATCCATCTCGGATGTAAAGCTTTAGCATTCGGAATGCTCGCTTTTGTGACTGCCTCTAAGGCAGGTTCAGGAGTTACAATCATAATGCGTTTCCCCTGTGACCGCAAAATCTGTGTGTGTTATTGTGTCCAATTTACTGTTTTAAAATCAGGTTTGATTAATTCGTAGAGAGGTTTAACCTTTTCTGCGTAATTTAGAATGTATGTTTTTCCGAAATTCAGGAACCTAGAATTGACTACGTTTTTCAGCGTTTTTGGAAGTTGGAGCAGTGCACACTTTTCTAAAAAGTTGGCTGCCAGGCTTTTGCCTTCTCTTGATAATTCATATCCTAGAAAAAGGACGTTCAGATGGGCAATTCTTGATGTCTTAAAGTTAAATTAGTACCCTTCAGAAGGGAAGCTCAGTATAATGGTGTTCACCCTGTTCAAGTGCCTATCCAACTCATCGTCTTTCAGATACATATCATTGACGTATGACAATGCCTCATCATCATAAGTTTGTAGCAACTCGGTTACCCTTGCTGAGAATAACCCAGGACTATTCTTGAATCCTTGTGGGAGACAACGCTGTGTCCCCATTATCGAGAAAGCGGTCAAATACCTGCTTCCTGGTGCAATATTTTGACAAAAGAAACCATTTGAAATTTCTAATGTGATTTTGTATTGTTTACGCACAATGTTATTCATTAATGCCGTACTGTGCATTTTGCACTACAAATGTTTTTCAACAAGAGTTTAGATGACTGTAATCCAAAACTAGACAATAGGTATTGTCTGGTTTGGAGACAAGAAACAAAGGATTGTTCATTGATGAGGTGCATTTTCAATAACCCCTTGGTATTCAAGTCGATCTAAGATCTCCCTGACCTGTGTTTTAGCTTCTTGCTTAACTGGGTACTGCCTTTGTGCAGTTGGTTGATTTTTTAACTCTATTTTATGGAGAGGTGAATACTTATCCCATCCTACATGATTTTTGTATAATGCTGGGGCTTGGGTGACTGCCCATTTCCTGGCATAAGTAGTTTTTAAATGCCATGTGGGCGCTCCCTGACAAATTCTGGTGGCCAGTCTTGTTCAGCTAGAAGTATATCATAGCCTTTGGAAAGATGCTCCCAAAAGAGTGCTTTCACTTTTCTTGGTATGTCTCCCTCCATCCGGAGTCTTCATTCAAGTCCACGGTCTCCAGATGTACCATCAGATTCTGGTGAGCTATTGTGACTTCTGCTGCGCTGTCCAACATCGTCTGAGCCAATTCTCCGTTCTTGAGCTGTGTCCTCCAGATCTCGGCATGTCTGATTTTTAGACCTGCTACCTTCTTTTTGGTAAATTGAGCTTTTTGTTTACTTTTCTGAACGTGTTGATCGTCTTTGGACTTCACGCGTTCTTCTTTGTTTCGGATTCCTGTGACAATAACTGAAAGGTACGAGAGGAACTTGTATCAGTATCTTGATACCCGTCAGGTTTTCTCAAATTATCCCTGATCCTGAGGTTGTACCTCCTTTCAGAGGGCTCCTTTTGAGGAGACCTACCTCTGGAATTAGAACGCTTCACTTTGGAAGGTTGTTTGCTATTTTCCCACTTCTTTTTAGAAGATCTAGGAGTGTTTTTGGTAACGACCTTTAACTGTATAATTCTATTACATTTTGTATATTTTTAAGTATTTCATCATCGGACATTGTTTCAATGTCAGGGTCAGGTGTGTAGCTGGCTAAGGCTGACCATGTTGCTCCTGGTCTACCTAGTGGTACAGTGATTTAAATGTTTTAGGGCGCCTTTAAACCAGAGCTCATGCTCCTGGTATTTGAACGGAATTTCAATATCCTCGAAAGGAATATATTCATCCGGTGGATCATCTTCTTAGTAGAAGTAGAAGTGAAACATACGTGTTACTGGATTTGCTTCTGGGAAGACTATCCATGAGTAGAATACCTCTGTCTGGTGATATTCATGTGCCGCTATAACAAAAACTGCTCTACCACCTCTTGATGATAGGCCATGTTTAATAAGTTTTATAGTGATAGTTTTCCTTAAATTTGGAGGAATTATTACAGCATTCGCATCAGTTTCAGTAAAACCTGTTATGTTAAAAGCTGGTCCAGCATCATCGCCTGTAGCTCCAGTCGAGGTGTTATCCTCGTCCGCCATTTTAATGAAAGTTTTCAGGGAAAGTTTCAAGGGAACCAAGATAAGGTGCACGATATTTTGGAACACTGTATCCTTCAGCGTTGAACAAACCAAAAAGCTAATACATTAGAATTTTCGTCCTACTCAGCTATGGCGGATATTATCCCTTACCCACTCCAGACGTCTATTGGAGTATTATGAGTAAAGGGTCTCTGAAAAAAGCACGACTAAGTTACTTCAGTATCTAGCGTTAAATTAGTGCCTTACCAAACCGTTGGGGCACCATGTAGTGTAGTTCCTGTATCCCTAATAGGCTCCGCGCATAGGAATAACATACACTATAGTTTTGACATAGGACTGAGGTCAGTATGTCTCTATTGAGTATATTAAACTTAATTGTGTTTGCGCCAGCTAACTCAGAGGTCACTAGAAACTTTCTTGAATGAACAAGAAGGGATTATTCTCTGACAACCGCATAAACATGACAACTATGTTTCCCTTAGAGTCAAAACAATATCTTCGGAGTCATGGAAACAATAGATAACTATTTCACTCAGTCAATCGTGCATGCTTAGTTTCTACAGAGTTGCACAGAAATAGAGAGACGGGCGTTTCAATAAAAAGGGTTTAATGAACAGTCTTCTTTCTCATGCAAGAGATATGAACTGCTACAATCGTTAGACAGAATGCGAAGTATAAAGTGTACAGTGCAAACAGTAATATAAAATAATACTCTAATAGCATGATCTGTTGCTATGACATATATAAAAATACATACATAAATAACACAGGCTAAAATACTCAACTGGTGCTTCTAAAATAAGCCTACCCCAGTGTACCTAACCTAAATCTAGTATGAGGGAAGAAGTAGGTGCTGCTTTATCCCCCAGGGACCCTCAGGATTCAAGGCAAATTAATCCCCCAACTTAAAACCCACATGGGGTGCGTTTGCACAGCGGTGAAGGGAGGGAGCGGGCCTGATGTGACGTGTGTACTTATACAATCACTCTGCCAAAACCCAAGCACTTATAAATTCACCATGCACTCTCCTTGCAGCACTCTAATCATCCAGTCACAACCCATGCACTCATGCAATGACTCAGGCACTAACTCATGGTCTGCTACAATACCCTGAGCAGTACCCATGCAGTCCAGCTATCGCCCTGTCACTACCCATTCACTCCTCCAATCACCCAGCGAGCACCATTTACTTATCCAATCACTCCGCCAAAACCCAGGCACTTATAAAGTCACCATGCACTGTCCTTGCAGTACTCTAATCCTCCAATCAGTACCCATGTACTTATGCAATGACCCAGGCACAAACACATGCAATGCTACAATCCTCTGAGCTACCTATGCAGTCCAGCCATCGCCCTGTCAGTACCCATGCACTCTTTCAATCACCCAGCCAGCACCATGTACTTATCCAATCACTCCACCAAAACCCAAGCACTTATAAATTTACCATGTACTCTCCTTGCAGTACTCTAATCTTCCAGTCAGTACCTATGTACTCATGGAATGACCCAGGCACTAACACATGCACTGCTACAATCCCATGTGTACTACCCATGCAGACCTCTAACCACTTGCACAAATCAAAAATGGTAGTCTGTATTTTACAGTGGGTCTATCAAAGAATATATTAGAGTGTGAGGAGGTGCATCAGATTTTGACATGGATGGTGTCATCAGTGATGTCATTTGAGAAGTCATCAGTGATGTCACTGACCATGTCATGAATGATGTAATATAGGATGTCATCAGCAGTGCTTTGAAGGGGCGTGAGTTATAGTTAGCTGAACTAACTATAACGGGGGGATTTCTATGGTTTTGTATGAGAGAAATGTCCAACTAACTGTAACGTTCCTGAAATCCATGTTTTTTTCAGTGCATATATATGGCGGCATTGGCGAAATAAATTGATGCACTCACCAAACTGGGTCCACGCGTGTCTGTTTGTACAGAAGTTGAAGGCGAGTTGGAGTAATATATATATATATATATATATATATATATATATATATATAATGTATACTTGTAAAGCGCACTGTTACTCCATCACGCAGTGTCCTGGAGCTGTATACCACTGGGGAACCCGTCCTGGCTTTCCCTGTGAGATGGTCCCTCCTGGGCACCCCCAAGGTGAAGGCAGGCATCCCCAGTGCTGATAGGGCCGTTGTGGAGATTAAGCAAGCTATTGCCCAGAGTTGCAGAGTGGGACCCATGGTTAGCTTAGGCACCTAGGCGAGAATTATCAAGTCTGCGGACATTGACCCAAGACCCTGCCGCGACGGGAATTGAACCCTGGTCCCGGGCCGACCTCTGTTTCAGGGTCTGCCGCTTCTAACCAGTGAGCCACACTTCTCCACATATACACACACACACACAACAAGGCCCCAGATCTTTAAAGACGCCACTCCACATGAAATGATTCTACTGAATCTTTATTTCAAAACCGGAACATGCACTCCATATAGTCTCTTTCCTGACGTGTTTCAGAGCATCTGCTCCTTCTTCATGGGGAGAATCTGACCAGCAAGGAACCACTGCAACATTCATTTCTCCTTATGACATGCACTCCCATGTGAGCATATATATTTTTACACTAAATAAAGCCAAAGGTTACAGGGGTATTATAGTTAAACTCAAATTTCACTCATACAAAACCAGTGAAATTCAGTAGCTATAGTTATCTGAGCTATCTGAGCTAACAATAATCATGTCCCGCAATGCACTGCCTCTGAGCTCACATATTAACCCCTTCCCTGCTGCGGTCGGCCATCGCAGTCCAACGGCCGACGCAGCCCACCTACTCTTTAAAACCGCCGCACTGCCACGAAAAAACGGCCGCGGCTAACGGGTTAAATCCCTCATGATGTCAGCGCTACAATGGTATTGTTCTTCTGAAAAATTAAAAGGAACAAGCATCAATATCGGATTAAGTGTTATCAATTTTGATCAAAGCATGTTCACTTCGTCAACATTTGATTCAAAAACATTTGTTTTTTCCTGATAAGTGCTCCCGTCAGCCAGGTAGGGACCCTTCCCTCCCAGCACACTTGTTGTCATTATTTACTTTGTGCCTTCGGACACTGCACGATGACAGGGATGCACACTAATTAAACATATCAACCAAGTTTAACCTTAGATTCACAGAGTGCATCCTCTTTCACATCATAAATATATTGTGTAGTGTGTAGAGGTTATATTAACTTCTTCATGAAATATGATTGCTATACTTGTGAAACCTCTTTTTCAGATGGAAATGTATCTGTGTACAAAGTTTGTAATTTCATTTACTATTTTAGTACCATCCACTCTGCATCATTGTAGCATGGCTATGACATATTTCCCATACCTTTGTAGTAAAGGTGTACACTTGAGTTCTGATCTGCAGTTTGGATAGGTCATATCTGGATGGGCATTTTAGGTTACATTTTCAAAGGCCAGAGCTTTACAATCTGGTTACATGAACTAGAGTAATTGTTCAGAATTAATTTCAGAGCTAGAGAGGAATTCACAATGTTCATAATTATAATTTCATTTATAAGTTAAACCAAATAATTCACTGATGTTCACATCTTCTCCCTCGAATAGCCCTAGCATTACCATTAACAATTCTTGAGCATCTGCTAAACATTTTGAGAAAACACTAGTAATCCAGTACACTACTCTACATTTTAGACCTTTATGTTGGTGGTGTATTGCCAGTCTTTGGCTTCATACGAACTATGGCCTGAAATCAAAGTATACTTTGGATACGAATTGACTCCAAAACTTTTAAACCTTGAAGTGGCTGTAGAATGGAAGACAGTACTAACTTGTTAAGCAGACATTTTATTATCCTCTATTTTATTGTAACAGTTCTTACATATAAGTGGAGTAGTGTGGCTCACTGGTTAGAGGCGGCAGGCCTGAGAGCAGAAGTCAGCCTGGGACCAGGGTTCAATTCCCGACGCGGCAGGGTCGTGGACCTTGGTCAGCGGACTCGATAATTCTCGCTTCGGTGCTTACTCTAATCAGGGGTTCCACTCGGCAACTCTGGGCATTAGCTTGCCTAATCTCCACAACGGCCCCACCAATTCCGGGGATGCCTGGCTCCACCTTGGGGACTCCCAGCAAGGGACCATCCCACAGGGAAAGCCAGGATGGGTTCCCCAGAGTTATACAGCGCCGGGACGCCCCGTTGCTGGGGCAGCTGTGCGCTTTACAAGTATACTACATTTACTACATTTACTTGCTATATGGACAAGGCAAAGTGTTCCTCTACAAAGAAGTACACAGCAAACTTTTTATAGTTATCATTATTTTCAATTTCACTTTTCAAATACAAGTCAACAGTCCAGGTTTCAATCTTCTAGTGAGTGAGTTGATAACATATACAATCATGCCCTGGATTTTTAAGAGCACTCTGTGTTACATTTTGTAATCTCTTCATCAAAGCTATCAACTATAAAACCTGTGGGCTGGAGGTCGGGAAATGTTGACTTATGATGACATGTTTGTTTTGTTGAAATATGGAAAAATGCAAATAAAAATATTTTTTAAAAAAAAGAATAAAAAAAAATGAATGCTAGTTCTATTCTCCCAAAAAAAACAAAAAACTATAAAACCTGTGTCCTTTTCTGCAACTCCTCCTGTTTCAACTCTTCTTTTTCCGTAGAGTCCTGTTCTGGCCAAAAGAAATAAAACTGCACATCATCACAAAGTTTTCTACCTGTGCCACAGCAATATGCAAAAGTGCTCTATTCATTTCTCCTAAACCTAAAGCAGGAGTTTTCACATAGTATAGCCTCCTACCTAAAGTTTGCATTGTTTAAAGCTGTACAACTTACATCCTGAAATTATGAAAGGTGCTTTGGCTCACTTCCTTTGATAAACAAGGTAGTAAGTGTCCGTCCAAAATTGTATGCCTTCTAACCTTGGAAGGATCCAATCCTTGTTAAGTACTTATTTTGTGTTTTAAACTTTGCCTAGGAAAGATACGTAGAAATGTTCTTAGTATATCAATGGATTGCAGTTGAATACTACAAACACTACCACAATTCCATTTGTATACAGGGCCTGACTACGCCTCCCCTGTATCTCTTTTGCAACAACTAGTTCTACATTTCTAGATGCTATCACCTCTTTCGCTATAGGAGTGGCATTTTTCATTTCATAACCTCGTCCTCTTTCATCAATAGCATGAACTAATGTGTTATCCTGGAGATAGCTTTCTTCATTAAAGAAAGGCTCTATAGTAGAAGTATGTATCCATTCTCCAATAAAGACTGTACAAAAGTTACTTCTATTCACTAATATTTTCTTCTGGTTTTGTCTCCTCATGTACAACACCATTTTGTCAAGAGTCTTAATTCTATTTATAATCAGAATGAAAAGGTTCCTCCTCAAAGCAAAGGTCTTATCAACTACTCCTTTAGCTTGTTCTGTTTCAGTGCTGCTCTCCTTCTTCTATACTTCATATTTAGCAGTAGATTTACAAACACTCTACAATTAAATTTCCTGGCTCTGATTCTGTCTTCTGGTTAAGGTGTGAGCATCTTTGTTACATTCTTTCATCATCTCGGCAGGTGTCCACATATATTTTTAAGAAATGACTTTGTCCTCTTACCAGTAACTCTTTTTTCTTTCACCACTTTTTCTGCATTTTCTTCATTTTGTGTCTCAGTTCTGCAGAAATACTGTAGTTACTTCTGTTGCTTTTTCCTCTGAGCTTTTGTAACTGTCTTTGTTGGGTGCTGTTCTGGTTACACGAGCTGTCACGAGCGTGGTGGTTGTCATGTCACAGCTCGTGACGGTCTCGTGTTGTGGGTTTCCTGGGAAGAATGTTGTGTTTTAAAATGGGGTGGTTTTTGGTTTGTAAAACAGTTATGTGTATTGGGCATTCCTGACTGGACTTCATTGTGGGCGGATTTGATAAATAAACTTCGTTGCTCACCATTTCGTTTCCTGCCTATATTTGGATCTTCCTACAGTCTTCAGTTATGTAGATATTGTTCTGTTAAAAAAAAAGTGTATTTACATTTTTGCTTTAGCCAATGTACCAACTACTTTACTACTTACTTACATATAATACAAAAACAGTTTTTATGTTCTGTTTTAAACCTACAGTTAAACCTAGCTGTATAACTACATGCAGTTACTTCAATATATCAAACACAAATTAAAACACAAAACGTAATTTATTAGTTACCTTTTACCTTTATAGCACCCTCTCCTACAACACAGCTACATCATATCTCAGTTCTCACTTACACATGGTAAAAGACCATTTTATCCCTTCAGTAGTTAATTTTAAAATGAACATCAACCAAAGTTCTTGTAAATTTAACCCCAAGTGTACAAGTACATACAGTGTCTCCATACTGTAAATCCGAAAACACAACATAAGAGCGATTTGTGTGAGGGGGCGGAGCTTGCTCGCGACTGAAATGGCCGCTTGAGCCCTGAGCTCAGCCTTGTCGTTACACTATCCGGGCAATTTTCCTACAGCATTCACTTGACTTAAACCCACACTCCAAAGATTCAGCATCCGGAGGGCGAGAGCTGTTGGCGGATCAAACTTTAATCCCATTTGGAGGTGTGCATCCGGAGGAATCGTCGGGAGACACCACCGCTGCCCCTCGGCCGTAAATCCCATGACTGGAGTGTAGTTAAGGGCGGAGCGGCGTCACAGGACGTGCGGCCGTGTGTTGGAGGGCGGACGGCATCACTGAAATACTGCGGAAGATAGAAGGAGCCGTGCTCGGCGGAAATCCAAGGCATTGCGGAGAGCGGAGGAGATAGCCCTGCGGTGGCACGGAGGCAGCTGTGAGACTGGAGCGGAGCAAGTGCAGAATAGGTGGCATCAGGCAACCATTTTGGACTGCCCAGCACCCAGAGCCCAGTGAATAGCGAAGAGAAGGCAGACGGCGCAGCGGCAACGGCAGTGACGCAGAGAGTGGCGTGACCCCCGGGGCGGTCAGTCGGAGTCCCCGCAGCAGGGTGCAGTGACGGAAGATTGCTGGCGGGGGCCCAGGTGAGAAGAGTACTGAGGCACAACACCCACATGCAGTAAGAGAGGCGTGATTGTGAGCATGGGGGAGAGCAGCTGAGGCCATCCGTGTGAAGTAGGAGCGAGTCACGGGCCGGCCGAGACGGAGACAAGAACCCTGCTGTGAAGTACAGTGAGAGTTGACACACAGGCAGAGTGAGGGACGCAAAAGTGCCAGAAGCCAGTCGTCTGACTTAGTTCTGCCCGATAAGAAGAGGACTCCTAATTCATTCCCACAGGAGAAAGCATAGGTGCTTGTAGCAAACCAGGCCCCCCATGGGAGTGTAACGCATTGGCTGTGAGGTACATGCAGTGTGCCACACGGGGGTGACATACCACAGGTGTTACTCGGGAGCCCAGGCGGAAAGGGGGTATATGTGATTGCCTGGCCCAGACTCGATTAAATCTGATGCAGTGGTGGGAGTAAAGAGTCGATACCACCAGTGGAAGTAAGGCGAGGCCAGACAGTGGTGACTTAAACCGAAGCACCCAGAGGGCAAGATACACTACTGGGTGAGATCTTACACTGCTAAGGCAGCACCCACGGTCTAGAGCCGGGAAGAGACTGTGGCACAACACTAGAACAAGAGTGCTGGGTCCTGGGATGGCTGAAGCTATCAAACAGGGTGGATCCGTATTGGCCCGACTGTCCCATGATGTGCCGAACATAAACACAGAAGAGTGGAGGGCCCAGATGGGGTAGCTGTTGAGTGGTAGCCCCCCATCCCAAAGTAGCCGATTGTGCGGGCCTGCTGCGGCCGGGAACCAAGTACGGACATAGCAGATCCCTTGCCACAATGGGGAGAGGAGACAAGACGCAAGCCAAACTGTCCTTCGAGCAGAAGCGCTCTAAGTCCCATGATGCAGCCAATACCGAAACTACGGGGATACATACAACGGAGAGCGAGTACTCTTGCGCGGATATACGCACCATGCTTCTCTCAATGGAAAAAGGCCTGCAGAGTGGCATTGCAACGGTGGGCACGAAAATGGATGCGCTGTGCTACAGGAAAAGCATGCCGAGAGGCTAGACATGTCAGAAAGGAGAATTACAGAAGTGGAAGAGACACATACCACACTGGATTCGGACCATAAAAAACTAGGTAAAGTCTTGCAAGTCTTGCAGGACAAGAGGGAAGACCTAGAGACCCATTTGCGTCGCTGTAATGTCAGAATTACCGGACTGCCAGAGGCGACCCCCACTGGGGACATGGAACAGTTTATTGAGAAGCTGCTGATTACCCTCCTGGGGGAGGGAGTCTTCTCTACATTGTTTGTGGTGGAAAGGGTACATCGCTCCCTGGTCCGGGGGGGCCCACATCGTCCAATAATAGCGAAATTACTCAACTATCGCGACAGGGACGTGGCGCTTTGTGTTGCCCGTGAGAAGAAAGTACTGCTGTATGAAGGCTCGGATATTTTGTTATACCCAGATTTCACAATAAGGGTACAGAAGGCTCGCAGACACTTTGTTCCTTTGAAGAAACAGCTTCATGACCTGGGCATCGAATACGCCATGCTGTATCCTTCAAAACTGCAAGTAAACCGGCAAGGTAGATCCCACGTGTTGGTCTGGTCTGTGTCACTGGGGCCTACCAATTCACCTCCCCGTTGTACGGCCATATTCCCCGGGTTCACTCATCCCCCGCTGTTTTGCGGAGCTCACCGCAACTACTAACAAGACAATTCGAAACCTAACCATTCCCAAACTCCCCCCTTCCTGCTACCCTGCACTGTAGGTCAAACTACCCACCTCCCCAATTTACAGAGTGCCTGTCGTCCTCAAGTATAATTTAAGCATGTCAAGGAGTTGGCTTCTCTGCCCACCTAATCTCATTTGCAGTCCCTTAGTGATCAAAGAAGACCCCAGAGCCACTCAGAGCCCTGTGGGGCCATGGAAACATCCTACTTGTCTTGGAGGGATCCAGTGAATGCATGGCGGTCAGTCTATTGACTGTACTCCTCAATACTAGCCAACCTAGGCCTCCTCCTCTTCCAAAAACCAAGCCCAGCCCCGTTCCCAAATTACACAGATGTACTCCATAATGTCACTGTCAATGTGCCCCTGGTCAAGAAGTTCACAGTATCTCTCTTTCCCCATCTCAGCAGGCCTTACCAACCAAGCTGAGCATCAGGCTATGAGTCATTATGTGCCAATTAGCTAAGTCACTTCTGGATCTGCCTCTTCAGCTCGTTGGCTGTCGTCTAATCTTAGTTAGCGTCTGCCTTGATCGCTCTGAGAGTGTTTTTTATTAGGTCCCCGTGGTCGCCACTGCTCCGGTGTTTGCCATCCCTCCAGCCCAGCCCATGCCCCTGCCAGTGAGTGAAAGAAACTGGATTTCCCTTCAGCGAGGATCCTAACTTGCCCGGAAATAACATGATATACTTTAGCTCTTTTTCTCGAAACACTTTCTTAACCTCGTCAAAAAGGTGTTGTTGCCTTTTCCCTTGCAAAGTGAAGTACGGAATGAAGTGCACCGTGGCATTCTTGTACTTCAGGTTCCCTTGTGATTGAACTGCTTGCAGGATTGCATCCCTGTTTCAGTGGTTGAAAATCCTGACTATGGTGGTACGTGGGGGGGCTCCCGGCTTAGGCAGTGGTACCGGGGCCCCATGCACCCCCTCAACTGAAAAGAATTTTGTGCTGCAGTTTGGACGAAGGTGGGTAGTTATCAAGTCGGCCACAAAAAGGTCCACCCTGAAGGCCTCTGCGCCCTCCGGCACTCCCACCATGCGCACATTATTTCGCCAGGCCCTCCCCTCTTGGTCTTCAATTCTTGCTTTGTTCCTGTTGCTTTGTCAATGTACGAACTTGTTCGTCTAGGGACTTGAAGGAGGTCTGGAGATCATGGATGTGGGAGTTCACGGTCCTCACCTTGTCTGACATCTTTTGAAAGTCCGCACACAGGAGTCCCTCATCAATCATGACTGCATCTATATTCAGCTCAAGGAAGGCCTTAAGGTCCTTGATAACCGCCATGATCGCCGCCATAGAGGGCTCCGGGGACCCTACAGGCTCTTCAGACTGTCCAGTTCCCTCAACCTGTTGTCTGGGAATTGCATATGTATCCATCTTGTTGGTTTGCAGCTGCATCTCTCTCTTGGGTTTTCACCATAACTCTGTGCTTTCCGGGTCTGTGCGTTTAATGAAGTCCGCCCCCAGTTCTGAAGCTGGTTTCTTAATGGTGTTTCTGGGTTTGTCCCAGTCGTGTGCCCTCCTACGACAGAGACCTCCAAATGCTGTGACCCTTATGGATAAGGGTTGGCTCTGGGATCCCCTGGACTGGGGGCTGCCGCCCTAAGCCCTCCCCTACTGCTAATTGTGGGGGTGCCACAAAGTTCCCGGTGGACTGCCATTGGGTCCAATCAGGCCCACTCCCAGGTCCGTGCCATCGCTGGACACCCAGGGACCCCAACTGTACAATCGGTGCCCCCACATCTGCCAACCAATAAATCTTCCTGTGAAACCGATAGTTTCAAGATATTAGATCTAGTCAGAATATCACTGTTACTGCGTGATTTGTAATGAGATTGGAGTAAAGTTGTGCTTTTTTCCTTCAGAACAACTCTTTGACTAAAGGCTTTTGAAAAGAGCCAATATCCACAGAAAGTTTATTTTCAGAAAAGTGAGTCCCTATCAACAAGAGTCTGGGCAGAGCTGGTGTGACAAATCATTTGCGGAGTGCTCATTTTTGCATTGTTCATACTGAAGGCTTATTTACAGATGAAAGTGGTTGATTTAGGTGTAGATCACTATCCACAACAGTCTGGGCAGAACTGGTGTGACAAATATTTTGCAGCGTGGTTGTTTTTTGCAGTAGTCCCTGGAGGTTTGGGACTGCCACCGAGTGCTCGTTTGTAGTGCTTCGGGCCTTAACTGGAGAATGAGGGGACAATTTTGATTTTTCTATGTTTGGGGTTATACTGATTGGTGTTCTCCTTCACTTAAATTTGCAGAGATGCAATGGAGTGGATATCAACTCCATTTGAATCATGGTAGGGGATGAGTCAATTTGTGGTTGATCTTGTTGAAAGGTGTGAGGCAAGCACTAAGAGTTCTACTGCTCTCTATCAGTAGGGAGAATTGTACCATTTAGATGGTCTATATTAGTAAAAGATCTTCTTGGTCACTTGAAAAGCGGAAACAAGTTTGCAGTTGGTTTTATTAATTCCCTTGCCTTTTTGTTTTTCTCTCTTTTTCTTATTTTCTTTTGTTTCCTACTTGAGGTGACAGCTGGTTCTGTGGAGAAATTTAGTATTGAGCTCTTATTAAGAGAATGTATTGGTTCAAGTGACAGTAAAGTGTTAGTATCAAATGTAGGCTCAGCAGGATTGGGCTTTTCACAACTATTCATGTCAGAGGCATCCTGATTTTTGTACTCTTCGGCTACTATACAATCCTTTGTTTGGAGTTGTGCCACAGTTGGATAACTATTTGTTGTGGCAATTCCTTCGTCTCTGTGGCTGGAGAAGATTTAGAAAGCTTGTTATCTCTATTAGGGGGGAAATGCGCCTTGATGGTTTTTATTTCCCCAACCAAGGTGGATACAATAGTTTGAAATTTCTGCAACTTTTCAATATTAGGACTGCAGGTACAAAACTGGTTCTGTTTATTATTTTGTATATACGCTACAGATCCTTTTGTGGACTTATGCAATAGCTCTTTTATCGTTGAGTGCATCTTCTCAAAACGGGAATCAATTACGGCTGTAAATTGAGCTATGATTCCGGTAAAGCTATTTGTATATCAAATTAATTGGACTGGAATTCAGGAACTTTTAGTGTAGCATCTAGAGTCTGGAATAAGCGAAGCCAGGTAACAGACTCCAAACTCTGCTTTATTATCAAGGAGGTTGTACTCCTTCCTCAACATTGCGTGAAGTGAACTGGTTCCAGCACTCTGTCTTGCTATCATTCTTTAGAAGCTCCAGAGAGTGAACGCTCTATGGGACCCCTATTGACTGCGTAGGCCAAGGTTTTAAATCATACACATCTTCTTTAAGCTGCTGCAGGAAATCAAAGAAGAAAAGCGAATGACATTTACAATCTGTGCTGTCGAAGACATAAACAGAGTACTGTTTTAAAAGGGGAAGTACTTTTCACTGGAGAGAGGTAGAGGATTTGCTCTGCATCCATCATAACCTCTTGATTCTTGGCAGACCAGGTTCTAGTTCGTATACTCGCAGGTCTTTAAGTGGAGTTTTGTCCTGGTGCCTAGGTACTTTCTTCAGTGTGAGATTTGCTTGCTTTTTTTTTTTGAGCATTCATCTCCTGCCTAAGAGACTGTCCTGTTTGTGCTAATCATTTTATCTAAAAAGTGATCAAATCAAGTTGTTTATCAATTGCTTCATATGGTTGCATTAATTGTTCAGCTTCTAAGCTAGAATTCTTTGGGGAGGGGTGCTGGCCCAAGCCACAAGCCACACACGAACCTGGACGTGCCACTTCTGCAGCGCGGCGCTCAACCACCAAGCAGTGGAGACTAATCCCCAGATAAACCATGACAGGTATCGTCCTGTTGCCTTTTGGGGATTGCGGGTGAGGATTTTGAGATTTGAATGAGGAAGCTAGGCAGCTTCACAATCCTCGACCCAAAGGAGGAGGGAAGGAAAACAGTCTTCTTTGGAGACCTAAAACCAAAGTTGTCAGCTTTAAAGGGTGTTTCATATGCATTTGCGCTCACTGGTTGGGGAACAGCTGAGAGGTAGCAGGAGGGCAGCAGAGACACCAAGAGGAAAAAGTGCCTCAGCAACAGTAAGTATTAGTGGCTCGCCCAAGAGAGTCACTTCAGCCCACGCTCCCTCGGAGAGTACTGGGTCTCGTCGGCCCCTACTACCTGGCATACTTGGACTCCATCAAGCCTTAATGCTGAAATTTGCCAGCCGGTTACTGGTTTCTGGCCATTCCGCAGCTCCACGACTCCAGGCTGTAATAGGAGATAGCAGCCAGTTATAGCGCTAGCATTCAGAACAAAGCAAACACAAGGAAATGATTGACGAAGAACTGAAACTTTTCAGATACTCACCCCCAGTCACAGATCTGGGTTGAACCCATTATCATTCTTTAGCTCACTTTGCCACCTCAGTTCCGATCCAGCTATATGCAAATCAGTCTTGACCCTTTGCCTCATGGGAACAGTCCAGCACGAACTGCCCAGCCAGATCTTCCCTGAACTGTAAACAAGCATCCTGGGACCGGTTTCTGGGTGACACCCTTCATCAGCCAGGCTAGCTTGAATCCAGTGGTAAAGTGAGCAAGGGACCCACGTCTGGGCATAACCTGCCAACTTAGAGCAAACGCAGCAAACACAAGATGATGGACGGAGCGCTGAAACTTTTCAGACACTCACCCCCAGTCACAGATCTGGGTTGAATCCAATATCATTCTTTAGCTTACTTTGCCACCTCAGTTGAGAGCCAGCTATATGCAAATCAGTCTTGACACTGTGCCTCATGGGAACAGTCCAGCCCTAACTGTCAAGCCAGGACTTCCCTGAACCGGAAACAAGCATCCTGGGACCGGTTTCTGGGTAACACCCTTCATCAGCCAGGCTAGCTTGAATCCAGTGGCAAAGTGAGCAAGGGACCCACATCTGGGCATACCCTGCCAACTCAGGGCAAACAAAGCAAACACAAGGAGATGATGGACAGAGCGCTGAAACTTTTCAGACACTCACCCCCAGTCACAGATCTGGCTTGAATCCAATATCATTCTTTAGCTTACTTTGCCACCTCAGTTGAGACCCAGCTATATGCAAATCAGTCTTGACACTGTGCCTCATGGGAACAGTCATCCCAAACTGTCAAGTCAGGACTTCCCTGAACCGGAAACAAGCATCCTGGGACCGGTTTCTGGGTAACACCCTTCATCAGCCAGGCTAGCTTGAATCCAGTGGCAAAGTGAGCAAGGGACCCACGTCTGGGCATACCCTTCCAAGTTAGGGCAAACAAAGCAAACAGAAAGAGATGATGGATGCAGCGCTGAAACTTTTCAGACATTCACCCCCAGCCACAGATCTGGGTTGAATCCATCATTCTTAAGTTCACTTCGCCACCTCACTTTAGAGACCCAAAATTTATTTATTTTTTTCAGCACGACGCAAAAACTAGGGACACGTCTAACCCACAGGCCAGAAACACAGAAAATGAATATTTAGCAGTTTAAATTAATGTGTTTAAAAACAAAATTCACATGGAAATACAATTAGGCTATTTGGTGGTTAATGCACTACTTTAAAAAAATTGAAGCGAGCAAGGAAAACTTGTCTCTATGAAAAAGTAAACGGTGGGTGAGTCACCATTTCGTTCTTTGGCTATAGTCCATTCAATGGTTAGATGGGTTCTATTTTTTTGTGAATTACATTTTGACCAAACAACATGTTTGATCAAGTGTTATTACATTTGATTTTTTTATACCAAATAATAATTGTAGAAATAATTTCTATTGCGAAGAAGGAAAAATAAATAGGAAAAAGTTTTCACCTCGTAAACAAAATGGCGTCTATACCAAAACACCCACATTTAAATTTAAAACGAAGTTTCACCTTTCAAAATGAAAAACAGGCAGTCTTGTCATTTGGATTAAGTGGTTGTATTTTTTATTTAGTTTGTGCAGTGCCCATAAGCCTGGAGGTTAGAATTTATAGAAGTGTGTAGCAAAGTAAAAAGTAATACTGAAAATCATATTAAAATTGGCAAGAATGTCATCACGATATAGAAGAATCTCTCATTTTTCAATTTTTTGTGTATCCTACTGTTACAGAAACTCGGTCTTCCACGTTACAGAGAGCATGAGCACCACGGTAAAGATCATGGAAAGATTCAGATATTTTATAAAAACCGATATGATCCGAGCGGAAAAATTATCAAACTTCCAGATGGCATCAAAGACTACCATGAGGAAAAGCATGATGAGAACCATGGACACGGATCTGCCTCTGGTGAACCTCAGAAACACCCTGCTAAAAAACCTGATGAAGGCTCATCGCCAGAACACACAGTAGGAAAGCTGATCCCTCCACCTCCCAGAGGACCTGTTGGAACAGTGGAGTACTATAGTATGATCAATGAGACTGATGTTTTTCCCTCCCCAAGCAATCCTGTTTTCTCACATCCCATAGTTCCCCTTGGATCTTCTCCAGATCAAGAGGCTGTTGAGACAAAACACCCTATTGTCCCTGGTGGTATTGGTCCATTTCAGGATCCAGAACCACGGCCATTTCCCCATCACCCTTCAGATGCAGCAGGATGCCCCTCAGATCCTGAGCACAAGTTTCCCCACATTTCATCCGTATTCCCAAAACCTTAAATGAATGTGGATGTAACAAATGAAATGAACATTTCATGTTTATTCCCTGTTAATGAATAATCTTTTCCAGTAGCATAAAGTGATTACAGAGCCTTGCTATTTTTGTTGTACTGGATGGTCAAACGCAATAAATGAAAAATAACAACTTCTATTGGTTCCATTTCTTGTTGTAATGATATTCCTCTGTCATTTCCTTTCAGTTGTGCATTTGGTTATTCGTGACTCCTGCTGGCACTTCCCTCTATGTATATGTGAGATGGAGCAGATATGCTAGGATTGGGATTCAGCCATTAACATTATTAAATGTGATACCAACGTAATGCCCACCACAAAAGGAACTATTTTTCCTTGCACAAATAACGAGCACTATTCTTACCAAAGTCCAAGATTTTGTCTTAATTAATTTCATAAAGGCAAATGGCAGTGTTGCTCTTCTGGGATTTGAACATGTCACCTTCAGTCAACCTAGCTAACATACTGGCTGACAATGACCAAAATATCTATTTTTACAGGTAAAATTAACACAAGCGCTAATTAACTAATGAGGAGGTGCAATGCACAAGATCGGGACTGTCTGAGAATTTGAAAGACTTTCTGAGCATTTGTACGACTTAGACAAAGGCGTATTATAATAAAGTTGCACAAGACAGGATTCCATGTTAAAACTTCATGGTTTTATTTGAAAAAAATATATAGTCATTACAGAAAACAAAAGTTAATTAGTTAGTTAATCATGAATTAGCTCAAACAATATAGTCAAAGTCACATTCTGCTAGAGGACTAACATAAGGTCAGACTCTGAAGAAATGCAACAGAAGAACTACATATAATGCAAATAGACAGACTGATGGAGAGTCCTCTCTCTAATGTCTGAAGGATCTCAAAAATACAGATGTTTTTATAAAGCTTCAGGATACTGAAATCATGCACGTCATTATTTCTGATAGCATGACAGGGTTGGACTTGCAATGTTAAACAACAAGGGTCGATAAATATTCAAATACTTAAGATACTTCCAGAGAAACCTACCTCCCACTACATTTCACTGGTTAGCCTATGTAGAACTAATTTTGGAAATTATTTGCCATGTTTATATAACAAAGCAACAGTAGTATGCACAGCTTATGAATGACATGCACAGAGCCTCAGCTGGACACCTTGAAAAGTTACAGAATAAAGAACTTCTTCAACACTGCTTACTTGACAGAACACAACACATTACATGGCAGACACCACTGTTGAGTGTTATTTTTCCAAGATTTTATTGGAATGGAAAATCACACAAGCATACAGAGAGAGAGAGAGACAGAGAGAGAGAGCGAGAGAGAGAGAGAGAGAGACAGGCTTTGCTCATATGAGAAAACACACTATTATACTGCAAATGTGAACAGCTGTCAATGCAAACTAACTAAGGACTGGTCAGGCCAACAGAACCACATCAAAAGAATGCATTATTTCTAAAAAGTAAAAAACTCTTCTCCAAATTCAAGATATTGATTTTTTATTTTACCCGTAAGGATGAGTATCACTCTCGCTGCTCCTGTATACTCGCATTTCTCTAGACCTGAAGTACCTTTCCACTGACACCTTGGAGCATTGAAAATGTACTAGTGATCCTGTTAAAAATGGGGTTTCTGGTTGGCTAGGGTATGCAACTGAGCCAGGTAGAACCCACCACTCTAGTCAGGTTAAGGGAGTTACACACACAAGATAACCCCTGCTCACCCTCTTGGAAGAGCTGTCAGACTTACCCCAAAGGCAATGTGTAAAGCGCTTGCGCAACACACACACTCACCAGTGACACACTAGCCAAACCACAAAAAGAGACTTCACAAAAGATTATATAAAAATATCCGCAGTATTATACATAAGACACATTAGACCTCAAATCACATAAACCACTTTGGGCCATATGTATCAAGCCAAATTGACTTCGCAAACGCCGAAATTCGCAGAATTTCGGCGTTTGCGAATGCAATTTGGCCTAATGGTATGCATCAAGCAAATCTGCTTGAAAAATAAGGAATCGCAAAATATGCAATTACTTATCTTGCGATTGCATTTAAGGAATCACAAATTTTGCGATTCCTTAAATGCAATGTAAGAAGCCACAAAAAATAGCAAATTGGCCTTAAGGAATCGCAAATTACCACCAACTTCTAGTTCAAAATGCATATTTTTCAAAGTGCCATGTGATGCACATACATGCCCTTAGGGCATGTATGTGCGCCACATGTGCACCCATGCAGATTTCAGGGGTGCAACAGGGTGTCCTTTGGACACCCCTGCACCCTTGAAAATATTCTCAATTTGCGATTCGCAAATTGCGAATCGCAAATTTCTAAAAAGAAGCGATTTTCTACATACATACCATTTTGCGATTTCTAAATAGCGATTTTTTAAAAATCGCTATTTAGGAATCGCAAACCGGAATGTTGATACATATGGCCCTTTGTCACTAGACAATTGTCATCAAATTACTTAGGTCATGAACCACATGACTCCCTCTGCGAACTAGGCAACTGTCATAGGAGTAAAAATGCGTGCAACTAAAAGATAGGTTCTTATATGCACGTCGTACACACACCACTTTATAAATAAATGAGCCATGTCAATTATGCAAACCTACCATCATATCCAGTGCACTGTTACACAGAGACCACCTTGAGGCATAGGTCAAATGCATTAGATCCCCTGTATTTTGATCACCTTAACAGATCATTAAACGCTGGGCATTGTATTAATTATTCCTACATTACCAGCCATTCACAAAAAGGGCAACCTTAACAATCTGGGCCTTAGCTGATATCAGATGCATTAGAAAACAATGTCCTGATCGGTAAGGATGTGTAGGCAATTAATCATGCATGCATACAGCATTACTCACAAGGAAAGAAGGAGAAACCACATTAATTTGGAAAAAGATAGTTAATCATCTTTATATTGCAACATAAGTTATGGTCGAAGAATATACAGCACTGCATAAATAAATTGGAGAAAACCATAGAACACTTGGTGCTAGAAAGTGATTGTGATGAAAGTGGCGGCGCAAGTGAAGAAGTGAACAGCAAGGACGGCGCACTGTGACGAGGTGCAAATAATTTACAGTGAATGGCTCCAAGTTAAGTGACAACGTGATATCACAATACACCAAAAAATTTTCAATTGGTTGTTGAGCCACCGAAGAGGAGTACACCTGTTAATACGCTGTTAGGTCGACGGCGTTTCGATCCATGTGAGTTTGGATCGTCATCAGGACTGGGTTGTCTAGGGCGTGCTTGGTTCAACTCCATGCGTAGGGAGAGCTCATAATTAATTTGGAGAGTCCCATGAGTCGGTACGGTGGTAGCCTATGAAGTAGTCTGGTTCCCCAAGACAAGGTGGTCCGAGTTCTGCATAGGAGCACTGACTGAATCAGTGCTTAACACGGCCGTCAGCGATAAGCCGGTATGTCAGCTGATATCAGAGGCAGTCTGGATTGAGGAACGACTGTGCGCTACCACCAGACGTGTGGTACCAGCTAATAAACACCCTCTTTACTAGCAACCAATAATAGAGGCGGCTCGCTCTCATGTGGCACAGCAGTGAGGGATATTTGGCCAAACAAGAGGGAGGGCACCCACTTGGGAACTGGTCAGGACCCACAGGACGTTTGTAGTGTGGCCTCTCCTGCTGCACTAAATGAGAAGCAAAAGAGTTCGTTGGCGACGCTCACTGGTGTGGCTGCAAAGTAGCTGCAATCTTCCTTTCTGAAAGCATCCTCCTGAGCTGGTGTCTGCTAATCCGGGATGGACAAAGTGTTCTCTCCTTTGCAGAGCTTCCTCGCTGCGAGGGAGCACTCGACATGGCATCTTGGTGGTAGTAGGGCATAGGTGAACAACAGCCATTCTTCCAGCTTCTGCACCCACGTTAACAGCATCGGTTGTGTTGCCAGGCAATGCCTTGCACTCCGCAGCGCTCACTTCGCTGTTGAACAGCTGCACTCGCCTTCCTCCAATTTATTTGTATTTATGTCATTTGTAGAGCGCTTGAATCACTCCGTATGGGGTATGTTCGCGCTGTGGACGTCTAGAAGTGATGACTTAGGCGCTAGAAAAGTGAAGTTTTGATTTTTTTCCTAAAGATCAGATAGTTAGAGCAAAAGCCATTTTCCAAAGGTAGTTGGTTCCAGAGTTGAGGGGCTAGGTAGGAGAACGCTTTGCCTCCTAGTCTGGTTTGTTTTATGCGAGGGACGGTGAGAAGGCCTTTCCCTTTCGAGCGAAGGGTACGTGATGTTGAGTGTCTGACCAGTTTGTCCGCCAGATATGTTGGTCCAATCTGGTTTAGGCCTTTGAACACCATACAGCAGATTTTGAATTGAATTATTTTGCTTATGGGTAACCAGTGAAGTTTGTGGAGAAGGGGAAGTGAGGGAGCTCGGTAGGGTGCACTGGCTACCAGGCGGGCTGCTTTGTTCTGTACCATCTGTAGACTGTTCAGGGAGGATTCCTTGGTGGAGATCAGCAAGGCATTGCTGAAATCGAGTCGGCTGAATACTAGAGCGTGTACCAGGGTTTTGCGTGTGGAGGGGGGAGGGAGTGAAAGACCTTGTGGAGCAGGCTGAGTGCATGGAAGCATGCTCGTTTGGTAGCAACTATATGCTCGTCCAGGTTAAGTTTGCTGTCTATTAGGACCCCCAGGTTTTTAACCACAGAGTTTGGGGATGGTGCCAAGCCCAGTTCCTCTGGCCACCAGCTGGGTGACCAGCTGGTAACTGCGTCTTTGAAGAGCATTATTTCTGTTTTTCCTGCGTTTAACTGCAGGAAGTTGTTTCTCATCCATGATGTTATGGTTCTCCTGCCTTCTGAAAAAATACTTTTGATGTTGGGGGTGTCTTTATCAAAGGAAAGGAGGAGTTGAGTGTCATCTGCGCAGGAAATGGGGGTAAACCCGATGTTTCTTAGGATTGGGGCGACATAAACATTGAATAGAGAGGGGCTGAGACAGAAGCCCTTGGATTTGAAGGGTCCGAGGTTCACTGTTTGGGTTCTTCCTTTAAGAAAGTCCCTCAGCCAGTCTAATGTGGTGTCCTGAATGCCTATGGTTCGCAGTCTTTCCAGCAAAATCTGGTGCGAAATGGTGTTGAATGCTGCGGACAGGTCGAGCAGTATACAAATTACTGCTCGGGCAGCTGGATCTTTGTATACAATAGCTATCCCACCGCCCACCTTACGTGGTCTGCCTAATTTCAGGATCCGGTAACCGTCAGGTAGTGCGATAGCGATGGCTGGGGTAGAGGAAGGTTTCATCCATGTTTCCGTTAAGAATCCAATATCTGGGAGAGAGGAGAGTAAATCCCAGATATTAATAGCATGTTTGGGGAGTGAGCGAACATTGGCTAGGAAATAGTCCCAGCTAGCTCTGATTTTGCCAGTTTTACCGGGTGGGATATGGTTTGAGGGTCACTGGGTGGTGAGGGAGGATGCTCTAAAATCTACAGTGTATACACGCAGCAGATTGGCTCTGCCTCGAATTCGGGCCCACAGCGGAGCAGCACCCATGGGGAGTAGTAGTGCTAGAGGGCCCCCCCAAGTGGCGGACTGAGGCGATCTCAGAAAAAACGAAGCCAAATGATTTTCTCCTCCGCAAAGAACTTCCAGTTTATCAAAGGAAAGGAGGAGTTGAGTGTCATCTGTGCAGGAAATGGGGGTAAACCCGATGTTTCTTAGGAGTGGGGCGACATAAACATTGAATAGAGAGGGGCTGAGACAGGAGCCCTTGGATTTGAAGGGTTAAAAGTGAAAAGTGAAGTTTTGATTTTTTTCCTAAAGATCAGATAGTTAGAGCAAAAGCCAATTTCCAAAGGTAGTTGGTTCCAGAGTTGAGGGGCTAGGTAGGAGAACGATTTGCCTCCTAGTCTGGTTTGTTTTATGCGAGGGACGGTGAGAAGGCCTTTCCCTTTCGAGCGAAGGGTACGTGATGTTGAGTGTAAGTTTTAAGTTAAATGTTAACAGGTAGTTTTAAGTGAAAATAAAATGCACACGGAGCTCTTGGAAAGTAAAGGACCCAGAGCTCTTCGTGATAAAGCACACTGTAATTTTGATGTTCCTGAGTTTCCCAGGACAGGAGGCCAGCACACAAAAGAGTTGGAGATTTCTTTCCCAAGCAAGATACCACAGTAGGGCAAAAAGAGTTAGTCCTTTTTATCCACCAAAGACAGAAGCAGCAACTGCAAGCCAACCCACCACTCATTCAGAAAAGTCAGCGCTCCTCACAAAGTCCTTCCGCTCTTCTTCTTGGCAGGGTCATCTTGTCTCTGGAAGCAAGTCCTGGGGTTTTAGGTGCAATGCATGTACCCCAGTTTGTCATTGTTCTCTTTGAGGAAAGGGTCTCTGAGCTCAGTCCAAATCAGTTCTGTTCTCTCAGGTGCAGTATCACTGCAGGAGGTGGAGACAGCATTGTGCAAAGGAGACACTGTACATTCAGGTGTAAGTGAAATGCCTCCCATCACTCCAAATGCAGCCAATGTCTATTTCGGTCAGCCCTCATTCACACAGGAAAGGCAGGACACACGTCAAGCCCCCCGTTGGCTGTCTACAGTGAATGCCCCTGTCACTCCAAAACCAGACAGTCAATACACAAACCAGCAGAGGCAAACAGAATGGTTAAATAAGAAAATGCCACTTTACAAAAGGTGGTATTTTCAAACCTACAATTTAAAAAGTATCCCCCTAAAAAGAAGTATTAGTAAATTTCCGAGAGCCTGAACTCCATTTCTCTAACTTGTCCCAATGGGAAGTTAAACTTGTAAGATGTTACAAAGTAACTCCCATATTAGCCTATGAAACAGATAGGCCTACAATGGCAAAAAATGAAATTTGCAGTATTTCGCTATCAGGACATGTCACACACACCAGTGCATGTCCTTCCTTTGACATACACTGCACGCTGCCCATTGGGGGTACCTTGGGCCTCCCTGAGGGATGTCTTACATGTAAGAAAGGGGAAGGCTAGGACCTGGCAAGTGGGTGCACTTTCCAGGTTGCCATGGCAGTTCAAAACTGCACGCAAACACTGCAGTGGCAGGTCTGAGTTACATATGCAGGTCTACTTATGTGAGTGGAACAACCAGTGCTTCAGGCCCACTAGTAGCATTTGATTTACAGATCCCGGGCAGGCACAGTGCACTTTACTAAGGACTTAACAGTAAATCAAATTTGCCAATCATGGATAAGCAATTAAAATTATTTATACAGGGAGCACTTGTGCTTTGACATTGATCAGCAGTGGCAAAGAGCCCTAAGCATCTAAGCCAGCAAAAATGAAATCCAGCACAGCGTAAAAAGTACAAGAGGTAGAGGCAAAAAGTCAGGGGAAACCACGCCAATGATACCTTGCCTGCTTTCTGAAAGACAGCTGTCAAGAGGGTTACAATGGTGCCATACCCCTTGACAAACTGTCTGAAGTAGCCAGTGAAATGTAAAAAGGCTCTCATCTCTGCCTGGGTCTTGGGGGCTCCCAAGCCAGAAAGGTGTCAATCTTAGGATGTAGGGGCGCCACCTGGCCGCTTCCTACCTGGTGCCCTAAGTGCACCACAGACCCCTGCCCTATCTGTCACTTACTGGCCTTGAAAGTGAGGCCTGCCTTCTGCAGAGCCTTCAGTACTTCACAGAAGTGTTACAAATATTCCTACCAGCTGAACACAGCAATGGCATCCAGGTAGGCAGCGCTGAATTCCTCCAGCCCACACAGTACCTGGTTTACCAGTCTCTGAAAGGTGGCAGGGGCGTTCTTCAACCCAAAGGGCATGACACAAACCTGGTAGTGCACCTCTGGCATTGAGAACGCAGACCTATCTTTTGCTACATCAATTAAGGCATTCTGCTATTAGATGTTAGATGTGCTGAGGTACCGGGAAGCTCCCAACCGATCAATGAGCTCATCAGCTCTGGGGATAGGTTGAGCATCAGTCCTGGTGACGGCATTGAGCCCACGGTCATCAACAAAGAACCGGAGTTCAGGAGTGGCACTGGGTGCAGCAGCTTTCGGAACCAAGACCACTGGGCTAGCCAGAGGCTGCTGAAGAGCTCTATCACCCCTAAAGCCAACATCTTGGAACATTCTTCCTTGATGCTATCTCTGACATTGTCAGTTAGCCTGTAAATCTTGTGGTTCACAGGTAAGCTGTCTCCACTGTCTACATCATGGACACACCAATTGGTGATTCCTGGAGTCAGAGAGAACAGGGAGGCAAACTGTCCCAGCACATGGCAACAGTCCCCCTGCTGCTCTGAAGTCAGGGTGGAAGAGAGGTTGACACATCATGTTCCTTGGCAGACAGCAGGTCAGGAATAAGTCTAGGGGCATATTCTGAAGAACGTGTGATAACCATTGCAAATTTAGCTTAACACCTTCAGCGCGGCGCGAATTTTCGCGCTGTGCTGAAGGTTCTAAAAAACGGGTGGGGCCGTGACAGAACGGTTCCGTCATAAGCACAGCCCAACCGGCGCTCATGACGGAACCGTTCCGTCATAAGCATCGAAGGGGTTAAGGGAACTTTGCATATCGCAGTCCATCGCGAGAAAATAACACTGTCTTAACGTCTGATTCCCAACCCGGCAGCACCATGCGATAGCAGCAGGATAACGTGCCAAATGACCGCTTAATAAAACAAACGCGACAAACAAAAAATGCGAAACACGAACGCCCAAAAAGTTGCGATGCCACAAAGCGCGATACCAAAATCAGCAAAAACCAGTGACAGGCCTGCAATTCTCATGTGTCATGTATGAAAATGCACTATTAAAGAAAAAAAAAACACCAAAACCTATTCAAACTGCGTAGCACCATGGATGCACCCGTACCGACTGCAGAGGACAAGCAGAACTCCACAAGCCCCATGGAGGACCAGCCAGGAACCCCTTGTTCGGGGAAGGGCAAGGAGAAGAGGAAGAGGAAGACAGGGTTCAGTGCGCAGGAAGACCGGATCATCGTCACGGAGGTGATAGAACACCATCAACAACTGTTCGTCACCTCCACTGCGGCACTGGCAACCCAAATGGAAATATGGCAGTCCATCGTCACCAAAGTTAATGCAGTCGGAGTGTCGAGGAGGTCAAGAGGCGCTGGCATGAAGTGCACAGCCAAACCAAGGAGAAACTCGCTGCCAACAGGAAGGCGGCAAGGGCGACTGGAGGTGGGCCTCCTGCACCACAGGAGGAGCTGGAGCAAATGATGGCCACAGTCATCAGTGTGGAGACAGTGGCAGGAGTTAGGGGCCTGGACACAGCTCGAAATGACCTGACCCAACAGCAACAGGGTGAGTAACCACCGGGATCTGGGGGACGGAGGGAAATGAGCACAATGGCACACATGCACAATTATGTGTAGCACACTGCACACCCACAATGATTGCGGAACATGTCCCCGACACCCTTGGCACACTGCAGCACACATAGGAACACCAAGTAGGCCCACCTCTACTATGTGCACATATGGGCCCCCTACAAATCACCAACGGCACAACCGAGCCATGCACATGTGATGAATACAGAAAAGGCTGTGTGAGCCACACTGACTATGCAAGTGACACTGCATGCCCGATTGCATGGCATCAGCCAAAATACATGACATGGTGCACAAATCGACATGGAGGTGGCCCAGTGCGGATCACATCCGTAAAGGAGCAGGTCACACTCTGACACATCCATGTGCACCCACAACCTGTGCCGTCCAATATACGCTTCATAAAGGGGGTGGTGATGGACAGAGTATCTGAATTAAGCAGAACACTCCTACCCAGTCAAAAGATCAGGGCTTGATCCATCACCGTTTTTTAGCTCACTGCACCATCCCAGCTCAGAACCTGGCTACATGCAAATTAGTCTGGCCCTGGCCCAGTGCATCATGGGAACAGGGCAGACTAAACTACCAAGCCAATTCTTAACTGGAAAGGAAACAAGCTTCCGGGGACCGGTTTCTGGCATTACAGCCGTCTTCGGCCCGGCTTGCTTGAATCCTGATGGTGCAGTGAGAAAGGGACTCACATCTGAGCATACCCTTCCACACTTGTGGTGGCCAAAACGATTCATAAAGGGGGTGGTGATGGACAGAGTATCTGAATTAAGCAGAACACTCCTACCCAGTCAAAAGATCAGGGCTTGATCCATCACCGTTTTTTAGCTCACTGCACCATCCCAGCTCAGAACCTGGCTACATGCAAATTAGTCTGGCCCTGGCCGAGTGCATCATGGGAACAGGGCAGACCAAACTACCAAGCCAATTCTTAACTGGAAAGGAAACAAGCTTCCGGGGACCGGTTTCTGGCATTACAGCCGTCTTCGGCCCGGCTTGCTTGAATCCTGATGGTGCAGTGAGAAAGGGACTCACATCGGAGCATACCCTTCCACACTTGTGGTGGCCAAAACGATTCATAAAGGGGGTGGTGATGGACAGAGTATCTGAATTAAGCAGAACACTCCTACCCAGTCAAAAGATCAGGGCTTGATCCATCACCGTTTTTTAGCTCACTGCACCATCCCAGCTCAGAACCTGGCTACATGCAAATTAGTCTGGCCCTGGCCCAGTGCATCATGGGAACAGGGCAGACCAAACTACCAAGCCAATTCTTAACTGGAAAGGAAACAAGCTTCCGGGGACCGGTTTCTGGCATTACAGCCGTCTTCGGCCCGGCTTGCTTGAATCCTGATGGTGCAGTGAGAAAGGGACTCACATCTGAGCATACCCTTCCACACTTGTGGTGGCCAAAACGATTCATAAAGGGGGTGGTGATGGACAGAGTATCTGAATTAAGCAGAACACTCCTACCCAGTCAAAAGATCAGGGCTTGATCCATCACCGTTTTTTAGCTCACTGCACCATCCCAGCTCAGAACCTGGCTACATGCAAATTAGTCTGGCCCTGGCCCAGTGCATCATGGGAACAGGGCAGGCCAAACTACCAAGCCAATTCTTAACTGGAAAGGAAACAAGCTTCCGGGGACCGGTTTCTGGCATTACAGCCGTCTTCGGCCCGGCTTGCTTGAATCCTGATGGTGCAGTGAGAAAGGGACTCATATCCCTTGCTCACTGCTCCATCATACCTTTGGACTGGGTAAGAGTGGTCTGCTTAATTCAGACACTCTGTTCATCACCACCCCCTTTTCTGAATCGTTTTTGGCCACTATAGGTGTGGCAGGGTATACTCAGACATGAGTCCCTTGCTCACTGCTTCATCAGGATTCAAGCAAGCCGGGCCGATGAGGCTGAAATGCTAGAAACCGGTCCCCGGTAGCTTGTATCCTTTCTGGTGAAGAATTGGCTTGGTAGTTTGGTCTGCCCTGTTCCCATGATGCACTGGGCCAGGGACAGACTAATTTGCATATAGCCAGGTTCTGAGCTGGGATGGGGCAGTGAGCTAAATAATGGTGATGGATCAAGCCCTGATCTTTGGACTGGGTAAGAGTGGTCTGCTTAATTCAGACACTCTGTTCATCACCACCCCCTTTTCTGAATCGTTTTTGGCCACTATAGGTGTGGCAGGGTATACTCAGACATGAGTCCCTTGCTCACTGCTCCATCAGGATTCAAGCAAGCCGGGCCGATGAGGCTGAAATGCCAGAAACCGGTCCCCGGTAGCTTGTATCCTTTCTGGTGAAGAATTGGCTTGGTAGTTTGGTCTGCCCTGTTCCCATGATGCACTGGGCCAGGGACAGACTAATTTGCATATAGCCAGGTTCTGAGCTGGGATGGGGCAGTGAGCTAAATAATGGTGATGGATCAAGCCTGATCTTTGGACTGGGTAAGAGTGTTCTGCTTAATTCAGACACTCTGTTCATCACCACCCCCTTTTCCGAATCGTCCAATATACGCAGCAGACGAACAATGCACAAGGCCACAAAATCTGTCCAAGAGCACATATGACCCAAGTCGCAAACATTTCAGCCCCCGAAAAGCACAACATTCAAAGGCACACCGCCTCAAAGGGATAAGGGTACATGAAATAGGAGCTGCAGGGACAACTCCCCCACAATGCACCACATACACATAGCAATCACAGAACAGCAGCACTGACGGCAATGTGGTTGAAAGTACAACACCTACACCACAGGACAGAGAACACAACAGATTCCGCTTGTGCATAGTAACTGGCCACTCACATCTCGCATAGGCTGACACTGTGATGATAATGTACTGGTACTACCACACATTCATCATGTAGTCGAAAATCACATTGTCTGCCATCAAATAGCCAGCTCCACCAAAACAGTCACAATGTGCATTGTCATGCAGTCTGTATGTAAAAATCTGCAAAGCATCAACATACAGGGGAAACTCTGTTAAACCTACATCTCCCCTTAACATTGCAGAGGGACAATCAACACTTACTGCAGAGCAGACCACAAACCCCATCAGTGATGATGAAGAGGACAACCTGCACATATGTCAAGACACCCTCCAATGGATAATGGACAGCCTCTGCACCCCACCCCCCGGAGCAGGGTGACCCCGCCACCTGCACAGACCACGCAGCAGGAAACACACAACTACAGCTGTCTCCCAGGATGCCCACGAACAATATATGGAATTTTAACGCCGTGTGTTGGGTTGCCAGGTGGAGTTGGCGGAGCAGCTGCAGGTGGGTTTCGAGCTCGTGGCAACCAAACTCGAGGCCATACGTGGGTGTCTGAGTCCCATCAGGTACCACGTACAGTCCCTTATGGACACCCCCTGTCTGCACTATAATCACCAACAATTCTTGGCTGGGTGCCTGCTGGTCTCTCCTCCCTTGTTGGGGGAACATGGTGGCCGACAGCTAGTGCTGGCCGCAAGCTCCGGTCCACTAAGGGGAGAAATGATAGAGTGAGCAAGAATCTGACATGTGCCCCTAGTGAGTCAGTGGGTGGCGACCTCATCTAAACCTTGTCCGGGCCGGGGGAGTGTTGCTACTTGGATCAGCAGTTCGGAGTGGTCAGCAGCGTTGTGATCACTCGCTCCTCGCGGGGGAGGCTCCACTTGCCGGTTTCACTTTTGGCATTTCTGGCGTCCAAAGCTGCGGCGTTACGCGGTGAGTGAGAGGAGACTGGGGGGTCTGAGGAGCTTGACTGTTGCCGCGGGAGCTTGGCTGGGGTCATTTTGGCAGGCCTGACTGTGTTTTCTGGTCTTGGTGCCCCCGTGAAGGGACGGATTACACCAGCAGATTGCTGGCATCGCATCGCAGAAGACGGCGTCGCAGCCTAATTACAGCGCGTTGGTGGAGGCAGCTAGTCGGCTAGGCCAAAGCCAGTGCGCTTCCGCTAGAATAGGTTTTAAAAGCAGCGGAGTTAGAGAGGGCTGCCTGTTTTTTGCTGGGTACAGTCCACCCATTTTCGGAAGACATACGTGTCATTCTGTTGATAAAATTCAGAAAAGAAGGAGAAATTACAACAATTTTTCCCCTGAAAATCTGATGACTTCGGTAAGAGGGGGGAAAGAGCACAAACCCAAATCTAAAAAGGCCTTGAAAGCAAATAATGACATACCTGATAGCGCCAATGAAAGATACAGTCTAAGGAACAGGGAGGTAAAAAATCTAAATACTTTACCACTTTTGTCTCCCCAAAGAGAGCAAAACGAAGGCGGACCCAGCTGCAACTTACCTGCTCCCCCAGACAAAGAAATAAAGGGCTCCTTGACAGTTAGAGCCACGGTTGGAGGCAAGGAAAAAGCGAAGTAGAAAACATTTTGAATGTGTAAAAATCACACCCTCCCTTTGATCATACTTTAAAGTTCAGTCTCAAATTGTACATTTAGCCCCTCCACTTCCCCTCAAAACAGCATTTAACACAACGTCCGCGTCCGCATCTGCGCCGCTATCTGCGTTTGCATCCTTAGCCGAGACCCAAAAGCTGGATTCCACTGCCCCCTTTCAAGTTATGGATGGTACCGGCACTGGCTTTGGTACTGGCATTGGCAGTGGCATTGGTACCATTACAGGCATGGACTGTATAGATAGGGCTTGTGTCTGGAAAATAGGTTTACCCCCTTGCTGCTATAGCAGAAACCGAAGTAAGCGAACAAGCAAGAATTGAGACTGACCCAACTGACAACACTAACGAGATGGTGAAAACAGCTCTGGCTGCCCCTGCAATGGCATTAACATCAGACCAGCTAGAACGGCCCAGGCATTGAGGGACTAATATCCACTCTATTAGCAGAAGTTAGAGGAAAGTTTGCCATTTCTGAGACAAACCAACAAAAATTCAGGACACTCGCGAAGCACTAGAAAGCAAGATCAATAGCTTAATGGATCGAGTTGGAGTAATTGAAAACTCTTTGGAAGATCTGTCAAAAAATGTCGATGCAAATAAGGACGAGATCACCAAAGTAAAAGAAAGTGAAAAAGAACTGCGGAATAAGTTGGAGATCCTTGAAAATAATGCTAGAAGAAAAAAAATTAAGATTTTGAATGTCCCAGAGGGTCTGGAAGGGGGGATATAAGGGGGTTTATAATAAAACTCCAGAAAGAATTCAATATGGATATCAAAGAGTTTACTCTAGAAGAGGATATCCAGAGAGTTCACCGAGATCCCTATCTCAAGAGACCAGGAAAAAAAAAACTGGAAAATTCTGGTGAACTTTAAGTCTTATTCCCTGAAAGAGAAAATCCTATCAGGCGGGCTTAAAGCAAACATATATGTTGTTGTAATAGCTTTATTCGATAAAAACATATCATAAAAGCATATCTTACATCTTTAAAAACAATTTTATCAACAAACATATATAAGAAAGGGGAATGGTCCTTTAAACGTGAGATCATTCATCTCTCACGCAACTCAAGATAAACAGTGGGAGATGTTGAAAGCACATCTCAGAACTGAGAGGATTGGGTGCCACCGCCAATCTGCGTTTTCCAGCTTCCCTCAAAGTGATGTGGGACAATAAAATGCATAATTTCAGAGACCCAACGGAAGTCTGCAAGTTCATTGAACAAATTAAGGCACAACATAAATAAGCATAACATTTCTTCCACTGGTGTACTGGCGCTCAAGAGGAGGTAATCCACCCAGATACCTCTAGCAGCAGTAGAAGGGTTCCCTGGGGTGGGTGTGTGGGGGGGGGGAGGGTCTTCACTGGCAATCTATAAAACGCAAACAAAAAAATTACTTAATTTCACATATAGAGGGTGGGGAGCATTTAAGCAAAAAAAGAAAAAAACCTCATTAGTGAAAATGACTTAAATAGTACCAGGCACAGACCAGTTCTTTTAAAGAACCACAAGCACCTGAAAAACATTGAATACCTGGAGTCATATGGCCAATTTAGATAGACCAAAGTAATTAAAAATCATGTCATGTAATGTCAATGGTCTTAGAGTAGCCTCAAGGAGGAAAAAGATCTTAGAGTTTTTGAGAATTTCAGATAGCGAAGTGATCATTATACAAGAGTCTCACCTATTGAGAGATGAGTGGTCTGAGATACTCAAGTCACAGAATTGGATAGAATATTATGTGTGTACCACCCAGACTTGTCCGACCAAGGGAGTCGCACTACTTTAAAAAAAAATCTATTCAAGCTCTTTTGGGAGAATGGTGAGCTGACCCTCTTGGTAGATGGGCAATAGCTACAGTTAAAATACTGGGGTCGTGGTTGACCTTCGTGGGATATTATGGCCCCAATATAGATGATCCTGCACTGTTGCAAGCTCAATTGTTGCACTTGATAGACATCAAGACCCCCATCATACTTGGCGGCGATTTTAACATGGTTTTAGATTTAACCCTAGACACTACTTCTAAATGAACCTCAGTGACTCATGAGATGAGGAGTATTTTAAAACAACTAATGGTGGATCTAGGCCTCTTAAATATAGGTTGATGAGAGCCAAGGCTGGGACTGATGGGGGACCTTTCACTTTTCATAACAACAAGTATGGCCATCGATCTAGGATTGATTTTTTTCTCGGTGATTACGATATTAGTAAAATCACGAATAAAATAACTCATGCCCCAGAACACTTCTCTGACCACTCAACTGTCATCCTAGAGGTTTTGTGAA
Source organism: Lissotriton helveticus (assembly GCF_964261635.1). Classification (NCBI taxonomy): domain Eukaryota; kingdom Metazoa; phylum Chordata; class Amphibia; order Caudata; family Salamandridae; genus Lissotriton; species Lissotriton helveticus. The sequence continues at coordinate 110,914,809 of NC_136072.1, forward strand.
AAACACGGCCGCTTCCTACCAGGTGGACAGTAAATAGATCTCTACTCTTAGACCAAGGGGTAGTAGAACAATTAAAAAAGGCCACAAATTAGGTTTTTTTTGTTCAATATAGAGTCGGCCCCACTTGAGATCGTCTGGGATACCTATAAGGCCTACATAAGAGGTATGATAATGTCCCTATCATCCGAACATAATAATAAAGTTAAAGTTGAGATAAAAAAACGAGAAAGTGCTATTCAAAGTTTACAAATACAATCTGAGCAAAACTTGAGTCAATCTAACTCGGTTCAGTTAAAGAATAAATTGCAAGAGGCAAAATTGGAGCTAGCTGACTATTTAGAGACTATTATAAAGAAAAAATGGGAAGTCAGTAGAATGTCGAACTATGATTATGGAGAAGGATGCGGTAAACTGCTGGCGTGGAAAGCTAAAGTCAGCCAAACAAGAAATCAAATTAGAAATCTTAGATGCCAAATTTCTGGCGACTTAATCTCTAATGAGGATGAGATCAAGAACGCATTTGCCTTGTTTTTTCAAGACCTCTACAAAGAAGACGTTGAAGTTGATGACAAGAAAATTGAGGAATATCTTAGAGATATAGATCTCTTGCCCTTGCAAGAATCGGAAAAAGAGAGACTAAATAGCCCTTTTAGTCTTGATGAGGTGCTCTCTATTATAGGGGGATTAAAAAAGGGGAAAGCGGCAGGTTCAGATGCCATCCCAAATGAGATTTATTCCCTGCTTAAAGAAGAAAAGAAGATCTTGCCCTGATTTTGCTACAGTTGTTTAACTCTGTTTTCCAGGCTAAACAGAACCTTCCGTCATCTTGAGATATGGCCACTATAATAATACTCTTAAAACCAAGCAAAAACCCGAGGGTTTGTGAATCTTACAGGCCGATCTCTCTCCTTAATAGTGATTAGAACATTTTCACACAGGCTCTAACCAAGAGATTGGATAAGATGATAGGTTCTTTAATCTATACTGACCAAAAAGGTTTTATAAGAGAGGAGAGGGGGAGAGGAGAGGAGAGGGGGAGAGGGGTTGGCCTAACGGCTAAGGCGCTCGACCTCGGACCTGGGGAACTCGGTTCGAGTCTCGGTAACGACGCCAAAAAACCCCTGTGATTCTGGGCAAATCACTTAATCTCCCCATGCCTAAAAAATGAAAGTAACTGGTGCTATGTAAAGCGCTCTGATAACTGATTCGGTTCGGTTCAAGTTCGCGCTATATAAAAAAAAAAAAATACAAAAAAAAAAAATAAGAGGGAGGCAAATACATGAGTTAACCCATGAACTCATTGCAACCATCGACTTGGCGAAAATGAGTGGGAATCCCCTTACAATAATGACTCTAGACAATAAGGCCTTTGACAAGGTTAGTTGGGCCTTCTTGTATAAAACGATAGAACGCCTTAACCTGGGAGACAACTTTCTGGCACTAATAAAAGCAGTATATAGAAACCCCTTGGCAAAGGTGTTGGTAAATGGGAAATTGTCCAAACTTATAAGAATTAAAAGAGGGACTAGACAGGGCTGCCCCCTCTCTCCTCTCATTTTTAATATCTATATTGAGCTTCTAGCTTGTAAACTGAGGGCTAATCAAAATATCCAACCCTTTTTATGTAATGGTTGGTCAAACAAAATTGGTCTATATGCCGATTATTAATGATTTTTACAGGAGATCTTCCTAAATCCCTTTTGGCTATTTGGGAAAAATTAGATCTTTTATCAGGTGTCTCGGGTACTCTGTAAACCAACATAAGACAGAGTTGATGCAATGGAACACACAATCAGTAGTAGTTTGATAAGAAAGGAAATAAAATATTTGGGGATACATATTGTCCACAATTTAGAAAAACTAGCACAGACAAACTTTGATAAACTAGTTGTATCAGTCAGAAAACAACTGCAGGCTTGGGGTGCGCTGCCACCGTCTTTTCTTGGCAGGTCAAACCTTTTAAAAATGTCGGTGCTTCCAAAGTTTTTTTTTCTCTTTAACACTATCCCTTTAGAGTTTCAAAAAGTATGGTTCCAAAAAATACAAGGAGAGTTCACCAGTTTTATTTGGGGAAACAAACGTCCCAGAATTGCCCTGAAAGAACTACGCAGGAAGAAAGAACAAGGCGGCATAGCCACCCCTGATCTATACCTATACTTCCGAGCTTTCAATTTAGAGAACTTTTGTCAGCTCTTAAAGGATAGCTCTAGCTTAGCACCTTACTTAAAGGCTTTAGTAAAAGACTCCCAAGTTAAACCAGATTATTTCCTCTTTAAATTCAGATACCCTAAATTTTAAAACAAAATTTAACTAAAAATTCTCCAGAATGCAGCCAAGAATTGGTACCACATAAGACTCTCTTTACAAATACCGCACTACAGTGCTTCTGCCCCTATTTGGGATTCCCCGGGCACACTGGCCTGTCTTTTAGACTTATTAGCTATCCCTCTACGAGAGTGTCGGATCGATTACTGGGGGCAACACATGGAAAACTCCACTCTAATTTCATGGCAGAGGTTGTCGGAGGCAACTAATAACACTATCTCTAAATTCAAATACTACCAATTAGCCAGTTTGGCAAAAACATTGAATGATAAGGGTGAGGGGAATCCCAAAGCTGAAACCAGGATAAAACTACGTTCCAAGGTACAGAAAAATATCGCAGAGTGGTACTGGCTGCTTATTAAGCAAGAAGAAGGGGCCCAGAATGTACTGATGGAAAGCTGAAAGAGGGAACTGCCGGATAAAGATAACGAGTCACTTATGGCAAGTATCTATGACTCATCTATGGCACTATGTGAGATCTGCTCCACTAAGAAAAAATCATCTCTTTACTGTCCATAAGGCATATTGGACTCCTCGGAAGCTATTGAAGATGGGAAGGCAGATAGTAAGAAAATGTCTTAAATGTGGTGAAGAAAATGTGAGTGAAGCACATATGCTCTGGCAGTGTCCCTCGATCCAGTCCTTCTGGGAGAAAGTGGGTAAGATTATATCAGAGGTTTTAGGGCAAGAACTAGAGGTGAGCTTGGATACAGTCATCTTTGGGGTTCTTTCATGAGTGGCAGATCATGGTAATTTTACTAACACTCGAAAAGCTATTATTTTTGTTTTAACACTGCTTGCAAGAAGGGAACTGTGTATTAAATGGATACTTCCATGTTCCCAGACAGAGTTGGAATGGATCCTGTCAGTGCAAAGGGTGGCAACTCTTGATCAAGCGATTAGGTTAAGCAAGAAGATAAGATTCTGGGAACTATGGGATAAATGGATAGAAATTTATAGAAAATAGTTTGTTCTTAGCCATGTTTAGGATTACTAAGGTCTCAATCCCGGTTTGCAGCTCTTATATTTTTTCTGTTCACTGCCATCTCCTCTGTTCCTTTAAAAATATCTGGTCCTATGATTATTAATATGCACTGCAGATATTGGCTCATCTGTGCCAGTACCAAACTTCCCTCTTGTTTCAGTAAAGTTAGCCCTTTTGACCGGGCGGGAGGGGGGATGGCTTTCCCTTAAAGTTACCCGGGATGTTTTTTAACATCTCCTCCTTATGGAGATACCTGTCCCCCCTGTCCTAGTAGAAAGGGACTCCTTTCCTGATGGTATGCATATTGACAAATGAGGACTAAAAAAAAACAACAACAAAAAAAAAACAATTCTTGGCTGACCTCGCTGGGGCCATTACTGGGATACAGGAACTGTCCAGTCAGACAGGCACCAGCGATGACCGCACAGAGTTGGCACAGATGCGGAGGACAATGGAGACTATGGAGCAGATGCAGGCTGGAAGTAGGGCTGCCACGGCTGAACAACAGCGAGATGTAGCTGGGATCATCCATGCCCTGCAGTTCATCATCTTGCCATTGCTGCCGCTGAGCCAGTCCCAGATAACTGCAGCGGGAACTTCAACACACACATCTCCTACCCCTGATGTGTCAGTGGCACACAGTGATGCAGCCCCATCACCTTCGCACCCTGATGTGTCAGTGGCACCCAGTGATGCAGCCATTACACCGCCACACACACCGGACACAGAAGAAGTATCAGAGGAGTAAGATGTGTATGGTAATTACTGTGTGAGGAAGGAGGTAGTAGCACCACCAGATGGCCTGTCCCTACCTGGTTCATCCCTATGCATTATGCCCTGGGACAACACCTCCCACTGTCCCCAGAGTACTCTGCAACATCCACCCTGACATGGACTGCCATATCTTCACTGCTTGACAATTACACAGCAATCCTGCTGGGACTGCACTCTCCCTCTTCCCAATCCCTTTTCAATCCCCAAAGGACTCTGGTTGGACCACCACCGGGCTCCCATGTTATGTGGGCTTGGATGGCCATGTTCAACTCCAGTTCACCAGAATGTGAATAAAGCATTCGAAAGCACACAGATGTGTCATGAATATGTTCACCCATGTATGAAAGTATGGCTGGATGTAGGGACAATGATTGCACAAGAAGGTACACCCTGGTGAACTACATCAATGCGCATGTTTATCTCTGAGACACATGGCCAATTGGATGACTGTGAAGGTGAGTACTAGCTGTTTCCCCATTGCACATCAACAGCAATCTCACAACCCCCCAACGTAGGCACACGTCTATGTATTAAATAGGGCTGTGTGTAGAATGACCAAATCGGTAGCAGGCCAGGAGTGGTGTCCTACATCACATGTGACAACAGAACTTCAAGCTGCATAATATTCACACTCATCTGTGTGAACACATTCTGTTGTGATTTCTGTCATTTCTCCACATGGTCAGAGGTTGGACACCATACTTACATTGCTGAAGACACGAAAGTGCACTGGTCTGCCAGCAACTATCCCAAAACAATGTCTGGCGGCTCACAGAGGTGGAGCTATCAAAAGGGACCCACCCGCATTGTACATGCATCAGTCAGACCCTCCCTGTGTAGGGACAATGCTCATTGTGGCACACAAGTGATCAATCTAATCAACACTCATCACTGTTAGACACCAGTGAAGTTGCATAGACTTTATTGGCATGTGCGTGTCTGTACGGACAAGGCAAGGGCCACAATAGGCAGGGACATGCTTAAGACACTTGCACGCAGCATGGGAACCTTTCGAGGTGCAGGAAATGGGGAGGTAGAGATGAACACCAGTCATTACGGATGGCAGCGGTCTCAGCCCACCTTGCCTTGCTGGACGAGTCATGTGTTGTTTGGCGTCTGCCCATTGCCCCGTGTGAGGGGGCACGACTTACAGCCCCTGGGGTCTGCATAGTGCTCTGCCACCGGACTGCGCTGACTGTCTGCTCTGCTGATAGTGATCAGGTGAAAGGGTCCGACTAGGTCACGTCATGCTACATTGCCATGTGTGTGCTCTCCCCCAGCAGTGTGTCCGAATTGGTAATGTTGCCAAACGACGCTGTGCTGCTCCGACCATGGAACAGCATTACCTTGCAGAGGTGTGTGTACACACGCGTAGTTCCACGCACATGCATTCTGAGTCCAGGTGAAGGCAGACATGTCCTCTGTTGTGGTGGGATATGTGAACATTCCCCGCACACGATGAAACAAGTTGTTGGGACCTGTGCTGTGGGTGACAATCCAATGTGGGTGCAGGAACGTAGTTACTCGTCCATGAATGCCAGCACAGCCTCATGTGGAATGTGTTCCAATAGTATGTCGTTGTCGGGTTCAAGGAACACCAGTGTGAACCAATCCATTACCTGGTCCGGGCATATGTGCTCAGTCCACGCCGTTTCCCCCAATCCGCTACTCTGCCCAATAGGGGAGCGCCTCAATGTCGTCATTGCATGGCTATCCCTGTGACACTCCTGTTCGTGGGCCAACAGGGGGCGCACTGTCAGGTCATAATCCAATTCAGCTACTGTTGCGTTGGATAGGCAGACCTCCATGGGCCACATGAATGTGCATGATCGACAGTGGAACCAGGGCTGGATGCAGGTGACGTAGGCAAGTGAAAAACTCAGACGGTAACTTATTAGCAACATTGCCATTGGCAGGGATTCCAACAGCATTCGTGCATGGTACTGTTCCACGTGACAGGGGTTGTGCATGTGCCCGGGAATGTGAGCCATTGCGTTTGTTGGGCTTGTGGCAGTGGCACTCCTCAGACCGGCGGAAGTTCGGTGGACGATATGCCACAGCTCTGGGCAATGAGTCATATGTGTGCGCGACGTTTGGACGTATGGGTAGTTTTTGACTTATGTGTCAATGGCATCTCTTGCAGGTGTAGGTCGTGCAGGGACAAGTGTGTGTGGGGATGTTGGTGTTTCATTAGCGCAGTTCGTGGTGTGGGAGTCGTCGGAGGCTGGTATGGTATCTCACGCAGGGTGTGCCAGCCGCATTCAGGACCAAGGTCGGGGTTGGGTTGGCCTTCAGCCTTGTGTGTTGAGACAAAGGGGCTTTCATTCCGGATATCAGTCTGACTACTGCTTGCATTTCTTGAATGTGATGTGGACTTCGCACTGACTTTGATGCCAGGCCTGTGATTTGGTGTGCACAGATTTCGAGACACACACAGCTGTTGGCATATTTGCATGAGCCGAGGGCCCGATTGGCCTTGCGCTCCTTGTTCAGTCTCTCTCTTTCGTTCTCTCTCTTTCTCTTTCTCTCTCTCCCTGTCCTTTGATGAGTGCCTGACACCTTATCTTGGATATTGTCTTGCAGGCTGTGAGTCACAGATTGTCCAGGGATGCCCCGCCATGTTGTTTGGTGACAAATTAGAATGTGACATTTCGTTTGGTCTTTCAATGGTGAATGTATGAATCAGGATTTCAGTACTCACATGTATGTTGATTGTTGCAATTGTGCGTCATCAAGCGGGTGCTTTTTTTCATGTTTTCGTGCCGTTGATGTGCAGTGTCTTGGTCCAGGGAGATGGGGGTGCCCGGGGTGAGTCCTGGGGATGGTGGGTGTTGTGGCCCTCTTGGGTGTCCGGCACGCATGTTCAGTGGCTCCATGGCATCTGTTGTTCTTCATGTGTGGCTCTGGGCTGGGCTCCCTTTTGTGATGCAGGTTGTAGTCCGACTTGGCACCAGGTCAGGGCAGGTTTTAGTTTCCTGGTTCTAACACGCCTTATCGCATGTTTTGTGATCTTATCGCCGATGTGGCTGGTCGTTGATAATGTTGTGAAGTGGTGTTGTCGCAGCTTTTTGCTCGGGAATGCCTACTCTGCATCTCATTTGCGATAGTTGCCGGGGTCATCTGTGGTGATGTTTTTTGCGGATGCTTTCGCAGGAAAACTGGTGGTATCAGCTGTTATCACCAGCCTGTGAACGGGGAGATACATTTATTGCAACTTTGGCTGAGATAAAGTGCGGTTACCTCAGCGACAGCTCCTTGAGAATATTGCCCTTAGTCTCCGTTTCCATCCCATCATCTGTTGCCAGGAACATAGTCACTTGAGACCTCTCAGAGTGAGGTTTGAGGCGGTTCACATGCAGGACCCTCAAAGTATGTTGAGTCTTCCAGGAGTGGTGAGGGGCGAAGGCGTTTGTTCATGAGATGCGAGGGACTTAGAACTATGGAGGACCAGCACTCAATGGAATGAATTCAAATTACTGATATAAATAATCAAAAAATTGAACATAACCCCCACACAGACCACGACAATCTGGGCTCTAAAATACTGATATCTTCAAGCTGATTAGAGAGTTCTTTGGATTGGAAGAAGTACCTGTCATTTGCTATCAAGAAGCTTGGAATTGTGTATGAATATAGACACCACTCTATATGGTGTCACTGATCCCTTGGTATCTGCATAAATGAAACGTGATGAAAAAGGTCCTGATGAAGGTGGCATAGAGCCGCCGAAACGCGCGTAGACCTGGTGCAGGGGCCGTAAACTACATCTTGGTGGCCCTAGGATTGGCATTGCGACCTTGCCAACTATAACTCAGTTCCTCTTTCTCACTTTGAGATGTGAATTGATTGTGGTGTGAGTGCTAGTATGTGAGCAGTTTTGACTGGTATGGTTGATATCAAGGGGTATACTTTTTGGATGATTTGTGTTATTGTGTATATTTATGACTTAATTGTGTTGTCATTGCTTACCTGTATGAAGTAAAAGTCTCTTTTTTCTTATTTAAAAAAATAGACGTATTCCACATGAAACGTCACGTTTTAAAAAAAAGTAATTACATGAAATGAAAAAAGAAAATAAAGTAATTTTTGAATAATTTCTGGTTATCATAAAAAGAATTCTTTCTGTCATCCATTTCGAAATCTGTGGATAAATATATATATTTGAAATGTATGGCCACTGAAGGAACACTCCACTACATTATGATATATCCTTTTTCCCCTCTGTTCCTTGGCCACAAATTGTTCCTTTGAGGGGGTCCCATCGTATATGCTGTTTGGACCCTCAAAGTATTCCATGGAGTATGCAAATTCATTAAGTAGGTGACTTTACTCTTATCCTCCACCACCACAAATGGCCCAGACCACTTGTCTAGGAGCACGCAAAGCTCAACTGGTGCCATCACCTACACTTTTTGGCCAGGTTGAAACCAGAGTAGCATTCTGGTCATACCAATGTTTCTTCTCCTCCTGGCTGGCTTCCAGGTTCACCTAAGCAAGCTTCCTGAAACACTGAGCCTAGTTTCTGAAGGTGTGCATGTAAATAATTACATCCTGGGGAGTCTTACCGGGAGTTTTCTCTCAGCCCTCCTTTATCAGACTAAGAGGTCCTCAAACAGGGTGTCCATACAGTAATTCAAAGAGTCTGAACCCTAAGTATTTCTGCAGTACCTAACTATAGGCAAACAACAGGCATGGATCTGTAAGACCCTTTCTCATGCTTTTCAGGGTTCAGTTGTATCCCTCAACCAACTCATTTGTACACTACACTGCACTCCTTCCACAATGATGTTATATACCTAGATATGAAGTTTGCATCTCTATCAGCGACCTCGTCTTTGGGGAAACCCAAGTGGGAAAAGATCCCCATCAATGCATAGCTCACCAAGGAGTCATGATTGTCCTGAGAGGGGCAGATTCCGGGTACCGGGTGGCATGTTCCACCAAGACCAAGATATACTTGTTACCTAAGGCTGTCTTGGGTTCCAGTGGCCCCACAATATCAATGCCCACCCTCGCGAAAGGGGTGCTCACTACAGGGAAGGGTTGTAGGGGAGTCCTACACTTCCCTTCACTCTTGATGCTAGCCTGGCCCATCTGACGAGTCCTCCGATGTGTGTCAGTGTGCCATCTCATTTGGGGCAAAAGAAGTGGATGACAAGCCTGTGAAAGGTATTGTCACACCCCATATGTCCTGCCAAAGGCACATCATGAGCCAGCAAAAGACACACGGAATACAGAACAAATCAAAACATTCACCCCAGTCAAGAGATCTGGGTTAAATCCCTCATTATTTTGCTCATCATGCAACCCCAGTTTAGACCTGGCCATATGCAAATCAGTCTTGACTCTGTGCCTCATCAGAACAGTCCAGCCCGAACTGCCAAGCCAGGTACTCTCTTGACCGGAAATAAGCATTCTAGGACCGGACTCAGGGATTCACCCCTCATCTGCTAGGACAGCTTGAATCCAGTGGCACATGAGCCAGCCCCAGTAACAAGGTCTTGAAGTGCTCGGGTACCACTAGCACATGGGCTGACCCCGGCTCCGCAACCTTAGGTTCACAATAGGAGGACATTCTCCCAATAAATCCAATGTGATCCGTTCTGATCAGCTGCTGCCTGGTCTGCAGCCTGCTGCCACAAACCAGCAAGAGTAGGCCACTCCATTTGCGCCTTGCAGAATTCCTCCCTGGTGGGACCCCCTTTTTGCTGCCAATGGGTCAGCTCAGGTAGGTCTTTCAGTTCGGCCCCTTGTTCCCTGTAGGTTACAGGGCATTCCCCTGAAGGTCTGTCTCCTCCACAAGCCTTAGTTATTTTGGTTGGAGGAGGGCATAGTGTGTCGACAAAACCTCCTTGTTGTGTAGTACTAGTGTTAACTGCAGTCCCGGAGATATTAGGCGCTAGGGTCCCCAAAACTGGGTCAACTGGGTCAGAGTTCCCTGGTCCATCCCCTCCAACATTGTGCTCCAGCGGATCATTCTGCTCCAACTCTACCACAGTCGCTGTACCGATGTGCAAAGCTCTTTGTGTAGCTCTCTCCTCCACGGATTCGATTTCGCTAGTTATCGCCCCCATTGCATTTGTCAAGAAATTTGCAATTGATGATGATATGTCAGTAATCCCAATCTGGGCTGAGGTCTGGAAGCAGTGCCTGACCTAAGATGGCACCCGAGCAAGGGCTACTTGGTGATCCCAGATCCCTACCTCCAGCGATCCGAGAGTGGGATGGAGGACGAGGCAGTTGGTGCCTCCCAATTACACCATGACTGATGCCTCTCTATGGAACTACGACAATGCCCCAAGGGCTGTAACTATATTTGTGTGTACTTACCGTGGAGACTGAGTACCCTTGGTGGCTGCCCGGTGGAGCGGTCCCATGCAGCTAAAGTAGAGTCTGGCTCTGGTTCACCCCATTGGCCATCACCTACACGGCCGTACATCGGACATTGTTTTTCACTGCTCCATCGTCTCTTCTCTTCTCTTCAACTACTTCTACGGCATTGTTCCCCCTGAGTACCTTCCCCCTTCTGATCTACCTGACCCTGTCCGCTTGCCTCTCTCCTGCTTACCTTTACCCCTCGACCCTCCACCATTCCTATGACCTGTGTCTTGATTATGCTATGCCCTAATATCTTATTATTCTGTTAAGGTCTCGTTTTTCTCCCTAGGATTTACTGTTAACTGTAACTATAACAGATGTAACTATGTAAAAATGTTCTTATGCAATGTCCTATCTCTTGTAGAACTCTCTGATACCTTCGGGTCTAGCCAGCGCTATATACAACTTTTAAAATAAAAAATTAAATAAAAATAAATAAACGAACGATCCATGGCGGAGGGCATAACTGTTTTGCTCTTTCCCATCTCTTTACCTTTTGGGTAGAGTAGGACCAATGCAATGTCTCTGTGCCTTTCCCACAGGGCCAAGGGACCAGGCCCAGCCCAGCCTTTTCCAGACGCAGATGGGCCCGCCCGCGCGCGTCCCGCACTGTGGGAGCCCTTGAAAGATTTTAAAGGCGCCTCCTGGCGCACAAGTAATGTTGGACGCCGCAGGGGACACTGGGGAGTGTGGTCCTACACTCCCCCAGCTCCCGGTCCGTTCTCCACCTTTTTTTTGCAGTCTCTGGTCTTTGGCCCCAGCGAGGGGCAAAACAAACAGCAACAGGGCATCCTGCGCTGTGAGAGCCCCTGAAAGATTCTAAAGGCGCCTCTTGGTGCACAAGCAACGCTGGCGGTTGCGCAACCGTGCTCCGTTCTCCGCCTGCCTTTTGTGGTCACTGGTCTTTGGCCCCAGCGAGGGGCAAAACAAACAGCAACATGGCTTATTACCATGGGGGGGGGGGGGGCTGGGAATCTTTACTGGAACCATTTTGGGGCCCTTTAGAGAACTACTTTTGGTTATCCTTGTCCCCCTCACTCTTCTGCTGGGGAGCCTGCCTACCCTAGGCTGGGTCTCCCACATAACACACACCAAGCATAAATATTCCCCCCTTTGGAAATTCTGCACGAGACCGTTGGGAATGTACACCTTACCCCTAGATTGCACTAGCTGTATGCTGCAACCATTTGTGTTTGCCTCCACCTGTCTGGCCCTGATGTCCAGCTCTCTAATGCTCAATTCATGTGCCAAGAGCAATTTCTTTTCCTCCAAGACCTGAGCCCTGGCTTCTCTTTTGAGCTTCTCAAGCTCCAACTCATGATTATTGACCCCCAGCCTTTCCTCCATTTCCTCTGGAGACAGATTTTTGGAAGACACACTGTTGCCAGCCACAGAAGCTGCTCTTCCTACATGCAAATCCTGGGACATAAAGCCCCCTTCTTGCAAATCGAGAGCCACAACTGAATCTCCTGTCTTCCTCCTAAGGCCTTCTGTGACACCTCTTTCCTAGAGGCACTTTTCATGGTGCATCCAAAGCTTTTGCAAAATGGTTTGAGTTGATCTACTTTGTAGGTATGCAACATTTCAATCTCATACTCCAATTCTGCCTCATCACTCACTGGTTTACCAATTAGAGACATGGTGGTGCAAGGACATTTGTCGCAGTCGCAAGGAAACTGACTCATCTATGCAGATGCGTCAGTTCCTTGTAAATCCATAATAGTTTTTACCATGTACACCGTGGGATGGCGTCTAATCTTCCAGTACTTCTTTTGTCAACAACTCTTGCTAAAGAGGCTTGCATTTTGGGGCCGAGTGGCATGGTCCTACACCCTCTTTTTAATGAACTTTTACTGAAGATCTTTTGAGGTTTAAATAAACAACTACAATTAAAAAAAAATTTCATGGAGGAGCCTAGCTCGCGACCGAGATGGCCGCGTTTTAGCTCGGCTCCGTTCAACCGCCTGCTTCTCTTCGTTTATCCTGTATTACTCCTGCCCCGGGAAGCCCTACTTGCTGTGTGTGGTATTCAAGTCGCTTCGCCGACACTTACCCGTTGCTCCGGTGATCCTGAGTGCTGTCGATCCTGTGCAGCGATCCCGCTCGGAGCCTCCGGGGCGGACTAGCCGGACCTCATTGCGGCACCGAGACGTTACGGAGCATGATGCTCGGCCCTTGCTGGCGCTGTGGAGCTGGACGCGGGGGCTGATGTGCGAATTGGCCGGCTGTGCCCGTTGGCGACCCGACTGACCTGGGCCCAGAGGTACGAACGCTGCCCCTTGCGGGAGAGCCTACTCAATTGTTCGGCTGAGTCCCCCTTCTGTTCCCCGGCCCGGCCATTTTGAATTTTTCCGCCCGGGCCCGGAGAACGGGGCCGGCGGCACGGGGGGACCGACGGACATCCTTCTTCTGTTGGCTCTCCTTCCTGCCTTGGGGCGCCTTGCCGCAGTTCGGCTGACCTTCCTTTGCTCTGGTCTTACCCCGGCCGGGGTCCCCGAAGACCGAGGACGTGCTGGGCTCCTAAGATGGCGGCCGGCCCTGGTAGTCTCTGCCGGGCCTGGGCGAGCACTGGGGGCCCGCCGCATGGCCCGGATGTCGGATCTTGTACAGATTTTCCTACGCTTCGAGTTGTCCTGGATGCACTGAACTCCTGGCGGACCACCGTGGCGGCGCCTGTTTCCGCTGTGAGGGCGGACCCTCCTTCTGAACTGTGCGGGCCCCCGTCATCAGGTTTGGCCTCCTCGTTGCTGGTTGCGGCTGGTGTGCTCCTGGACTCTATGCTCCCGGCGGGGACTGCATCCTTGGGTCGGAAAGTCTCCGGCGCTCCTCGTCATCCTGTTCGGTTGCCTCGGCCCCTGGTCTGCGGTCCGCTTATCTCCTGGCCTGGCCTCGATGATCTTTCCAGTCTCTCATCGCGTCTACACCCCGGCCTAAAAGCCTGTGCCGGCCCGGCTGGCCTTGCCTCGTTCGCACTGTCTTTGGAACTCAGCCTGCGATGCGACTGTTGTGCTATGACTTTCCTGGACCTTCAGTATTTTCTTTCACGTTTCTTCTTAGGACTGCCGCGGAACTTACTCCTGTTCCCTGTGTCCCTCACTGTTTGCTCTTTGTTTGATCGGATGGTTACAACTTTGGACAAAAGCGGACAGGGCTGAAACTATTTCTATATGCGGTAGTCTTGTTTCTTTTGATCTGTGACTGACAAGTACTGGTGTAATGTTGTGTACTTTCTTGAGACTCCTGAAACTTATCCTAATATCATTGACTTTCCGTGGGCTCTACTCCTCCCTTGTGGCAGGTGGCGGGATGGAAGCAGGTGATCCTGGTTTTTCGCCCTCCCCCCGTGTGCGCTGTTCTCTCCTTCCCCTGTCCCTTCCCTTTTGTCTTCGTTTCTAGCCTGTTTCTTTCTTCTACATTTCGGGTTCTATTTAGGGCGACAGGCACGCTGCCGGGGGGTAGGCCGTAGCCCTCTGCAGGGGTGTAGGGTGGGCTTGTGGGGTGGGTGGGAGGGTCTGTTGTTGTTTGTGGAGGGAGCTTCTGTCTCCTCCTCTTTTTCTCCCTTATTGGTTCTATGGCCCTTGTGTATCCCCTTTTTCGGGGCTCTGTCTCGCCGTCTATCCCCCTGGTGTCTTTCTGGTATATTTCCCCGGTATTGCAAAGATGGGGATTTGCTATGTCTGTTTTCCTATTTTGTGATCGATTTTGTACCGGACTTTAGTTTTTCCTGTTTTGTCACCTGGGGGCGGGTGCCTGGGTTGGGGTCCCTTCTTTTCGTTTTTTCCCTTTTCCCTTCCCCCTCCCCTTTTGTGGGGTTTTCTTCTACCTGGGGGTGCGTTTCGTATTGTTTTGGTATTTGGGTCCTTTATTGTGCTGATTGGTGGGTTGGGTGATGGCTGCGGTGGGCGGGCAGTGGACAGTGTGCGCAGTTGCCTTTCATCATGCTCGTGGTTTTGCCCGGTACTTATTGGTATACCTCTGTCGTACTTGCTTCTCCTGTGTCCTTAAGATTGCTGTGTGGCTGCCCGCCGCGACCCCGCCCCTCTGGTTTGTTTCCCGGCCCGCTATGCGCCTGACCTCTCATACCCGTTCCTTTTAAAAGAAAACTACCTTTCTATTTGATTGCTCCTTAGACTGCTCTACGATGCCTGTTCTTTCTCCTGACTCGTTGCCTTTGTATACTGTGACAATTGGTGTATGACTCCTGATACGTTCGCTATGTGGTGGCCAGCCCTGGTGGGTTGTAGGCCCGTATTTGTGAGCTTTCTTTGAACAATAAAGGTTTTCAAAAAAAAAAAAAAAAAAAAAAAAAATAATTTCATGGTAATTTTGTTATGATTATCACCAAAAAACACTCTTGAGTAATCATCATAGAAAATGTGTGACATACATCAGCCGTACTGTGTTTTCCACTAATTAAATCACCTGTTACCCGTTACCATCCTTGACTATATCCTGCCTAATGCCATGTGGAAAAGCAATTATTAGTGCTGGTCATAAGCGCAAGGTGAAAGGGTAGATATAGGTGGAAAATAATTTCAATGTTATGAGTTTCAAGAACTGGGTGGTATATTTGATGAAAACATTTTTATCCCCCGTTTATAAATACGCTTTATGTTCCGTGTTTTTAGCGTGATGGAAATTTCAATTCTTTCACAATTGATGTGCTTGAAACAGATTTGCCATATTATAAGTCAAAAGAGCTGGGAGGATTGCAACCTCACCCCCTTCAATAAGACAGTAAGTACACCGAGAGCGAGATTTACAGCAGATTGTACGCTTCACATTAGGCGTATTTGAAATACAAACAGGGTACAACACAGTTTGGGATTTCTTTGACATGATAATAATTTTCTTTTGGTAAAGGCAGATATGACATTTAAAAAAGATAAACATATGCCGCCATCAAACTAACATTCATGCCATAGTCTGAAAACCTCCTGTGAATGTGTCTGCAGAGCTTGTGCTGGCAAATGCAAAAAGAACAATTGATAGACAGAATGCAGAATAATGTCATGCATTCACCCCAGTACAGATATCTGGGACTAAATCCATTGTTTTTTTGCTCACCATGCCATTCCAGTTTGGACTCAGCCATATGCAAATCAGTCTTGACCCTGCGCCCAATAGGAACAGTCCAGCCCGAACTGCCAGGCCGGGTCCTCCCTAGACTGGAAACAAGCATCCTAGAACCGGTTTCGGGCTTTCAGCCCTCATCAGCCAGGATAGCTTGACCCCAGTGGCATGGAAAGCACGGGACCCACGTCTGGGCACATCCATCGCACTCGGGTGACAAATGCAAAAAGAACAATTGATGGACAGAAAGGCCAGGCCGGGTCCTCCCCGGACTGGAAACAAGCATCCTAGCACCGGTTTCAGGCTTTAAGCCCTCATCAGCCAGAATAGCTTGACCCCAGTGGTATGGAAAGTACGGGACCCAGGTCTGAGCACACCCCTCCCACTCCGGGGACAAATGCAAAAAGAACAATTGATAGACAGAATGTAGAACAATGTCATACATTCACCCCAGTACAGAGATCTTGGCCTAAATCCATAGTTTTTGTGCTCACCATGCAATTCCAGTTTGGACCCAACCATATGTAAATCAGTCTTGACACTGCGCCCAATGGGAACAGTCCAGCCCGAACTGCCAGGCCAGGTCCTCCCTGGTCTAGAAACAAGCATTCTAGGACTAGTTTCAGGCTTTCATCCCTCATCAGCCAGGATAGCTGGCATCACCACCATAAACACAATGCAAGCCACTAAAAACATACATGTCAATGCCAACTCACACAGCACCTGTCACATTTGACCTAGAAATAGATATGCCATGATCCAAATGGCACAGCACTAGCCACCATTTATCAGAGTTAATGCAACTCACTTGACAACCTGTGCACTCCATCTTCGCAAAAATTCAGCACACACCACCAGACAGCAGAAGTTGTACATAACAGCAGACACTTAACAAAGTTCATGGTATGATCAAAACGTGACTCAAATGCCATTGTAAATCTTTTAAAAACTCATCATTCACCTAATACAGTATCCGCCTTCTATTGTGCATGCCATCTTCCAAACAGAAAACAGGCATCTATTCCAAACACTAGGGCCCAGATTTATGATTTTTTTCATGCAACGTAGCAATACACCTTGATGCACTGTGTTGTGTGAAATAGAGAAGGCAGGGAAGCACCATATCTGTAAAGATATGGTGTATTCCTGACCTCTCCTTTCTCTGGCGCACTCAGTGCTGCCTGGTACCAATGCAGGCATCTTTGCGCCGTGGTTCAACGGTGCCTTTGTTAAAGGCTGTTTGCTTTTTTACTGGAAGGGACACCTTCCTGCACAAAAATCCTGAGAGTCATTTTCGTCTATCAAAGTGTGCTGCAAGATGACCTGAAATTGTCCTCTCCATTGAGGTACAGACTCACAATCCGAACGTGCTTCTTCACCAGAACCCAGTTGCTCGGACTGAGGTCATGGCACTGCCCCTGATGCGGTGGGCCGATAGCAGCTCCAATCTGGTGGGGCACAGAATGCACCACATCAGCTCGTCTCTTGCAGTAGTCAAGAATCATGTGAACTGTAATGTTCATAACATTTGCGGGCCCCACTGGCAGTCTCAATGCTCAACTCATGATGGTTACATGTGGGGACAGTCCAGTCCTCTGATCGGGAATGCTTTGTCTGCTCATTAACACAAGGGGCAAAGCATCAGGCCATTTCAGAGATGTTGATGCACACACTTTGGCCAACCTGGATTTCAATGTTCAGTTCCCCTTCTCGACTATGCCTGAAGCATCAGGCTGATAACTGCAATTTAGTCTTGGCTCACTTGTAATCCTGCACACAACATTTTCAGAACCTCATTATTGAAATGAGGTCTTCCGTCAGACTCCAGCGAAGTCGGGAAACCAAACCTGGGGATAAATTCCCTCAACAACAACCTAGCTACTTTGAGGCTATCATTTCTCCCGTTTGGGTAAGCTTCAACCCAACGCGAGAAGATACACATAGTCACCAGGACATAGCTTAGCCAGTTGCACTCAGGTTTCTTGATGAAGTCCAGCTGCATCCTGTTGAATTGCCCTGTAATCTTCCTATGTGGCTTAGTGTCACTGTGGGGCTTTTCCCTACGTTCATCTGCTGGCACACAACATGTCTTTAACACAATCCTTCAGCCATCAATCTGAATCGAGGGTTAAACCAGTTCTGTCAAAACAATATGACCATTGGATCCCTTCCAACATGCACAGGGTCATGGAAATGCCTATCTATTGGAGACAGCAAGTTATCTGGTAATACAAGGCTTCCATCTGCTGAAACCCAAATGTCATCCTCTCTTTAAAACACAACCTGCTCTGACCCAACTCTGCTGTTCAGCTTCTGGTGCTTTTCCTGAAAACTTTTCACGTCTTCCAAAGTATTAGCTGTTGTTAACAAAAGGTTAGACTTGGTCTCATCTTCAGATTCATTTACATATTCACTATTAAATGTTCGTGCCCCATGAGTACAATACCGTGCAACCTCATAAGCATATCGGTTCCCAACTGTCACATAGTCATCTCCACTTCTATGGGCCTAACACTTCACGACTACATTATTGGTAGGCAATTGCAATGCCTCCATCAAACTCATGACATGCTCTCCATTCCCTATGTTAGATCCGGATGATGTCATGAATCCCCAATATGACACTACCTGACCGAAGAATGACCATATCAAAGCCATACTGAATTTCAGTAAAATCGTCTCTTTCAGCTATTCAGAAACACAGCAAGCTCTAGTAAGAGCGATCATTTCAGCCACTTCTGCAAAAGATACGCCTCGAAGCCAGGAGGCTTCCATTACTTCCATAACTGTACAGATTGCATATGCGGCTCTCAGGGTTTCTCCATTTTGTCTCAAGCAGGACCCATTTACAAACAGTATGAAATCGGACTCTCTCAGTGGCTATTCTTGTATATCTGGACTTGTCTTGGTACGTACTTCCCCTTCATCACTTTAATTTTCAGGCATCTGTAACAGTGTATCAGGATTTAAAGAAGCACATCACTTAAGTGTAATGTTCTCCGCTGGGAGTATAATCTGTTCCTACAAAGAACAAGTGTGAAAAGAGTCTCTGGAGTTTTGATTGGAAACTTCTGTCCTCAGCTTTTAAGTGTTTTTTCTTCCTGAAAATGGCTTGGCTCCTACTAGTTTCCCTCTGCGTTGACTCTTGCGAAGTCTAGTTGTGCCCATGCCTTGATACTGTTGCTTGGTCATCCACCCTCCTTCAGTGCTTCACCGGTATTTGACATTTTTGTAAAGACATAGATGGTGGGCTGGGCGAAGATGGCCGGGTGGACGTGGTCCACACCAGCTCCGTAGCCATGCAACTATCTCGGCCTGATTTCGGAGAACATATGTAGCCCAAAAAGACCCCAATCGGATCCAGATGACAAGGGGTTTAAGAATTACCAGCCTCGACTGGGAAATTTGAGCCAGGTTGCCTGAATGTCTGGGGAATTTGATGAGATCGAAGACCTGTTAGACCAGCAAGGGTCCTAAAGATGGCGCCGTGGTCTCCAGAGAGCGCAGGTCACTCGGTCTTAGGAGTAGCGATGCAGACGCATAGCCCTCGAAGCATCAACCAATAAACCCAAGAACCTACCATCGACCCCCCGGTACCTGCGGAGTGACCGCGACAACATGAGATGCAGCTTCACCTGGTGAACACGCCGGGGGTTCGCGGGTGACAGCTCTGGATACAAGAGGGTCCCGCAAGCCACACCCGATGTACTGCAGGGACTGTGAGGCGGTGAGTAGGGGAAGGGAGGTAGCCTCCGGCGATCCTAATGAGAGTTTAGAGGACTGGAGGATGCCTGAATTAAACCCATAAAAACAAATAGTATTTTCAAGCGGGATACGCTTCGCCTGACCTAAAAATGGCGCCTGCCAGGGACATACCACCGTAGAGGGAGGATAACCCAGCTTAGAGTCCTACTGTACAAAGTGGAAAAAGGCACAGCAGAGAAAAAGCAATCACAGCTGCAGAGTTACCGGGATCTACAGATTCCTATAATCAGCGCTATATAATGGGGGCACTGTGAGACCAGCTACACAAGGAAAGGTCAGACCCGGGCTTACCTGACTCTCAAATGGCACTCAGAACTAGTCAGCAATGTCTCTGTGGGGCCTATAGAGATCTAAAATCTGATAAGGATCAGGCTTCTACTCACAACTCCTCCTCAGTATCACTCCCGCCATGAGGGCTGAAGGCAATGAACGATGGGTTGTCCCTCAACTATGCAAACTTTGGGACTTTGGAACTGTCCCTTGCTCCTCTGCTCTCCCCACTCTCGACCCGGGAGCAAGCTGGATGATGAGGCGGATGGCACTTCCCTGTTACATTGGGACCGATGCCTTCAATGGAACTATGACAATGCCCCCTGGGCGGATACCGTAACTGTTTATACTCATCACGGAACCTGAGCAACCTTGGCCAATTACCGGTGGAGCTGTCCCATGCAGCTTTAGAGGAGTTTGGCTCGGGTTTACCGCCTCGGCCAACACCTACCCAGCCTGACACCTGACACTGGTTTCCTCGTCTCTCCGTTGTGTTTTCCTTCCCTCACCCACCTCCTCCCTCACCGATTCTTATTATTGTGTAAACTCATGTTTTTCTCCTATGTCTATACTTGGCTCTTGTAATTGATGTAACTCTGTAACATGTAAATCGCCTGAACCTCATGTAAAGTGCTGTGATGCCTCCGGGTCTAGCCAGCACTATATAAAACTTTGCAAATAAATAAATACTTAGTTAATCGACTGTTGGTCGAGTGTTGTGTGTGTAGCGTCAACAACATCTCTACAGAATTGCCACTTTTAGAAAGTTGTCATTTCTCGGCTCTTAAAAGTATGCCTGCAGCCTGTATTGGTGGGTGACAGCTTGACTTTGTACATTCCCTCTAGGCAGCCACACAAAATGGGAGGGTAGGTGTGTCTGAGTGCCCCTACGCATCCTGATAGCTCATCCTGGGCAGGATCAGAGAGGAGCTGACATACCTGAATTGTGATGTATTCCTATAGGTTCTGTATCGATCCCCCTATTCCTGACCCTGTTCTGGTTAACAAGTTAACTAGCAGCCATCCCATGATGCAGAAACCGTTATCTGATTAAGCCACACTACGGCACAGGAACGTGTTATCTGATTAGGTCATAACGCTTGCCATCTAATTAGACAAGCGATATTCCTCCAGCCCCTGATAAGGCATACGGAGTTCTCAAAACAAATCAAACCTATGACAACCTGGGAAAAACCCTGCGGCCATTGTTTTGATTTCATCGAGAACTTCAGCAAAAGAATGTGCTAACGACCAAGTCGTATGACATCCTTATTGACGTATCTATGTCCATCCTTACGTCAATCTCGGCACCTTACAGGTATAAATATTACCGGTATTGCCTTAAGCAAACACACGCGGTGGTGACGAGATCGGAGCAGCCAGACTTGCCGAAGCCCAGAGCAGAGCAGACCCCGCTGGCGCAGCCCCGCCTTCCTGACGCGCTGAGAACGAGACGCTGCTTTCTCCTGCCGAGAAATCCAGCTCCGGCGCTTCCGGGTAGCCCTCGCAGGCAGCCTGGAATATCGAGACCAGAGACGAGAGATACCATCCCTCATTCATCCTAGATTCCAGGTACAGAACTGAATAACCCCTTGCAGAGAATTCTTGAGTCAGTCACTTGGCAAAACAAACTTAACTTAAACTGCTACTTTCTATTCCCGCCCACGTATTAGGCTTAGGTCAGGTACACCGGGGTAGGCGTAGTTAGAAACACCAGTTGAGTACGATTAGTCAAATGTATATATGTATGTATCTATTTTATCCATTTCAAACCACCTTATGGCTTAGAAACCATATAAATGTTTTTACAGTATTATTTTATACTTCTGCTTTTATTGTATGCACTTTACTTAACCATAAGTATTGCAATAATATCGATCCATTTCTCTTGTACGAGAAAAGAGACTGATCAATAAATTCCATCTTTTATTGAACACGCCCGTCTCTTCCTTTTCTCTACAATCTGGTGAGACTAAGAATGCACGTACTGACTGAGTAAAATAAGTTGTCTTTTGTTTTCACACGACTCTAGAGATACACTCTTGATTAGGGGAGAGCAAAGTTGTCATGTTCTATGGTTGTCAGAAACTAAATCCCTTCTTGTCTATCCAGGGAGGTTCAACTCCTCCTTGCCTATTCGAGAAAGTTTCTAGTGAACTCTGAGCTAGCTGGCAAACCCAAAACTTTAAGTCTAATATCGACAATAGAAGACCTAGTTAACGTCTGGTCTAGGCCTATACTATTGAAGGCATTATTCCAATGCGCAGAGCCTATTGGGATAATAGGAACTACACTACATGGCGCCCAAACGTTTGGAAAGGCGATAAAACTAACGCAAGACATTAGAGTAACTCAGTCGTGCTTTTTCACTCAGACCCCTTTTTTCCCATAATACTCCAAAGACGTCTGGAGTGGGTGAAAGGTCATATCCGCCAAACCTCGCAGGAGGAAACTCCTATGTATGGTTCTTGGTTTAGTCAACGTTGAAGGATACACTGTTCCAAAATATTGTGCATCTAATCTTTGCTTCCATAAAGAAACCTGATCTGCAACTAAACAAAATAAACTTCCTGACAGTAGAATGTCAGAAACTGAAGAAGAAAGAGAGATAGCTAGAGTAGCAGCTGAACTCGTAACAGCTGATAATACTATGCAAGAAGCAGACCCGAATTTAATACTCATCGGGGTCAACATAAGGAAATCTATAACTTTAAAACTTATAGAAAATGGACTGACACCTAGAGGTGGCACAGTCATATTCGTAATAGAGGCACACGAATATCGGCAGACAGAGGTATTCTATTCATGGATACATTTTCCAGCAGCAAACGCTGTAACAAAGGTCTTCCACCATTACAAAACAGAGGAACCTCCTGAAGAATACACTCCTTTCGAGGAAGTGGAAGTACCACTTAAATTCCAAGAGCATCTGCTCTTGTTTATTGGCGCCCTAAAACACAACAATCACATCACCAGGCTCGGTCCATTAGGTAGACCAGGAGCAACGTGGCCGGTCCTAGCCGGATACACACCACATCCAGACATCGAAAGAATGTCTGCAGCAGATCTTCTAATACAACTAAAACAATTAATAAAAGTACATAGACAATTAGTCCAATATGTAATGCGGACTTCAACAATCCAACCAGCAATTAAAATTCCACAGCTGACCCCTCATCAGGGGAACACAAATAAAATTACACCACAGAACATACAGTCCTGCCTAGGTAAAGTACCAGCTAAAAGGGAACAAATACCATTCTGGTTAGCACAAAAAATCACCCAAATAGAGGCGGTGTTTCCAGACACCACCCCTGTGGATAAACACAGGATTCTGACTATCTGTCTTCCAATGGGAATCGCACCACACGTGGAGGACTGTGACACTTGGGGTACAGTCTTTGCTTCCATCTACACAAAAACGCACGGTGTTCCATCCATTTCGGTAATACCAGATGTGCTAAAACAAATTAAAGACGAATACGGTCCAGAACCCGCTTTAACTCTTGGTATGAAATTACTGAAAGACTTCAAGCAGGTCTCGGCTATATTACTGGCCAATATAAAGGGAGAAGCAGCAAACGTGGCGATCCGCCAGAGGTTAAAAGAGACAGATATAGCAGACCAACCAGCTGAAATTGCCAGAATTATAGAAAAATCCTATGAAGAACTAGGTAGAGATAGTTTGGGTGGAATACCAGTGAAGCCCCAACTAATTGAAAGTCCTGAAAAAATATTTATTAAAAATAACCTAAACAGTCAAAAGAAGAACTGGGATGGAAACAAACAATCCAATCCAAAAGAAAAGAGATTCCAGTCCAGAGGAAGGTCTCCTCGGCGGAGAGAAAGATCTCCGGACCAAGGACCCACATCTCCCCAAAGTGAGCCCTCTGTGAAAAAATACAACCTTAGAAATAGGGATAATATAAAGAAACCGGATAGATATCAAGATTTTGATACACGTCCCTCTCAATCTTTTCAGACTTCCTCGCAGAAATCGGAAAGAAGAGGACGATCGGAACCCAGGGAAGGGCACGTCAAGTCCAAAGACAAGGAACCTGCTCATCCAAATAAGAAATTACAATTTCCAAAAAAGAAGGTAGCCAGTATTAAAGTAGTTAACAATGCCGAGAATACTGAGGACACAACTGAAAAACGGAGAATGGGCTCAGACAATGCTAGACAGCGCAGCAGAAGTGAGCATAGCTCGCAAAGTCCTTATGAATCATCTGGAGACAGTGGACACGAATGAATATCTTCAAGTGGAAACTGCAGACACCAGAGTTAGCAAACCTCACAAAATATATGAAATAACTTTACGTATAGAAGGGGATAAGACTAGAAAAATAAGGGGACTATTTTGGGATAATCTCTCCAAGGGCTATGACATCCTTCTAGCTGAAAAAGACTGGCCACCAGAGTTTGTCAGGGATTGCCCTCATGGCGAAGAAATAATTATGCCTGCCTTCTCAAATCATATCCCAATTCATAAAAAATACACACTTGCCAGAAAGTGGGCAGTAGCTCAAGCTCCTGCTTTATATAAAAATCACGTAGGATGGGATGAGGACTCTCCTCCTCACAAAATCCAGTTAAAAACACAACCTACTGCACAAAGACAGTACCCAATTAAGCAAGAAGCTAAAAAACAGGTAAAAGAAATCCTAGATCAACTAGAATACCAGGGGGTGATTGAAACTTGCACCTCACAAATGAACAACCCTTTGTTTCCTGTCTCCAAACCAGACAATTCATATCGTCTAGTTTTGGATTACAGACACCTTAACTCATGTTGCAAAACCTTTGCAGTGCAAAACTCGCATAGTGCAGCACTAATGAATAACATAGTGCGCAAAAAATACAAAACAACATTAGACATCTCTAATGGATTCTTTTGTCAAAATATAGCACCAGAGAGCAGATATTTGTCTGCGTTCTCAATAAATGGCACTCAAAAACAATTCTGTCGGTTAGCCCAGGGATACAAGAACAGCCCTGGAGTATTCTCAGCGAGAGTAACAGAATTACTACAAACATACGATGACGAGGCATTATCATATGTCGACGACATTTACCTAACAGATGATGACTTGGATACTCACTTGAAGAGAGTGAACACCATAATACTTGGGTTCGCAGCAGAGGGTTACAAATTCAACTTTAAAAAATCCAGAATTGCCCATCTAACAGTCCTGTTCTTAGGATATGAATTATCAAGTGAAGGCAAAAGCCTGGCTGACAATTTCCTAGAGAAATGTGCCGTACTCCAAGCACCTAGAACACTAAAAAACCTACAGTCAATTCTAGGCTTCCTAAATTTCGGAAGAACATACATTGCAAATTACACAGAAAGGGTCAAACCCCTTTATGATCTAATAAAACCAGATTTTAAAAGAACCAATTGGACTCAAACACACACAGAAATTTTGAGATCCTTACAAACAGACATGTTAATTAAAACAAAATTAGAAACACGTGATAACACACGCAATCTTGTGATTCGAGTCATCCCAGGAAGATGCGGATTCACATACCTGACCTCTAATGAGGGAGAAAAGGTACCAATTGCATTTAAATCACACTTGTACACAGAAGCTGAAAAGAAATTCAGCATTAAAGAAAACATTATTCATGCAGTTCAAACCGCAATAGCTAGAGAAAAAGATAAAGCTGACGGTAGACGTATCACAGTCAGAACAGCAGAATCAGCCTTTGAGGCATTAACAACACCGTGTAATTTACCAACAACAACATTGAATCCGGAATGGATACAATGGGTGAATTCAATTACAACGGACAAAGTATACTACTACTTTGATCCAGAACTAGAGGAACTAAAAAATCTAGACTATGAAAGAACATTCCCTCTGCCAATCGACATTCTGCCCTTACGACAATACGCATGTGTAATCTATACAGACGGACAGGCTCAACCCTCCGTTTGGGGAGAACAAGCATACAACCCCACATGTGAGATTACAAAAGAAGTGTGGCGCGGAGGTAAACTAAGACCTCTATTAACAAAAACACACTCAGTAGAAACTAATTCAGAACAACAGACTGAAATAATAGCATTGAAAATGGCGCTAGATAATGCGGATCGCGAATTCCCGACACTAATAGTGTCCGATTCATACTACTGCGTCAAATCATATAATAACGATTTGCAGACATGGATTCAAAACGGTTACAAAGATGACACAGGTGCAACAATAAAGCAAAAACTGCTTTGGGAACAAATAGCTCTTTTACAAAAAGAACTACCAAAGACTCACGTGACACACTCACTGAGTCATCAGCGTGATGGCGTTCACGTTGCAGGGAATTCATTGGCTGGGACAGCCACAGCGGTAGCAACTAAATCGGCTTCCGTAGCTCGGAAAAAGCGTACAGTGAAGTACATTGACGGTGAAACAGTGCTGGCGGTGAAAACGTCATCAAAAGGCGACTGCTCAGCGCTACCGATCAACTATCCACTCAATTATACATACATAATCGATGCAAACTCCGTCCCTTTTGCTCGAATCCCTGGAGTGGGGGATAGAGTAATTCCAAACATGGACAGGAGAACCTTGTTAATTGCAGACGCACATATGGGTGAGGGTCTCGGACACCTCAAACTAAAAGATTCTCTGGAAGAATTACAATCAAGGTACTGGTGGCCAGGCATGAGCCTGCATCATACCATTTTTGTAAAAAACTGCCCAAACTGTAACAGAAATCGCAGTGGTGAGAGAAACGGTATAATACCGTGGCGTTTCACTCCAGGAAAGATCAACAGCAAAAAGCAAAGCGTCCGATTAACATATACAGGCTAGTTTCCACTTATAATGTGGATCACCAGCACTCGGCTGACGTCCGGACTGTTATACAAAGATAGGCGAGTCTAAATGGCATATACGCTAGGAGCATGCTACGTTAGACCATTGTTTTCACTTTAGCCTTAAGCCTGAGGGGAAACATGGCCAAATGAGCATAGCATAGCGGGACTCTTTTCACTTCCTTCCTGAGGGATACGGGACGGTGTAAAGAAAAAACCAAGGCATAAAGCTATCTATAACGGAAAGGATATTAGGTTCGGGAGCTGGGTGGGTCAAACATCTAATAAGTGTCCAACGTAGTCTAAATAACCTGCCAAGAAATTCTCTGAGGGGATTCAGTCCGTACGAATTATTATTTGGAACTAGGATGTTAGTCTTAGACTTCGACAGTCAGACTTCAGTGGTGAAGGAAAAAAGCTTTGATATCAAAGATCGTTTGGCTATTTTGCAGGACTTAAACGAAACAAGAAAAGACCTGAGCAACATAAAGTTGAAACAACAGCCAACAACCACTGAAGAACCACCACCTGTCCCAGCAAGACCTGTCTGGATTCCAAAAGTCGGGGATCTAGTCAGAGAAAAGATCGCGGTAAAGAAGGAATTTGGGCCTTCTTACAGAAAAGCAGTTCCTGTCTTGTCCATCAACGGGACAAGATCAGTTGTACTACCGCCGCTTGCTGGTAAAAAGGAGAACCGAGTTGTATCCATCGACCTGGTAAAACCACAATCATGTGGCCGATAACAAACAGTAGGCCAAGTGGGCTCCCGATAAGTAGTAGAACACCAAGATTTGCTACCAATACAGAGGTCCCAACTAAGAGGCTAATCACATTCGAAACGCCTACAGAAGAACAGCAAGGACTGTGCAACAATGCAATGGAACTTAAACCTCTGAAAACCCAAATAAAAACATTTAGTAGAGACACACCAACCTACAATGAAGTAACAAACGAATATGCAAGAAACAGTAATCCTGAAGCAATTGGAA
The DNA here is from genome assembly GCF_964261635.1 of Lissotriton helveticus. Taxonomy (NCBI): domain Eukaryota; kingdom Metazoa; phylum Chordata; class Amphibia; order Caudata; family Salamandridae; genus Lissotriton; species Lissotriton helveticus. The sequence continues at coordinate 110,942,188 of NC_136072.1, forward strand.
CAATTGACAGAACTGCATCCGGCTACTTCATTAACTTCGATGATTCCTCTGAAGACCTAAGTGAATCAAAAACACAGCCATCAACAAAAACTTTTAAAGATAAAGCTAAGGAACTTTTGAAACAGCTGAAAGAAACATATCTGATTTCTCCATGGATTGAATTTTGGGTGGGCTTTGGTGCATTTATCCTCATACTTTGGCTCATCATGGTACTAACTTTGGGACGCTTCATTGAGGGAAAATATGCTAAAATGGACACAGCAAGTCAGAAAATCAACTTGATCCTCAAGCCACACACATCTTCACATGTCGAGAAAAGAGAACTTTCTTCAGTCAACTTCACAGCCAATCCTATACCGGGTGGGGTAGCATGGGACAATACTGACTACGAAATTTATGGTCGGTTGAAATCCTGAAATATCCACAACCAAATCAAGATCTCGTTGAGTGACTTTGTAAAAACAAGCTCATTTGCTGATGATTGGGACTTTGAAAGTATAAATAATATGATGTCTGACTTAGTGATGTCTGCTAAATTTACCAAACATGATTATTTGCAGGGTTCGACTAATTATGATAGTATGTACTGTTACAACCACTATGGTAACCATTTTCTACATAAATCTGCACAACCTAGAAATGTTTTAAATTATAATCAATGGGAACATTGTGCAACCCCTCCAAAAGGAAGCTCAAGAACCTTTTACGACAAATATTCATACTTTTCAGGGTTCAACACAAGTAATTCTGAAACATTTTATTTCAAATTGTCAAATAAGACAGGGACAAAGACCATGCTAACAAACACGAAATTGATATATTCAGACTCGTTTTTTGTACAAATGAATACTTTTGGGTTTGATTATTGGGACAAAAATGTTGAAGTAAAAAGTGTTTGGGGTACAAAAGAATGGCAAGTACAAGGTATAGAATCATTGTTTAGAGCCTGCATGATCCCAGAACAAATTATATTTTTGAATGACACTGTTCAACAAACCACCTGTCTTGGCTTAGCCAAAATCAAAGACTTAAATAAACCGTCTATTCCAAAGCCAACAATGGAAAGCAATAGCTCTACAGATGAAGAGATAGACGTAAACTATATATTAAACCAAAACAGAACACATCCTGATTGTAAACAGTGGTTGATCTGGCCCACAGATACTAATAACTGTCAAGACAGATTCCTGAACAAAACACAGGGGTTCAAATTGACCAGGCCAGACCCTAGATATTCCCAAAGACAACACCCAGGGATAATAACCACCTACAGTGTGGGCAAATTATGCCTTCAATGGCTACAAACTTCCACACTGACAGAAATTAAGCAACACCTAACTTTACTTACTGATGGTGCTGACTTGCGTGATTTCATTATGGGACCACGCAAACAGCGTCAAAAACGCTTCATAGCAGCCACTATATATGCAGCTTACAACGAGGCCTGGAAGGTAACTCAAATTGAAACAGCAGAAAGTATACGGGAAATTGACCGTATTAATTTGGAAAAATCACTTTCTGTAGTGGACAATGGGTTAATGACTCTGTCCTCCAGAATTTTTTCTTTGGACAGCATTGTGTCTTCAGTAATCGACATAATATCGCAAGACTTACTGTTGTTACAACACGGTCAGTCTCAATTGCGTTCTATTGTACAGCTTGGCTGGACGTTACAAAATCTGCGTTCAGGCTATGTGCCTTGGCGTTTAATCAACACAACGTCACTATTCAATATCTTTAACCTTACTGATAAACAAATCAGTATGGCACAGAAGGGTGCTGATTATACAATCCTGAGCATTGAGAAACTCAAGAGATTACCAGTGACAATGTCAGAACGACCTGACAGTGAATGGATAATACATGGGATAATTAATATTCCAATATCAACCTTCAGGTTTCAATACTGCCAAAAATATATACAGGCTGGCATGTACGAAAAATTGGGAAAAGGGTACATAAAGACAACATGGAACTTGCCCTATTCACATGCATGTGTCAGTAATAAAGGACAGAAAGTGTTTCTTAGTGGCAATAATTGTGCGATGTCACTAAGCGGTACACTTCTGTGTAATGGAATTAGTTTGCATGGAGCCTGTGAAGGGAACTCAAATAACCTTTCATGTCACCAGCTAGGCACACCTGCTACAGAGATAGAACCATTCTTTCAAAGACTCTATAATGGGAGTTACATTCTAATTGTGGACCGCAGATGCTGTAGTCTTATGCCCGGGACTCCTTATCTCGTAACTACGACTGCGAAGGTCAAGTGCTGTGGACGCTTATTGTTCCCCAGCTCCTTTCCAGACAGGGAGGCAAGGGCATGGCCCAACTTGAAAATTACTTCTATTCGAATAGACACTTTAAGCAGAATGAAAACAGTGCTTCTTCAGACGCCGACCAGACTCACGTCATCAAAAGAAACGTATGATCTCCTAGTCGCAAGGACGACTGCAGAGATTCACTCATTGTTATCAACTAATTCCCCCATACATTTCGCAGAAATCCTGAATGAAATCTTAAATATTTCTGATACCAGTGGAGTCTCAAAAGTATTTAAGACAGTAATTTCGATGGCATTAACACCATTCAAAGCCATACTGGGTATTTTTCCAGATTTCGTCCATTCGATTTTTGGCGGACTTCCCCTCATTTTAGGACTAATTGCAGGAATCCTATTCTTGGTCCTGATATTTCGTTATGGCAAACCGTGTCACAGACAAAACACCTGCGACAAGGGAAGAAACAATCCGAGCCATTGGATACCGGGACCGGATATCAAAAATCCTGGGACTATCCCGGCTTAGAGACCTGAACATGACTTGGTTTCTTTCATTTCGACCAATGTGGCATCGATGTGTTTTACATGTATTAAGGTGCCTGCTGTGCGGAGAAGAATGCGTGTTGGACACCTGTCTGACGCTACAATCGGATGCGCCTGTGGATGCAGAAACATTGTTGAGCCCAATAAAGGCTCATGCTTTGTGCTGCCCTCAACGGCTGCCAATCCTGATGACGGCATTCGTGGAGACTTCACCACTACGATTAAGGGGTAGTGAAGTTCAAGATGAAAGCAGCATTGATCAGGTACGACCTTCTGTCAGCAATACTAATCAAAACGTCAATGGAGACAATCATGCACATGAATGCATGGTTACATCCTTTTCCGAGTTAGTGGAACTCTCCCAGGAAGCTGTTGACAGCTTTTTCGACAGTCTAAATGATATGATGTTCTCACCAGAGCAGAAATAGAGACTTTTGAGCGAGCTAGCACACGGCGTTCCCTGAATTTGGCCTTCAACTTTAATAACAGAATACCATGAACAATTTTCCCTCCAGTTCACGGACAGCAATTTTTCAGCAGCCCCAAAATATTTTTACGATTTTTCGGGACACTTATCTTCTGCTTAAAGTAAGAACTATTCTTAAAGAACTAAAATTTCTATTTTTAGAAACTTTATAGACATTAGCTGCCCGCTGGTATGTTCATAATTATTTTTATTCTGTGATGAAATGGTCTCGAACCTTTTTTTCTTCTGTATTAAGAGCCATTTCATGTGTAAATTATCATATACCAATTAGCAATAATGTATACATATGCGTGATTACTTTAGCATTATTCTGCAGCTTGAGTGCATATAATACATGTGACTGTTATTTCCGTATATTAGATAAATTCGAAATGCATTTTATGTATTTTGGGGTGGTAAGGTATACACGATACTCTACAGTATGTTTTACTATGCCTAGATTAGTAAACATGGCCATAGTTAGCGTGGAGTGGGTGTGATGTATTCCTATAGGTTCTGTATCGATCCCCCTATTCCTGACCCTGTTCTGGTTAACAAGTTAACTAGCAGCCATCCCATGATGCAGAAACCGTTATCTGATTAAGCCACACTACGGCACAGGAACGTGTTATCTGATTAGGTCATAACGCTTGCCATCTAGTTAGACAAGCGATATTCCTCCAGCCCCTGATAAGGCATACGGAGTTCTCAAAACAAATCAAACCTATGACAACCTGGGAAAAACCCTGCGGCCATTGTTTTGATTTCATCGAGAACTTCAGCAAAAGAATGTGCTAACGACCAAGTCGTATGACATCCTTATTGACGTATCTATGTCCATCCTTACGTCAATCTCGGGCACCTTACAGGTATAAATATTACCGGTATTGCCTTAAGCAAACACACGCGGTGGTGACGAGATCGGAGCAGCCAGACTTGCCGAAGCCCAGAGCAGAGCAGACCCCGCTGGCGCAGCCCCGCCTTCCTGACGCGCTGAGAACGAGACGCTGCTTTCTCCTGCCGAGAAATCCAGCTCCGGCGCTTCCGGGTAGCCCTCGCAGGCAGCCTGGAATATCGAGACCAGAGACGAGAGATACCATCCCTCATTCATCCTAGATTCCAGGTACAGAACTGAATAACCCCTTGCAGAGAATTCTTGAGTCAGTCACTTGGCAAAACAAACTTAACTTAAACTGCTACTTTCTATTCCCGCCCACGTATTAGGCTTAGGTCAGGTACACCGGGGTAGGCGTAGTTAGAAACACCAGTTGAGTACGATTAGTCAAATGTATATATGTATGTATCTATTTTATCCATTTTAAACCACCTTATGGCTTAGAAACCATATAAATGTTTTTACAGTATTATTTTATACTTCTGCTTTTATTGTATGCACTTTACTTAACCATAAGTATTGCAATAATATCGATCCATTTCTCTTGTACGAGAAAAGAGACTGATCAATAAATACCATCTTTTATTGAACACGCCCGTCTCTTCCTTTTCTCTACAATCTGGTGAGACTAAGAATGCACGTACTGACTGAGTAAAATAAGTTGTCTTTTGTTTTCACACGACTCTAGAGATACACTCTTGATTAGGGGAGAGCAAAGTTGTCATTTTCTATGGTTGTCAGAAACTAAATCCCTTCTTGTCTATCCAGGGAGGTTCAACTCCTCCTTGCCTATTCGAGAAAGTTTCTAGTGAACTCTGAGCTAGCTGGCAAACCCAAAACTTTAAGTCTAATATCGACAATAGAAGACCTAGTTAACGTCTGGTCTAGGCCTATACTATTGAAGGTATTATTCCAATGCGCAGAGCCTATTGGGATAATAGGAACTACACTACAGAATAAGCAGTGTCCTGTCCCCACACAAAGTGCTGAATTCCCCCCACAGATAGTCTAGAGCCAGGGCTGAGAAGAAAAGATATTTGTACACTTCAAAGACCCTTCTTTAAAGACACTCCCCACTTCAAAGGTACAATTGGGTATGAGTACTGTGTCTCTGAACCCACCAAATCAGACACTTATGGACCTGCAACTGAACTCTATCAGGAGAACTGCTGTGCTGCTTCAATGACTGTCACTCTGCTGGACTGCTGATCTAGATGACCTGCTTTTCTGCTGTGTTGCCCTGTTGCCGGCTGCTCTCTGACCTTGCTGAGCAAGAGCTGGACTCTGCCTTTCTAACAAAGGGCTCGCCAAGGGCTTGTTGGATAGCCTACTGTTACTTGAAACTCAGGGTTATAAAAGTCTCTACCCCTGCTCCATTGGAGGAAGACCCAGATAAATTGCTCCAGCGAACCAGCACATCGTCTGACACTGGTTTCCTCGTCTCTCCGTTGTGTTTTCCTTCCCTCACCCACCTCCTCCCTCCCTGATTCTTATTATTGTGTAAACTCATGTTTTTCTCCTATGTCTATACTTGGCTCTTGTAATTGATGTAACTCTGTAACATGTAAATCGCCTGAACCTCATGTAAAGTGCTGTGATGCCGCCGGGTCTAGCCAGCGCTATATAAAACTTTGCAAATAAATAAATACTTAGTTAATCGACTGTTGGTCAAGTGTTGAGTGTGTGTAGCGTCAACAACATCTCTACAGAATGGGGTATGAACACAATAAGAGGATGTCCCATGACAATACTTACACATCATTCTATGCCGACACCTACTGCCGCTACAGGTTTAAGGCATCCAGGAAGTCCTGCTGCTACGGGATCAAGAGTAGCAAAAATAAAAGCTACAATTTTGGTGCATTTCCATGCATTTGTGTAAGCACTGAGAGAGCACAGCCCTCTCTCTCACTGCAAAAGATCACAAAACCTTTGTTATAATCACTCATTTCCAGTGCAGAGGCACAACAGAGACATTCTCTCAGTTCTAAGAAGGCAATCAAACCATCATTATCCCATGGTATGGAATCAGACACATCCTTATGTGTTAGCCTCTGTAAAGGCTTGACTACTAGAGAAAAGTTGGGTATCAACTGTCAACAGTAATCCATCATTGCTTAAAACATTCTCACTTCTCTCTGGGTGGTTAGCAGGTTCATTTTCACAATCGCTGAGATTCTCTTGTGACACCTTCCTTGTTCCCTTCCTAATGTGATCTCTTAGATATAGAAATCCTCTTTAAAAATACTGCAACTTGCTCAGGGACACTTTATGTCCATTCTAAGCAAAGTGGTTTGTTAGACCTGTCAGCTTAGAATGGTCTTCCCCCAGGCTTTTTACCTGCTTGCAGTTTTTGTTGTTCTTAGGACTCTGAGCACTTTACCACTGATGACCAGTGCTAAAGTGCATGCGCTTCTCCCATAAACATGGTAACATTGGTGTTTCCACATTTGGTATGTTTAATTTACTTGTAAGCCCCTTGTAAAGTGGTGTAGCTTCTACCCAGGGCCTATAACATAAATGCTACTAGTGGGCCTGTAGCACTGATTGTGCCTCCCACACATGTAGCCATTCAAACCTTTCTCGGGCCTGCCACTGTGGAGCCTGTGTATGCAGTTTACTGCCATTTTGACTTGCCATTTAAAACTCATTGAAAAACCAAAGGTGATGATGGACGGAGCGTTGACAATACAAACACTCACCCCCAGTCAACTGATCTGGGTTTAATCCATCACCGTTCTTTAGCTCACTCCGCCACCCCAGTGCAGACATGGCCATACGCAAATCAGTCTGACCCTGTGCCTCATGGGAACAGTCCAGCCCGAACTGCCAAGCCATGTCTTCCTGGTCCCGGGAAGCTTGATTCCGGTCCAGTTCGGGCTGGACTGTTCACATGAGGCACAGGGTCAGACTGATTTGCATATGGCCATGTTTGAACTGGGGTGGCGGAGTGAGCTAAAGAACGGTGATGGATTAAACCCAGATCAGTTGACTGGGGGTGAGTGTTTGATTGATTCAGATGCTCCGTCCATCACCACCCCCTTTTGTATCACATTTAGAAAGTTGGCATTTCTCTGCTCGTAAAGTATGCCTGCAGCCTGTGTTGGGTGGGTGACAGCTTGACTTTGTACATTCCCTCTAGAAAAACCACACAAAATGGGAGAGTAGGTGTGTCTGAGTGCCCATATGCATCCTGATAGCTCATCCTGAGCAGGATGAGCGAGGAGCTGACATACCTGAATAAGCAGTGACCTGTCCCCACACAAAGTGCTGATTTTCCCCTACAGATAGTCTAGAGCCAGGGCTGAGAAGAAAAGATATTTGTACACTTCAAAGACCCTTCTTTGAAGTCACCCCCACTTCAAAGGTACAATTGGGTAGGAGTACTGTGTCTCTGAACCCACCAAATCAGAGACTTATGGACCTGCAACTGAACTCTGTCAGGAGGACTGCTGTGCTGCTTCAATGACTGTCACTCTGCTGGACTGCTGATCTAGATGACCTGCTTTTCTTCTGTGTTGCCCTGTTGCCGGCTGCTCTCACACCCTGCTGAGGGAGAGCTGGACTCTGACTTGCTAACAAAGTGCTTGTCAAGGGCTTGTTGGCTAGCCTCCTGTTACTTGAAACTCATGGTTATAAAAGTCTCTACCCCTGCACCATGGAGTTAGACCCATATAATTGCTCCAGAGAACCAGCACATCGTCTGCTTGGGTGAACAAGAAACGGAATCATCATCCCTATGGCTGGTGAAGAACCCAGTGCATTGCATCGGAACCAAAGCATCACCTGTGGAAACAGACAATCGAGATTGCTGCATCCTTCGACTGGTGGGAAAAAACGGCGTCTCGCTCTTGGAACCAACGCCTTTCAGCTTTGACGCTTTGTCTTTGGAACCAACACATCGCCACCTCTACATGGATAAAATCGACGCATCTCGCTTTGCCGACCAGGATCAAGGTACTCTGTTCACTGGGCCTGTGTGGCTCTTGCCTCTGGCATGCGCTCCATCGGTCAGACTGAACTGTTAACTCTGCCCTCATCCAAAGTGAACAGATAACCCCCATTAGCAATTATTGCTTCCAAGCGCTAAAACTTTTTGTTCTTTAAAAATGTATTTCTCGACTTCTAGTTATTGGATTTTTGTTGTTTTGTTCTGGATGTATTTATAAAACTATTGTCAATTTCCCTAAACCTGCGTGGAGTCTTTTTGGAGTGTTTTCATTGTGTTACTGTGTGTATGTGTGTGTGTTGCACAAATGCTTTACATATTGCTTCCTTAGATAAGCCTGACTGCTCTGTGCCAAGCTACCTGAGGATGAACACAGCTTATCTTTTAGTGTGTATCCCAGAAGAGGAGGAGCAAGAGAGGAAGGAGGATAAGGAACTGATCCTAGATTCTGATGTGGATCTAGGACTGCCTGTGGAGGGGCAACAACTTGATGGAAGCAGTGTTGGTTCTCAAAGCAGGGAGCAGTGTCTCATCAAAGACCCTGTCCTCCAGAAGAGGTGGCAGACAGTAGGGAGAAGAGAAAGCTAAAACTAGAGCTTGCCAAGTTAGAGAAATAACAAAAGTTTGCCAAACTGAAATTAAAGCTCTGGAGGAAAGGATGTTAGCTCTTGAGGAGAGGAAGATGTCCCATGTGCTGAGCCTCAGAGAACTGAACATCAAAATCAAGCAAGTGGATACCAACTAATGGTGGCAGCATACCTACGGTGTCTTCCAGTGAAGCAAGAGTCCTGATACCCAAGGATTTGGTACCCAGTTATGTGGAGGGTGAGCTTGACTTTGTGTATTCCCTCTAGACAGCCACACACAATGGGAGCATAGGTGTGAATAAGTGCCCATAAGCATCCTGATAGCTCATCCTGGGCAGGATGAGAGAGAGGCGCTGACATACCTGAATAGGCAGTTCCCTGTCCCCACACAAAGAGCTAATTACCTCCTAAAGATAGCTTGGAGGCAGAGCTGAGAAGAAAAGACATGTGTCCACTTCAGAGACCCTTCTTTTAAGTCACCCTACTTCAAAAGTACAACTGGGAATAAGTACTGGGTCTCTGACCCCACTAAATCAGACACTCCTGGACTTGTAACAGAACTCAGTCAGGAGGACTACTGTTCTGCTTCAAGGATAGTCATTCCGCTGGACTGCTGATCTAGAATACCTGCTTTTCTGCTGTGCTGCCTTGCTATCGGCTGCTCTTTGACTCTGCTGAGGGAGAGCTGGACCCTGCCTTGGTAAGAAAGTGATCTCCAAAGGCTTGTTGGCTTGCCTTATGTTGCTTGAGACTCTGGGTTATCAAATTCTCTACCCATGCTCCAGTGCCTGGTCCATTGGAAGGGGATCCAAATACTTGCTTCAGAGAACTGAGGCATCCTCTGCTTGCATGAAGCAGAAACCGATGCATCGTCTCTGTGGCAGGAGCAGAATCTGGTGCATCACATTGGAACCAACGCATCGTGCAAAACGATGCTCGGAACTGCGCATCACAACCGCATTGCCACCGCTGTATGGATAAAAGTGGAGCATCTCGCTGTTGCAACCTGGATCAAGGTACTCTCTTCACCAGAAAAAACACAATCTATTGCAGGGCTAGAGGGATGTTTATAGACCGAGCCTAAGTATTATCCCCCATAGGAATCAACACACAACTACAAACTTAGGGGTCTAAATACGGATTCAATCGTAATCCTCTGCTCGTCAACACCTTATCAAAAGTACAAGGGTACGAACACAATAATAATACTGACAAACCAGATCACAAGATGTGAAGAACCAGTAACGTGAGTCACCCCTGGTGTAGGATTCCCATCAACAGTCTTGTAGTGATCAATATTATCATGTGGAAGTCCTTATCGGGTATTGTGTCTCTAGATCATTGAGACCGGCATACCCCGATAACCAGATGCGGGGTAGCGACCCACAATCACTTGGTACTACCACATAATGTTGATGTGATGGGAAGTGCAGTGTAAGCAAAAAAAGTAAGTGGTGCTCTTAAAAAAGGATAGGGAACTCAACCCAAAAAGCTTTAATAATTATTGGCCCCTTCCTTAATAAAAACCAGAACAGTATAATATTGTCAACGCAGTCCAAACAAATAGCTGCGAGGAGACCAACATGTTTCAGCCACTAAGGGATAACTCCTTCGGCTTTCGTCAGGGTCTCTGTTCTTTAATACTACTACTGCAATAATTGTGAATAAAGTGTGAAAAAATAAGGAAAAAACACACGAGTGAAAAACCAGTAAAGGATATAATGTTCCTTCGACTGTGTCACCTCCTCTCTTCGGAACCTGGTTGGCTATGTACTATTTAGGGAGGACAAACATACAGGAAAATCACAATCTGCTAAACTGGTCTGTACAAAACATATTAAATTGTTTCACAAAAAATGTAACTGATTGCTTACTCACCCAGAGTATCCGGGGAGGGGACCTCACCTCTTCCTGGACCTGGCTCAGGATATATGAGACCCCGCTCTACAATAACAAAACCAACTGCGTAAAATACAAAGACCAGAGACACAGACAAGATACTGCTCTGGCGATGTATATATCTACGTAATCTACGGTGTTCTGTACATGGAGTTGATTAACACCCATCACAAGGTTCCTTAACAACTAAAATCACGAGCGTGGACATTGGTACGGATAGGCCTTGGGAGCTGCGGCAGTTTACAAACTGCAACAGCACCCACTTGATCTACCTGATCACTTGCACGTGCAATAAGAGATACGTGGGCATGACCACGAGAAAGGTGCGTGTGAGGATGCAGGAACACAAAAGTACTTTCCGCTGCAAGAAAGATATCTCTAAACTGACCAAGCACTTTATCACATGTAATCATGCGGAGACAGACTTTAAATGGCATGTTCTCGAGAAACCACACATTCCACCACATGTGAGTGATGTGTCCAGATATCTTTTCATTCGAGAACAAAAATGGGTGTTCAGATTAGGGACAGACAGACAAGGGCTGAACGATGACATTCCGTGGTTCGCCTTATCCTGAGCCCTTGATAACTCGACCCATGTGTGCATTTAGGGTTATGCGTTGGACACACCTTTTACCTAGCACATTGGGATCTGTCTTTGTACATTACATGATTCTCCTTTTGAGCATAGTCCACCACCTATTGATTCTCTCACAAGTATTTCGATTGGGGTCTGATGCTCACTACCAGCCATATCCATTTCCAGCGTTTTTGCGCATGGGAAGGTAGTTTGTCGGCTTATTCAGTATTCTTGGGCATTTGTGACGGCGATCCCTGGTCCCAGGGTAGCTGTTTATAGCTAGTGTACCCCTAAAGAACCCGTATAGGATTGGGGTCCGCTTTTTTATTTTTTACTTTTTACCAGTACTCTCTGTTTACGCCCTGAATAATCTCTTTGCAGCTTGGTCTTATGCCCATACACGCGTTAGTACCAAGGATTGACCCAGCGGTGTATTATTTGACAATGATTGCGGTCTGCCACGCTTAAATGGCATCTGGTAATCGGCCTTATCCTAAAACAGATGTGTTGATAGTTGTTATCAATTGCGTCCTGCTGTGGACCTATGATCTTTGCGTGAGTCTGTTTGAGCATATAACACTTATAAAACTTAAAAAACTACATTCTCTAACGACATGATGTCATCCTGTAGTTTTATACAGCCAATACTGAAGGACGGGCGTGTCAAGTGGCCATGGTGGAGTGTGAGAGCTGACACTTCCGAAAACGGCCTTTTTTGCAAGTCCCTACACCTCGAGGGAGCAGTATTGTGACCAGGTTTGTGTGTTAGGATTGTGGTGCTAGGTAGGAGTTTATCTGAGAGATAAGGCGCCTTGCCTCGCGCCGCCAGCAATGCGGAAGCATTTTCCGTAGATAGAACTACAAGTATGAATGACGTGACGTCATTCTGTAGTTCTAGTCCGGCAATGCACGCGAGATCACGCGCGCGCGGCTGCAATGGTTTGGAAGAAAGGGCATTGTCAAAGACTGGGGCATTACCAGCACCAGCGACCGCCAGCGGGCATTACCAAGGAGGCAAGCGGCAGGTGGACATAATTGTTAGATATGTCAGTGATCTCGGGGGCGGTAGCGACCGGGCCAGCCCCGCCCCGACAGATATCGATTGGCTGCGTGATGCAAAGCTTAACAGTCAAGTAGCCAGCACTTACAGGTGACTGCGCCTCCCCCTGACTCAGTCACGGCCGGAGATACCGACGGACAGGTATGATTACCTGTGTTGTCAGCCTGATATTAGAGGTTTGCCATTGTGCCAGACATATGTGGCATATAAGAAGCTGTGCAGAGCAGGTTCAGTTTAGCCTGTAGCTTACAGGGAGGGGGTTAGAGGGGGTGTGGGAACCTTGTGATGGGTGTTAATCAACTCCATGTACAGAACACCGTAGATTACGTAGATATATACATCGCCAGAGCAGTATCTTGTCTGTGTCTCTGGTCTTTGTATTTTACGCAGTTGGTTTTGTTATTGTAGAGCGGGGTCTCATATATCCTGAGCCAGGTCCAGGAAGAGGTGAGGTCCCCTCCCCGGATACTCTGGGTGAGTAAGCAATCAGTTACATTTTTTGTGAAACAATTTAATATGTTTTGTACAGACCAGTTTAGCAGATTGTGATTTTCCTGTATGTTTGTCCTCCCTAAATAGTACATAGCCAACCAGGTTCCGAAGAGAGGAGGTGACACAGTCGAAGGAACATTATATCCTTTACTGGTTTTTCACTCGTGTGTTTTTTCCTTATTTTTTCACACTTTATTCACAATTATTGCAGTAGTAGTATTAAAGAACAGAGACCCTGACGAAAGCCGAAGGAGTTATCCCTTAGTGGCTGAAACATGTTGGTCTCCTCGCAGCTATTTGTTTGGACTGCGTTGACAATATTATACTGTTCTGGTTTTTATTAAGGAAGGGGCCAATAATTATTAAAGCTTTTTGGGTTGAGTTCCCTATCCTTTTTTAAGAGCACCACTTACTTTTTTTGCTTACACTGCACTTCCCATCACATCAACATTATGTGGTAGTACCAAGTGATTGTGGGTCGCTACCCCGCATCTGGTTATCGGGGTATGCCGGTCTCAATGATCTAGAGACACAATACCCGATAAGGACTTCCACATGATAATATTGATCACTACAAGACTGTTGATGGGAATCCTACACCAGGGGTGACTCACGTTACTGGTTCTTCACATCTTGTGATCTGGTTTGTCAGTATTATTATTGTGTTCGTACCCTTGTACTTTTGATAAGGTGTTGACGAGCAGAGGATTACGATTGAATCCGTATTTAGACCCCTAAGTTTGTAGTTGTGTGTTGACTCTCTTCACCAGGCCTGCATGGATCTTGTCCCTAGGCTGCTTTCATCGTGGTCAGCCTGAACTGTTGAGTTTGCCCCAATCCAGCGCAACCAAATAACCCCCATTGATAATTATTGCTTCTAAGCGTTAGAACTCTTTTTATTCTTTAAAAATTCATATCTCAACTTCTACGTATTGGATTTTTGTCTTTTTGGTCTGGATTTATTTATAAAAGTATTGTCTATTTTTCTATACCTGTGTGGAGTCTTTTTGGGGTGTTTTCATTGTGTTACTGTGTGTGTGTGTGTGCATGGGTGTGTGCTGCACAAATACTTTACACATTGCCTCTTTAGATAAGCCTGACTGCTTTGTGCCAAGCTACCAGAGGGTGAAAATAGGTTATTGTTTAGTGTGTATCTGACTTACCCTGACTAGGATTGTAGTTCATTCTTGGATAGGGTGCATACCTCTGCCAACTAGAAGAACAAGTAACTTACCTTTGTTAACGCTTTTTCTGGTAGATACAATATCTGCCTGTGGATTCCTCACCTTGTGAACAGCCCTTGCGTCAGCAACATTCGGAAATTCTTTTGTAGCTTCGCGCCAACGTGGACGACGTCACAGAGACACGGCATCGTGTGCTACTCCGCTGACGTCACCGACACCATATTAGGCCCACGCCGGCGTGATGACATCAGTTCCACCCTTTTTTCCGTGCCTTCGAGGCATACGGACGGACCGATGACAGCAGATATATATACACAGTATACACAGTACACAATGTCAAGATAACACACACAGTGTGAAGCCAATGCAGGAAAACAAAATGCAATAAACATTTCCTTTGACAATAAAAATACATACATTACAGTAACTCGGGCATAGAAGAGTGGACAACGGGGAGGCGGGTGGGTCAGTGAGGAATTCACAGACAGATATTGTATCTACCAGAAAAAGCGTTACCGAAGGTAAGTAACTTGTTCTTCTGATAGATACATCTGCCAGTGGATTCCTCACCTTGTGAATAGAGTCCCACAGCAGTACCCACTCCCGGAGGAGAGGGTCCACTCTCCTATACCAGAAAGTCCTGGAGGACAGAGCGCGCAAAGTGGCCGTCCCTCCTCACCTCAGTATCCAAGCAGTAATGCTTCACGAAAGTGTGGAGGGAAGCCCAAGTTGCCGCTCTACAAATATCCTCTACAGGCACACCCCTAGACAAAGCAGATGTAGAAGACTTTGCTCTAGTGGAATGAGCTCTTATACCCTCTGGAGGGTCCTTACCCGCCAGGGCGTAGCAGATCTTAATGCAGATGATAATCCATCTTGAGAGCGTGCTTTTGTGCACTGCCTTCCCCTTCTTGCAGCCAGCAAATCCAACAAACTACTGGTCATCCAACCTGAACTCTGTCCTGTCCAGGTAAAAGCTCACCGCCCTCTTAGGGTCCAAGCGGTGAAGCCGCTCCCCCTCCTTGGAAGGGTGAGGGGGAGGATAGAAGGTAGGGAGGGTAATGGACTGTCCTAGATGGAAGGGAGTTACCACCTTAGGCAGAAAAGCAGCCCTGGTCTTAAGAACCATTCGTTAAGCATGAATGGACAAAAATGGGGGCTCTGAACTAAGAGCTTGAAGCTCACTTACCCTCTTTGCCGAGGTAATTGCCACTAGAAAAATAGTCTTAAAAGACAAAAGTCTCAAGGGACACTTGTGTAAAGGTTCGAAAGGCGAAACCATCAAGAACGTAAGAACAAGGTTCAAGTCCCATTGAGGTACAATAAAAGGTGTAGGAGGAAATTTATTGGTAAGGCCCGTAATGAATCGTAATACAATAGGAGATTTAAACAAAGAGGGCTGGTCCGGCAAACAAAGGAAAGCCGACAAGACCGACAAATAACCTTTAATAGTTGCCCCCGCAAAACCCTGCTGGGCCAAAGAAAGTGCAAATTGAAGTATATTGGACAAACGAGCCCTTAAAGGGTCAATGGACTGCTCCCCACACCAAGTAACAAATTTAGACCATCTATAAGAATAAATGGACTTACTGGAGTCACGCCTGGCCGATAAGATGACATCCACCACATCGTGTGGGAGAGAAAAAGAAATCAGGTTGCCCCGCTCAATCTCCAGGCATGAAGGTGTAAGGTCTGAAGGTGGGGGTGTCGAACCTGCCCCTCCATCTGGGAGAGGAGATCTGCCCTGTGAGGGAGACGGAGCGGAAGGCACGAGGAGAGGTGGATAAGGTCTGTGTACCACACCCTTCTTGGCCAATCCGGGGCGATCAAAATAACTTGGACCCGGTCTTGGCAAATCTTCCTCAGAACCCTAGGAATCAAGGGTATGGGAGGAAACGCGTAAAGGAGTTGCAAGCCCCAACTCAACTGAAACGCGTCCCCCAAGGCTCCCTGCATCGGAAACTGGAGGCTGCAGAATGACAGGCAGTGAGCATTCTCATAAGTGGCGAACAGGTCCACCTGAGGAGTCCCCCTCGTCTGAAAGACGTGACGAACCACCTCTGGGTGAAGCCTCCACTCGTGATCGGCGGAGAACTACCGACAGACTGACTGCACGAACGTTCAGAACCCCGGCCGGATGATTTGCCATCAGACAAATCTGATGGTCCTGAACCAAGGACCAGAGACGCAGAGCCTCTCTGCAGAGACACTGCGATCCTACTCCTCCCTGCTTGTTGACATACCACATCGCGGTGGTGTTGTCCGTCAGGACTTGAACCGACCGCCCGCGAAGGGAAGGGAGGAAGGCCTTGAGCACCAAACGAATCGCCCACAATTCCAGAAGGTTGATGTGAAGCAACCTTTCCAATGGAGACCAAAGACCCTTGATCTCCAGATCCCTCAGATGAGCACCCCACCCTAAAGTGGATGCATCCGTTATCACTGTGGACACGGATGGAGGTAGTTGAAAAGGCTTTCCTTGGGACAGATTGCTTTCCACGCTCCACCAAGACCAATCCGCTGCAGTTTCTCTCGAGATCCTCACTGACTCCCTGAGATCTCCGCTGTGCTGATACCACTGCCTGCGGAGGCACCACTGGAGTGCCCTCAAGTGCCAGCGTGCATGGCTGACCAATAGAATGCATGAAGCCATCAGACCGAGCAGACGAAGGACTTTCAGGACTGGAACGACTGCTCCATTGTAAAATAAAGGAATCATTTCCTGTATGTCGCGAATCCTTTGAGGAGGAGGGAATGCACGACATACAGTAGTGTCCAGTACCGCACCTATGAACAGGTTGCGCTGGGAGGGCACCAGGTGAGATTTGGGTACATTTATCGAAAAACCCAACCTGTGCAACAACTGAGTTGTCTCCTGCAGATGATGGAGCACTATCTCTGGAGATTCTGCGTTGATCAGCCAATCGTCCAGATACGGGAATACTGGTATCCCCGATCTTCTGAGATGTGCAGCCACCACAGACATCACTTTGGTAAAGACTCGAGGTGCAGTAGTAAGACCAAATGGAAGGACCACAAACTGGTAGTGTTGCGATCCAACCTTGAAACGGAGATACTTCCTGTGCGACTTCAGAATGGGAATATGAAAATACGCATCCTGTAAGTCGATTGACACCATCCAGTCCTCTTCCAGCAGCGCTTGAAGAACCTGCGCAAGGGTGACCATCTTGAACTTCTCCTGCTTCAGGTAAAGATTCAAGATCCTGAGATCCAGGATTGGACGAAGTCTGCCATCCTTCTTGGGGATCAGAAAATACCAGGAGTAGCATCCCTGACCCTTCTCCTGCTCCGGAACCACCTCTATCGCACCTTTTCTGAACAGTGCCAGGACTTCTTCCTGCAGGAGCAGCAGGTGGTCCTCCGAACAATAACCCTGGCAAGGAGGGTAATTTGGGGGAAATTCCCGAAAGGGAAGAGCATACCCATTCTCCACGAGATTGAGATCCCAATGATCTGATGTAATCAATTCCCAATCTCACAGAAAATGGGTAAGCCAACCCCCCACTGGGCCCACATGATCCGGAATGGCGGATCTAGGGCTGCTTTGCTGAGTTGGCAGGAGTTTGGGAAGGGGAAGAGGAGGAGGAGGAGGCTTGGCAACCTCTAGGACGAGCTCTTTGCCTGCCCCTGTACGACTTGTACAGAGTATTTTGCTGCTGCTGAGGCTGCTGCTGTGATTGTTTGTAGGCCCGAAAGGAAGATCTGCCAAATCCTCTGAATCACTTCCCAAAAGAGCCCCTGGTCTGATGGCCCAAAGACTTTGCCGTCGCTCTGCTGTCTTTAAAATGCTCTAAAGCAGCGTCAGCTTTTTTTCCAAACAATTCTGACCCATTCAAGGGCAAATCCATCAATGCAGACTGAACATCCACAGAACATTCTGAAGATTTCAACCACTCAGCTCTCCTAGTGGCCACTGAAGAGCCCATCACTCTCGCCACTGAATCAGCCGTGTCTAGCCCACTCTGGATTACGTGCCTTGCCGCAGCCTGAGTGTCGGAAATCACCTACTGAAAATCCTTCCTATCGTTCTCAGGAATTTTAGACACCAATAGTTTGACGGAATCCATCAAAGCATGGATGTATCTACCCATCAGGCAAGTTGCATTTGTAGACTTAAGCGCCATGCTGGCTGAGGAAAAGATTTTGTTTGCCGCCTGGTCTTGCTTCCTTGCTTCCTTTTCCCCAGCAACCTGCGGAAAAGCACCTGTAGCCTTCTTTGAACAGGCAGCTTGCACTACCAAACTCTCTGGTAGAGGGTGCGTAGACAAAAAGTCCGGGTCACCAGGTGCTACTCTATATCTTCTAGCAACCGCCCTTGAAACAGCAGTAGCTGTCAGAGGCTTTTTCCACACCTCATAAATAGGCTCAGCCAAAGCGTCATTAAATGGGATCATTGGTTCAATTACAGAAGAAGGCGAGTGAAGGACCTCAGTTAGAATGTTAGACTTGTATTCAGCAGTAGGCAGAGTAATGTTCAACAAGTCTGCAGCCTTCTTAATAACAACGTGATAAGGTATTATATCCTTGGAAGGTACATCAGATACAGAGGCCAAATCCCACTCAGGAGTCAGTTCAAGACCACTAGCCTCTCTAAGGTCATCAAAAGGATCCTCCGAATCCTGCAGTTCACCTTCCTCCAAATTCTCATCACGATACCTCTCCTCTTCCAGAAGCCTCTGTGCCTCACGCCTCGACCTCTCCTTCATAAACGAAGTCGATGGATCCGGGACCGACTTCACCGGAGCCGAAGTCGACGGATCTGGGACCGACTCCACCGGAGCCGGAGCCGACGCCGAACTCGAAGTCGGAAGAGGCAACTTAACCCGAGGACGAACTGGATTTGGCACCGGAGTCGAGGGTATCGGCATCGATGAATTCGGCGTCGAAGGCTTTGGCGGCGCCGGAAAATGCCAATGCGGTGCTGGAGCAGGCATGAAAGGCATAAAAGGCGCAGGAGCATAAGCCTGGGGGACGCCCAGATTAAATGCTAATGGACCCGTGGGACCAACCGGTGCACCAGAGGGGTACATTGCCCTGGAGTAAACTCCATACATGGCATTCAGGAACTGGGTAGGATCCTGACCTGGAGTCGGAAAGGCTGGATAAAAGCCCCCAGGTTGTTCTTGAGGGAGCAGAGTCTTCTCGACCTCGGTCTCCACCACAGGCTGATGCACCGGGGTCGACGAACTCGCAGGCAACAAAGCCTTGCCATCTCCTTTGTCTTCTTCGCCACCTTCATCTTCATCATCGTGACCCGAAGGATGGGATGGATTCGGAGAAGGATTCGGCAACTGCTTCGGAGACACAGGCGAATACGCACGCGAAGCCTCACCCTCAGAGACCTGTTCTTCCGAAGCCGAGGCCACCGCCTCCTTTCGAAGTAACTTCACCTGTGACTTCGGCCTTGAACTCGAGTCTTTCTCAGAGTGATGGCGAGATTCATGACTCCTCTTTTTATGCCTCTTCCTCGAAGACCTCGAAGCATGTGCCGAAGAAGACTGCGAGTGCGACCTCGAACGAGACCTCGACCTCGAACGCAGAGTACGTGACCTCGAACTCTTTTTATCTTTTTGTTCTTCAATTTCACTACGAGGAGTTTTGTCTCCTTCTCCCGGAGTGCCTTCGGAGTCATCTTCTTAAAAGAAGGACAATCTTCGATGTCATGATCAGAGCTCAAGCACCAAACGCAGCACTCTTGTGGATCAGTGATGGACATTATCTTGCCACATTCTCTGCACGCTTTAAATCCAGTCTTCTTCGTAGACATCACGACAGAAGACAAAGAAAACACCAGAAGAAATACAAAGTAACAAAGTTACTATACAGCTACAGACGATCCCTTGAAAACCGTTTGCGTCAACGACGCGGAAAAAAGGGAACTGATGCCATCACGCCGGCGTGGGCCTAATATGGTGTCGGTGACGTCAGCGGAGTCGCGCGCGATGCCGTGCCTCTGACACGTCGTCCAGGTCGGCGCAAAGCTACAAAAAGAATTTCCGAATGTTGCTGATGCAAGGAGATATTCACAAGGTGAGGAATCCACTGGCAGATGTATCTATCAGAAACCCAGTTTATAGCATGGTTTGGCAGTGCAATAGTGTCTTGTTTACATGTTTTCTGGGCAACTGATGCAGCTAGCAAGTCATCTATATGCTGCACCAGGACAGAAACACAAGGCATTATTACGGACTCAAGGTTCTTTTTAAGGATCTAATTAAAGATAGATGGACTTTCTGTATACCCTTGTGGGACTCGGCACCATGCAAAAACGCTGTTCTGGATCCGAAATGCAAAGAGATACTGGCTGTCCTCATGCAAGGATATAGAGAAAAAAACTTGGCATAAATCAATTACAGTAAACCACAAAGCCGCACATGGAATCTGAAATAAAATCACAGCTGGATGCGGCACCAGAGGAAAACACTGAACAGAGATGTTATTAATCGTTCTCACTCTTGCACAAAGCATTACTTACCACTAGACTTCTGCAAGCCCATGAAGGAGGAGTTACATGCACTCCCCCTCATCTCTTCCAAAATGCTATGTTGTTTCATTGACTCAACCACAAGGTTAATCCCAGCAATTTTTTAAGGAGTCACATTGTACTGAGATGTGCTTAGGCACTCAACATTAAGGTCAACAGTTATGCTCATAGGTTCAACTGATTTTATGAGACCTATGCCTTTTCCTGGAAGTCCCAGAATTCAGGTTTCACTGTATCTCTGAGATCCAGTGACAAATCGTCATTTGTCTTCAAAAGGTACAATCCAATGTTTGTCCTTTGACTTGTCAATTTGAAATGAACATCTTCATCATGAGTCTCAAACTCCACACCTTTTGGTGTGCAATAAATGGTACCATATAGTTTACATAGCAAATTGCATCCTAAAAGATACTCAGATCTAGAATCCCACACCACAAACTGATGGCTCTCTTCAAACAACCCAATTTTAACAATCACTTCTCGTGTTACAGGGTTTGTCATTTGTTTATTTGCAACTCCTTCAACTTGGATTAGTTTTCCAAAGAGGGGTAGGTTCAGAACTTCTGCTGTTTCATCAGTGGATCAGATAGTACCAGGGTTGATCAGAAATGACACGGGGTGGACACTCAGCTCACCTTCCATGAATGGATCACTCTGGTCCACATCTAAGACTGTGCCAAGCACACAATCTTCCTCCACCCAAAGACAGCATCCTTGTAACAGATCTGA